>NC_064857.1:37909454-38514454 GCF_024139225.1 Suncus etruscus
GAAGCAATCAGAATAGATACTGTCCAAGACCTAAAGAAACACAAAAAGGCTTTGCCTCTTCTTCCTACTTCCTCTGCATCAGTATCAAAAGATTGGTTACTAGACAAGTTTTAGAGGACTGGAGTGATAATACAGAGGTTGGGATGCTTGCCTTACAAGCAGATGATCCTGGTTTGGATCCCTGGCAGCAATACAATCCCTTGAGCACCACGAGGAATCACTCTTTTTTTTTTTTAATGAATTTTTATGGGCCCGGAGAGATAGCACAGCGGCGTTTGCCTTGCAAGCAGCCGATCCAGGACCAAAGGTGGTTGGTTTGAATCCCGGTGTCCCATATGGTCCCCCGTGCCTGCCAGGAGCTATTTCTAAGCAGACAGCCAGGAGTAACCCCTGAGCACCACTGGGTGTGGCCCAAAAAACAAACAAACAAACAAAAAACAAAAAAAAAAGAATATTTATTTATTTATTTGGATTTTGGGTCACACCTGGCAGCGCTCAGGGTTTACTCCTGGCTCTATGCTCAGAAATCGCTCCTGGCAGGCTCAAGGGACCATATGGAATGCAGGGATTTGAACCACCGTCCTTCTGCATGCAAGGCAAATGCTCTACCTCCATGCTATCTTTCTGGCCCCTTTAATAAATCTTTATTTAAGCACCTTGATAGCAAGCATGTTTGTAGTTGGGTTTCAGTCACTCCTTAACAAAGAGCCAGGAGTATTTTCTGAGCACTGCCATATATGGTCCCTACTTCCCAAGATATTATATTAAATAAACTTAAGCCAAAAGGATAAATACAAAATGGTATCACTTATATGTGATTTTAAATAACTGCATTTACTTGTGGTATTTAGAATAACTGCATGAAGAAATGCAATGGTCTAAATAGGAGTTGTCTTGAACACTCTTGGTCCCAGAAGATAGTAAGGAGAAGGAAAGAAATTAAATGGAGGAGACACACAAATATGAAACAATGGTGGCCAGGGGCCAAGTGGCCTCAGGTGGATTAGTGGTGTTAAAAACAAAAACAAACAGGACAGAACTAAATATCCTAACCAAAAGCAACAACAATGGGGGCTGGAAAGATAACAAAATGGTAGGGCATTTGCCTTGCATGCAGCCGATCCAGGACGAACGGTGGTTCGAATCCAGCATCCCATTTGGTCCCCAGAGCCTGCCAGGAGCAATTTCTGCGCACAGAGTGAGGAGTAACCCCTGAGCACTGCCGGTTGTGACCCAAAAATCAAAAAAAAATTTTTTTTCATCAGAATGAAAGCAATGAGGTAGTCAAAAGGCAGATTTCACACTTCCTTTAAACTGTCAGCAATTACTATATATTCTCTGTCTGTCTGTTTCTCTACATATATATATTACTATATATACACAAAACAAGCAAACTAAAAGGAGTTTAGTGTTGGGGCTGGAGCGATAGCACAGCAGTAAGGCTTGCATGCAGGCAGCACAAGACAGACCCCAGTTCGTACCCCAGCATCTCATATGGTCCCCTGAGCCTGCCAGGAGCGACTTCTGAGTGAAGAGGCAGGAGTAACCCCTGAGCACCACTGGGTGTGACCCAAAACCAAAAAAAAAAAAAAATTGTATGGAAGATGCTGGTCAGGGCTGGCACCACCACATGATCCTTTGAGTACTGCTAAGTGCATTTTCAAAGGCCCCTGAGCACTGCTGAGGGGTTCCAGTATCCCCAAAACTGTAGGGCCCAGCAGCATTGCACCTTTGGAACCTCTTATTGAACTGACAGCCAGTGGTTGAGAATCACCAGAGAAGCCTCTTGGGGCTTACCAAGCACCCTGAGGAGGCTTCCCAATAGAGTTCATATTATTATTATTATTATTATTATTATTATTATTATTATTATTATTATTATTGATTTCTTGCTTCTGGTTGGACAGACTCTTATGTTAGCTGCAACTAGGCCATATTTTTTTTTAAATTTTTTTGGTTTTGATGTCACATCTGGCAGTGCTCAGGGTTTACTCCTGGCAGGGATCGGGGGATCCTTTGCAGTGCTGAGGAGCAAACTCAGGCTGGTATGGCAAGTTTCTTCTCTGCTGTTCTCTCTCTGGCCTTTAGAACATATTTCTTTCTTTTACTTTTTTTGTTTTGTTTTGTTTTTTGGGCCACACCCGGTGATGCTCAGGGATCCCCCTGGCTTTGGGGACCATACGGGGTGCCGGGGATCGAACCGCGGTCCATTCTAGGCTAGTGCAGGCAAGGCAGGCACCTTACCTCTAGTGCCACCACGCCGGCCTCTAGAAAATATTTCTTTTGGAAGGGCCCACCAGTGATGCTCAGGGGTTACTCCTGGCTCTGCACTCAGGAATGGCTATGGATGGTACTCAGAGGATAATATGGAATGCTGAGGATCAAACTTGAGTCAGCCATGTGCAAGGCACCTTACAGCTGTGTTATTTATCTCCAGCCCCTATGTCACATTTTTGTGTCTTTTTTTTTGTTTGTTTTGTTTTGTTTTTGGGCCACACCCGGCGGTGCTCAGGGGTTACTCCTGGCTGTCTGCTCAGAAATAGCTCCTGGCAGGCACGGGGGACCATATGGGACACCGGGATTCGAACCAACCACCTTTGGTCCTGGATTGGCTGCTTGCAAGGCAAACGCCGCTGTGCTATCTCTCCGGGCCCTTTTGTGTCTTTTTTATTTATTTTTTGGGCCACACCCAACAATGCTCAGGAGTTACTTTGGGTTCTGCACTCAGGAATTATTTTGGGAAGGCTCAAGGGACCATATGGGATGCTGAGGATTGAACCCAGGTTGGCTACGTGCGAGACAAATGCCCTACCACTGTGCTATCTCTTCAGTACCAGACTCACTTATCTTGAGGAGCTGGAGGATGTGAAAGTAAGAGTGGGCATCATGTTCTAAAAGGGCTTCAGTGAATTTACTTTGAGCTGATGGGAACACGCCCATCAGTGATGGTTGATGCCCTATTCAAGCATGTATGTGGGCTCACCTCCATGTGATGAGCTCAGCTTACACTTAATCATGCATGTGCCTTTGCCCAAACAAGGGAAAGCATTTGTGGGGGATATACAGAACATGCTGTAGAACTAGCAACAATTTGTTCCAGCAAGAGCAAGAAATGACAAGTCCCCACCCAGGCAGATTTCAAGAAAAACTGAATGACTCAGGTGTGCTGAGGAATGGATATGCTCACCCAAAAACTGTTCATCAAGATTGGGGGATGTGGGCCCGGAGAGATAGCACAGCGGTGCTTGCCTTGCAAGCAGCCGATCCAGAACCTAAGGTGGTTGGTTCAAATCCCGGTGTCCCATATGGTCCCCCGTGCCTGCCAGGAGCTATTTCTGAGCAGACAGCCAGGAGTAACCCCTGAGCACCGCCGGGTGTGACCCAAAAACCAAAAAAAAAAAAAAGATTGGGGAATGTGGGGGCCAGAGAGTGGCACAAGCGGTAAGGCATCTGCCTTGCCCGCACTAGCCTAGGATGGACCGAAGTTTGATCCCCTGGCATCCTATATGGTCCCTAAAACCAGGAGCGATTTCTGAGGGCACATCCAGGAGTAACCCCTGAGTGTCACCGGGTGTAGCCCAAACAACAACAACAACAACAAAAGATTGGGGGATGTGGGCGCCAGACACTGGAAGCTCAGGAGCTACTCCTAGCTCTGTATTCATGGATCATGTGTCATGGTGGAGCTCAGGAATCATATGGAAATCCAAAGCTCAGACAGATCACATAGAAAACATGCAAACACTTGATAGTGTTCAGGGTATACTCTTGGTTCTGTCCTCTCTTGGCAGTGCTCTGGGGACTCTATCCTTGATGCAGGCCATGTGCATGAAAAATGCTCTTCCAGCTGTACTATCTCTCTGATCCCTTCGAATGCACTTGGCGGTGGGGGGGTGGTGGTGGTTAAGACTTCACCCATTTGGCACTCAGGGCTCACTCTCAGTGCTGGGGTAGGGGATGCCATGTACTCTGAATTTGAACCTGGGCCTCCTGCGTGTCAAGTATGTGCTCCAGTCACAGAGATCTCTCTCTAGTTTCCTGGTCTACATTTTTCTTTCTTTCTTTTGGAATTCAGGGCCACACACAGCATGGTGGTCAGAGACTATTCCTGGCTCCATGCTCAGTGGTGACCTCTGGCGATAGTTGGTGTACTGTATGTGGTGGGGGAATCAATACAGGGTTATAGCTGATGCAAGGCAAATGGATTCTCTCTGGGCCCATCACAAATAGAACTGCTAATGAACTTTCCTTTTCTTTTTCCAGTTCTCTTTTATTTATTTTTTTAGATCTTTTTTTTTGGGGGGGCCACACTTGGTTGATGCTCTGACTATGCGCTCAGAAATCGCTCCTGGCTTGGGGGACCATATGAGACACCAGAGGATTGAACTGTGGTCTGTCCTAGGTTAGCACATGCAAGGCAAAATGCCCTACTGCCTGTGACCCTTTTTATATATATATATATATATATATATATATATATACCCCTTTTTATATATATATATTTTATATATATATATACCCCTTTTTATATATATATATTTTTTTTTGTTTGTTTGTTTTTGGGCCACACCCATTTGACACTCAGGGGTTACTCCTGGCTATGCGCTTAGAAATCGCCCCTGGCTTGGGGGACCATATGGGATGCCGGGGGATTGAACCATGGTCCGTCCTATGCTAGCGCTTGCAAGGCAGACACCTTACCTCTAGCACCACCTTCCTGGCCCCTTCTTTATATTTTTTAATAACTTTGCTTTCTGTCATCCTGAAACAAATGTATTATGTTCAGTTGTGTCAACTATTATTATTATTTGTTTTTTGTGTCACACCCGGCAGCGCTCAGGGTTACTCCTAGCTCTATGCTCAGAAATCGCTCCTCGCAGGCTCGGGAGACCATATGGTATGCTGGGATTTGAACCACCATCCTTCTGCATGCAAGGCGAACACCCTACCTCCATTCTATCTCTCCGGCCCCTAAATTTATTTATTTTTTTGGTTTTTGGGTCACATCCAGCAGCGCTCAGGGGCTACTCCTGGCTCTATGCTCAGATTGCTCCTGGAAGGCTCAGGAGACCTGTAACTCCACCCTGGATTTAGGTGTAGCTACCTGAGACCCACCCATTTCTGGGAGGGGTCTTGGAAACCATATATTATGTGTGACCTTACCTGCAAGACCCGGCCCATTCCTGGGAGGGGTCTTGGAATAAAGCCTTTGAGCCAGGGGATTAGGGGTTTTGCCCTGCTGGGCTCTCTGGCTTTTGGGTCTCTGCGTTCTGGTCTTTGACCAGCATGGAGCCCAAAGGGAAGATGGCTGAAAGGAGTTAAGAGGCAGGGCTAGCAAAGAATGGCTGTGCTTGAAAGGTTATGATAGAAACCACACATGTAGTGGATAGGGATGAATAAAGTTGATGCTTCCTGATGCCTGTCTCTGGATGAGTCTGATTCCGCCGTTCACCTTAACCTGGGACCCGCCGGCTGAATGGGGGTTGTGGAGCCACGTGGCCTGGGGTGGTAGAGAACGATCCATCTATCCATCACCATCCAGCACCATCATTAATTATTTGATTCTTCAGGGACCATATGGGGTGCTGGGATTCGAATCAAGATTGGGGCCTGTATATCACAACAGGCACCACAGAAATTAAAAGTATCATTAGAGATTACTCTGAAAACCTCTATGCCAGAAAATGAGAAGCTAGAAGAAATGGATGAATTCTTGGACTCCATGGGACAGCAGCAGGGCATTTCCCTTGCAAGTGGCCAACTTGGGACAGACCTGGTTTGATTCCTGGCATCTCATATGGTCTCCAGAGCCTGCCAGGAGCAATTTCTGAGAGTAGAGCCAGGAGTAACCCCTGAGCACCACCAGGTGTGGCCCAAAAACAAAAAATAAAAATCTTTGATTCCTATAACCTCTCAAAGAACCTCTACTATAACCTCTCCAAGGAGATATGGAACACCTGTACAAAGCTATCATTTTAGAAGACATGGTAATCAAAAGCCTACCTAAAAACTAAACTCAGGTCCAGATGGATTCACTAATGAATACTTACCTTTATAGAAGACCTAGAGCCAATCCTTTTTAAGCGATTCCAAGTAACTGAAAAAACAGAAACGCTCCCAAACAGTTATGTTTTGTTTTGTTTGGGCCACACCCGGTGATGCTAAGGGGTTGGTTACTCCTGGATCTGTGCTCAGAAATCACTCCTGGCTTGGGGAACTATACGAGACGCTGGAGGATTGACCGCGGTACATCCTAGGTTAGCGTGTTGCAAGGCAAATGTCCTACCGCTTGCACCACCGCTCCGGCCCCAACTCCCAAACAGTTTTTATGAAGCAAACATCACCCTGATACCAAAAGCAGGCAGAAACACCGCAAAAAAAGAGAATTACAGGCTGATATCCATGATGAACATAGATGCAAAGATCCTCAACAAAATACTAGTACATAAAGTCTAAGAATTGATAAAAAGAATCACATGTGATGACTATGTAGAATTCATTTCAGGGAGACGAGGATGGTTTAATTTTTTTTGTTGTTGTTTTTGTTTTTGGGTCACACCCGGCAGTACTCAGGCGTTACTCCTGGCTCTAGCTCAGAAATTGCTCCTGACAGGCTTGGGGACCATAAGGGATGCCGGGATTCGAACCACTATCCTTCTGCATGCAAGACAAATACCTTACCTCCATGCTATCTCTCCGGTCCCAAGAATGGTTTAATTTTAACATGTGCAAGTCAATCAATGTAATACATACATCTTATCAATAAAAGCAGAAATAAAAAGCACATGCTCCTATCAATAGATGCAGAGAAAGCATTTGGCAAGACCTCACATCCATGCATGATAAAAACTCAACAAAATAGAAACTGAAGGAATCTTCCTCAATATAGTTAAAGCCACTTACCACAAGCCCATGTCAAATGGGGAAAAACTAAAAGCCTTCCCTCTAAGATTAGGCATAAGACAAGGTTATCCACTCTCACTACTTCTATTCAGTATAGTATTGGAAGTATTTGCTATAGTAATTAGGCAAGATATCAAGAGCATTCAGATAGGAAAGGAAGAAGTCAAGTTGTTTGTGTATGACATAATACTATAGAAAATCTGGGCCAGGGTCCGGAGAGATAGCACAGCGGCGTTTGCCTTGCAAGCAGCCGATCCAGGACCAAAGGTGGTTGGTTCGAATCCCGGTGTCCCATATGGTCCCCCGTGCCTGCCAGGAGCTATTTCTGAACAGACAGCCAGGAGTAACCCCTGAGCACTGCCGGGTGTGGCCCAAAAACCAAAAAAAAAAAAAAAAAAAAAAAAAAAGAAAATCTGGGCCAGAAAGATAGAATGGAGGGGGCTGGAGAGATAGCACAGCTATCACAGATAGATCCAGGACCTAAGGTGGTTGGTTTGAATCCTGGTGTCCCATATGGTCCCCCGTGCCTGCCAGGAGCTATTTCTGAGCAGATGGCCAGGAGTGACCCCCTGAGCGCCGAAGGTGTGGCCCAAAAACCAAAAAAAAAAAAAAAAAAAAAAAAGATAGAATGGAGGTAGGACATTTGCCTTGCATGCAGGATGGTGGTTAGAACCCCAGCATCCCATATGGTCCCCCAAGCCTGCCAGGAGCAATTTCTGATCATAGAGCCAGGAGTAACCTTGAGTACTGCAGGGTGTGGACCCCTCCCCCCCCAAATACTATAGAAAATCTTCAAGACTCTACTAAAAGGCTTTTTTTTTGTTTTGGGGCCACACCTGTTTGATGCTCAGGGTTACTCCTGGCTATGAGCTCAGAAATTGCTCCTAGCTTGGGGGGACCATATGGGATGCCGGGGGAATGAAGTGCAGTCTGTTCTAGGCTAGTGCTTGCAAGGTAGACACCTTACCTCTAGCCCCACTGCTCTGGACCCCCAAAAAACTTTTAAAAATAGATTTTATTTTTGGGTCATACCTGGTGATTTTTCTTTTTTTTTTTTTTGGTTTTTGGGCCACACCCGGTGAAGCTCAGGGGTTACTCCTGGCTATGTGCTCAGAAATCGCTCCTGGCTTGGGGGATCATATGGGACGCCAGGGGAATTGAACCTCGGTCCATTCTAGGCTAGCGCTGGCAAGGCAGACAGCTTACCACTTTGTGCCACTGCTCTGGCCCCAGACCTGGTGATTCTTGGGACTTGCATTCAGGAATTAAACACCTTACCAGCTGTACTCTCTCTCTAGTCTATTGTAGTTTTGTTCTGGTTTGGTTTGGGGCCACATCCAGAGATGCTCTAAGGTTACTCCTGGCTCTGCACTCTGGAAACATTCCTGTGAACATGGACGACTATATGGGATGCTGGAAATCAAACCCAGGTTGGTTGCATGCAAGGTAAGCACTCTATTCACTATACTATCTCTCTGGCCATGAGACAATATAATTTGGGGGCCTGAGTGATATTACAGCAAGTAGAGCACTTGCCTTAATCACAGCTGTCCAGGATTTGATCCCAAATATCCCATATGGTCCCCTGAGTATCACATGGAACGATCAGACTGGAATAAGCCCTGAGCATAGCCAGCTGTGGTTAGCCCCCTCAGCCAAAAAATAAGATTATTCTTGTGGGAATGGAGAGATAGTACAGGGGCTAAAGAGTTTGCTTTGTAGATGGCCGAGTTCAGTCCCCAGCACTACATATGGTCCCCAAGCCCCACCAGGTGTGATCCTTGAACACAGAGACAGAAGGGAGCCCTGTGCAATGCTGGGTAGGCCCCCAAACCCCTCCCTCCCACCAAACTGCCCTTTGGCAGCTAATCTAAACAGGTAATAAAGAAAAAAACACAAGTCGACTTTAAAATTTGTATTGTCATACAATCCATTTTCATATTCAGCTGTATATGTGTAAAACTTTTCTACCCCACTCTCTTCCTAGATTACAATAGTCAATTCTTGCTAATACTTCAAGATACTAAAACTTATATCCTATACCCATCTTTGAATTCAAGAGTTGATTTGAGACATTAAGAAAGTTAGCAATTTGGTTTTGTTTCCTGTTTTGGGGTTACACCTGGCAAAGCCCAGGGGTTACTTCTGGCTCTGTGCTCAGGTATAAAATTACTCCTGGTATAATCTGGGAAGCCATCTGGGATGAGGGGATTGAACCCAGGTTGACCATACAAGGCAAGTGCCCTACTCACTGTACAACTCTCCGGCCCTCTTAACAATTTGGTATGCACACAGTTCTAGTACTTTTCAGTTTGTCCCTGAATTTTTCTTAAATTTTAGGCAATAACTGTTCTTACTGCCCTCAAGTTGAATAAAGCTATTTAGTGTATATGTTATAAAATAATGTTCACTAGGGCCTGGAGTAATAACACAGCGGCAGGGCATTTGTTTGCCTTGCAAGCAGCCAACCTGGAAGAACTCGGATTGGATCTCCAGCATTCTTTGATTCCTGAGACTGCCAGGAGTGATTTCTGAGCAGAGTCAGGAGTAATCCCCTAAATGCCACCAGGTGTGGCCCAAAAACCAAAAAAAAAAAAAAAAAAAAAAAAAAAAAAGACCAAACCAAACCAAAAAATAATGTTCACTAGAGATCAAAATCTATGATTTAAACATATTATACTCCTTAAAATATATAGCACCATGAACAGAATTCCCAACAATTATTTAATTCATCTAAAAAGAAAAAAAAAAAACCCATGAGTTAGTTTGTAATTTGGGGTTAGACGCAAGGGTCTCAAACTCGCAGCCCGCGGGCCCTCCATACAACATTTTGTGGCCCTGCCCTAGAGGAATCTTTTTATTTTGTTTTGTTTTAGTTGTTTGAGTCACACACCCCAATGTTCAAGGCTTACTACTTTTTTTGGTTTTTGGGCCACACCCAGTAACGCTCAGGGGTTACTCCTGGCTACGTGCTCAGAAGTTGCTCCTGGCTTGGGGGACCATATGGAACACCGGGGGATGGAACCACGGTCCGTCCAAGGCTAGCGCAGGCAAGGCAGGCACCTTACCTCTAGCACCACCGCCCGGCCCCATGACTTTGCACTCAAGGATCACCCCGACTTTGCCTCCTGCCCCCAGGTAAATTGAGTTTGAGACCCCTGGTTAGAGGCTGGGTTATTCCTGGTTCAGTGCTCAGGAGCCATTCCTGCAGTGCTTAGGGCACCACGTGGTGCTGGAGCTCAAACATAGGGCTTTTGTAGGCAAGTATATACTTCATTCCAGTCCTTTAAGACACCTCTGGAGCCTGTGAATTAATGTTAAATATTTTATTTTAATTTTGTGGGGGTATTTGGGGTTACACAACAGTCCTTTGGGGTTACTTCTGGCTCTGTGCACAGGACTGTCAGGACTTAGGAAACCCTATAGTTTGCTGAGATAGAACTCAGGTTGGCAGCATGCAAGGGCAAGGTGTCCTACTAATTGTACTATTGCTCCAGGCCCTCATTTTGTTATTAAAAATATATATGCATATTTCCCATCTTCAGATGTTTCCTGGCAATTTCTTGAACTATTACGAATAATTACATAGCTGTTAATTTCTCCTTGCCTGAGGCAGAAATCAATTCCCTAAAAAAAAAAAAAAAAGATCGATTCCCTAAATTGTTAGTGATGAGAAGTCATGGTTTTACTCAAAAGGCCTGGATGAGGGCTGAAGATGTGGCTCAGTGGTAGAGGATAGGCCTACCTCACATGTGTAAAGCCCTGGTTCATATCTCAGACACTACCGGATTAAAATAAACAAAAACCAGAAGGATCTGAGATAGTTAAAAAGTGCTAAAATACGAAAGACAGAATCACAAAGCATTTCTTTTGAAGAGGAGCCTGGGGAGGCATACGCCTAGTGCTGTTCAGGACTTGTTCCTGACTGTCCTCACACATCACCCCTGGTAGGGGTCAGACCATAGGAGGGTCTAGGGGTCACCACTCATGGGTCAGCTGCATGCAAGACAAGTGCCCTACGTAGTGTCCTATATTTCTTTTTTACATTCAAGCCTTCCCATAGTGCTACTTCTGTCCTGCAGAGATTCAAATTCTGAGTCTTACTCTTGGATACCTTTATTTATTTATTTATTTATTTATTTATTTATTTATTTATTTATTTATTTATTTGCTTTTTGGGCCATACCTGGTGATGCTCAGGGTTTACTCCTGGCTATGCGCTCAGAAATTGCTCCTGGCTTGGGGGACCATATGGGACATTGGGGGATGAACCACTGTCAGTCCTAGGTTAGCGCGTGCAAGGAAAACGTCCTACCCCGCTTGTGCCACCGCTCTGGCCCCACAAAAGAATCTTTGTGAGAAACTCAACACAGGAGTTTTAAAGCTTTAGGAAGGGCTTGTTAAACAAACAAACAAACAAACAAAAAACCAACACAGCTTCTTGGAGATCACTGATTGTGGAGGTTAGGAGGCAATTTTACTCCTTACACTTCTTTGGTGTGGGAAGCACAAGCTAGGCTTAGAACTCATTCTGGTAGATCCAGCTTAGAGACAGAAGCTTTCTTTTTTTTTTTTTTTGGGTGGTTTTTGGGTCAAACCCGGCAGTGCTCAGGGGATACTCCTGGCTCCATGCTCAGAAATTGCTCCTGGCAGTCACAGGGGACCATTATGGGACACCGGGATTCGAACTGATGACCTTCTCATGAAAGGCAAATGTCCTTACCTCCATGCTATCTCTCCAGCCCCTTAGAGACAGAAGCTAAGGGAAAGAACTAGCAAGCAAGAGCTCCAGCCTTACTGAAGGTTGAATGTCACGGGCCTCTCCTCTCTGTGGGAAAACTGCTTGTCTGTGTAAGGCAGAGGCTGTTTCAGCCTGAGGTTTGGGTTAAGAGCTCAGTCAACTAGTGATGGTTTTCACAGTTTCTGAAGGCAAGGAGGGCAAAAACAGGTCATGGGAGGTGGTTTAATGACAGAGCATGGCCCCTGCATATGAGACTCTGGGCTCAATCCCTAAGCATCATTTCCCAAGTGGGTGTGCTCCAACTGTCCCTCACCCAGCACTAAGCCAGAGTAGGCCCCCAGCACAGCTGGACCCCCACCCTCTAAAAATGGTGAAACTGAGCCAGCCAGGGAAATAGCTTCAGCACCTGGCAGGGCCCCAGAGAAATCTGCACCATGTGGCATTTTCTGCCTGGCACTGCCAGCCATGGCCCTGAGCATCACCGGGCAAGTCTTTCCCAATAAGGGGCAACTGTCTTGCTGACAGGAGTAAAATCAGCTCAGTGGAGAAAGCCACTAGTTTTATATGGCTCTGTTTGACTTCGCACAGCCTGGTGTAGTAGGAGTGAGTGGGGCCTTCTTAGACAAGACTCCAACTGGTAACATGTTTCCCATCCCTCCCATTTGCTAGCAAGTTCCCACACACTGCAGCAAAGGCAACAAGTCAGTTTGCTCCATAGGCACTGGCTGGCTGGACAGATGCGCATTTCCTTGCTGGATAAAACAAGATTTGGGTCCTAATTGGGGCCCAAGTTCCAGGAAACTGACGCTGAAAGGGGCTAATGGAATGGCACATGGTCAAAAATTCCTTGTTTGTAAGTTTAGGTCAAGACACATGGCACAGAGTCCCTCCGGGAAAGAATAACGAACATGGAGAACTGTCAGGAACAGACCGTCCCCCAAAACACTGGCAGATCAAAGTCTATAAAGGACATTTTGAGAGAAGACAGCGCTTCTCTGGTTAATACATCCAAATCAGCTAAGACATAACATGTGAAATACCACACCACCGAGGCTCCAAGGACGCATGGAAGACACGGTCCTGACAGGGAAGAGGAGCTTGGTGCTCGGCCACGGTCACTGCACTGCCCTGGTTAAGCCCAGCAGTTCAGAGACACAGAGGTAATGGCCTCCCTCAGGTCACCGAATCTTTCTTCTTCCGGAATGGAGACTTCAGTCTTTTCCACACGCTGCTCTTAGGTTTCGATTTTTTCTCCAGGGCCAGGACTGCCTCCTTTTCTTCCTGCGGATCTCCCGCACCAGCGCGTGGAACACATCATCGATGTAGTAGCGGTAGGCAGCTGACGTCTCGAAGAAGGGGCAGCTGAACTCTCGAGCCAGAGCTAGTCCTTCTTCTTTGCTCACCTTTGCAAACGGGAAGGTGAAATTCTTCTATTAACCGTGAACATAGTTACAACCGCCTGCCCAAACAGAGAAGGTGCTACCTGCATAAGAGAGGGTGACCTAAACCTAGAGCAACTTAAGTAGAAAGCAGATTGATTTGCTGTTATTTTTGGAGGGGTGGGGAGTCTCCTGGAGGGGGCATGAAGAAGCCTATGTGCTGTCAGAACTTTTTTTTTTTTGGGTACACCCGGTGGCTCTCAGGGGTCACACCTGGCAGGCTTGGGGGACCAAATGGGATGCCGGGATTCGAACCGAGGTCAATCCTGTATTGGCCTTGTGTAAGGCAAATGGCTTAAGGCTGTGCTACGCTCCGGGCCCGCTGTCAGGACTTTACCAAATCAAGCCACTGTCTTATCTCTCGAAACCCTGACAAGATGTTTTTTATTATTTTTGGTTTTTGGGTCATATCCAGCATTGCTCAGGGGTCATTCCTGGCTCTGCACTCAGAAGTTGCTCCTGGCAGACGCAGGGGACCATATGGGAGGCTGGGATTCAAATCACCTTCTCTTCTGTGTTGACCACATGCAAGGCAAACGCCTTACCGCTGTGCTATTGCTCCGACCCCAGACAAGATGTTTTTAATGGGCAGTACGTGAGAAACATTACAAATGAACTACTTTCAAGAAGTCTCTATCGTTGATTGTTTCCACTAGAGGTCATGATGTGATGTTTTACTGCATCTTCATCTCTGCAGCTAACAGCTTATGGCTTATTCAAAGGATGCTGTCCTCTTCTAAAATCTCTTCACTCTCCCTTTACCTTTCCTTCCAGGTCATAGAAGCTTCACAGCATTGATTATATATTAAAGTCTAAATTAATCTAGTTGCAGCATAAACATTTATTTTGAGGTTTGTTTTCTGTTTTGTTTTGGGGCCACAACTGGCAGTGCTAAGAGGTTACTTCTGACCCTGGACTCAAGAAGAATTACTTTTGGGGCTGGAGAAATAGCATAGAGGTAGGGCATATGCTTTGCATGCAGTAGTTCTGGGGCTGAAGCAGTGGCGCAGTGGTAGAATGTTTGTCTTGTTAGAGGCTGACCCAGGAAGGACTACAGTTCAATCCCACGGTGTACCATATGGTCCCGAGCCAGAAGTGATTTCTGAGCTCATAGCAAGGAGTAACCCTTGAGTGTCAGCAGGTGTGGCCCAAAACCTACCCCTCCTCAAGAAAAGAAGGATGGTAGTTTGAATCCCAGCATCCCAGATGGTCCCCTGAGCCTGCCAGGAGTGATTTCTGAGCATAGAGCCACGAGTAACTCCTGAGCGCTGCCAGGTGTGACCCAAAAAAACCTAAAAACAAACAAACAAACAAACAGGGACCGGAGAGATAGCATGGAGGTAATTTGCCTTTCATGCAGAAGGTCATCAGTTTGAATCCCTGCGTCCCATATGGTCCCCCGAGCCTGCCCGAAGCAATTTCTGAGCATGGAGCCAGGAGTATCCCCTGAGCACTGCCAGGTGTGACCTAAAACCATCCCCCTAAAAAATAAACGAACAGGGGCCGGGCGGTGGCGCTAAAGGTAAGGTGCCTGTCTTACCTTCGCTAGCCTAGGACGGACCGGGTTCGATCCCCCCGGCATCCCATATGGTCCCCCAAGCCAGGAGCGACCTTCTGAGCGCATAGCCAGGAGAACCCCTGAGCGTCACCGGGTGTGGCCCAAAAACCAAAAAAAAAAAAAAAAAAAAAATAAACGAACAACAACAAAAAAAAGAATTACTTTCGGAGGACCAGAAAGATAGCACCTGCGGTAGGGTATTTGCCTTGCACACAGCCGACCTGGGACAGACCTGGTTTGATCTCAGCATCCCATATGTCCATATGTTCCCCACCCCCACCAGCCTGCAAGGAAGGTTTCTAAGTGCAGAGCCAGGAAAATCTCTGAGCACTGCTGGGTGGTGACCCAAAAACAAACAAACAAAAAACAATAACTAAAAGAATTACTTTTGGAAGGGATTGGGAGACTAGATAGAATGATGGGGTTTGAACCCAGGTCAGCCGTGTGCAAGGCAAAAAAAAGCCCTACCTGCTGTACTATCACTCTGGTCCCTTTATTCTGAGGTTAAGGAGACAATTTATAATGTTCATAATTTATAAACATTCATTTTATAATTGATAACACATATTATATGATATGTAAACAATTTATAATGTTTATAAACTTATAATTTATGATGTTGCACTTATGTAACTTCTAAAATCCAGATTTTTGTTTTCGGTGGGATTAGTACCCAATAGTGCTCTGAATCACTCCTGGCAATGCTGGGTAACTAGATATATAAGGTACCGGGCTTTTTTGATATATAAGGTACCGAACTTTTTTTTTGTTTGTTTTTGGGTCACACCCGGCAGCGCTCAGGGGCTACTCCTGGCTCTATGCTCAGAAATCTCTCCTGGCAGGCATAGGGGACCATATGGGATGCCGGGATTCAAACCACCATACTTCTGCACGAAAGGCAAATGCCTTACCTCCATGCTATCTCTCTGGCCCCTGTTACCAGGATTGAAACAAGAAGTTTGCAAGGCCCAGGCCTTCCCCTTATATTACCTCTCAGGCTCCAAGAGGAAGAGTTATCATGGTTAGTATGAAGCTGCATTTTATAGCAAAGAAATGCAGCTAACAATGTTTTCCACCCTTGCCGTACCTGTCTCAGTAGGTTAGGTCAGACTTATTCCCACAAGGACCACAGGTGTATCGTCCGTCCGTCGAACTCGATAAATAAGCTGCTTAAACTCCCGAACTTCATGGAAACTTCGACGGTCAGTGATAGAATAACAGATGATGAACCCTTCTCCAGCCCTCATGTACTGATCCCGCATGGCGGTAAACTCTGCCTACAAGGAAACAAGAGTCATTAGCTACTGATGAACCCAGAACTACTGACATATTCGCCAGTGACTTCAGAAAGGAAGCAGAGATGTCAATTACCTGCTGTCCTGAGTCAGAGTGCATGAAAGTTAAAAGGAGATGAGCCAGTAAATACGTACACAGACCTTCCCTTATTGGCACGAAGAAGTACTAGCACATTAAGACAGATACTGTCCAGCAGTGTCCAGAATGTCCAGATTGGCGGGCCTCATCATCAATACGTATCCGGATTTTATAGCATCTTCTACAGGAGGGAAGAAAGGTTTACTATAAACCTATACAAGCAGGATATGCAACCTTTATATTTTTCTTGTTGTTGTTTTTTTTTTTTTTTTTGGGTCACAGCCGGTGGCGTACAGGGGTTACTCCTAGCTCTGCACTCAGAAATTGTTCCTGGCAGGCTCAGGGGACCATATGGGATGTCAGGAATCAAACCAGAGTCCATCCAGGTTTGGCCACATGCAAGGCAAATGCCCTACTGCTATGCTATTGCTCTGGCCCCAGGAATATATGCAATCTTAGAATTAATCTTTTTTTTATTTTTATTTTTTGGACCACACCCAGTGAGGCTCATGGATTACTCCTGGCTATGCACTCAGAGATTGCTCCTTGCTTGGGGGACCATATGGGATGCCAGGGGATCGAACTGTGGTCCGTCCTAGGTTATCGTGGGCAAGGCAATTAATTGCCCTACCACTTGCACCACCGCTCCAGCCACTAAAATTAATCTTGGCAAAGCAGGGAAAACCTGAGTTCTTTATATGCCCAGATTTTCTTTTCTTTTTATTTGGGGATGAGGGGTCACATCCGGCAGGGCTCAGGAGACCATATAGGATGCCAGGATTCAAACCACCGTCCTTCTGCATGCAAGGCAAATGCCCTACCTCCATGCTATCTCTTCAGCCCCAATGCCTAGATTGTCTTAGAAAAATTGAGAAGTGGGGCCGGAGAAATAGTACAGCGGTGTTTGCCTTACAAGCAGCTAACCCAGAATCTAAGGTGGTTGGTTAGAATCCTGGCGTCCCACATGGTCCCCCATGCCTGCCAGGAGCTATTTCTGAGCAGATAGCCAGGAGTAAGTAACCTCTGAGCATAGCCAGGTGTGGCCCAAAATAAACAAACAAAAATAAATAAATAAAAAGAAAAATTGAGGGGCCCGGAGAGATAGCACAGCGGCGTTTGCCTTGCAAGCAGCCGATCCAGGACCAAAGGTGGTTGGTTCGAATCCCGGTGTCCCATATGGTCCCCCATGCCTGCCAGGAGCTATTTCTGAGCAGACAGCCAGGAGTAACCCCTGAGCATCGCTGGGTGTGGCCCAAAAACAAAACCAAAACAAAAACAAAACACAAAAAAAAAAAACAAAAAAAGGGCCCGGAGAGATAGCACAGCGACGTTTGCCTTGCAAGCAGCCGATCCAGGGACCTAAGGTGGTTGGTTCGAATCCCAGTGTCCCATATGCCTGCCAGGAGTTATATCTGAGCAGACAGCCAGGAGTAACCCCTGAGCATCGCTGGGTGTGGCCCAAAAACCAAAAAAAAAAAGAAAAGAAAAGAAAAATTGAGAAGTAAACAGTATCTTCAATGACAGATTATTTTTCTTTTCGTATTTGAGAGGAGGGAAGGCACTTAAATAGGGTCTGGGCCATTCCCGGTGGAATGGTGAAACAAATCTCAGAGATCAGTCTTGGGACTTCTTGCAGAACATGTGATACCAAGTGACTGAGGTTATCTACTATCTCTATAGCTCTTTCTTTTTAATTTTTCACAAAAGTTGATTTTCCAAAATCATAGTAAAATTTTCATATAAATTTATTTATAATTTTTATCTTTTAATTTTTTTTTTTTTTTTTGGTTTTTGGGCCACACCCGGCGATGCTCAGGGGTTACTCCTGGCTGTCTGCTCAGAAATAGCTCCTGGCAGGCACGGGGGACCATATGGGACATCGGGATTCGAACCAACCACCTTTGGTCCTGGATTGGCTGCTTGCAAGGCAAACGCCGCTGTGCTATCTCTCCGGGCCCTATCTTTTCATTTTTAAATAATCTCTTTTTTGTGGGGGGGATACCAGTGATACTCAGGGGTTACTCCTGGCTATGCACTCAGAAATCGCTCCTGGCTTGGGGGGGCCATATGGAACGCCAGGGGATCGAACCTTGATCCGTCTTTTTTTTTTTTTTTTTTGCGGTTCTGTCTTAGGTCAGTGCATGCAAAGGCAAATGCCCTATTGCTTGCACCACTGCTTCGGTCCTGTGTTTTTGTTTTTTGTTGTTGTTTCTGGGTCACACCTGGCAGCACTCAGAAGTTACTCCTGGCCCTACATTTAGAAATCGCTCCTGGCAGGCTCAGAGGACCATATGGGATGCCGAGATTCGAACCACTGTCCTACATGCAAATGCCCTAAATCCATGCTATCTCTCTGCTCCCTTTTTTTTTTTTGGGGGGGGGGGTCACACCCAGCAGCGCTCAGGGATTACTCCTGGCTCTACGCTCAGAAATCGCTCTTGGCAGGCGCAGGGGACCATATAGGATGCCGGGATTTTAACCACCATCCTTCAGGATGCAACCTCCATGCTATCTCTCTGGCCCCGCACCATGATTACAACATGTTTATAGCTGGGTTTCAGTCATAAAAAAGAACACCCCCCTTCACTAGTGCAACCTTCCCACACCAATGCCCCCATCTCCCTCATAGCAATGTTTTCTAAAAGGTAAAATAAAATTATTTTAAAATCTAAAAATCAGGGCCAGAGTGATAGTACAGCAGTAGGGTGTTTTGCCTTGCACAGGGACAAACCCAGGACAAACCCCAGTTAGATTCCCGGCATCCTATATGGTCCCCTGAGCCTGCCAGGAGCTATTTCTGAGCAGAGTCAAGAGTAGCCCGTGAGATGGCACTAGAGGTAAGGTATCTGCCTTGCAAGCGCTAGTCAAGGAAGGACCCCGGTTCGACCCCCCCAAGCCAGGGGCAATTTCTGAGCGCTTAGCTAGCCAGGAGTAACCCCTGAGCATCAAACGGGTGTGGTTCGAAAAACCAAAAAAAAAAAAAAAAGAGTAACCCATGAGCACTGCTGGGTGTAACCCAAACCACCCCAAAAAAAAATAAGTCTGAAAGTGTTTGGCCAACCATAGAGTTTTCAATAATATTAAAGTAACCAAGGGAGCTGGAGAGATAATAAGTGGGTAGGGAGCATGCCTTGCATGCAGCTAACCTGGGTTCGAACCCCAGAAGCTCAGATGATTCACCAAGCCTTGCTAGATTGATCTGGGTGTAGAGCCAGGAATAAATCCTCCTGAATGTGGCTGGGTGTGGGCTTCTCCCTCCCCCACCAAAAAAAAAAAAAAAAATACTAAGATGAACTTGAAGTGTGAGAAGTGCAGAGGACTCAGAGAGGGAGGCCAGGGAGAAGCGCAGGGTGCGCACAGCTGGGTCTAGAGTTCAGCTCGCTGGCTCGACTTGTTTTCTGCTTCCTCTTATGGAAGGTTCAAATCAGCTGACTCACACTTACAGTCCAGCTAAGTCGGACCTAGAGAGAAGTAACAGCCACAGTTTCTGCTAAGTGGCCTTTAAACTTTTCCTTTAGCCTGGCAGTCCAGTATAGCAATTAAAAAAACGCAACAGAATAAAGGGCCTCATTAAATTTCAATAAAATAAAGTGCCTCAAAAAAGTGGGGGACTATAAACAGAGAGTTAATTCATGAAAAAAAAAAAGTTTTCTTGGGCCAGAGAGATAGCACAGCAGTAGAGAGTTTGCCTTGCATGCAGCTGATCTAGGACAGGAGGTGGTTTGAATCCTGACATCCCATAAGGTCCCCTGTTGCTGCCAGGGGCAATTTCTGAGAGCAGAGCTAGGAGTAACCTCTGGTCCCTGCTGGGTGTGACCCAAAAACAAACAAAAAGTTTTCTTAGCATGTTCCAGGACTCCCTTACTAAAGAAATCCAAAGGAGGAATGCAAAAATACTTTAAATATGGGCGAAATCAGCAGTTAAGTTTTGCTCTCTTGGGGCAGGAGAGAAAATAAAGAGAAGAGGAAGACACTTGTCTTGCGAGCAACAGTCCCTCCGAGTTCCATCCATCCCTGACCCTGCATAGGGCCCTGGGAGGCCTGCCAAGAGTGCTCCCCGAGCAGCACAGCGCCAGGAAGAATCCAATCTGTCCTGAGCCCCCCAAGAACACCAACACAAGCCCCCCTCTTTCGGGCGTGTCTCTGGCTCCTTGGGTGACCCTGGAGGCGGCGACTCACCAATGGTGGGGTCGTGGTCTTCGGGAAAGCGGTGGCTGATGAACTGCATGGTCATAGCTGCAAAGGCAAGAAATGCAAAGTCGGGCCCGGAGAGATAGCACAGAGGTGCTAGCCTTGCAAGCAGTCGATCCAGGACCTAAGGTGGTTGGTTCGAATCCCGATGTCCCATATGGTCCCCAGTGCCTGCCAGGAGCTATTTCTGAGCAGACAGCAGGAGTAACCCCTGAGCAACGCCGGGTATGGCCCAAAAACCAAAAAGAAAAAAAAAAAAAAGAAATGCAAAGTCAAGGCACCCCGGGCCGGTTTGGGGGTGTGCGTGTCTGGGAGGCGGAGACTCACCCTGGGGTGCTTGTGCTCTCCCCCAAAAATCTACCATTTATTTATTTATTTTGCTTTCTGGGTCACACCCAAGATCAATCGGGGGTTCCTCCTGGGCTCTTATACGCTCAGAATACATTGCTCCTGGCAGGCTGGGCGGACTAGAAGGGGATGCGGGGATTCGAACCCCCGACCTTGTGCATGCAAGGCAGACGCCCCACCTCCGTGCTAGGTCTCCGGCCCCAACCTACCGCTCTTGCCCACGCCGCCGGCCCCCAGCATCACCAGCTTGTACTCCCGGGAGAGGCCGGTCGGGTTGCTGCAGCCCCCCGCGGAGCGGCCGCCGGCGTCCATGGTCCGGGTTGCTGCTGCTGGCCTGCAAAGAAAGGCAACCAGGATTTCGGGGCCCCCCGCCCTCAGGCTCCGCTCCCTCCTGCAGGCCCCCCTCGCCGCCGCGCCTTCTCACGCACCCTCTCGAGAGTCACGGCGCTGGCACCCGCCGAGTTCGGGGTTCGCCCCGCTCCGATCCCCCAAGCGGGTCAACCTGCCGAAACCGACCAGTGACGCGCCTCCCGCCCGCAGACGGGGAAGATGGCGCCAATGGCGCCCACGGCTCAGGGGAGGGGGAGTGGCCCGCCCGTGACGCACGCGGCTCAGGCCACGCCCTACAACGGAGCCCCGCCCACACGCCCAGATGGAAAAGTGGGAATGAGCACGCCCTAAACAAGAGACCACGCCCACTACAACCAAATATAAGGATGTATAGCCACGCCCCCAGAGAGGAATCCCGCCCACTGGCCAGACCAGAGGAGAAGGGGGCCCCGCCCCATGGCGTGCGCTCAGCCCCCGGCCTCGGATAGGGCGCTAGGCTCGCCGGGCAGATAGGAAGCAGGGTGGCCCCGCCCATGGCTCGCACTCAGGCCCCGCCCACAGGCCTGATAGGTAGAGGTGGCTCCGCACCCGTGGCTCGCGCTCAGGCCCCGCCCCTGGATAGGGAGCCACGCCCACCGGCCAGAGAGGAAGGGGTGGCCCGCCGCGTCCGGGACGTGACGCATTCCAGGCCACGCCCCTCCCCTGGCCCCGCCCAGCGCTTAGGGTGTAATTGATCACGCTGCAGCACCGCCTGACAGCTACTCTCCGGTACGTGATAAGGGACACGCGAAGGAGCCAGGCTTTTCGGGAACTTACTGGGTCAGGGACAGGACCCAGAGGAAGGTGTTGGCCTTGAGTGCGGTCCACGGCTGGAGCTCGGCCCCCAGCACTGCTGAGGGTTTGGTTTCTCAAGTGTGAATCCAGTCAGGAGGAAGACTTTTGAGAAGCAAGTGTGGGGTCAGCCCAGACAGAGCACCACCCGGGTTGGGGTGGCAAGAAGACCCAACTTTGCACAGCAAATAGGGCGCTTTCTTTGGCAAGCAGCTATTTTAGCTGGTGCAGTCCCCAGTTTTATCACATGGTCCCCTGTGCACTGCCAGTAGTGATTTCTGAGCATTGCTGGGGTAAACTCCCCCCCCCCCCGCCCAAATAAGAACCAACTTAACTCAGGTTAGCTGCTTATGCAAAAAATCAAAAGAAAACCAAGGGGCCGGAGCGTTAGCACAGCGATAGGGCGTTTGCCTTGCACGCGGCCGACCCTGGACTGAGGGTGGGTCGATTCCCGGCATCCCATATGGTCTCCAGAGCCTGCTAGGAGCGATTTCTAAGCACAGAACAAGGAGTAATTCCTGAGCACCGCTGGGTGTGACCCTCCCAAACAACAACAACAACAATAATAATAAAAGAAAAATGGGGCCGGAGAGATAGAATAAAGGAAAGGCGTTTGCCTTGCATACAGAAGGTCGGTGGTTCGAATCCCGGCATCCCATATGGTCCCCCTAAGCCTGTCAGGAGTAATTTCTGAGCGTAAAGCCAGGAGTAACCCCTGAGCGCTGTTGGGTGTGACCCAAAAACCAAAAATAAATAAATAAATAAATAAAAGAAAAAAAGAAAAAGAACAAGAACAGGAAAAATGAAAACAAAAGCACTTACTTGGGGGCCCCAGAGATAGCTCAAAATGCAAGGTTCCAGAAGAATCTCGGTTTTTCTTTCAGTTGACAGTGCAAAACCCAATTTGACCAGGCATAATGAACAGGAACATGGGCACCCACTAAAACCTCTCCTCAAGTGACTGGGCACTGTCCAAAGCAGAGAGAATTACTATCACTGCAGCTTGATACAGACTTATTATCTGAGACATGATGTTCAGGGCCTTGGTTCAAGGGCCAAGTGCGAGCTTTCCTGGTTTGTCTTGTGATCACCATAGGCACCCATAGGCACATCACTGGCAACCAACCTCACGATGGCCTAAGATTTTGTTTTGGTTTCCTGGCTACACTGGCGGCAGTCCTGGCTCTGTACTCAGAAATCACTCCTGGGAGACTTGAGGAATATGGGATGCTGGGGATCAAAGCCAGGAAGGCTGTGTACAAGGATATGCTATACACACTGTGTTATCACTCTGGCCCCTAAGTTTTTTGTTTTTTTTTTTGGGGGGGGGGTTACACCCAGCACCACTCAGGGGTTACTCCTGGCTCTAGGCTCAGAAATAGCCCCTGGCAGGCACAGGGGACCATATGGGATGCCGGGATTTGAACCACCGTCCTTCTGCATGAAAGGCAAACGCCTTACCTCCATGCTATCTCTCCGGCCCCAAGGCCCCAAAGTTTTTAAAAACAGTTTTATGGGGCCCGGAGAGATAGCACAGCGGCGTTTGCCTTGCAAGCAGCCGATCCAGGACCTAAGGTGGTTGGTTCAAATCCCGGTGTCCCATATGGTCCCCCGTGCCTGCCAGGAGCTATTTCTGAGCAGCCAGCCAGGAGTAATGCCTGAGCACCGCCAGATGTGACCCAAAAAAAAACAAAAAACAAAAAACAAAAAACAAAAAAACAATTTTATGGGGCTGGAGCGACAGCACAGTGTTAGGGCGTTTGCCTTGCACATGGACAAACCAGGACGAACAGACCTGGGTTTGATCCCCAGCATCCCATATGGTCCCGAGCCTGCCAGGAGCAATTTCTGAGCAGGAGCCAGGAATAACCCCAGCGCTGCCAGGTATGGCCCCAAACCCAAGAATAAATAAATAAAACAAGAGTTTAGATTTTAAACTCCCACCACCACCACCACTGAAACTAGAATTTAAAGTAAAAAAAAAAAAAAAAAAAGAGAGAGAGAGAAAAAAAGAAAAAAATTAGTTTGTTTCCTCTTCCAACAAATATATTTTCTGGTAAGGAAATGATAAAATTCAACTACTTTTGGGGCCGGCGAGGTGGCGCTAGAGGTAAGGTGTCTGCCTTGCAAGCGCTAGCCAAGGAAGGACCACAAACGCGGTTTGATCCAACCCGGCATCCCATATGGTCCCCCCAAGCCAGGGGCAATTTCTGAGCACTTAGCCAGGAGTAACCCGAGCATCAAACGGGTGTGGCCCGAAAGACCAAAAAAAAAAAAAAATTCAACTACTTTCTAGAGACAACATAGTAGTAAAGTACTATTATCATTTCCCTATCAGATAGCATATAAAGACCTTAGTTTTTTTTTTTTTGGGGGGGTTACACTACACTGTACCCACTGTACTATCTCTTCTAATCTAGGAATTTCTCACTTTATGGGTCACATCCAGCATGCTCAGGGGTTATTTCTGGATCTGCAATCAGAAATCTCTCCTGACAATTTTGAAAAGAGGGGCCGGGAAGGTGGCGCTAGAGTTAAGGTGTCTGCCTTGCAAGCGCTAGCGTAGGACGGACCGCGGTTCGATCCCCCGGTGTCCCATATGGTCCCCCCAAGCCAGGAGCAATTTCTGAGCGCATAGCCAGGAGTAACCCCTGAGCGTCAAACGGGTATGGCCCAAAAATAAAAAAAAAAACAAAAAAAACAAACAAAAAAAAAAACAATTTTGAAAAGAACAATATGGGATTCTGGAGATCGAACCCAGATTAACCAGGTGCAAGGCCTGTGCCCAATCCACTGTAACCCCAGCAGGTATTTTTATCCACTCCTCTTTCTTCCTTGTTAAAATATGGAAAAATTCAGATAGGAAAATCAAAAGCATCTAGTATTCTAATATTCCTTGACATTTTCACCTTTTTTTTTTTGGTGGGGGTTGGGCCACACCCAGTGATGGTTACTCCTGGCTGTGCGCACAGAAATTGCTCCTGAAAATAAATTAAAAAAAAAATCGCTCCTGGCTTGGGGAACCATATGGGACGGCAGTCCGTCCCTAGACTAGCGCAGGCAAGGCAGACAACTTACAGATTGCACCACAGCTCCTGCCCTCATTTTCACCTTTTATATGCTGAAGTGTCTGAGCCAGAGTCAGTGGTCGGCAATCCGTGGCTCTTTACACTTTTAATTTGGCTCTTCTGTGTGCCGGGCGGCAGCTCCAGGAGTCAGGACTCTGCTCCTAGCCTCGGTCAGTGCGCGCCCTGTGTGGCTCTCAAAATAAATGTCAATCATGGTTTTGGCGAGATTTGGCTCAGTTGAAAAAAAGGTTGCCGACCAATGGGCCCAGACCCACCAGCAGTACAAGGGATCACGTGTGTGGGACCAAACCAGGTCAGTTGAATGCAAAGATAAATGCTTATCTCTTGCACTATTTCTCCTGCTTCTCAACTGGACTTCCTCCACCTTATTTATTTATTTATTTTTGTGGCTTTTGGGTCATACCCGGCAGTGCTCAGGGGTTACTCCTGGCTCCATGCTCAGAAATCGCTCCTGGCAGGCTCGGGGGACCATATGGGACACTGGGATTCGAACCGATGACCTTCTGCATGAAAGGCAAACGCCTTAACTCCATGCTATCTCTCCGGCCTCCCTCCACCTTATTTTTAAGAGGTAAAGTTTTGGGCTGGAGAGATAGCATAATGGTAGGATTATGTAAACCAGCCGATCCAGGATGGATGGTGATTTGAATCCCGGCATCCCATATAGTCTCCCATGCCTGCCAGGAGCAATTTCTGAGTGCACAGTCAGGAGTAATCCTGAGCACCACCGGGTGTGACCCAAAAACAACAAAGAGGGTAAAGTTTAAGGGCCACATCCAGAGGTACTCAGGGGACCACATCTAATACAGGGATCAAAACAGCGTTGTGGTCAAGATGTCTATATGCAAGGCAATGACCCCACGTCCCGCAATCTGAACTTTAATTTTAAGACTCGCTCTGGAAAATCATAAAACTCGGCACAGTAATGATAATGTACGTACTCAATGATCCTTGTGTGAATTTTTCTTTCAGGGGAGGAGGTCATACTTACATAATTATATAGTGAGTAAAAAAGTTTATGGATGTATGTGTGAATCATGAGAGAATAAAGAAACCATAGCAGAATATTCAGACATTTATTTATAATGAAATTATAGCCTAAGTATTTACAACATATAGGAAAACAGAGGATAAGCTTATACAAAGCCAGCCTGCAAAGTATTCAAATGTGCAAAAATGACAGTTCAGTATCTCAAAACTACTCCTGGTTTAGCAGACTAGCTCCTTCACTTTCACACATCAATATCGATACAAAAAAGTCTGTTTTTTTGTTTTGGCAAAACCTGTAATGCCAAGATAAGTTACAGTTTCAGTCACAACGTCCACCATTCTCCTGCCAGCAGTCTAAGAGAGAAGGAAGGACCACCAAGCTTCATTTCTGTGAAGAGTCCTGACCAGCTTTGGATCAAAGTTTTCTGACTCAGTTGAAGACAAGGAGCTTAGGACGGCAAACTTGCCGCATGGCTGAGACAAAAGTGTGCCTGAAGGTGCCAGCTTTGGATCATCCCAATAGAAAGACACGATTTTTTAAAAATTCATTCCATATCTTCCTATGCAGATCCAGCTATATTCAACAGTTTGAAATTAGTAAAATCTGTTTTTCAGAACAGAAAGACTCCCCAATGAATTGGGGTTGAGGAACTCTGAGATCTATCTAAGTGCTGAAAAGGTCTTAATTCATTTCCTCATTAATAGGAAGGCTTTTTAAATAACCAGTCATTATCAAAACGGACAGACGGTAGTAAAATACAAATGAAACTTTGTGTGAGAAGAGGGAAATGTGGGAAAGGCCGGATCAGTTCAAATGCATATGGGAATAGCCCTATTTGGGCACTTGGTTGACCCAGCACATTTCACCGCCAGTTAAAAAAGCTTCCACAACAAATTTGTGATTCTAAGGAGCATTAACAGAAGTGATGACCAATCGCAGGAGTGAGGGTGCTTGACAGTGAGCAGAACCCCGCTGGGAACAAGGGATACTGCACCGCTAACTTCTGCAAATGTCCAAGATGGTTCAGGAGTGGAGCCCAAAGTCTTGTTCAATCAAATACATGCATTATTGCTAAAGAAGAGTTGTCAGGGTCAATCTCCATTCCACCGCTGCTTAAGGGGCCATCCAGAACGGCATCTGTTGTTTGGCTCGTGGCTGTGACGAAGCATACTGATAACCCAAACTCCAGCCCTGTGGAAAACTACTTGCATTTTTATGGCCCCCATGGTGCTCTTCCTCTTCATCTGACGAGTCTGCAGCATAGGCCACTAAGCCAAAACCCTTCTCCGTCGTTTTCAGCTTCTTGACTGGATAATCTAGAATAGAGAAAAACAACCCCAACCCCATTTCCCCCAAGGGAAAAAAAAAAAGACAATACCATCAATTCGTTAATTAAAAAAAAAGACGTTAATTGTAAGTGGTTAGTTGGACACCATTTTGAGGTCACAGGGTCAATGGTCACCCAAAACCGTTGACGATCACACGAAAAACAGCACCAGCACCAGCAAATGTGAATCCACCAGAACCATGTAAGAAAACAGAGAAAGAAAAAAGAAACATAAAAAAAAAAAAAGAAAAAAGAAAACAAAAAAGGAAAGTTAGCAAGTGAGTTCCTGGAAGCTAACAATTCACCTTTTAAAGAGTTAAAAGAAAGAAATTAAGAAAGAAAAAATATGTATTCTCTGTACATTTTTTACTTTGACAATGAATTCCATTGGTCTCTTTAAGATTAAGAATTCTGGGATAACTATGAAGCAACACTTGTTTTTGTTTTGGATTTTTTTGGTCATACCAGCAGTGCTCAGGGCTTACTTCTGGCTCTACACTCAAGGATCACTCTTGATTAGCTCAGGGGTCCTTATAGTGTGTTGGGGATTGAACCTACTGAGTGCAAGGCAAACACCTACCCATTGTACTGTCGATCTAGTCTCTGTCTTGGGTATACACTAGGAGTTACCCAGGGATTACTCCTGGCTTTGTGCACAGGACAGCATGTGTAAGGAAAGAGCCACCCAACTATACTAGTCTTGGCTCTGTTTTTGTTTTTAAATCAGACACATGCTGAGCGATACACAATCAAGTGTTCTATGGAAGATATGAACTCAGCATCTCAAACTACAGAGAAGCAACTTAGGACTTCTGTATCAGATTACATTTTATTCAGACAATAAGAGCAAAATGTTGGGGTAGGTGCGGTGGCGCAAGGGGTCAGGGTGTGCCTAGGATGGACCACAGTTCGATTCCCGGCACCCCATATGATCCCTCAAGCCAGGAGCGATTTTTGAGAGCATAGCCAGGAGTAACCCCTGAGCGTGTGTGGCCCAAAAAGCAAATAAATAAATAAATAAATAAATAAATAAATAAATAAAAGCAAAATGTTGAGCTGACTTACTAACCATTAGCAATTCCTAGTATTTGAATGCCACTGACACTAAGTATAAAATCTAAGTCAACTGATCCTTTTATAGATTCAAGTTTTGAAAACAAAAGCCTGTATTGTCCACATAAAATTTTTTTTAAAAAGTTTTTTTAAAAAAGTATTTCTCATTAGTCAAGAGATTATAGAAGTTATATTCAACACCTGCATGAACCACACACTTGAATGAGCATCAGGTCCAAAACTAATAGCTTACGACCAGCCTAAGCCACTTCCCGTTCCCCAGTTCTACCTCACTTACCGTGGCTCCCCGGTAAGGGTCCAGACCCATTTCTCTCATCAGGTTCTGATTTTATGCCAGTCACTGGAAAGGCTGGTGGAGGCATCAACTGCCTGTTAGAAAGAAAAATGAAGGTTTTTTTCAGATGGGTTTAGTTAACTTTACCAGGACATAATTAACAAAGCATATAGCTCCTATTATAAACTTACTCCTTTTTTTGGTTTTGTTTTGTTTGGGGGCCACACCCAGTGATGCTCAGGGGTTACTCAAGGCTCTGCGCTCAGAAATCGCTCCTGGCTTGGGGAACCATGCAGGACACCAGGATATTGAACTGTGGTCCGTCCTAGGGTTAGCACGTGCAAGGCAGACGCCTTACCTCTTGTGCCACTGCTCTGGCCCCTCAAACTTACTCATATGCGATATTTTAAACATTTTCACAAAATACCCACTGTTTGATTAATAAACCAAGTCAGATGGTCTGATTAAAAACATAACCAAGGTAGGGCTGGTGAGGTGGTGCTAGAGGTAAGGTGTCTGCCTTGCAAGCACTAGCCAAGGAAGGACTGCAGTTTGATCCCTCGGCATCCCACATGGTCGTCCCCCCACAAGCCAGGGGTGATTTCTGAGAGCTTAGCCAGGAGTAAACCCCTGAGCATCAAATGGGTGTGGCCAAAAAAAAAAAAAAGAACCCATAACCAAGGTTTGTCCATTTTGTTATCCCATTTTGAGTCACACCAGGCGGTACTCAGGGCTTACTCCTGAAAGTGCTCTAGGACTATTTGGAGTACTGCGGCTTGAACCATAGTTAGCTGCGTGCAAGACAAGCTCTCTATAGGGTGTACTATCAAGATTTATGAAGGACAACATAGGAAAAGAGAACTTAAGAGTGGGTGGCAAGCTAGATTCCCATTCAAGTCCTTCCATAGAGAGCAAGAAAAAATATTTAGGGACCAGAACGATAGTACTGAAGGGAGGGCGTTTTGGCCTTGGATGTGGCCAACCCGGATTCAATGCCTGGCACCCCATATGGTCCCCCTAAGCCTGCCTACTAGGAGTGAATTCTGAGTGCAGAGCCAGGAATAAACCCTGAACACTGCCAGGTGTGGCCTAGAAACCAAAAAAAGAAAAGAAAAAGTAAAAAGATAAAAAGATATCTAACATATGCTACTACTAGCCTTCAGAAAAGGACCGAATTCAGCCATAAAAGTCAACAAAGATGTCTGAACACAGACTGAATTATTCAAAAAATAATGTACTTGCTTCCAACACTGTGAATAGCATCTCATTTTAACTTCTACTTCTTTATCATTTACAATGAACAAGAGCTTGTTTGATCCCAATCATTTTCTGTTTTTTTTGTTTGTTTGTTTGTTTGTTTCTGTTTGGAGGTTACCTTAGTAGTGCTATGGGAGCAAGGTGCTGCCAGGATTAAACCCAGGAAACTCTAGTTACTCAGCCCAGAACTTTTTTTTTTAATTACAGACAGAGCAAAGGTAGTACCAAGAAAAGACATCTCAGAGCCAGAGACATGGTTCTGACTTGCCTGGCATGTGATCAACTTGGATTCAATTCCCTGACATCCCACATGGTTCTACAAGCACTGTTAGGAATGATTCTGAAGTGCAGAGGCATATGTAAGCCCTGAATAGTGATGGTTTGGTCCAAGAACAAACAAAATAAAAAGATATCTCAATCTCTCTTTTTTTTTTTTTTTTGGTTTTTGGGCCACACCCGGTAACGCTCAGGGGTTACTCCTGGCTATGCGCTCAGAAGTCGCTCCTGGCTTGGGGGACCATATGGGACGCCGGGGGATCGAACCGCGGTCCGTCTCCTAGGCTAGCGCAGGTAAGGCAGGCACCTTACCTCCAGCGCCACCGCCCGGCCCCATATCTCAATCTCTTATGAAATGTTTCAACCAACTCACCTGTCCCTCTCTCGCTCTTTGCCCGAGGAACCTGCGGCCTTCGGTACTGCACCTTCAATCTCATTGTGACCGGAGAAGCCTGTACCTAAATTAGTCATATGAATGGGTCCATGCTATGAGCAGAAAAACACAGTGGCATTAGCAAATCTACAACTGCTGCATTGACTCTAGCTCCTTAATGTAACTGTCAAGTGCCTGAGCTTTCTGCTAAACTGTGTAAGCTCCACTACATAGATCTTTGGCTGGTATTTGGAACATGAATATGGTGAAAACAGTTGATAATTTCCATACATTTGGTCAGGAATGAGATTATCCATCATAATATACCCTTTTGTTTTTAATACCCATCACAACAGTAGTTGATTTGGATAAATCTAGTTATAAGGTATAAAGTTTTAAAATATTATTAAGGGTACTGGCTAAAAGGAAATATTCCTGAAAATCTGCACCTGAACTTTTTAATTTTATAAATATTAGGAGAAAAAAAAAGGTCAGTGAGGCTGGAGCAATAGTATAGCAGGTAGGGTGTTTGCTTTGCATGTACCTGACCCAGGTTCGATCCCTGGGATCCCACTTAGTCCTGAGTATCACCAGGAATGATGCCTGAGCACTATTGGGTACTGCCCCTTTCCCCACCAAAAAAAAAACTAAAAAAAATGGGGGGGGGTGGGCAGAGTGATAGGACAGTGGGCAAGGCATTTGATCCCTGGCATCCATATGGCCCACCAAATTTGTCAGGAGTGATTTCTCAGCTCAGAGCCAAGTAACCCCTGAGCACTGCTGGGTGTGGCCCAAAACAAGGGGTTGGAGAGAGAACAGCAGGCAGAGAGCCTACCTTGCATGTGATCAACCCATGCTCAAACCCAGGCATCCCATATGGTTCACCAAATTCCACCAGGACTAATTCCTGAGTGCAAAGCCAAGTGGAAACCCCTGATCATCACCAGGTGTGACACAGAAGCAAAACAATTTAAAAACAAAAACAGAGGAGAGATAGCACAGCGGTAGGGTGTTTGCCTTGCAAGCGGCCAACCCAGGACTGTTGTTGATTCGAATCCCGGCATTTATATGGTCCCCCTGTACCTGCCAGGAGCAATTTATGAACAAAAAGCCAGGAGTAACCTCTGAGTGCTGCTGGGTGTGGCCCAAAAAGCAAAAACAAAAACAAAACGAAACAAAAAACTCAAAAAACAATTCATAACCAAAACCCAGAAACACTATCTTAGGCGAGATGACTCAGGAGAGGCCCATAAATTCAATTTTAGGTATCCCTGGAGCACCATTGAGCAATAGGAAAACCTGCATGGATACTACAATGGGCATAGTTAGGCTTCACTAGGTATGGCCCATAAAACAAAACCATACAAATCCAAAGAACAAGATAAGAAAGCTCAAAGGGCAGATGCACAGCTTTATACACGAGAATTCCAGATTTAATCCCTGGCACTGCATAGTCTCCCCCAGCCTAGCAGTAGGAGCAACCTTCTGAGCACTGAACCAGCAATACAACCAAAACACTTCCAGGTGAGGAGGACCCCAAAGTACAAAACATCAAAACTAAACAAAAACCCTCCACTCCACCTCTTGAGTAAATGACTATTAATTATGCACACACTGAATTTCTAGCTAGCTTTAGGGGAGAGGGGACCAACAGTTTCAAATAAATTCTTGTGTAGGGAAGAAATAATTTTTTGAGGGGTAGGGGGAGTCACGCCAGGTGGCGCTCAGGGGTTACTCCTGGCTCTGCACTCAGAAATCGCTCCTGGCAGGCTCAGGGGGCCATATGGGATGACGTGCAAGACAAATGCCCTATCTCTGTGCTATCTCTCCGGCCTCTGGAAAAAAGAATTCTTAAGGGAATTTTTTCTAAGTCTGGAGAGATAGTATAGTCGTGATACACTTGCTTTGCATGTGGTTGATCCAGGTTCGATACCCAGTACCCTATATGATTGGCACCCTGAGCACCTCTACGAGTGTGATTCCCTGAATGCAAAGCAGTGAGCGTGGGAGTCCATAAACAAAACAAAAATTCCCAACAAACAAAAACAATTATTTTATTTTACTTTTTTTTTTTTTTTTTTTGGTTTTTGGGCTATACCCGGCGGTGCTCAGGAGTTACTCCTAATTGTCTGCTCAGAAATAGCTCCTGGCAGGCACGTGGGACCATATGGGACACCAGGGTTCGAACCAACCACCTTTGGTCCTGAATCGGCTGCTTGCAAGGCAAACGCCGCTGTGCTATCTCTCCGGGCCCAATTATTTTATTTTTTGAGGTTGACCAGTGGTGCTCAGGCTTACTCCTGGCTCTGCACTCAGAAATAATCCTGGTAGGCTCTGGGGACTATCTTGGATGCCAGGGATCAAACCCAGGTAGACCACGTGCAAGGCAAATGCCCGTTGTGCAATAGCTTCAGCCTCAAAACAAAGAATTCTTAAGAGGCTTTCAGGTCTGCTCAAGGGGATTATATGAATAAGAGGATCTGCAGAATTCAAGAGACTTCTGCCATCCAGTTTTAGTTGTGGAGTAGAAAGGGAGCTTTGCTTTAGTCTTACAGTCATCCTATTTTGTACTTGTTTTGGGGTGGGGAGCCATAACTAATGCTGCCAGAGTCCCCAGAGGTCCTACCAAGAAAGCATATAATCCAATCACCCCAACCATCTCCCTCTGCCCATCAGTTTTATTTTCAATAAAACCCCCAGGACAAAAAACTGATCTATAACAGACTCCAGAGGAAAAGACCTAGCACCAGGTTAGCTATGGAAAGCTGATATGGAATGTGGATTCATCTCATTTCTTAAGTGGGAGAATTAAGACGAGAAAAGAAAGAGAGGGTATTTTATTTAACCTGATATCCGAGAAGTCCAGACTCTCGCTCATCAGGAAGCTCTTCTGTAAACCGCCGCTTCTGTGCCTGAGGTTGAGCCTGGAGTGGGGGTTGGGGCTGCGGTTGGGGCGGGGGCCCGGCAGGCAAGGCGGTTTTCACTGGAGCAGCAGGAATAAAGGGCCCACTCAGCGGACTCTGGGACCAAAACAAAGGAAAGGGAGATCAGTGAGAGGCTCAGCCAGGCAAGTCGGCTAACAATGACAGTGATAGTAAAATGCATCTTCCAGCCCTTGATTTGCTTTAGTGTAGGCCCAGGGGTTGGAGTGAGGGGCTCACACATGCAGGCAGTGCAGAGCAACACCCCCACCACTAGATATAATTTTCTTTTTCTTTTGGTTTTTGGGTCACATTGGGCAGCGCTCAGGGATTACTCCTGGCTCTATGCTCTGAAATCACCCCTGGCAGGCACGGGGGACCATATGGGATACCAGGATTCGAACCACTGTTCTTCTGCATGAAAAGCAAATGCCTTACCTCCATGCTATCTCTCTGGCCCCCTACGTATAATTTTCCAAAAGCATTGCCTTCTCTTATTTAAAAAATTTTTTTTTATTGCCTTCTCGTCTATCTCCATCAAAGGAAAACATGAAACCAACAATTTTGCCAGGGCATTGAAACTGATCATGCATCTGGTTTATTAGAGGAAACATAACTGTTCATACCATAAAGGCCACACCACTCAATGAGTCTAGAAATTAGCATGCAAGAACAGTACCCTAATCAAAAGCCTTTTCATCAATACCAGTAAACCACTCTGGACCATAAATGCTTCTAATGTGTGTGGGAAAGGCAACTTCCTTTACACACTTCTGGGCCCAAACTGTAATGTCAAGGAGTGAATCAAAGAGGTTTTTTTTTTTTTTTGGTTTTTGGGTCACACCCGGCATTGCTCAGGGGTTACTCCTAGCTCTATGCTCAGAAATCACCCGTGGCAGGCACGGGGGACCGTATGGGATACCGGGATTCGAACCACCGTCCCTCTGCATGAAAGGCAAACGCCTTACCTCCATGCTATCTCTCCGGCCCAAATCAAAGAGGTTATTGGAAAAAGAACCAGGGAAGAGCTGAGCAGACACAAAGATAGCATGCATTAGAGAAAATAAATTCTCCTTAAAGACCAACTATTATAAATTATAATGGTTCACGTTTATAAGAACAATGTATGGGGGTGGGGAGTGAAGAGCTAGTACAGCAAGGAAGGCACTTGTCTTGCATGTGGCTGACACCTAGCTCAATCCCCAGCAGCCCGAAAGCTGTCCTGCACAGCACCACGAGTGATCCCTGAACACTACCAGGCATGACCCAAACTCTCCCTCCATTCCACCCCCCTAATGGCTACGAAAAAAGAACAAAAACTATGTTTCAACAGTGGTTAAGTATAACTCTTAAGAATGACAGAGGGCCGGGCGGTGGCGCTGGAGATAAGGTGCCTGCCTTGCCTGCGCTAGCCTAGGACGGACCGCGGTTCGATCCCCCGGTGTCCCATATGGTCCCCCAAGAAGCCAGGAGCAACTTCTGAGCGCATAGCCAGGAGTAACCCCTGAGCGGCACAGGGTGTGGCCCAAAAACCAAAAAAAAAAAAAAAAAAAACAAAACCAAAGAATGACAGAAAGAATCTGTCCCTTTCTATTTCAACTATACAAGAACCTTCAGTGCTCACAGTCCAAAGGAGAGGGATAGGCAATGATTTGAGTGCTGCAGTGAACTTTTGGCCAGGCATACTATGAGGTGCCCACAAAGAGAGACCCCATAAATCCATGGCCATGCTGATGGACCACATACAAAGGATAGTACACAGGGGCCGGAGCAACAGTACAGTGGGTAGGATGTCTGCTTTGCATGTAGGCAATCCTGGTTCAATCCCCAGCACCCCATATAGTTCTCTATGCCTACTAGGAGTGATTCCTCAGTGCAGGGTCAGGATTAACCCCTAAAAACATCTGTGTGGCCCAAAAACAAAACAAGGAGAGCAGACCTCAGGAAAAGTAAAAAATTCACCTCTGTTCCTAACACCCCACTCTCTCCCCACATAGCTGAGGGAAAAAAAAAAAATTTATTATGTAATTTTAAAGCACATCCAGCATTGGTCAGGGTTCATTCCTTGCTCTTTCTGGTGGGTTTAGAGGACTTACGTGGGGCGCCAGTGATAGAATCAAGACCAGCTTTGTACAAGGCAAGTGCCTTACCTGCTGTACTATTGGTACACCACCCAATACTTCAAATTCTTAAGTTTGGGAAGTTCCTTTCTCAATTAAGAAACTATGGAACATGGGGCCGGGAAGGTGGCGCTAGAGGTAAGGTGTCTGGTGTCTGCCTTGCAAGCGCTAGGACAGACCACGGTTAGATCCTCCGGCGTCCTATATGGTCCCCCCAAGCCAGGGGCGATTTCTGAGCGCATAGCCATGAGTAACCCCTGAGCGTCAAACGGGTGTGGCCCAAAAACAAAACAAACAAACAAAAAAAAAAAGAGGGGCTGGAGAGATAGCATGGAGGTAAGGCGTTTGCCTTTCATGCAAGAGGTCATCGGTTCGAATCCCAGCGTCCCATATGGTCCCCCGTGCCTGCCAGGAGCAATTTCTGAGCATGGAGCCAGAAGTAACCCCTGAGCACTGCCGGGTGTGACCCAAAAACCACAAAAAAAAAAAAAAAAAAAAAAAGAAACTATGGAACTTCTGGAGATTAGTCGATCAGTTTCAATCACTAAGAGGAATGCTATAGCAAAGCCTTTCTCGAGATCTTTGAGGGTGGTGTGGTGGCAGTGACAACAGTAGTGCTTAATGTGCCCTGCCAGGGATGGAAGAAACTCCAGTGTGCAAAGCCAGCACTTTAGACCTTTGAGCTTCTATTTTGGTACCCCAACATTACAAGAGCTTTTTCACTTTCTGTTGTTGTTTTTTTTTTTTGCTTTTTACTTTTTGGTTCCCCACTTCCAACCATGGTTGGCTGAGCTATATCACTAGCACACCTTGAAGACCTTCTTAGAACTATAGCCCAGAGCAGGGGCACGGGGCTGGAGTGGCGGTACAGCAGGTAAGGCACTTGCCTTGCAGGAGGTCAACTTGAGTTCCATCCCTGGCAACCCATATGGTCCCCTGAGCACTACCAGGAATAATTCCTGAGTGAAGAGCCAAAGTAACCCAAGTACTGCCAGGTATGACCCAATAATAAAAACAAACAAAAAAGATCAGGTACATGACAATACCCAAGCTGGTAAGCACAGATCTACAAACAGGTTTGTAAATCCAAATGCTATTGGAGGCATAGCTATCGTTGATCACAGATGGATTTGTGCAATAAGACCAGTAGCTAAAGAACTCTGGTCCACAAAATTTCCAGTACTTAAGGTTTAGGAGGTCTGGTGGGGCATGCAGATCAGAACAGGAAAACATGGGGGGGGGGGGGTCAGAGAGATAGCACACCATCAGGGTGTTTGCCTTGCATGCAGCCGATCCAGGATAGACAGTGATTCAAATCCCGGCATCCCATATGGTCCCCTGTGACTGCCAGGAGCGATTTCTAGGCGCAGAGCCAGGAGTAACCCTTGAGAACACTGCTGGGTGTGACCCCCCCAAAAAAAACAAAACAAAACAAAAAAACAGGAAAACATAGCTAAGTCCAGCCTAATTTCTGAAGAACACCCCTTCCCCAGCCCCATTTTCCCGATTCCGTGACAAACATGCCACTCTGGCATCTGTAAACCTACCTGTCCAGTGCTAGCTGGAGGCTGTACTTGGGTTATCGGGTATTGTGTTGGCACAGGAGGGACTCCAGTGGGTAAAGCTGGCAAGACTCCAGGTGCCAATGAAACAGCTGGTGGCACTATGCTTGGAACTCCATAAGGAGGTTGAACTGGCTGCTGAGGAGGGGGAACAACAGGGTAACCAGACTGATAGCCATTGGATGGATAATATGGTGGCTGAGGAGGGACACTACTTATAGCAGAGGGTTGTGTATAGCCTGAGGGGGAAGAAAAAAAGTGTTTAATCAGCTGCAGCAGAATGAGACATTTTAGCTGAATATTAAAACTTTAACTTTAGGGAAGAAAAACAATGAGGTTTCTTCCAAACTCCCCTTATTTGAAGGAAACATAACTAGCGTTCTGGCATAGTTAGTTTAGCCTCCAGTATCACATTCTAAACATTCCTAACACTAGCCAATGATTTCTAGGTTAAGCCATTCGAGACATACACACCTGGCAATGGGACAGCAGTATTGATTTGATTCACAAAACGAGAGTACTCAGCATGAACCTGAAAGAACAGGGAACAAGGTTAAATAAGAGTTTTCATTTAGAAGGTATTCTAGAGGGGCCGGCAAGGTGGCGCTAAAGGTAAGGTGTCTGCCTTGCAAGCGCTAGTGGCCGACCGTGGTTTGATCCCCAGCGTCCCATATGGTCGCCCCAAGCCAGGGGCAATTTCTGAGCACTTAGCCAGGAGTAACCCCTAAGCATCAAACGGTTGTGGCCAAAACAAACAAACAAACAAAAAAGCCAGAGAGATAGCCTGGAGGTAGGGCGTTTGCCTTGCATGCATCCCATATGGTCCCTCAAGCCTGCCAGGAGCGATTTCTGAGTGTAGTGCCAGGGGTTGATAGCTGCTGGGTGTGAACCAAAAACCAAAAACCAAAAAAAAAAAAAAAAAAAAAAAAAAAGTATTCTAGAACCAAATCAATTAGCAATGGAACTATTTCCTCTATTTCTTCTCTCTCTCTCCTCTTCTCTCCCCTCCCCTCCTTTCCCCCTCCTCCTTCCTTCCCTCCCTCCCTCCCTCTCTCTCTTTCTTTTTTGGTTTTGGGTCACACCCGGCACAGCTCAGGGGTTACTCCTGGCTCTATGCTTAGAAATCAGCCCTGGCAGGCACAGGGGACCATATGGGATGCCAGGATTCGAACCACAGTCCTCCTGCATGAAAGGCAAACGCCTTACCTCCATGTTATCTCTCCGCCCACCCAACCCTCTTTTCTAAAGATATTTGGCCTACACCTGGAGGTGTTCAGGGGTTACTCCTGGCTCTGCTCTCAGGAAACACTCCAGGTGGGCTCAGGGGACCATACTCGATGACAAGGATTGAACCTAGGTCAGCCATGTGCAAGGCAAGTGTCCTACTCATTGTGCTATTGCTCTAGCCACCCCCGCTTTAATTTAAAAAAATTGTTCTTTTTTTTTTTTTTTTATTTTGGGGCCATACCCAGCGGCTCTCTGGGTTACTCCTGGCAGGCTCAGGGGACCATACAAAATACCAGGGATTGAATCTAGGTTGGCCACATGCAAGGGAAATAACCTAACAGCCCCTCTTAATATTTTCTTGGGCCATACCTGGCAGGCTTGTGATGTATTGTACTTCAGTAATTCCAAGAGCAGTTTGTTTGCTTTTATTTATTTTGTTTTGAGATCACACTTGGTGGCTACTGAGGTTCTAACTGCTAGCTCAGTGACCGAGGGCCAAACCTGGATATCCAGCATACAAGCACATGATCCGCCCCTTTAAACAGTTTTCCTACCCTGTTTACTGACTCTAATAATTAGAGTTCTGATCTCATCTTTCCTTCTTTTCAGGAGTGGCCTTTAAGCAGTGTTCAGGGTGCTTAGGAGTCACTCCCAGTAGTATTTAGAACAAGCTGCATGAGTCACTGACTAGGCATGAAGAGAGATGCAGCAGGGACTACATCAGTTGAAATGCAGTAATATCTCTAAGCACAGCACAGCAATGCAACTTCCCAGACCCTATTTGGGCTTTCACTGAATTTCTAGCGTGCATGCATTTGGAACTGCCACTATACAACAGATCTAAGTGTTACTCTTAAATACCCAGTTCAAAACCAAATACTGAATCCTCTCCTGGGGATAGGAAATGCATGGCCAATGTAACTGGGGAAACTGGAGAGTGGGGTGTTAGGCTGACATTCTTCTAATAATGTGTGCTAAAACAGTAAATCATATCCTGTCTCCTCCAGTCCTGCTTGAACCCACACTCATGCCTGCCCAGTCTTCAAGTATGACCTTATATGGAAACAAGATCTTTCCAGAAGTATGTGCTTAAGACAAGGTCATACCAGCTGGGGGGGGGGGAGAGCTTTGAAATCCAATGACTTGGTCCCCTCTCTGAGGGAGTCAGGAGCCAGAGAGAGCATGGAGGTAAGGTGTTTGCCTTGTAAGCAGGACGGTGGTTCGAATCCTGGCATCCCCCAAGCCTGCTAGGAGTAACTCCTGAGCGCTGCCGGGTATGACCCAAAAACCAAAAAAAAACAAAAAGAAAATAAGAGGGGACAGAGAAATAGCACAGTGGGTAGAGGTAGGGCATTTGTCTTGCAAATGGCCAACCCAGCTTCAATCCCAGGCTTCCCATATAGTCCCCTGAGCCTGCCAGGAGTAATTTTTGAGTGCAGAACCAGGAGTAACCTCTGAGCACCGTTGGGTGTGGCCCCAAAACAAAACAAACACATAAAGCAAAAATAGAGAGAAGAAAAGAAAAGCAATTAGGGGCTGAAGGCATAGTATAGGAAGGGGGGAAAAGTACCCAACATGCTTGTAAAACACAGTTCAATCCCGGGCACCAGATAGGCTTCCCTGCACTTTGCCAGGAGTGATAGAAAGCAGAGTCAGGAGTGCTTCTGAAGACCACTGGCATGACCAAAACCCCCACATAAAAAAGGAAAAGCTAAGAAAGGCAATTACACTGGTAAAGGAGATGTAGGGACATAAGAGGAAGGGATTGTGGCATCAAGACAATGATGGGAGTGAAGAGAACACAATGGTGATGGGTGTGGTGTTGGAATAATGTATGCATGAAACCCAATTAGTAAATTTTTTTTTGTTTTGTTTTGTTTTTGGGCCACACCCGGCAGTGCTCAGGGGTTACTCCTGGCTGTCTGCTCAGAAATAGCTCCTGGCAGGCACGGGGGACCATATGGGACACCGGGATTTGAACCAACCACCTTTGGTCCTGGATCAGCTGCTTGCAAGGCAAACACTGCTGTGCTATCTCTCCGGGCCCCCAATTAGTAAAAGTTTTATACGCAGGGGTCTCAAAATCAATTTACCTAGGGGCCGCAGGAAGCAACGTTGGGGTGATCCTTGAGTGCAAAGTCAGTAGTAAGCCTTGAACATTGGGGAGTGTGACCCAAACAACTAAAACAAAACAAAACAAAACAAAAAAAAAGATTCCTCTAGGGCAGGGCCACAAAATGTTGTACAGAGGGCTGCCAAGGATCTTACCCAGGTGAGCTGCATGCAAGTCAAATGAAATGTATTCTTTAATGCTTGAAAAATTCTCTAAGTCCGTGGGCCATGAGTTTGAGACCCCTGTTTTATAGGGACCAGAGATAGTACAGCAGGTAATGCTTCCCTGCTTGTGAATAATCCAATTAAGCTCTGGCATCCTAATTGTCCCCTGAGCAACACCACAAGTAATCCTTGAGCTCAGAGCCAGGAGTTACTGGAGTATTTCCAGGTGTGGCTCCAAATATAATAAAAACAAAAACGAACGAAACACCCAACTAAATAGGAAATATAAAAAGCAAGCTCAGTTGTAAGTCTTAGAATAGATTCTTCTTAGAACCTCCAGAGGAACCAACCTTTCCCACAGCTTAATTTGGACTTAAGAGAATTTTTCAAGCGTTAAAGAATACATTTCATTTGACTTGCATGCAGCTCACCTGGGTAAGATCCTTGGCATCCCATATGGGCCCCTGAGCCTGCCAAGAGTAGCACTGCAAGGTATGAACCCTGCCCCACAAAAAAAAAAAAAAAAAAAAGAAAACAAAAAAACAAACACACACACACACACACACAAACAAAAACATCCCAAATGAGTGTTTAACACACAAATGTAACTCACTGTTTGCAAGAGATTCTCACAGAGCTTCTTGGCAGCGGCCAGACCTTCAGGTTTGGGGTGACTGCAAAGAAATAGAACCATGAAGAGGGAAATGAAGGACACAAAACTGTCATCCTGTGGATGTGCTTTCTTTTTTTCTCTTCCAGGCTCTGTGCTCAGGAGACCCTGTACTATGTGGGAGGTTCAAATCAGTGTGCAATGTAAACATTTAATCCCTTTGTTCTCTCTTCGGCCCTCTATATGCTGATTCAATATATTCTAATCTAAGTCTCTGAAAACCATAAAACGATGTCAAGCATTCAAAGTACAATACAAAGTCCCTGAGGCACAAACACCAGGATCCTTGTGGAGGTCCAAGTCCCATCAGCACTGCCTGGACCTCAGAGGCCAAAGTGTGGTCCTGGACACCTGAGTGCCACTAGGGGCGAACACTAACTTGTTCAGGGTTGTAGAGCCAGTGAAAGGACTGCCACGACAAATCCCCAAAACACAGACTTCAAAAAGTGGTTTCTGAAGCTTGGCACTTCTTAATATTTAATTCATTCTAGTCACTTCAAAAATCTACAAAACCTACTCCAAGTTTATTTGGTCCTGTGAGGGGCTTTGATTAAAGTAATTTGGGGTAAATACACTGTAGGATCACAGGCTTGAAAACTAAGGAAAAAAAGATTCCTCTTTTTTTTTTTTGTTTCTGGGTCACACCCGGCAGTGCTCAGGGGTTATTCCTGGCTCCAGGCTCAGAAATTGCTCCTGGCAGGCACGGGGGGGGGGGGGGGGGGGGGGGGGGGACACCGGGATTCGAACCAACCACCTTTGGTCCTAGATCGGCTGCTTGCAAGGCAAACACCGCTGTGCTATCTCTCCGGGCCCAAGATTCCTCTTCTTAACAGCATCTTTGCTAACTGAGTATAAGTGGTTCTTCCTAGACTTTACCTAAGCTCCTCACATAGCAACTGTGCACAAAGCCTATTTTCTTACAACCTAAACTGGCAAGAAGACAAGTTTTTGATGCCCTGAGCCCCAGCCTGTCATACCTGATGTAGATATACATAGGCTCAAAGGCTTCTCGGCCAGATGCAGGTTCAATACAGCCAGATCCTTTGCCTCGAAGGAAGACTTTAGCGCCCGTTTCGATCTGAATGTGCTGCAGATAGGAACAGCCTGGGCCTTCTACTTTCTCCTTGACACTGAAAGTAGGTAGGGCATGTTCTAGACCCACAAATAACTTATCTTGAACATAATGCATCTGAGAAGAATAGAACACAGCAGATTAAGCAGAAGACAAAACAGCAAATCTTGAAAAATATTTTAATCCTTCAGGTACACTGAATCATCTCCATAATCTAAGCCAATAAAAATAAAAGCAAGTAGCTAAATTTAATAACAATTACAGACACCCATGTATCTTCAGACTCTACTACTTCAGCAAAACTCGGCCAAAATCTTGGCGAGATCCCAAGAAATCTTTTCTGGCCAGCTCGGGGGACCATATGGCATGCCCAGGATCGAACTGGGTCGAACCCAGGTTGGCCTTGTACAAATCAAACATACCATATTTGCCAGCGTATAAGATGACCCCCTAATTTTGCAGTTAAAACATAGGTTTAGGCCTATATTCGCTGTATCAGACAGAACGTTCCTGTCTGTAACGGTATGTACCACAGTGAGCCAATCACAACAAGCAAAGGCCCAAAGGTTATACTTAATAAAAATACTCTCTGACTCTGGCCAATCTGAGCAGGCTTTTTACAGTGTAGATTCGGGTACAGAACACTGTATAATTTGCATGCATAAAAAGCCTGCTTGGAGTGGCTGAGTTAGAGAGGCGGTCCGAGCAGCCTTGCAGTGATTGGTGCAGGATCGAGTTGGAAAATTCGTTTTGTGGCAATATTCAGACAATTTTTGTTTAGTGGCATATTGAAACATTTTTCAGGAATATACTCGGCATATAAGACAACCCCGGATTTTTGGTTGACTTTTTTTGTTTCAAAAGTCGTCTTATACGCCGGAAAATACAGTGCCTGCAGCTGTTCTATAATGCCTCTGGCCCCAAGATCCCAAGTTTTAATACAGAGGTTAGCACACAAACTCCCCCCCTACCCTCCTAAACTGATCCATAGGTTAGAAAGCAACCAGAGAAAAGACATCTGCTGTGAAAGTGGAATGTTGGGTGGTGCAGTCAGCCCTGTGAGGAGCTCAAGTCAGGGCTGCTCTCTCTGACCCTTTTCTCTAGGAGGACTGTATCAGCCGAGCCTTGCTTCATCAGACTCCGCCTTCTTGATCCTCCAGATCTAGACTCAAGGCATAATTGTATCTGCTTAAGTTCTCAACCCATTTCCTCCATACTATGAATCAGTATGTGGAAACAAAAGGCTCAGAAAGTCAGTGTCTCAGCACTTCAGTGTTACAGTCACAGAGACCCAGTGCCAGGGTCTTTCAGACTGGAATTTTCTAGGAACTGTTTCACCACTTCTTGGACAGTTTATAGAAAAAGTACAAGGTAAAGGCTCAAGAGATTCAAGCCTATAAAGTTTGCAAGTCTCCCTCCAGCTCTGTTTCCTACATCAGCAACACCAAAACAGTGGGAACTACACCCCATGTCTGCCCACAACACATACCCCTGACTGAAAGGGAGGCTTTTGGCTGACCGCCGGGGACAACTGCGTCATGGGTGCCGGTTGGTGGTAGACGGTGACGGTGGCACCATTGAACGTGGGACTTGTTCCGGTGGCAGCCTTAACTACCCCATTGGTGATAATTTCTTTGATTCGATTCACAGCTCCTAGGGGGAGAAAAGCACAGGTAACATACTCAAGGCCCAAAACACCCACTCAGAATGCCAAGACTAACTACTACCACTACCACTAGTCTATTTCCTAAGTCTGTTGAAACCTTTTAGCCCCAATTTCTCAAACACCACACACCATCATAAGTGACCTACAAATCAGCACGAGACTAGCAAGAACTATTTATTCACTTATCTCACACATAACTCTGTACAAAAAGGTGGCTGTGAGTCAAAAACATTACTTACTGTCCACTAACTCCCGAGTCTGGCCCTGAACATGAAGATATAGCGGACGATCCCTATAAAGAGAAATGAAGGTGGCAAAAGGGTTAATTATCAAGGTACACTGGCAATGCTGCAGGTTTCCAAATAAGTATAAGGAGTGCGTTGGCACTTAATTCCTAAGAATATGGCTTCACACCTTGGAGAAGAATCAACTTGGCTTGTTTACGCAGGAAATTCTTATTTTAGGATCCAGTCACTTGAGATAACTATCTGGATGTCCAATAAGCAATGTGAAAATTGTATTCAAAGCTATTCAAATTAAGGGGTCGAAAGTGATGGTTGGAATATAGCTCAAAGTCATTAATGATACACATGAATTAAAAACTCTTTAGGTCCTGAGTGCTGCTGGGTGTGGCTCCAAAACAAAACAAAAAGACTCTTTAGAGTTTTTTTTTTGGTTTTAATTTTGGGGCCACACCTGGCTGTACTCAGGGTTTACTCCTGACTGTACTCAGGGATCACTCCTGACAAGGCTCCAGTGAGTCTATGGGGGTCCAGGAATCGAACCCAGGTTGATGTGGAGCAAGGCATATGCCCTTCCCGCTGTACTATCTCCCCAGTCCTCACACATGGAAAGCATGTGCTACCCTGCCGAATCACACCTCCAGCTCTAAGACACTAACCATGAAAAAATTTTTTAGGTTCTAGTTTTTATCATAACAATGAAGGAAAGTGATCAGTAACATACAATTAAGGGGCTGAAAAAATTGCACAACAGGAAGGACATTTACTTTGCACATGACTGACCTGAATTCAAGTCCCAGCATCCCATATGCTCAGGAAAAACACCTGAGCACTGCCAGATGTAGCCTCAACACAAAATAAATAAATAGATAAAAGTTGCTGACAAATATCGTACATATTGTTTCCTCAAAAAATTGTGAGGGGGTGGCTGGAGAGATAGCATGGAGTTAACGTATTTGCCTTGCATGCAGGACAATGGTTCGAATCCCAGCATCCCATATGGTCCCGAGTCTGCCAGGAGTGAATCCTGAGTGTAGAGCCAGGAGTAACCACTGAGCGCTGCCAGTTGTGACCCCACCCCCCAAAAAAATTGTGTGTGTGTGGGGGGGGGGCTGTAGCAGTTGGTGCAAGTGGTAGGGCATTTGCCTTGCACGCACTAACCTAGGACAGACTGTGGTTCAATCCCCCAGCGTCCCATATGGTCCCCCAAGCCAGGAGTGATTTCTGAACGCATAGCCAGGAGTAACCCCCGAACAACCCCCGAAAAAAAATTTGTGAGGGGCCAGAGAGATAGCACAGCAGTAGAGCATTTGCTTTGCAGGGAGCTGACCCAGGAAGAAAGGTGTTTCTAATCCCTCCAGGCATCTCATATGGTCCTGCCAGGAGCAATTTCTGAGCACAGAGCCAGGAGTAACCCTGAGTGCTGCTAGGTATGATCCCAAAATAATAACAAAAGAATTTTGTGAGAAGAGGGAATACATGAAAACCCAAGAAGCCCAGTAAGGCCTTGCACACAGCCAACCCCAGCACCACAAATGGTTCCTCTGAACCTACTAAGAGTGATCCCTAGGGGCCAGAGAGATAGCACAGTGGTGTTTGCCTTGCAAGCAGCCGACCCAGGACCTAAGGTGGTTGGTTCAAATCCCGGTGTCCCATATGGTCCCCCTGTGCCTGCCAGGAGCTATTTCTGAGCAGATAGCCAGGAGTAACCCCTGAGCACCACCGGGTGTGGCCCAAAAACCGGAAAAAAAAGAGTGATCCCTAAGCATCGCCAAGAGTAAGCCTGAGCATCACAGGGTATGGCACAAATACATCCCGCCTAAGAAAATCAACAGAGCAAACAGACAGGACCTGCCAATAACTTACATCTATCTAAGATATCTGCTATGAATTGACATGTAGTCTCTAAGAATAAAAACCAGTGATTAAAGTCCAAGACCTTCCTCACAGCCAGAGGTTGAATACACACCCGGGTCCTACTTTGGCCTTCTCCTCGGTGGTCATGAACCGCCCTCGGGTGGACACAGCAGCCCCACTCAGCCGACTGATCTGAACAAAAGAACATAGTGTTAGAAATATGCCAGGCCACTGAATTCACTGATTTTCCTCATTATTCCGCCAATGAAGGCTCTCCTTTTTATAAAATTTTGACTGAAATGTTTCTTAACATAACTAAGCTTTGGAAACTCCCCATCACTATTTGTTTTTTGTTTGTTTGTTTGTTTTATATAAATAAGGGCTATTCCTAGCAATGTCCAGCCTGAAGATAGGGGCTGCAGCTCCCAACAATGGGCTCTCTATGGCCCAAGGCCACAAAGCACTTGAGTCCCATACTGGATGGCACCATGAGGTGAGGAAGATGGGGGATTGGAGATTGGAACACAGGGACTCAACATGTCTACTAGTGCTTACCATGACTTCTCTTTTCTATACCTATTCCTCTACCTGTCACCTCACCCATGACAATCACTTGACACCTCTTTTTTACTGAATCATCCCCAGCTCTCCTGAAACTTCATTTCACCCACCACCACCACCACCACCACCCTACCCTTGCTGCCTCCTGCCTCCTACCTCGTCTTGAGTCTGTCCCCGAGTCAGCAAGTTCCTGCATGTGAGAGGGACATCGTTGATCTCAACTTCAGCCACCACCAGGTCATCCTTGCTCTTACTATTTGTCAGGCCTTTGCCAGGGGCCTGAAGCTACAAAGAGAAAGTCAATTAAAAAAAAAGCCTACAGCAAAAAAAGGGGGGGGCGAGGTGGCGCTAGAGGTAAAGTGTCTGCCTTTCAAGCGCTAGCCAAGGAAGGACCGTGGTTCCATCCCCCCGAGTCCCATATGGATCCCCCGAGTCCCAGGAGCAATTTCTGAGCACAGAGCCAGGAGTAACCCCCCGAGTGTCACCGGGTCTGGTCCAATAACCAAAAAAAAAAAAAAAAGTGATTCCTGATCAGAGCTCTCAACACCCCCCACCAAGTAAGAACAAGAAAATGGGTGAGGGCCCGGAGAGATGGCACAGCGGTGTTTGCCTTGCAAGCAGCCGATCCAGGACCAAAGGTGGTTGGTTCGAATCCCGGTGTCTCATATGGTCCCCGGTGCCTGCCAGGAGCTATTTCTGAGCAGACAGCCAGGAGTAACCCCTGAGCATCGCCGAGTGTGGCCCAAAAACCAAAAAAAAAAAAAAAAAAAAAAGAAAATGGGTGAAGAGTCATCTTGGGCCAAGTGATAGCACAGTAGTAGGGTGTCTGCCTTGTTGCAGCCAAAACAGGATAAACCCCAGTTCGATTTCTGACACACCATATGGTCCCCTGAGCCTGCCAGGAGCAATTTCTGAGCACAGAGCCAGGGTTACAAAACAAACCAAAAAAAGTCTTGGTTTCTCAAACTTTTTTTTTTTTGGTTTTTGGGCCACACCCGGCATTGCTCAGGGGTTACTCCTGGCAGGCACGGGGGACCATATGGGACACCGGGATTCCAACCAACCACCTTTGGTCCTGGATCAGCTGCTTGCAAGGCAAACTCCGCTGTGCTAACTCTCCGGGCCCGGTTTCTCAAACTTTTAATGAGAGATGACTCCAGCTACCTAGAGTCCATCCAGTTCTGAGAATAAGTGCAGGGTGGCCTTCCTCAAGACCCGGACAATCTATATAAGGAAGGGAAATGCTGATTTCCTCCTATATGTTTCACAGATGGAGCCAGATGACTCAACTAAATCACCTTTGCTTGTATTAATTCTGGCTTTCTTCTTTCATCTTTTTACATTTTTTTTTGTATCTGCAGACCGTCCCCTGTCCCAACAGGGTCCATAGTGAGAACCAAGGTGACAGACTAGTGGATTCCAGTCTTTCTATAAGTGTCACCCTGCATCAGTGGACCAGCTAATGTAGTGGGCCAGAGCAGTGGCACAAGCGGTAGGGCATTTGCCTTGCATGTGTTGACCTAAGACAGACCTCGATTCGACCCCCCAGTGTCCCATATGGTCCCCCAAGCTAGGAGCAATTTCTGAGCACACCGCCAGGAGTAACACCCTGAGCGTCACTGGGTGTGGCCCAAAACCCCCCCCCCAAAAAAAAAGATTACTAATGTAAGGCTGGAGCAATAGCACAGCAGTAGGGTGTTTGCCTTGCACACGCCTGACTTAGGTTCAATCCCCGGTATCCCATTTGGTCCCCAGAGTCTATCAGAAGCAATTTTTGAGCACAGAGCCAGGAGTAGTAACCCCTGACACCGCAGTGTGTGGCCACAAAAAAACCCCACAAAGAATACTAATGTAGCCCCTGAGTGTATACTCATACATCACAACACATAAATCTTTATGGCCACTATTTTCTTGGGGGGTGGGGGGCACACACATCTGATGGTGTTTGAGAGAACATGCTGTGTCAGCAAAGTTGCAGCTCCAGTACACAAAGCCTGCACTGTTCAGATCGATGGATCTGAACCATCGATCTCCCTGGCCTACTTGTGACCCCCTAGGATAATTTACTACTTCCAATTCAACAGTTTATTGTGTACACAGGGATCATCTGGCCACACATATACATATACATATTACAAGCCCCTACAGATGAGGGAACTTAAGCTTAATTCCAGGAACCGAGAAATAGTATAGGGAGAGTCAGGTGTTTGCCTTGAACCCCAGGCACAAATAGCTGGTCCCCTAGCAGAACCAGGAGCAGCCTGAGAATTTTTTTTTTTTTTTGGTTTTTGGGCCACACCCGGTGACGCTCAGGGGTTACTCCTGGCTATGCGCTCAGAAGTCGCTCCTGGCTTGGGGGACCATATGGGACGCCGGGGGATCGAACCGCGGTCCGTCTCCTAGGCTAGCACAGGTAAGGCTTACCTTACCTCCAGCGCCACCGCCCGGCCCCAGCCTGAGAATTTTTGGAGGCCACCCAAACCATCCCCACTGCAAAACAAACAAATATACAATAAAACAACCTAGGTGTTATGATTCAGTATTTATGCAGCATGTTTTCTTGTCGCCCCCCACCCCGGGAGTCTACACCCGGCAGTGCTCAGGGGTTACTCCTGTCTCTGCGCTCAGAAGTCGATCCTGGCAAGCACGGTGGACCATAGGGGATACCAAGATTCAAACCACCATCCGTCCTCTATTGGCTGCATGCAAGGCAAATTGTGCTATCACTCCGGCCCAGCATGACCATTTCTTACTAAATTCAAGGAATGCTATTTTTGGGTCATAGCCAATGGTGCTCTTGGGACACTCCCAACTTACTGTTCATTTGGGTAGCTCTCAGTGGTATTAGGGTGAATGCAGAGCTAAGGGACTGAACCCAGATCTCTGCATGCAAATCTTATTATACTCCAGGCCTTTACGCTAACACTCTAGCCAGAGAGTTCAAATAATTTTAAAGCTCACTTTTTTTTTTGTGGGGGGGAGGTTTGGGCCACAACCAATCATCAGTCAGGATAATTCCTGGCTCTACACTCATGAATCACTCCTGGCAGGCTCAGAGGACTATGGGAGGCCAGGGATCAGCCCTACCTGCTGTACTATTGCTGCAGCCCTTAAAGGTCACTTTTTTGTTGTTTGTTTTTGGGTCACACCCAGCAGTGTTCAGGGGTTACTCCTGGCTCGTCGCTCAGAAATCGCTCCTGGCAGGTTCAGGGGATCGGATGGGTGCTGGAAGTCAAACCACTTTCAGTCCTGGGTCAGCCACAAGCAAGACAAACGCCCTACTGCTATGTTATCTTTCCGGCCCCTAAAGGTCACATTTTAAAATCTTGGCTACAGCAAGATTATTTCTAGCACTGACAGAAGTGGCCCCAATTTCATACCTCCCCCACTCAAAAAAAAACTGTAACATTCAAGAATTGTTTTATGGGCCCTGGAGAGATAGCACAGCGGCGTTTGCCTTGCAAACAGCTAATCCAGGACCAAAGGTGGTTGGTTCAAATCCCAGTGTCCCATATGGTCCCCCGTGCCTGCCAGGAGCTATTTCTGAGCAGACAGCCAGGAGTAACCCCTGAGCACTGCCGGGTGTGGCCCAAAAACTAAAAAAAAAAAAAAAAAGAAAAATGAAAAAAAAAAGAATTGTTTTATGTTTTTTGTTTTGTTTTGTTTTGTTTCGTTGGGTCACACCTGGCAGCGCTCAGGGGTTACTTCTGGCTCTATGCTAAGAAATCGCTCCTGGCAGGCTTGGAGGATCACATGGGATGCCAGGATTTGAACCGCCGTCCTGCATGCAAGGCAAACGCCTTACATCTCTCTGACCCCCAGGAATTGATTTTTTTAGCTTTGTCAGTGGTCTTGGTATTTTCTTGCAAACCTTAGAAATGAACAAACCCGAGCCTGCCAGGAGTGATTTTCTGAGTGTAGAGTCAGGAATAACCCCCCCCAAAAGAAAAAAGAAATGAACAAACTCCCAAAAAGCAAAAACGAAAAAGAAAAAAGAAAAAAAAAGTAAAAGGAAAAGTACTTAAATTTGTGACCCAAAAAAAAAAAAAATTAAGTGATCACACAAAGATTTATAATAACCAATACGAAGTTTCATATGGAAGGAAGAAATACAAGCACAGCACATGTGTGCAACCAAAGGGCCAGCATGTATGTACAGCCTCAGAGAGCCAGCATATGTGTACAACCTAAATGAGGCAGCATGCATGTACTACCTCATCCATTCCCACCACTGCAAGAGTAATTTTGCTTTAGTGTGTGTTGTACAAGCATGATAGAGTAAATTATTTTGTGCCTTTTGGGGGGCAGGCTTATGAGGTGAGGGAAAATTAGGGACTTTGGTGGAATAGGGCCATATCAATGGCAGGATTGGTGATGAAATATTGAATACCTGAAACAACTGTATGAAGAACAACTATATAGAGTGAAATAAGTCAGAGAGAGAAAAACGCAGAATGGTATCAACTCATCTATGGGTTTTAAGAAAAATGAAAGACATTCTTGCAATAATAATTTTCAGACACAAGAGAAAAGAGCTGGAAGTTACAGCTCACCTCAGGAAGCTCACCACAAAGAGTGATGAGTTTAGTTAGAGAAATAACTACATTTTGAACTGTCCTAATAATGAGAATGTATGAGGGAAATGGAAAGCCTGTCTAGAGTACAGGCGGGGGTCGGGTGGGGAGGAGGGAGATTTGGGACATTGGTGATGGGAATGTTGCACTGGTGATGGGTGGTGTTCTTTACATGACTGAAACCCAAACACAATAATGTATGTAATCAAGGTGTTTAAATAAAATATATATAAAAAAAAAAAAAAAGAACAACTTTGTAAATCATTTTGAAATAAAGCTTAAAAAGAAATAATAAAAAGGGCCGGGCGGTGGCGCTCGAGGTAAGGTGCCTGCCTTACCTGCGCTAGCCTAAGACGGACCGCGGTTCGATCCCCGGCGTCCCATATGGTCCCCCAAGCCAGGAGCACTTCTGAGCGCATAGCCAGGAGGAACCCCTGAGCGTCACCCGGGTGTGGCCCAAAAAAAAACAGAAAAAAAAATGAACAAACCCACCATAAGATCCCTGAACGTAGAGCTAGGGTCAGCACTTGAGCACTGCCAGGTGTGGCCCCAAAACAAACAAACAAAAAAAAACATCAAAAACAAATTACATCTTAAATATCAACCTATAAGGACAGATGAGATGTACACTTGTGTTCATTAGCTCAGCAGTAGAGGTAGCATTATTTACCCTGTCCAAAGTATGGAAACAACCCAAAAGCCCAACCACAGGGGAATGGATGATGAAATATGATATATAGACATATAATGGAATATTACTTGGCTATGAGAAAACATGAAATCCTTCAGTCTACTGTAACCTGGGAGGAATCGGATGGAGTAACGTGAGTCAGAGTGAAAATGACAAAGACCAAATGATCTCATTTTGATGTGGAGTATGAAGAACAAGACTAAGACTTACAATGGAAATAAACTAGTAGACTAGAACCAAGGGTAGGGTGTGGAATGGAGCTTCTGACAGCATTGGTGGTAGGTAGGATGGAGAACATTTCGACTCCAAACAGTAAGAAACTTTGTATGTCATTCTATCACAATAAAAAAATGGAACTGGTGGGGCCCGAGAGATAACATAAAGGTAAGGCGTTTGCTTTTCATGCAGAAGGTCGGTGGTTTAAATTCCAGCATCCCATATGGTCCCCCGAGCCTGCCAGGATCGATTTCTGAGCATAGAGCCAGGAGGAACCCCTGAGTGCTGCTGGGTGTGACCCAAAAACTAAAAAAAAGAAAAAAGGAATTGGTAGGGGTGGGCTGGATGTCATTCTGGACTGTGCTTAGGGAACTCCATGCAGTATCAGAGATTAAACTGGGTCTCTGTATGCAAACATCATAATATCTCAACTCCTATATTATCTTTCTGGCACTAAGAATTATATATATATATATATATATATATATATATATATATTTTGTTATTTTCTGGGCCACACCTGTTGACCGTCAGGGGTTACTACTGGCTATGCGCTCAGAAATCGATCCTGGCTTGGGGGACCATATAGGACACTGGGCGAATAAACCACAGTCCATCCTAGGCTGGTGCAGGCAAAGCAGATGCCTTACGGCTCCACGCTACTGCTCCGGCCCAAGAATTATATTTTTAAAGAACCTATCTCTTTATAGATAGCATGGAAGGCAAATTTCAATTGAAATAAAATAAGTTCTTTTCTAGCAACAATCATAACAAAACAGGTTGCCTTGGAACACAGGGAGTTTTCCAAGGGTAGGTTTGGAAGCAAAAGACTAAACACCCACATATGAAGGTGTGTGACGTCAGACACCTGCATCCACTGAAAGACAAGGCACGGTTCTGTTACATTCAGGAGATAACAAGCTCCACCTGCGAACTGCAGATCACAAAGAGTTTCTCAGGGGCCAGTGAGATAGCGGTAGGGTGTTTGCCTTGCACAGTCAAACCAGGAATCCTGGCATCCCATATGGTCCCCCTAAGCCTGCCAGGATCGATTTCTGAGTGCAGAGCCAGGAGTAGTCCTTGAGCTACGCCGGATGTGACCCAAAAACCAAAATAAAAAACCAACAAAAAGTTCCTCAGGACTGGTATCAGGACAATTTATCAAGTATAAAACAATAAATGAACCTTTCTGCTGGAAAACTCTTGTATGACAGAAATTACAGGTCTTAATTTTCAGTTCCATTTTAGTTGTAAATCTTAATTGAAAGCGTTTTTTTCTTCAATGATAAAATATTAAGTTGTGGGAAAACAGTTAAACAATCCACATATAAATCACTTGTTTTAGTTAGTCTATGTTTATCACTTAAGATTCTAATTAAAGAGGACATTTCCGTGCCCATTTGATTTACTTAAACTTCCCTTCTGACTTTGGAGAAAAAAATATACCAAGAAACAAACATTACATCACTGCTTTATATGACTACATAGATAAAAATTAGGCTAAAATAAATAAACATATACTAAAGAAGCTATTTGGCCCATACATGTTATCAGCCAATGAGCTGCTCCCTGAAACCAAGGAGGGGCCAGATAGTACAGAGGGTAAGGCCCTTGCCTTGCATGCAGCTAACCAGGGTTTGATCCCCAGGGGCTTATAGGGTCTCCTGAGTTCCTCTAGGAATGATCTGGGAGCACAAAGTCAGGAGTGAGTCCGAACACTGGCAGTTGTAACTCAAAAAAAAAAAAAAAAAAAAAAAAAATATATATATATATATATATATATATATATATATATATATATATATATATCTCAATCCAACAATAAGATCGGGGTCACATCAATCAATAGTACAGTGGGTAGGATGCTTGTCTTGCAATGACCTGGATTCAAATCCCAACACCCTATATGGTCTCCTCAGCCCACCCAGAGTGATACCTGAGCAAACTCAGGGGTGAGCACCACCAGATGTGGCCCAAAAACAAAATAAAACCTGTCCTGCCAGGTTGGAATCCTGCAGCATGTAGGGTACCCCCATCCACACACACCGCCATCCCATAACCAAGGATCACTACTGAACATTGTAAAAATCGCCCCTATCCAATCCCAGTGTGAGCCTAAAACACAAATGACTGACGGTACAAATAAACACACTGACAGTAATAGTACTGTTTCCCCCCTTCTCTGCACATAAGTCGCTCAAGCCACTACCCTCTCCTGGGACAACTGCAACGCACGGAATACCTTCTCGGCGGCGCTCTGCGTGGGCTTCAGTTTCCCTTTGGCCATGAGCATGGCATTGATCTTGGCGGCCACGGCGGCGGCAGCGTCCAAGGCCCCCGAGGGAGCCGCCGCCGAACCCCCGGAGTTGCCCCCGTTGCTGGGGTCCTCCCCAACCGGGGAAGCCGAGGTGAGGAAGAGCAGAGGAGCAGGAGCCGGCTGGTCCCATTTGCTGCGGCGCCTAGGGGAGGAAAAAGAGCAACATCACCTGTGTTCCTAACCTAAGGGCTCTTCGCTCAGTGGATCTTGGGGCCCCCATTTCTCTTCTACCTTTGCAAAATGTTCCGCCTCTTGTCAGGGCTAAAGTGATGTTTTGGACTTGGACAGCCACTGCAACCTTTCAAGGTGTATGTCCTATTTCAGAACCACTAGAGCAAGACTCCAAAACTAGGGGCGGGCTGCTGTCTTTTTATTTTATTTTGTTTTGTTTACTGGGGGTCATACCAGGCAGAACTCAGGGATTACTCCCGGCTCTGCACTCCGAAATCGCTTCTGGCCGGTTCAGGGGGAACCATATGGGATGTTGGGATTCGAACCACCGACCTTCTACATGCAAGGCAAACAAACGCCCTACCTCCATGCTATCTCTCCGGCCCTGCTGCCTTTTTATTTTACCCAGCCTTCCCCTTGGCTCTTCCATCTCAAACTCCCGTGGGCTTGCTTTCCTCCTCCCTTCGCTCCCTTGAGGGCCTGCCAGGGGGCCCAGGATCACCATCTTGGGCCTCAACCCACACTCTGGGGCCCTCCCTTTGCTGCATTCCCCCCAACCTTCCCACGCCCCGCCGCCTTTCCTGAGCCCCCCAAGAGCTCGACGAGCCCCTCGCCCTTCTCCAAGTTTTTACCCGCCGGCTCCAGGATGGGTCGCGCTCCCCGCGGACATGGCGACCAGCTCAGCCTCAACCCAACCACCCGCCAACTCCTCTACTAGCACCCAGCCGTCACTTCCGCCCCTAACGCCCCCTAAGCACCGCCTTTTCCGCTCTGGAGATCACGTGCTTCCGGCAGAGGCGGCTTTCTGATTGGTCGTTCGGTGATTTCCTGGCCGCGTCGCCGACGGGGAGGGCGTGATCTTCCGGTTTTGCCCGTTGCCCTGGAGAAAGATGGCCGACCAAGCGCATAGTTAGGTGGAAATTGAAGCGGGTGGAGGTGGGGGTGAGGCAGAGCGGCATCCATGTTTGTTGTGGGCAAATGGGCTGCCCGAAGGGACAATACGCAAGAGGCAGTCCATGAAAGAGCTTTTTTCTCCCTCAAACTTAAGTTATTTCCGTATGCAAACCCAGCCCTTCGCTGGGGATGAAGCTTTCTCATGACATGGTCCACTTCAAATCTGAATTATATGTAAGGGAAAGTGAATTGATTCATCCTCAAGGTCATCTGAAAATATTTTCTTTTAATTTCTGTGCACCAAGCCCTGTCTTTGACCAGACAGGTTGAAAGACTAAAGTGAAACAGCCTCGAGACTTGCCTTTCTGGCACTCTATGTAATAGGGTAGGTACACAATCAAAAGCTTCATTAGGATTTTATTTAAAAAGTTAAGATGCGGGCCCAGAGAGATAGCACAGCAGCTTTTGCCTTGCAAGCAGCCGATCCAGGACCAAAGGTGGTTGGTTCGAATCCCAGTGTCCCATATGGTCCCCCGTGCCCGCCAGGAGCTATTTCTGAGGAGACAGCCAGGAGTAACCCCTGAGCAACGCCGGGTGTGGCCCCAAAAGTCAAGATGCAGAAATAAGATGATCAATTTGGTGGTTTTGAAAGCATTTTTTAGTATCTGGAGGAGGAGTGAGAAGTCTTAAAATACCCTCTAGTCTAGGCCCTAGAGTCTAGAGAATAAATGCACTTAGGTTGCAACTGGTAGGTGAAATGAAGGAGACTGGCCTTGAATTGGCAAGTATTAAGAATTACCCGGTGCGGTGGCACTAGAGGCAAGGTGTCTGCCTTGCCAGTGCTAGCCTAGGACGAACCACGGTTCCATCCCCCAGCATCCCATATGGTCCCCCAAGCCAGGGGCGATTTCTTAGCGCATAGCCAGGAGGAACCCCTGAGCGTCAGAGGGTGTGGCCAAAAAAAATTAGATTTATTGCAGCACTATTTACCATAGCAAGACTCTGGAAACAACCAAGATGCCCTTCAACAGATGAATGGCTAAAGAAACTGTGGTACATATACACAATGGAATATTATGCAGCCGTCAGAAGAGATTAAGTCATGAAATTTTCCTATACACGGATGTACATGGAATCTATTATGCTGAGTGAAATAAGTCAGAGAGAGAGAAAGACACAGAATGGTCTCACTCATCTATGGGTTTTAAGATAAATGAAAGACATTTATCAACAATTTTCAGAGACAAAAGAGAGGAGGGCTGGACGTTACAGCCCACCTGATGAACTTCACCACAAAGAGTGATGAGTTTAGAGAAATAACTACATTTCGAACTATCCTAACAATGAGAATGTATGAGGGAAATAGAAAGCCTGTCTAGGGTACAAGTGGGGGTGGGGAGGGGAGGAGGGATATTTGGGAAATTAGTGATGGGAATGTTACACTGGTGATGCGGGGGTGTCATCTTATATGACTGAAACCCAATCACAATCATGTTTGTAACCAAGATGTTTAAATTAAAAATATTATAAAAAATAAAATAAAATAAAGAATTAGATTTATGTTGTTTCTGGGAGCCAGAGACTTCTAGCATTTGGATTATTTGCAGCTATTAGATGTCCTTTCACTAGGACAAATAATGGAATGCTATTTTCTTTTTTTTTTTTTCTTTCTTTTTTTTTTTGGTTTTTGGGCCACCCCCGGCGGTGCTCAGGGGTTACTCCTGGCTGTCTGCTCAGAAATAGCTCCTGGCAGGCACAGGGGACCAGATGGGACACCGGGATTCGAACCAACCACCTTTGGTCCTGGATCGGCTGCTTGCAAGGCAAACGCCTCTGTGCTATCTCTCCGGGCCCTGGAATGCTATTTTCAACTGCTTGTACTGATATGATTAATAGAGTATATATTCATTTAAAACCTATATGTAGGGCCAGAGTGATAGCACAACAGATAGAGTACCCAGGTTCAATCCCTAGCACCCCATGTTTCCCTACACACACAAACACACACACACACACACACACACACACACACAGAGTGATTTTGAGTGCAGAACCAAGAGTAAGCCCTAAGCACTGCCTGCAGTGACCAGAAAAACAATTGAAAATGAAGAACAATAAAGATCTTTACTAGGAGAAGAAAAATGCCACTTACAGAATATGAACAGAAACACTCCTTGTAATATCTTTATAGGTAGAAAGGTATTATGATGGAGCCTACAATTTGCACTATTTTTTTTAAGTCATACCTATGGGGTGCTCAGGTTACTCCTGGCTCTGTGCTCAGGAATCTCCTGATGGTGCTCAGGGGACTATATGGGATGCCAGTGATTAAATCCAGGTCAGCCACATGCAAGTTAAGTGTCTATCTGCTCTCACTTTGTGCTATTCTACCTGGATTTTTTAAATATTTTTGGGGGGTGTGGGAGGTATCACACCTGGCAGCACTCAGGTGTTACTCCTGGCTCTAAGCTCAGAAATCATCCCTGGCAGGCACAGGGGCTCATATGGGATGCTGGGATTCGAACCACTGTCCTTCTGCATGCAACGCAAATGCCCTACCTCCATGCTACCTCTCCGGCCCTCTACCTGAAATTTAAGTTGAAGATAGATTAGTGGTCAAATTGCAAGAAAACTCTAGATGCAAGCTTTTCCTTCCCTTTTGACTTAGTTCCTTTAGAAAAACTAAATTTCGGGCCCGGAGAGATAGCACAGCGGCTTTTGCCTTGCAAGCAGCCGATACAGGACCAAAGGTGGTTGGTTCGAATCCCGCCCTGCCAGGAGCTATTTCTGAGCATACAGCCAGGAGTACCCCTGAGCACCACCGGGTAGGATCCCCCCCCCAAAAAAAAAAAGAAAAGAAAAAAAATGAAAAACTAAATTTCTTCCTAAGAAAAATAAAATAAGGGGGCCGGAGTGACAGCACAGCAGTAGGGCATTTGCCTTGCATGTGGCTGCCCAGGACAGAACTGAGGTTGATCCCCGGCGTCCATATAGTCCCCCAAGCCAGGAGAGATTTCTGAGCCCACAGCCAGGAGTAGCCCCTGAGCGTAACAGCATGTGGGCCAAAAAGAAAAAGAAAATAAGGGGCTGTAGTGATAGTATAGTGGGTAGGGCATTTGCCTTACCTGCCAAGAGTGATTTCTGAGTACTGCTAGATGTAGCCCAAAACAAAAATAGAAAAATAATATATTTAGGGCCAAAGAGAGCTCAACCAGCCTAGCCCACATTTTGCATGCAGTATGACTACCTAGGTTTGGTCTCTGGCAAAGTATATTATTCTAAGCACTGCTATGAGTGACCCTCAAAAACAGATGGTGTGGCTGATAAAAGCCACACACACACACACACACACACACACACACACACACATATTGGTTTTTGGGCCACACCCATTGGTGCTCAGGGTTACTCATGGCCCTGTGCTCAGAAACTGCTCCTAACAGGCTCTTAGGACCATATGAGAAGCTTGTCTGTCCTGAGTTACCATGTGCAAAGCAAATGCCCTACCACTGTGCTATCACCCTGGCCTGTTTATTTCAATTTTTTGACTACTAATTTGGAACACATTTAGAATTGGGGCCTGGGGTGGAAGAGATAGCACAGCAGTAGGACGTTTGCCTTGCATGCAGCTATTCAAACAGTTGGTGGTTCGAATCCCGGCACCCCACATGGTCCCCCATGCCTGCCAGGAGTGACTTCTGAGCACAGAGCCAGGAGTAACCCCTGAGCACTACTGGGTGTGACCCAAAAACCAAAAAAAATAAAATAAAATAAAATAAAATTTGGGCCAGAATGATAAGCACAGTCAGTAGATTGTATACCTTGCACAAAACCAACCAGGGTTCAATCCCCAAAACCCCATAGGGTCCCCTGGATTCTACCAGGAGTGATTCCTGAGCACAGAGCCAGGAATAACCCCAACAGGCAAACAAACAACAACAACAATAATAGAGTTGTTACAATAGTACAGGACATTTGTTACAAAGATCAGGGCACTTGCCCTGCATGCTGCTTACCAAAGTTTGATCCCCAGCTCAAAACTGCATCCCTCCCAAAATAAAATAAAAATTTCAGGCCTTGGAGCTGGAGAGATAGCATGGAAGAAGGGCATTTGCCTTGCATGCAGAAAGACAGCGGTTCGAATCCCAGCATCCCATATGATCCCCGAGCCTGGCAGGGGCGATTTCTGAGCTTAGAGCCAGGAGTAACCCCTGAATGCTGCTGGGTGTGACCCAAAAACCAAAAAAAAAAAAAAAAAAAAAAAAATTCATGCCAGAGAGATAGCACAGCAGTAAGGCGTTTGCCTTGCATGCAGCCAATCCAGGATGGATAGTGGTTCAAATCCCGGCATCCCATATGGTCCCCTAGGGCTAACAGGAGTGACTTCTTTCTTCCTTTTTTTTTGGGGGGGGGAGGAGGGTCACACCGGACAGTGCTCAGGGGTTACACTTGGCTCTATGCTCAGAAATTTCTCCTGGCAGGTTCAGAGGACCATATGGTATGCCGGGATTCGAACCACCGACCTTCTGCATGCAAGGCAAATGCCTTACCTTCATGTTATCTCTCCGGCCCCTATCTTTTTTTTAATAATATCTTTATTTAAACACCGTGACTGCAAACATGATTATAGTTGAGTTTCAGTCATAAAAAGCACACCCACCCCCTTCACCAGTGCAGCATTCCTACCACCAATGCCCCCCATCTCCCACCTCCCCCATGCCCTGCCTGTATTCGAGATAGGCATCAGGAGTGATTTCTGAGATAGAGCCAGGAGTAACCCCAGAGCACTGCCAGATATGACCCAAGAACCAAAAAATTTTAAGTAAAAATAAATAAAAATTTCTTGGGGCTGGAGAGATAGCATGGAAGTAGGACATCTGCCTTGCATGCAGAAGGACAGTGGTTTGAATCCCAGCATCCCATATGGTCCTGCCAGCCTTCCAGGAGTAACCCCTGAACGCTGCTGGGGGTGACCCTAAAATAAAATAATAAAATAAAATAAATAATAAAATAAAATAAAATAGGGGCCGGAGAGAGAGCACAGCGGCATTTGCCTTGCAAGCAACCAATCCAGGACTTAAGGCGGTTGGTTCGAATCCCGACATCCCATATGGTCCCCTGTGCCTGCCAGGAGCTATTTCTTTTTTTTGTTTGTTTGTTTGTTTTGTTTTTTTTTTGGGCCACACCCGGCAATGCTCAGGGGTTACTCCTGGCTGTCTGCTCAGAAATAGCTCCTGGCAGGCACGGGAGACCATATGGGACACCGGGATTCGAACCAACCACCTTTGGTCCTGGATTGGCTGCTTGCAAGGCAAGCACCGCTGTGCTATCTCTCCGGGCCCAGGAGCTATTTCTGAGCAGATAGCCAGGAGTAACCCCTAACCACTGCCAGGTGTGGCCCAACCCCCCCCAAATAAAAATAAAAAATAAAATAAAATAAAATAAAAAATTCTTGGGGCTAGAGAGATAGCACAGCAGGAGGGTGTTTGCCTTGCATGCAGTCAACCTAGGACAGACAGTGGTTCAATTCCTGGCATCCCATATGGTCCCCAGAGCCTGCCATGGATGATTTCTGAGCACAGAGCCAGGAGTAACCCCTGAGCTCGACAGGTGTGACCCCCCCAAAAATGTCTTGGGGCTGAAGCCATAGCACAACGGTAGGGCATCCCATATGATCCCCCAAGTCTGCCAGGAGCAGGTTTCTGAGCACAGAAATAGGAACAAGGTCAGATTTGGTTCAATAGGCTGAACACCTTATTCTATATGCAGGAAGCTTCAGTACATTCCCAGCACCACGTGGTTCTGAGCACTGCTGGGAGAGACCACAGTCAGAAGAAGTCTCTATGCACATCTAAATGTGACCCAACCTCCAACTAAATTAAAATGAAAAATTCTAAACCAAAATAAAACCAGCCAGAGATATACCACAGAAGTTAAGGTATTTACCTGGGACACAGCTGCCCTGAATTCTTTCCCTGGAATCATATAAATAGTCCCCTGAACCCTGCCAGGAGTGATACCTGAGTTCAGGAGTAAGCTCTGAGCACTCAAAAACAAAATAAAACTGTCTTCTAGGAGTCAGAACAATAGTACAGTGGGTAGGACATTTGCCTTGCTAGCGGTCCACCTGAGTTTGATTACTAATGCCCCATAGGTCCCCTGAGCCCACTAGGAATAATTACTGAAGGAGCCAGGAATAATCTCTGAATATAGCTGGGGGTTGACCAGAAATAAACAACAAAATCCTCTCCTATTTCCCAACATTTCCAGCCCTTACATATTAAAAACCTCCTTCAATTGATACATTTCATCATTCTCAATCTCTCTGAATGGATCTTTACAGTGTCAAGAGATAGATTTTTTTTTCTTTTGGTTTTTGTTTTTTGGGTCACACCCAGCAGCACTCAGGGGTTGCTCCTGGCTCTACGGTCAGAAATCGCTCCTGGCAGGGTCAGGGGACCATATGGGATGCCAGGATTCAAATCACCATCCTTCTGCATGCAAGGCAAATGCCCTACCTCCATGCTATCTCTCTCTTTTGCATCACTTCAGTAAGAAAAATTTCAAGCTCCTTTGCCTGGTCCAAGGTCCTGATGCACAATACTGCCTCCCACTCACATCTTTTTCTTTTTTTTTTTTTTGGTTTTTGGGCCACACCCGGCGGTGCTCAGGGGTTACTCCTAGCCAGGTCTGCTCAGAAATACCTCCTGGCAGGCACGGGGGACCATATGGGACACCGGGATTTGAACCAACCACCTTAGGTCCTGGATCGGCTGCTTGCAAGGCAAAAGCAGCTGTGCTATCTCTCCGGGCCCTCCCACTCACATCTTTTGGTCTGTTCATCTCTCTTGTGTGGACCAACATGAAGCACTATTTATATTTGTTTTGTTTTTGGATGACAGTAATGCTCAGGGGTTACTCCTGGCTCTGCAGCACGAATATCTCGTGGTGGGCTTGGGGGAGCCATAGGGGATCTGGGAAGTAAATCCATGCAAGGCAAGAGCCTTACCCACTGTACTATATGGCTCCATGAAGCATTTGATTTCCAGAGCTGACACCCAGCTATTAACTCAAAACAAAGGTGGTCCCCCATTTTCCTTTTTCCTTAAAACCTTTCCTTTGATATGCAAAAGCCCACCTGGATAGGTACTTCTCTCTCTCTCCTCTCTCTCACTCCACTCTCCCTCTTTCTCAGAAGTCACTGATTCCATGATTCTCCTGACTGGTTTGATTTATTAATTCTTCACTGTTATCCTAATTCTTCAGACCCTTTCACCTAGGGGTCGAGGTATGGTGCCTGCGGTAGTCTCAAAATTTGTGGGTTTTATGTTACAGCATGTACCCCTTTCAACAACAAAAAACTGTTGTCTGTTGAGGATCAAACCTAGGTAGGCTGGGGCTGAAACAACAGAAGGTACAGTGCTTGCCTTGCATGCACGTTCAATCCCCAGCATCCCATATAGTCCCTGAACCTCTCTGTGAATCAGGAGTGATTCCTGAGAGCAGAGCCAGGAGTAGGTCCTGAGCAATGCCAGGTGTGGCCCCAAAACAAAAACAAGGAGCTGGAACAATGGTGCAGCAGTAGGGCATTTGCCTTGCAGGTGGTTGACCCAGGACAGCGGTTCTATCCCCCAGCATCCCATATGGTCCCCAAGCCAGGAGCGATTTCTAAGCACATAGCCAGGAATAACCCCTTAGCGTCACCGGGTATGGCTCAAAAATCAAAAATAAATAAAGAAAATAAGAAATAGACCCGGGTCGGCATGTACAAGGTAAATTCCCTACATGATAACTGTAGCCCTCTGTAGCAGTCCTATTGGTTCTCATTCTGTCAATCACATCAATGAAACCAGGTCAAACTCATAACTTCACACATGCAAGATAAGATGGGCACTCTACCCCGATCTCCCCTTGACCCCCAAATGAGTTTATTTTTTGGGGGGGCCACACCTGGCAGTGCTCAGGGGTTACTCCTGGCTCTGTGCTCAGAAATCACTCCTGGCAGGCACGGGGAACCATATGGGATGTTGGTGATCCAACCACCATTGGTCCTGGGTCAGCCATGTGCAAGGCAAACGCCCTACCTATGTTATCCCTTGGCCCCTAGTTACTTGGCTTACTACTAGTTCTGTGTTCAGGGATTGTTCTTGGTAGACCTGGGGAGGCCATCTGGGATCACAGGGATCAAACCTGGTTGGTCATGTGAAAGGCAAGCTCCCTACCCACTGGCTCCCCAAATTGTTTTAATTTGTTTGTTTTTGGGTCACACCCAGCAGTGCTCAGGGGTTACTCCTCTACCTCAGAAATCGCCCCTGGCAGGCTCGGGGGACCATATGGGATGTCGGGATTTGAACCATTGACCTTCTGGATGCAAGGCAAGCGCCTTACCTCCATGCTATCTCTCCGGCCCCAATGGTTTTAATTTTATTTTTCCCCAAACTGCTTTTATTTTATTTATTTATTTATTTATTTATTTATTTTTTTGGTTTTTGGGCCACACCCGGCGGTGCTCAGGGGTTATTCCTGGCTGTCTGCTCAGAAATAGCTCCTGGCAGGCACGGGGGACCATATGGGACACCGGGGTTCGAACCAACCACCTTTGGTCCTGGATTGTCTGCTTGTAAGGCAAACGCTGCTGTGCTATCTCTCTGGGCCCCCCCAAACTGCTTTTTTTTTTTTTTGGTTTTTGGGCCACACCCTGTGACACTCAGGGGTTACTCCTGGCTATGCGCTCAGAAGTTGCTCCTGGCTTCTTGGGGGACCATATGGGACGCCGGGGGATCGAACCGCGGTCCCTCCTAGGCCAGCGCAGGCAAGGCAGGCACCTTACCTCCAGCGCCACCGCCCGGCCCCCCCCAAACTGCTTTTAAAGTGATTGCATTATTATACATTCTCAACAGTAATGTATGAATGTTTGGATAATTACCAGCCAGAAGAACCCAAATCAAGAAATAGAAATGAGGCCTTTACTGGAATAGAAATGACTTAAGAGGCCGGAACGATATCACACCTTCAAGCCTACACACTCCAGTTGATCTGTTTTAGCTTTTTCCTGACCCCAAAATCTCAGAAGTTTCTGGGGAAAAGGGCAAGGAGCAATATGAAAGAGCTTTCACAGTACCCTGCCTCCTCAACACTTGGCATGTTTTGTTTTTTCAACCCCCAGCAGGCACTGCAACCAAAAAAAAAAAAAAAAAGTGTGAGCTCCACAGCTAGGCCTGTACCATTTCTGGTCACTGCAGCGATTTACAACATCATCAACAATAAAGCAGGTGAGAGGAGAGAGAAAAAAGAATAAAAAAAATATACCAGCGATAAAGAATATAATTTTTTAAATACACTAGTGAGAGTTTAACAGAATAAACACCTGCAGGGAGGCCAGGTTTGATCCCAAACCACGTGCTCCTCCACTGGCACCACCAGCAATGATCCCCAAATATGGAGCTGGGAAAAGCTCCTGAGCATTGCCGAGTATGGCCTAAAAAAACAAAATAATAAGGGTTGGAGGTCCAGTACACTGCCTTGCTCAAAGTTGATCCAGGTTTGATCCCTAGCACTGTCTTCTTTTTTGGGGGGCCACACCCGATGATGCTCAGGAGTTACTCCTGGCTATGCACTCAGAAATAGCTCTTGGCTTAGGGGATCATATGGGATGCCGGGGATCAAACCCAGGGCAGTCCTGGGTCAGCCGCGTTCAAGGCAAATGCACTACCACTGTGTTATCGCTCTGGCCCCCAGCACTGTATTCTTAGTCCCTCATGTCTGAACAGTCAGAAAACCCCAAGCCAAATCAAAATAATGTTAGCAATAATAATTATGTTAAAGAGAATTAACATCTTTTTATATATTCCAGCCCATAAAGTTTGTCTCTATGGTACTTGCCTTGCATACAGGTGACTGGGATTCAATCTTTGGCACCCCATAGAGTCCCTTAAGCCTGCCAGTAATGACCTGAGTGCAGAGCCAGAAGTAACCCGTAAGGCTTAGGGCCTAAGCATTGCTGGAGTTAGTTCTTTCAGCTGTACTTCATTGCTTTATTAGAGAGAGTTGTGCCATATCCAGCTGTGCTCAGGAATCATCTGGAGTGGGTCTAAGGGTCCTTTGTGGTGCCAGGGATGGAGCCAGACCTTCTGGCATGCAGTCTGTATCCACTGAGCCATCTCCCTGGCCCAGTCTGGCTTCCTAATATCCCACACATCCCTTTGTATTTATCTTTCTTCTTCCTATTTATTGCTCAGCAGAACACAGATTCATTTCAACAAAATGATCTCAAAGATTTACTCTTTGTTGTTTTGGGCCACACTCAACAGGGGTTACTCCTGGCTTTGCACTCAGAAAGTACCCTATGCAGGCAAGAGCTATAGCACAGCGATAGGTGTTTGCCTTGCACGCAGCAGATCCAGGATGGACCTGTGTTCGATTCCAGGCATCCCAGATGGCCCCCCGAGCCTGCCAGGAGCAATTTCTGAGCTCAGAGCCAGGAGTAACCCTTGATCATTGCCGGTGTGGCCCAAAAACCAAAAAAAAAAAAAAAGGAAAGAAAAAGAAATTACCCCGTGAAATGCCCCAGGGATTAAATCTGGGTCGGCTGCATGCAAGGCAAATGCCCTACTAGCAATCTGGCCCTTTTGGTCTCCTGCTTCTAGCAAAGTGCCTGACATATTAAGGATTTCGATTAATGGATAAATAGCTAGACAAACGGAAGGGTCTGGGCCGTAGACTGTAGAGCTGTAGAGCCCTTCTTACCTTGTGGTTGTGCGGTCCTGGGTTTGAGCCTCAGTAGTAGAAATAGTCCGAAATAACATAACTTGGCCAGTAGGTGGCATCCTTGCTCTGCCTAACCACAAGGGGGCGTTGTGCGTCACAGGCCAAGGAAAAGGATTTTATGAACTACAGGACCAGTGTGATACTTGAGGTACTTGAGAGGTATTTGCCTCCTTGCACGTGGCCGACCAGAGTTCGATCCCCGGCATCCCAGTTGGTCCCCCGAGCCTGCCAGAAGCGATTTCTGAGCGCAGAGCCAGGAGTAACCCCTGAGTGTCCCAAAAACCAAAACTTAAAAACAAAGAAAAAGAATAACAAAGGTGAAAATGAAGGGTTGGACAGATAGAAGGGATTAAGACACTTGCCTTAACCCATTTCAATCCTCACTCTCATCCCCACCACAAACCCCCAAAAAGTAAAACTCAGAGGATCAACTATTTCAAGGCAGGGCAGAATGCTGCAATTCTGTTTTGTTTTTTTGTTGTTGACTTTGGTGTTGTGCCACACCGGGCTTGCTCTGGTTGTGCACTGAGGGTTCACTCCTGGTGGGACTAAAGAGACCCCAGGGGGTACTGAGATCAAACCTGGGTCAGCTGTGTGCATGGCCAAGTGCCAGACTCACCCATCTCTCTGATGCAGCTTGAACAGCAAACATCTTAATTCACTGGAGGAGACACTACAGGAAAGTATGGAATATTCTGGAATCTCTTGAAAAAAAAAATTTTTTTTTCTACCCACTTCCCATCTCTCTCCCCCAAAAAAGCAAATTCTGCAAAGGACAGGAATAAGAAGGATTCAAAACGGGGAGGATGCAATGAGGTCTTTTTTTCCAGTTCGAGCTGAGCTCATGGGGAGACAGGATGAGGTGGGGGGAGAGGGTGTGACAGGGCCCATGGGTCTGCCAGGCGGAAGGGGATTGGAGGAGTGGGGTGTCATTGACCTCTGAACTCTAGACTAGAAGGGTGAGGAAGTGGGGAGAAAATTGAGCTGGATGACTTCATCCTGGGGGCAGGGACCTGCCTAGACTCTGGTGCGTTCCACAAGGCTGGGTTCCCAGAGGGCGGGAACAGGAAGCTGTGACTTCCTCTCCCCCTTTCCTCCCTGCTCTCAGCCTCAAGGTCACTGCTTTTGCAATGAATTCCTACCTGTGTTTTAGTTGGCACTAATCCCTGTGCCTGGTGCTACTAATAACTGTACAGTCCTCTGCCCCTTTTCACCACAAATGCCCTCAACTTTCCCTTTAAATAATAATCGACACAAACAGCAAAATGGAAAGCACTTTGTTTACATGTATTCTCATTTTGTTGTTCGCATTGATGGTGGCTACTCCTGGCTCTGTGCTTAGAGATCACTCCTGGAGAAGATCAGGGATAATACTGGGGTACAGGGGATCAAACCTGGGTCAGCCATTTGCAAGGCAAGAGACCTCTACCCACTGTTCTGTCTCTCGGGCCCCTCTAGCCAAGATCTTGCCTCTCCAAAGACAGCATCATTGTGCCAGTCATGATGTGATACCACAGCAGGACTGCACCCCCTCCTTGCACAGGGGCTCTGCAGAAAGAGGAAGTGAAGACCCCAGAATAAGAACTGAAAGTAACCTGGCCAGACCCTGCCCTACGAGTGACAGCCCTGTGGTGTCTTGTGTGTGTTTGATTTTCTTCATTGTGGGGGTTCTTTCTTGGCCTTCGTAAGGGGATGGGGCTCAGCAGCCAGGGCAGGTGACAGGAAACTTCACCATCACTGCCCCTCAAGGCAAGTGTTCCAAAGAGCTCAGATTGAAGCCAGCAGGTAATCCTTGAGAAAGGAGGAGGCTACAGGAAATGGGTCAAAGAGAGGGGAGGTAGGCAGCTGTTGCAGAGCGCCAGCTCAGCATGCACTCAGCAAGCCACTACCACTGGGATCCCTTGGAGGTGTCTCAGAACTCCCCATTTTTACAGGGGGACCCCCAACAGGTAATCCAAGGGTTCAAAGGTTCAGGAGTCTGTCAGCTGGGCCACTGGTTCAGTGCTGGGGTTGAGGCTGTGGGCTGACAAGGACTCAGAGGCTATGTCCCCGAGGCTGCAATTGGTAGTGTGGGCGATATGGGATGGCAGAAGCAGGCTGGGGTGACCCTGCCTGACCTCCTGCAGTGGCTCCACAAGTGCTAGCAATGCCCACTGAATACTAACTCAAATTTGGAATTTAGGAGGATTTACCCTAAAGGCATCATCTATTTTGATTTGGTTTGGGAGCTACCCCCAGTGGTGCTCTGGCTCCTGGCTCTTCACTCAAATCACTCCTGATAGGGCTCAAGAGGCCCCCTCTAGGGTACTGGGGATTGAATTGGGGTTGGCCACATGCAAGGCAATCACCCCATCCTCTGTGCTGTCTCTTCCATCTCAGTGTCACTTTCATCCCCATATTTGTGACTACCCATGACCTTCACACAAGGTCTGTGGCACTTTCTGGCAAGAGGCCTTTCCTCCTTGTGAGAAAAAGGATTCTTCCAGGAACACGGGGCTCCCTTCCCCTCAGCAGCCACACAACCGTCACACACAGCAGCAGCAGCGTTTCATGGGTTTCCAGGTATTTTAATATTCCCTGCTTTATCCATTTTACAATCAAATTGGAAAAAAATATCTGGGGGTTCTGGGCACTGGTGGGAGGGAATATTAGAAAAAAAATTCCCCTAATTCACAGAGGTTTCAGGCCCTGGTTGCTGAGGTGAGAGTGAATTCAGGCTTTTCCAAGATTCCTGATTCACCCTAGAATGCTTTTTCCCAAATAACTGGGGAAGAGGTCAGAGTAGGTCCCCCCCCCCCTTGCAACTGTCACTGAGGGGGGAAGTCATGGAAACCCCATCTCTCGAGTTCTTCAGAGATGCGGAGATAGAGGCCGCAATGTCAAATTACCTACAATCTTCTTAAAAATATATAACACGTGCAGTTGGCTTTGGTACAAAAAAAAAAAAAAGAACAACAGAAAAAAATAAAAACAACAACATTCTGGTCCCTGTGGGTTTTCTCCCTGCAGCCCTTCCACCAACCATGGCTTGATGGTTTCATCTGCTCTGGGAAGCCACGTTCTCTCCCAGGATTCCCATGGCAGATGGGGGGTGGGAGGGTGGGGAAAGTGGGCAGCAGCAAGAGGCTACTGTCCTGGATCTACAGACCCCCAAACCCCTGAAAGCCAGATATTGCTGGAGGGGGTGTCAGAGTTAAACCCAGCAGCTGCAGGTGAAGCCTGAAGAAACCCCAGTAGTGTTCAAGAACAAGGCCCCCCGATCGCTATGGCTTGGTTCCCGTGTCCCTGGTCCTTTCAATCTCCCCCTCTCCCTCTATAATGAATAAACAAATAAATAAATAAAGTTTCCTAAGTCAGAGGGATGAGGCATGAAAAACTGGCATCGGTGGTGTTGCTTCTGGATGCCATCAGGGGCGCGGTGGCTGCACCCCAGGTTTCCTAAAAGGCTCCAGGTATCCAAGGATCCCCTGAGCTGGCAAGGCGGGCAGCAGTTCTGGCACTACATGTTTCCTCAGGATTGGCAAGTGGCAGCCGCCAAGCTTTGCCACCCTCAGTCATGTTCTGGGGGGCACAAGGTAGGAGGGAGGGCCCCCCCCCTTAGCTCTCTGAAGTCACAGGCTCCCCGTCACGGCTCTCCGTCTCTTCCGGGATGTCCTGCATTCGACTGAAATCTGCAAGGAGAAAGGGAGACGTCAGGGAGTGAGCAGAGATTGCTGGGCCTGAGCCCCAACTGCAGGAGGGACACTGAGGTTCGACACTAACTAGTAACTAACTTAACTAAGTAACTAGTGCCTCCCGTGAGGAGCCCCGATGATGCCTGGTGAGGTTGATGGTCACCACACAAATGCATCCAAGCTCAGACACTGAAACTGAACAGGCTACCTGAATCTGAGAGGGCAATTCATGAACAAAACAGATGATCAATCGGATGAGCCTGTGAGCCTATGAAGTTCCTGTGGCTTTACTTATCTTCCCTTTTTTGGGTTATTTTTATTTTTGTTTTTATGTTTTGGGTCACACCTGGCAGTGCTCAGGGCTTAATCCTGGTTTTGCACTAATGGATCACTCCTGGTGCTGATGGGGACCATATGGGATGCTGGGGATTGAACCTGACTCGACCCAGGGTTGAACTCAGGCTGGGCCAGGCATGTGCCCTAAGCCTATTACTATTACTCGAGCCAGTTATTTTTTTATTTTCTGAGCCAACTGTGAAAACTAATAAATCTAATCCAGAGAGAATGTACAGTGGACAGGATGCTTGTCCTGGGTATGGCTCACTTTCATTCAAATTCCTAGCACCACATAGGCTCCTGTATATAGGATGACCAGGAGTCATCCTAAGTACAGAGCAAGGATTAGCCCCCTGAGCACATTGATGTATTCCCAAAATTTAACAACAACAAATAACTTGCAGCTCTTTGAAAAATAATTAAAAAAATTTTTTTGGTCAAACTTATCTATGACCAAGAAGGTGCTGGGGACTCACCCTTGGCATTGCTCAAGGAATCAAACCTAGGACTCCTGCATGCAAAACTTACACACTAGTCCACTGAGATAGCGTTCTAGTTCTCTTTGAAAATGTCTTAATTGGGACCAGAGAAATAGGACAGCAAGGAAGGCACTAGCCTTTTATGTAGCTGACCTGGGTTTGATCCAGCACCCAATAGGATTCTTTGAATGCAGCAAGGAATTCACAGAGCAGAGCCAGGAGTAACCCCCAAGTACTCGCAATATGACCCAAAACCACCTTCCCTCAAAAACTTCATTTCTAGGAGTCAGGGGTGAAGAGTTCAGTGATAGGATACTGCCTTAAATGGGTGAGGGTCACGTAACATCAGGCAACTTACTTCCCTAGTGTTTTCTTTGTTTGGGGGTCACACCTGGTAGTTATTCTTGGCTCTGCACTCAGGAATCACTTCCTGGCAGGCTCAACAGCCCATATGGGATGTCAGGGATCAAACCGGATTGGCCATATGCAAGCATTGTGTGCTACCCTTATGCGTCCTCAAATGCTTTCTTCCTTTCTTTTCTTTCTTTCTTTTTTTTGTTTGTTTGTTTTATTTTTGGACCACACCTGACAACCCTCAGGGATTACTATAAGCTCTGTGCTTAGAAATCAATCCTGGCGGGCTCAGGGTACCATATGGGATGCCGAACCCAGGTCAGCTGCATGCAAAGCAAAAACCCTACATGCTGTGATACCAGCTCTGGCCCCCAATCCAATGTCCAATCTGAAAAGGTTGAGAAGCACCAACTTACTGGAGAGGTACCTGCTTCCTGTGCTCCCAAGCCACACAATCTAACCCCGCCAGATGGCAAAAGAAGTGCCCCCACTGAGTTAGGAGGCACATCAATGAAAAGGTCCCTTTGGACACCACAGACCTGGGACCCAGAGACTTTGTGCTCCATGGGGGTCTCACCTCGGGGACTGTGGGGAGGCGAGAGGCGGCTGCAGCCCTCCTCCTCGCTGCCTGTGTCAGGGTCACTGCTGTCCTGCAGCCGCTCCTCTGGGCTACCCAGCTCCGGCCTCTCCCGCTCCCCAAAAGGTCGATGGATGGAGCGCAGAGTCACAGGTAGGTCCAAGTGCTCGTGGCCTCGGCTGGACTGCAGGTGTTGACAGGGGGAATGAGAGGACCAGGGTGTGAGCAGAACAGGGGCCCTTAGCTTTACCTGCTACTCACTTTGGTTTTGACTGTCCTTCCTTCCTTCCTCCTTCTTTCCCTCCCTCCCTCCTTCCTTCCTTCCTGTCTTTTTCTTCCTTCCCCTTCTTCCCTCCCTTCTTCCTCCCTCCCTCCCTCCTTCCTGGTTTTGACTTCTTTCTCTTCCTTCCTTCCTTCCTTCCTTCCTTCCTTCCTTCCTTCCTTCCTTCCTTCCTTCCTTCCTTCCTTCCTTCCTTCCTTCCTTCCTTCCTCCCTCCCTCCCTCCCTCCCTCCCTCCCTTCCTTCCTTCCTTCCTTCCTCCCTCCCTTCCTCCCTCCCTTCCTCCCTCCCTTCCTCCCTCCCTTCCTCCCTCCCTCTCCCCCCTCCGCTCCCTCCCTCCCTCCCTTCTTTCTGGGCCACACCATGATGCTCAGAGGTTACTCCTGGCTATACACTCAGAAATCGCTCCTGGCTTGGGGGACCATATAGGACCTGGGAATCAAACCACGGTCCATCCATTATTTGCAAATCAAATAAGTGCCTTACTACTTGCGCCATCGCTCTGGCCCCAGTTTTGACTGTTTTTTTTTCCCTCCAAAGTGTTAGAATCTAGGTCTTGTGAAGCATGTGAGGCATATGGACACATGCCACATCCAGGCCCTCCCTTTCCTAGGTTCTTCAACCATCTGCTTCTCCACTGAGCCTCAAGCCTCTGGTCCTATACCCTTGGCTCAATTCCCCCAAGTACCCTCCTTCTGTCTCCAGGATCCCATGACATACCCCAGGGAAGCTCACCTGCGGTGAGTTGAAGCTCACATACAGGGCATCGCCCGCAGGGAGGCTGCGGCGTCGAGGGTCCAGTGGCCTGCGTGCCCAGGGCGCCTCGGCTAAGGTGGGTTCTGTGTGGCCCAGCGCAGCCAGCTGCTGGCGGGCCTCCTCGGCCTCACGCTCCAGCAGGGCCCGGGCCTGCTCACTCTCTCTCAGCCGCGCCTCCAGGCTGCAGGCCTCTGTGGCCCGCTCCTCTCCCAGCCGCCTGCAGCGCCTCAACTCCTCCTGCAAGAGCGCGTGTTGTCGCTGCAGCAGTGCCAGCTCTGTGGCCTGCTTCTCCGGGGTCACGGGGGCGGCCGCCACCCTGCAAGTCTCCCCATCCCGAGAGTTGGTCCGGGCCAGCTTCTCCCGTTGCTCAGGGCCTTCAGGGAGACGCGCTTCCATCAGTGTGTCCTGCTGGGCCACAGCCGCCTGCAGGAGGAAAACAGACAAGAAGGGATCAGGGTAGCCTGAATCTATTTCTGTTCTGCAAACCAATCACCCCATTTGTCTATTGGCATGTGGGCCGCATCCACAGTGTTCATGGTACAAGGTCTGAGCTCAGGGGCCAGAGGGATGGTAAAGTTGGTAGGGCACTTGCTTTGCACATGGCTGACCTGGGTTTGATCCCACCCCACCCCACCAGAAGTATTTACTGACTACAGAGCCAGGAGTAATCCCTGAGCACTGCTGGGTATGGCCCCCTAAAACAAAACTAAAAACTAAGCCCGAGCTATGTTCCAGTCCCCATTGCTCTATCTTAATGCCCAGGGCCCAAGTCCAGATTCCTGGAGAGCTGGAATTAGGGGACACTTAGAAAACCCATGAGGAAGGGGAGCTGGGGTTTGGCCCACCTTCCCACACTAGCCCTCGCCCCACTGACCTGGAGGCCATGAAGCAGCCCGTAGAGACTGACCAGTCGCTGCAAAGCTTCCTGAGGACAGAGGAGAGGCAAGGACGGGCTTGAGCATCAGCAGAAGGGTACGAATCAGAGACCAAGTGAGGGGTTATATGGGAACATGACGGGGTGTTCTCTCCCTCAAACCTCCCAAATTGGGTTCCAGTGACCCAGCCCTCCGCAGCTCACCTCCTGGGGGGATCGTAGCTGGTTCCCATTTCGGTCCTATGAAAAAGGGACAATGATAGTCAGTTGGTGCCAGTTCGCGGAGCTGTATTAGAGATTAGCTGCTCCCTGCTGGCCCATCCTGGCCAGGTCTGATCTCTTTTAAAAACCCACCTTTTGGGATCAGAGCAATAGTACAGTGGATAGGGCACTTGCCTTACACAATGGTAACCTGGGTTCAATCCCCAGCACGCCATGTGGTTCCCTGAGAAATGCCAGGAGTGATTCAGGCAGGAGCACAGAGCCAAGAGTAAGCCCTGAGCACTGCCGGGTGTGGCCACAAAAGAAAAAAGAGCAAATAGGGGCGCAGTGGTATGGCTGACCTAGGATGGACCACAGTTCGATAGCTCAGAGTCCCATATGGTCCCCCAAGCCAGGAGCGATTTCTGAGCACAAAGCCTGGAGTAACTCACAGGGTGTGCCCTCCCCCTCCAAAAAAAAAATCCCAGATACCATCAGGAATCTATGTGCCAAGGATCACCCCAAGCACAGAGCTAGGAATCGTCCCTGATAACTGCCAAGTGTGGCCCCAAGACCATAATGAGAGAAAAGAGGGAGTTGGAGGATCAAGATAGTCAGGTAGACACTTGCCTTATAGGTAGCTGGCCCAGGTTCAATCCCTGCACCCACAGAGTCCCCCCACAAGCCCTGCCAAGAATGACTCACCTTCTGGCTAGAGTCTGAGTCAGCTCTACATAGCTCAATGGAGCCGTTCAAAGTTCTGGCTTCTCCGTCTATGGAGAAAGGAACAAACCTGAGCTGAGAGGAGGGGCTCGTGTCCCACTTCCTGGCCACCCCCTGTCCCCTCCTGCTCCAAAGTGCCCCCTTACCTCTCTTCTCCTCCCCCATTCCCTCCCCACCCAATCTAATCTCTCTCCTCCCCTATGGCTACCCCATACCTGCCCCCCAGGGATGCCCTCTGACCCTCATCCCTTCCTCCAGGGCCAACCTACTTACTGGTAGTAAGGGCCGGGCTAGTACCACCCCCTCCATCAGGCTCTGTGGGCGAACTCTGCTCTCGGGGTGCCAGTAGCTCCACTCCAGGCCCCACCAGTAGATCTTTCAGGCCCTCCACTGGGAGCAGAGAGGAAGGGGTGAGAAACTTGTTTACCCCAGACATGGACATGCAGAACCCGGGGAGGACCCATGGCATGGCTCTTCAGAGGTATAAGGAGCTCAGTGAGGCAGGAACATGGACCCAGCGCCTTCCCTATGAAGGGTGTGGGGGTCTCTTACCTTCTCGGATGGCATCCTGTAGCAGCCGCTCTCCTCGAGGGGATTCCAGGGACTCAGAGCGGAACAGCCCCCGGGGCAACGTGGGCAGGGGCACCCCGGCCCCACTGTCGTCTTCCACTTGGAAGTGGGTCATCTCAGCAAACAGCCCCACCTTCTCCTGCAGCAGTTCCACCAGCGCTCGGTCCTTTTGCTGCAGCTCCGCTGGGGGCAAGCGGCAGGTGAGTGCAGGGAAGGAAGCCCAGGACAGGCAGGGGCACTTGCTGAGCCCCATCCCCACCCGTGTGGCCCTGCCAAAAGGGACTGTAAACTCTCCTTGTACCTAGAGCTCTTCCCCCAATGGCTGACCAGTCAGCTAAAGACAAAAAATGTCATACTGCTACGTATGTCCTAACATCTCCCTTCCCACCAGAAAGCATGAGTTTTCCACCTTATTTAATACCTGTCTCTTTTTTATTTTTATTTTTTATTTATTTTTTTTATTTATTTATTTTTTTTTGGTTTTTGGGCCACACCCGTTGACGCTCAGGGGTTACTCCTGGCTATGCGCTCAGAAGTTGCTCCTGGCTTGGGGGACCATATGGGACGCCGGGGGATCGAACCGTGGTCCGTCCAAGGCTAGCGCAGGCAAGGCAGGCACCTTACCTCTAGCGCCACCACCCGGCCCTATTTTTTATTTTTAGGTCATACCCGGCAATACTCAGGGGACCATATGGGATGCTAGGAATCAAACCCAGGACCATCCGAAGGGTGGCCGCATGCAAGGCAAATGCCCTACCACTGTGCTATCACTCAAGCCCCTTTGTTTTTTAATTTTTTTGTGTGTGTGGTTTTTTTTGGGTCACACCCGGCAGTGGTCAGGGGTTACTCCTGGATCCATGCTCAGAAATTGCTCCTGGCAGGCACAGGGGACCATATGGGACGCCGGGATTCGAACCACCGATGACCTTCTGCATGAAAGGCAAACGCCTTACCTCCATGCTATCTCTCCGGCCCCTTGTTTTTTAATTTTTAATTTTAGCAGTGCCAGGATTGATGAAATCCGAGGCCTCAAACATGCAAGATGAGTGTTCTACTGAGCCATGAGTCTGGCTGGCTAGCAACAGATTTTTACTGGTTTTCTTATATACCCATTAGGTCAAAACTGACTGATACCAGGCCCTACAGTAAGAAGCAAGATAGTGGGCAGGAGAGACTGTACAGTGGGTAAGAAACTTCCTTTGTATATGGTCAGCCCTGGTTTAATCTTCCAACATATAGTGCCACATAAAAAAGAACAGGAGTTATCCCTGAACAGATGCAGGAGTCAGTCCTGAGTATTGCCGGGATGGCTCCCCAAAACAAAAGTGACAAACGAAACAGAAATCAACAGAGCCGAGGTCCGGACCAATAGCACAGCAGTAGGGCATTTGCCTTGCAAGCTTTTGATCTGGAATGGACCTGGGTTCAATCTCTGGCATTCTATATGGTTCCCCAAGCCTGTCAGGAGTGATATCTGCATGCAGAGCCAAGAGATACCCCTGAGTGCCACCAGGTGTGGCCCAAAACCAAAGCAACAACAACAAAATAATCAACAGAGCCATAGTATTTCTTTTTTTTTTTTTTTGGATTTTTTGGGCCACACCCGGCATTGCTCAGGGGTTACTCCTGGCTGTCTGCTCAGAAATAGCTCCTGGCAGGCATGGGGGACCATATGGGACACCGGGATTCGAACCAACCACCTTGGGTCCTGGATCGGCTGCTTGCAAGGCAAACGCCGCTGTGCTATCTCTCCGGGCCCAGAGCCATAGTATTTCACAGGGTGAAGTGTTTTACCAACTGAGCTTGGAGCTGGACTTACTTTTGATTCGCCGTAAATATGCCTCATCCTCTGTCTCAATCAGGGGGAAGTTCTCCCTAGATGGACACCTAAAGAGTCATAGGTCGAGGGTGGGAAGGAAGGGAGAAAGAGAGAGAGAGAGGTTACAGACAAGAATCAGATTTCCAAACAAGCTCCTGTTTTCTGGGAAGACTCAATTGCACCAGGCCTGGCTTCATTCTTTTTCTGTTTTGGGGCCACACCCAGGGGTACTCAGGGATCACTCCAGGCTCTGCACTCAGAAATCATGCCTGGAACTGTATGGGATGACAAGGATCGAATCCTGGTCAGCGTTGTGCAAGGCAAATACCTTAGCCACTGTATTATCTATCACCCAGCACCCATGGCTTCCGTCTCTTGAATCTCTTTTCTCTCCAGTGATTGACTGCAAAGGCACCTCTCTCTCTCTCTCTCTCTCTCTCTCTCTCTCTCTCTCTCTCTCTCTCTCTCTCTCTCTCTCTCTCTCTCTCTCTTTTGGTTTTTGGGCCACACCTGGCAATGCTCAGGGGTTACTCCTGGCTGTCTGCTCAGAAATAGCTCCTGGCAGGCACAGGGGACCATATGGGACACCGGGATTCGAACCAACCACCTTAGTTCCTGGATCGACTGCTTGCAAGGCAAACACCGCTGTGCTATCTCTCCGGGCCCCAAAGGCACCTCTCTTAAAGGTGACCTGGTCAGGAGGTACACTTCAGAGGATAACCATGGGCAGCAACCAACTAGGCTCAAAGCCTGGCTCAGGGGTGGGAGAAATAGTACAGGGTGACAGCCCTTGCCTTGCATGTGTGTGACAGGGTTAAAATCCCCAGCACTACTTAGTCCCCAGAGCGTCACTGTTGAGCTCTGGAATAGCCCCTATGCACTGCCAGGTGTGGCCCCCAAAGCAAAATTAAGTAAATCCTGGATCCATTATTTACCAGGTGGCCTTTTTTGCTGGTGGTGGTAGGGGAGCTGGCTGGGGGTGGGGACACATGGAGAGGGTACACCTACTGGTGCTCAGGGCTTAGTCGCTTACTCCTGGCTCTGAGCTCAAGCATCACTCCTGGCAGTGCTCAGGGACCATATGGGATGCCAAAATCAAACCTGGGAAAGACACATGCAAGGCAAGGGCTCTACCCACTATACTATTGCATTAGCCAGACTTATAACGTGGGACCTGAGATATGAGAATTAGACCTTCCTCTTAGGATTTAAGAAGTCAAAGACATGGATCAAAGTGCTGGAGCACAGGGCACAGGCTTTTCACGCAGAAACCTGGGTTCCATCCTTGGTACCACATTATCCACAGAACAGTGCCAGGAACAATCCTTGAATACTATCTCCAAATCTTAACAAAAAGGAGGGCTGGAGTGTAAGCCTCAGAAACAAAGGCCCTGAGCTCCTTCCCAGCACCACCTGTCTCTTCTGAAGTCCAAGGAACCCCCAGCACTGAATCTAAGCACCTCCACCTTGGGACTGAACGTCCACTGTCAAGACTGATTAGAACACCCATGATCACGGGCCGGAGTGATAGCATAGTGGTAGGGTGTTTGCCTTGCAAGCGGCCAACTGTGGACTTACTCTGGTTAGATTCCCAGTATCCCATATGGTCCCTTGAGCCTGCCAGGAGCAATTTCTGAGTGCAGAGCCAGGAGTAAATCCCTGAGTATCACTGGGTGTGACCCCCAAAATAAAACAACCAAACCACCCCCATGATTCCTAGTTTAGCTACCTGGCTGAACTGACAGTAAATATTATCCACTGTTCTGGAAAACCACCATATCTATTACCAACTATAATTTCTTTCAGGGGAGGGCACACCAGGCAATGCTCAGAGATTACTCCTGCTTCTACACTCAGAAATCACTTCTGGCACTACTTAGAAGACCATATGGAGTGCCAAGGATCAAACCAGGGTAAGCCAGGTGCACAGCAAGCATCCTGCCCACTGTGCTGTCACTCTAGCCCCTATTATCAACTATAATTTTATGACCACAAATATCAATACGAACAATGAAGAAGTCATGTGAATCTGTCAATGGGGTGGCATTTTGCATCACCTTTAGAACGGGCAATGCCAAGCTTTTGCCCATTTTTGTAGGGGCAACACCTGGTAGTATTGCTGAAAACTGTAATTTATTTGTTTTGGGGGCACAACCAGCAGTGCCTACGGCTTTCTCCTGGCTCTGAACCCAGTGGAGCATGGGGAACTATAAAGAATGTTGGGGATTGAAACTCAGTCGGCCCCATACAAGGCAAGCACTCTACCCACTGTACGATCGCTCTGGGCCTGTACAGATTTCTAGAAAACATGTTCACAAGTCTAAGGGCAGATCTAGACAGGTGGCTCCAGTGGAAGAGCAGAGGTCTTACATGTGTAAGGACCAAGGTTCAGTCCCAAGTGCCACTTGTCCCTAGGCCCTATGCCCAACCCTGCTGGGTGTGACCTAGTAAAAAATAGCCCCACCAGAGTGCCTCTCCCTATAACAATAAAAAAAATAAGGATTTACATATGATAAAGTAGAGATGACTCCATTTCCTGAATTCTGAAAACAATGTGTGAGTAACTGCAGAGATAGTAACTACAAGTAGAATGCCAGATATAGACCCCAAATCATATAAGAAAATCGTGTGAGGAGCTGGAGTCATAGCACAGGGTAAGGCATTTGCCTTGCACATGGTCAACACAGGAGGGACCCCGGTTCGAATCCCAGCATCCCATATATTCCCCCGAGCCTACCAGGAGCGACTTCTGCGCACAGAGGCAGGAGTAACTCCTGAGCGCTGCTGGGTGTAACCGAAACACAAAAAGAAAACGTATGGTGGGTAAGAGCAATAACACAGTGAGAAGAGCATTTATTTGCCTTGCATGCAGACGACCTAAGTTTGATCCCATATGGTCACCTGAACCTGCCAGTTGTAATTTCTGAGCACAAAGCGAGGAATAACCTCTAATTGCTGCTAGGTGTGGCCCCAAGATAAAAATAAAAAAAAGAAAAAGAAAAGGAAAGAAAATGTGATTTTTCGGGTATAATCTTTTTTTTTTTTTTTTTGGTTTTTTGGTTTTTTTGGGTCACACCCGGTAAGTGCTCAGGGGTTACTCCTGGCTGTCTGCTCAGAAATAGCTCCTGGCAGGCACGGGGGACCATATGGGACACCGGGATTCGAACCAACCACCTTTGGTCCTGGATCGGCTGCTTGCAAGGCAAACGCCGCTGTGCTATCTCTCCGGGCCCACGGGTATAATCTTTAAGGAGCCATTACCAACAGCATCCAGGAAGACATTGGCTGACTATTCATAACAAGAGAATAAAAGACTACAAGGCTGGTGTGTGTCCCAGAGCAATAAAAGGCTGGCTGCATTAGCACTCAACCACTTCCTTCCAACTCTGCACTTATTCATGAATCCTGCTGCTCTGGGCTATAGCCCTAAGATTTCTGATATTCTTTTTTTTTTTTTTTTTTTTTTTTTTTTTGGTTTTTGGGTCACACCCGGCAGTGCTCAGGGGTTATTTCTGGCTCCAGGTTCAGAAATTGCTCCTGGCAGGCACGGGGGACCATATGGGGCGCCGGGATTCGAACCGATGACCTCCTGCATGAAAGGCAAACGCCTTACCTCCATGCTATCTCTCCGGCCCCGAGTTCTGATATTCTTTATCATTCTTTGTTTTTGGTTTTTTATTATTAGGTCATATTTGGCTGCACTCAGATATTACTTCTGGCTTTGCATGCAGAAATCGCTCCTGGCAGGCTTGGGGGGGCCCTACAGGATACTGGGGAATGAACATGGGTTCGTTCTGGGTGGCCACGTGCAAGAAAAATGCCCTACCGCTGTGGTATCACTCTGGCTCCTTTTCATTTATTTTTATTTAATTAAGTCATGCCTGGCTCTGTGCTCAGAGATCATTTCTGGCGGGGCTCAGGGGACCCTTTGTGCTGGGGACTAAACCAGAGTGGGCCATCTACAAGGAAAATGCCTTTCCCACTGTCCTACCTCTCTGGTCCCTCTTCTTCATTCAGTTTTAAAAAATGAAGTTGGTGGCCGGAGAGATAGCACAGCGGCATTTGCCTTTCAAGCAGTCAATCCAGGACCTAAGGTGGTTGGTTCGAATCCTGGAGTCCCATATGGTCCCCCATACCTGCCAGGAGTTATTTCTGAGCAGACAGCCAGGAGTAACCCCTGAGCATTGCCAGGTGTGGCCCAAAAACCAAAAAAAAAAAAAAAAAAGAAAAAAAATGAAGTTGGAACCAGAGTGGTAATACTCCAGCAAGGTGTATGTCTTGCTCCTGGCTGACCCAAGTGCAATCCCCAGTATCCTGTACAATCCCCTAAGCCCACAGGAATAATTCCTGAGTGCTGAGACACAACCAGGTGGCTCCCCCCGCAAAAAAATAAAACTAATAAAAATGGAAAATGAAGGTAAAATGCAGTTTGAATAAAAGGAACAGCCCACTGCCTATAGAACAAGACTTTAATGCTGGCAAAATCATCCTGCTGCTGGCATGTGCTTAGGATAAGGGTGAATTAGGGGCACAGAAAAGGTGACTGGTGGCATCTAAGCTCTGCTTTCCTGTGCTGTGAGAACTTCCTGGGCTGGTCTGAGAACTCTTCCTGCCGGGGACCACTTCCAGCCTCAGTGCCACCACTGCATCTGGGATCTGGGGTTCTGGCAGTGTCAGGGCCTGGGGCCCTCAGCCACAAGTACTACAAGCCCTGTGCACACTCACACACGAACACTCTGCTGAATGACACGGATCCAGGTGCTTCGATCATCACGAGATGCTGTGTGAACCTCATACATCTCCGGAGGCGCCGCGCTGATAAGGAACATCCCTTTCTCCTGGTTGGCAATGTCTCTGACAATGAGGTTCTGCAGTGAGATCACGGACGGCTTGTCCTGCAGTCACAGAAGGGTATGGTCAGATGTGTGGGTCCTGACTCAGGGGATTGTGGGTCTTTCATCATTCAGAAATACCCATCCAGGTAATGGGTGCTAAAAGGGGATAAAGTTATATGCATGGTACCACTTCATTAGCAATAGTGTAAGCCAGAGTGTTAAAAGATAGATAGATAGATAGATAGATAGATAGATAGATAGATAGATAGATAGATAGATAGATAGGGAGGGAGGGAGGGAGGGAGGGAGGGAGGGAGGGAGGGAAGGAAGGAGGGGCAGAGGGGAGGGGGGGAGTAAAATGCCTGACCCATAGACTGGTGAGGAAGGGTGGGTGGTAGGGAAACTGGGGACATTGGTGGCAGGAAAGGTGCACTGGTGAAGTCTGTTTTTTTGTTTTGTTTTGTTTTGTCTTTGGTTAACACCCGGTGGTGCTTAGGGGTTACTCCTGGCTCTGCACTCAGAATTTGCTCCTGGCAGGCTCGGGAAACCATATGGGATCCCATGGATTGAACCCGGGTCCATCCTGGGTCAGCCACATGCAAGGCAAACACCCTACTTCTGTGCTATCACTCTGGTCCCTAAAAATAATTACAAATCACATTCAACTTCAGAGAAATCACTGGCTTCATCTTTTTTGTTTTGTTTTGTTGGAGGGGGGCCCATACCCAACAATACTCAGGGGTTACTTCTGGTTCTGCGCTCAGAAATCGTTCCTGGGAGGCACAGGGTGTGGGGGTGGGGGTCACCACATGATACCAGGGACCGAATCTGGGTCTGTTCTTGCTGAGTGCAAGCCAGCTGTACTATTGCTCCGGCTGAAGTGTGGTTTTTGAACTACACCTAGCGGTGCTCAGGAATCAATCCCGATGGGGCTCGGGGATTGAAGTGGAGTTTGCCGCATGCCAAGGCAAGTGCCTTAAGCCCTATACTGTCTCTCTAGCCCTCTAATGTGGGTTTATTTTTCAGCATCCTGAAATGACCTCCACATGTCCTGAGCATCACTGGCTATGGTCCTAGAGGTCCTTGGGTGAACCTCAGCACTACAGGGCCCAAGAATTAAAATTGCATCTCGAGCCCTTGCCAACCTGGGTACTGAGTAGCATTAGGAGGGGTTCTGGAGGGGAGGGGGCACCTGAGTCAAATCTGATGTTGTTTCTTAGGCAAGAAACATGCTAAGAAACTGTATGTGAAACAAGGACAATTTCAGCTTTACTTTTTTCATCTAACGAAAGGATAAATAGGGGCCAGAGAGACAAGATAGTGGGTAAAGTGCTTGTCCTGCACACAAGCTTCTGTGCTTGTCTTTGACCAGGTTTCACTCACACTGAGTCCCCCTTAGCCTCACAGGAGCAGAGATAGGAGTAAGCCCTGGGTACCAGCAGGTGAGGACCCCTCCTCAAAGAAGAAAATTAATGGTTCTTCCTGGCAGATGTGGAAGGGCCCCCCCCCCCTTAGTAACAACTAGTAATGACACAAGTTAGCTATTTGTGTGTGTGTGTGTGTGTGAAGTGGGGGAGGAATTGGGACCAACTCCAGCCTTCACACAGGCGAACAAAGCTCAGTGCACACCCACTGAGCACATCCAGCCCATCTGTCGCCCATCATCTCACATCTCCCCTGTCATAGTCAATTTTATTTTGGTTTTTGGGCCACATTCAGTAACGCTCAGGGGTTACTCTTGGCTGTGTGCTCAGAAATAGCTCCTGGCTTGGGGGACCATATGGGATACCAGGGGATCGAACCATAGTCTGTCCTAGGGTAGTGTGTGCAAGATAAACGCACTACCGCTGGAGCCACCACTCTGGCCCCAAGTCATAGTCAATTTCTAATAATCCGCTTCTGGACTGCACTAGGTTCTTTTGGGCCCAGGACACTTTGTGAGGTGCGCCCAGGCGAGAAGAAAAGGCTCACCAGGGTTGGGAAGATGTACTTCTGGTCCTTTTCCTGGAGAAACACCAGCACGTCTGTCATCAGCAGCATCAACACATCTGGCAGGGGACAGACAGCAAGGGCAGTGTGAGCAGGACTGGTCTGAGGCCCGTCCATTCTCTGAGCACTTCCTCCTTACCACCCCCACTTCCAGTCCTCCACTCTTCTAGTTCACAATGAAAGGGGAACAGACTGCCTGAGTGAGCCAATGAAGTAAGATCTTGGTTTCTAACAGGCTAGAAGGCGTTATGCCTACTGATCTACTGTCGCAGCATTTGCAACAGTCCTGGACAGTATGCTTCTGCAGCCCACAAACCCAGCTCAGTTACATCAGCCATTCTACCTATTGCTGTAATACACGGTTTCCTTTTTCTTTCTTTGTTGATTTTTGGGCCACACCCGGTGCTTAGGGTTACTCCTGGCTCTGTGCTCAGAAATCACTCCTGGCTGGCTAGAGGACCACATGAGATGCCGAAAATCGAACCCGGATCTCTCCTGAGTTGGCCACGTGCAAGGCAGATGCCTTACCACTGTTCTAGTGCTCTGGCCCTGATCTCCGGATTTCCATATGGTCCTCTGATGCCTGGTGCAGGGTCCAAAATAAACCCTGAACACAGGTAGGTTTGGCCTAAAAACCAAAATCAAAACCAGAGTCTCATGAGCCCCACAAAGAGTGATCCCTAAGTGCATAAGCCCAGAGCACTGCCAGGTGGGGTTCAAAAACCAGAAAAAAAAAAAAACAACCCACAAACCTAAACCAAAACAAGCCAGAATGTAAAGCCTTAAAGAAGGGATAAAAATGGATCACTGGGTATGGCCCCCAATACCCCTCTCACCAAAAAATACAGTATAATATAGGGTTGTAGAAATAGTTCAAAGAGGGCCCGGAGAGATAGCACAGCAGCGTTTGCCTTGCAAGCAGCCGATCCAGGACCAAAGGTGGTTGGTTCGAATCCCGGTATCCCATATGGTCCCCCCAAGCCAGGGGCAATTTCTGAGAGCTTAGCCAGAAGTAACCCCTGAGCATCAAATGGGTGTGACCCAAAAACCAAAAAAAAAAAAAAAAAAAGAAATAGTTCAAAGACTGAAACACATAGTCAGGTTTGAAGCCTAGAACCTCATGATACCCCAAAAACACCACCAGTCGTGGCCTCCAGACCAAAATAATTGATGATTGATGATAACCGAATTTTTTTTTTTTTTTTTTTTTTTGTGGTTTTTGGGTCACACCCGGCAGTGCTCAGGGGTTACTCCTGGCTCCATGCTCAGAAATTGCTCCTGGCAGGCACAGGGGACCATATGGGACGCTGGGATTCGAACCGATGACCTCTTGCATGAAAGGCAAACGCTTTACCTCCATGCTATCTCTCCAGCCCCGATAACCGAATTTTTAAAAAGCCTCAGATGTCAGCCAATATACCACTCACCCTTCGTCCTTGGAGCTCTCACTAACCACAGAGCACAGAAGGGGTGGGCTTTGCTAAATGCCTCAGCCCTGCTATTTTTAACCCCCAATGGCTTTTATTCTTAGCTGCTGTGTGGGAGGGCTGGAAGGAGGAAAGACGTGAAGGAACGTGGCTGCTAAAGACTAACTCTCCCAGCCTAGGGAGCAGGCGCAGACGGGGACTGGTCCCAGGCACCAGTTAACTTCTGCTCCTCCTTTCTACCCCCAACAGCTTGCCAGTCCTACATTGATTTTGCCAGTGCAGACTAAAGATGCTTTCTCCCCAAAACCCTCTCTAAGCTTCTTTGGTAGGGGAAGGGGACATCCAGCAGTGCTCAGGGCTTATTCCTGGCTCTGCGCTCAGAGGTCACTCTTGGCAGGCTTAGAGGGCCATATGGGATGCTAGAGATCAAGCCCGGATCAAGTCATATGCAAGGCAAACACCCTATCCACAGTGCAACCACCCCAGCTCCCCCTCTATGTGCTTTTTCCTCCCTTGTTCATCAAGCTTATCCATATATCTGGGCTCAGTGCCCCAAATGCCTGTTCTCTGCCCAGAGAACTAGCATTGCAGACAGCAGAACCAAATTCCCTAAACATCTAGTAGTTTCTCTGTCTTCCACATCAAACCTAGGATGGCTCTCCAGGCACGCGGGCTGAAGCAACGAATAAACAGTGGAGATAAAGAGTCCTTATGTGGTCATGAAGAAAATCTAAGTTTCAGACTTGGGCTGCAATAGAGGCCTTGTTTCCTTCCTCCCACTGGTCTCTCCCTGGGTGCTGGGCTGCATAAAGTGAGGTGCCAGGGGCTGGCTGGTCCCCTCTGTCTCTCAGCCAGCAGATACTGACCTTTGAAACGCCCGGTTCCCGTCTTCCAGAGAAGACAGCCGTCATGGATAAGTGTGCGTCGCTGAAGCTCATCTCGGCCAAAGGGGCCCTTGCTAGGCACTGGGGTTTGAGCCCGGGGATCCATACGGTTGTAAATCTCCAGCAGACGGGCCTCTTTCTCCAGCTTGTGCACATCCTGATCGACATTAGATAGCAATTCCTTCACCAGCCCCAGTGCCTTAGACAGGTCCTGGCGTTCCTCCTCCAGCCCTGCAACCGAGGAAGGATCCGTAAGAAGGGGTTGCTCAATCACATTCCCCCCTAAAAGTCCCTCCTGTCCCAGCCCTTCACATCCAGCCACCCTCTCCCTCAGCTCTTTACCATGGGTATGCTGCAGGATGCGGTTAATGAGCACCGGGTACTTGGTGATGCGTTGAGTCACCAAGAGGATGCACTCCTGAACCCCATGGCGCTTCAGGACAGCTGAGCGGGTCACTTTCTGCAAGGAATGGGGGGTGGCTCAGGGCGGGGGTCCTGTCCACGATGGGCGTGGTCAAAGTGGATGGGGTGGGGCCAACGTCACTAGTGGTACCCACCATTAAGTGAAGGCCCTGGTTTCCCCATAGTGAGAACTCATTGCATCTATGATCCAAGAGCAAGATCCAGGAGTAATCACCTACCCTCCATGCAGGGGAAGCCCACGTGCTTCCCAATGACCCCCTCCAATTGTGTGTGTGGGTACAAAGATGTCCGCTCACCCGAATGAACTGCTGGAAGCGTTTGTCCCGGGCATACAGCTCCTTATAGAGCTTTAAGGCCTTGGTGTGACGGCTGCAGAACTCTGAATAGGTCTTCCGCATCAGCTCTGCATTGGGACCTGAGAACTGGAATTGAGAGGGGCACGCTGGGGGGGCTGGCACACTCAAGTATCTTTTATTGGGGGGTCACACCCAGCAGAGCTCAGGAGACTATATGGGATGCCGGGATTTGAACCACCGTCCTTCTGCATGCAAAGCAAACGCCCTACCTCCACGCCAACTCTCCGGCCCACACCAAGAGGATCTTGATTTTTGTTTCGGTTTGGTTTGGTTTTGGTTTTTGGGCCATACTTGTGAAGCTCAGTGGTTTGGCTTGGGGAATTATATGGGACACTACTAGGGATCGAACGAGGTCCATCCTGGATCAGCCACATGAAAGGCAAATGCCCTACCACTGCGCTATCCCTCTGGCCCACCCAAGTATCTTGAGCCTTGGATGACCCAAGGGACACCCTCCTTCCTTCCACCCGGCTGCCCGCCGGCCTTCTCACACCTGGTTGATGAGCAGATCTCCCAAGCGATGGATGACAAAGTTGCGTGTGCTGCCCGGGCTCAGAGCCTGGCGCCGGCGATCTAACAACTGGCTGAGGAAGCGCGTGTGGATGTCGCTGAGCTCGTCCACGAATGGGAACAGGCCTTGCACCACCGCGGGCTCCAACTGCAGCTCCTCCAGCATGCCCGTGCGAAAGAGGCGGGTCATGATCTTCAGGGTGCGAACATGGTGCAGCTCAGTCTGGATCAGCTCTGCAGAGACATGGGAAGTCGGTCCATGATCACTGGGCTAATGGGTGGAGACGGAGCTGGCTAAGAGCACCTCTGAAGCCTTCAAGGTCCCTTTAAGGTCAATGTTTTGTATCTGAGCTCATTTTCCAATTTTTTTTTTTTTTGTTCTCTTTTGTTTTTTGGGTTTTGGAGCTACATCTGGTGACACTCAGGGGTTACTCCTGCCTATGCACTCAGAAATCACACCTGGCTTGGGGAACAAGTGGGATGCTGGGAATAGAACCCAGGTCCTTCCTGGGTTAGCCACGTGCAAGGCAAATGGCATATTGCTGAGCTATCACTCCAGCCCTCACTTTACAATTTTTACAAATAGTACTAGAGATCACACTTCCAAGACTGAGCCACGTGTGGTTCTCTCTCTCTCTTTTTTTTTTCTTTTTTTCCTTCGGGCCACACCCGTGGCTTAGGGGTTACTCCTGGCTAAGCGCTCAGAAATTGCCCCTGGCTTGGGGGGACCATATGGAACATGGGAGGATAGAACCGCGGTCCTTCTTTGGCTAGCGCTTGCAAGGCAGACACATTACCCCTAGTGCCACCTCGCCGGCCCCGTGGTTCTTTTTTTATTCCCTGCTTATTGCTCAGAAATCATGGCTGGCAGTGCTGAGGGGCAGAGTTTGGCATAGGCAACCATGCAGTGCAGGGGATTAAACCCTGGACTCGGCCCCAAAGCAATAGTACAGGGGTAGGTTGCTTTCCTTGCACATAGCTCACCTGGGTTTAATCCCCAGCACCACAAATGGTTCCCACACACCTGCCAGGAATGATTTTTACACCAAAAAATCCTGGGCCGGGGCCGGAGAGATAGCATGGAGGTAAGGCGTTTGCCTTTCATGCAGAAGGTCATCGGTTGAGTCCCGGCACCCATATGGTCCCCCCGAGCCTGCCAGGAGTGATTTCTGAGCATAGAACCAGAAGTAACCCCTAAGCACTGCCGGGTGTGACCCAAAAAAAAAAACCAAACAAACAAAAATAAATCCTGGGCTTTGTATGCAAAGCACCCACCTTCTCAACCAAGGCCCTCACTTTTTGGAGGTCCACACCAGGTGACGTTCAGGTTTTCTCCTGTGTTAGTTACAACTTATTTTATCCAAAATAAAGATCACCCCTAGTTTCTTTGTATCTATGCGTTTTTTGGGGGGAATCATGTTACCCCTTCCCCAACTTCTTGTCTATATCACTTGGATAGTGAGACCCTCCCACAGCTGGGAAGGGCCTGTGGTTGGTAACAAAGGGGTTGCCTGGGGGGAGGAGAGAGGCAGACACAGCAAGAAGAGAGGCAGACAAAGGAGAGATGCAGGGCAGCTGATGAAGGCTGCTGAATAAAGCTTAGTTTAGAAGCCACACATGGTGATTAGAACCTTGTAATAAAGCTGGATGTCTCCTAAAACTTCAACTGACTGCCTGAGGATCATTTCCTCGCCTTTATCCTAAACCCTCAGACCTGCGGGCCTAAGGGGCTGCAGACACTGGACCTGGCCGAGAAAGGCCTCACACTACTAGGACTTTATAATTAATAATTAAATGCAACAGGGTCACACCTGGTGGCACTCAGGGGTTACTCTTGGCTCTATGCTCAGAAATCGCTCCAGTTCAGCTCGGGGGACCATATTTATCTATGTGTTTACAACTTGATTTTACTGTGGACCATATTTATCTATGTGTTTACAACTTGATTTTACTGCAAAACAGAGATTGTCTTACAGGTAAACCTGGGTGGGACTGGCTCAGGATAGCCTGAGCTATCTGTCTTTACCCCCACCTAGGGGTAGTCTCTTACTCCAAAAATGACTCTTCTGGCAGGCAACTTGCTCTTGATAAGACTTGTTGACCTGAAGTTGGAGATACATTGTATGGGGTGATTTTACACTCCTGGCTTTGCACTCAGGAATTACTCCCCAGGGCACCATATGGGATGCCAGGGATTAAACCCCACTCAGCCAAATGCAAGGTAAGCGCCTTACCTGCTGTTCTATCTCTCCAACCTCTGGCCCTTCATTTCTCCTGTAACTGAGGACTAATATTGTGCTATCCTTTTTTTTTTTATGTTTTTTTTTTGAGTCCCATCCAACTGCACTCAGAATCACTCCCAGAAAGCTCCAGGGATCATATGTGGTGTCAAGGATTGAACCCAGATTGACTGTGTGCAAAGCAAATCTCCTACTGGGTGTATTATCATTTCTAGGCCACAAATTTTGCCTTTCTTTTTTTTCTTTTGGTTTTTGGTGCTGAGGCATTACTCCTGACTCTACACACACTCTACTCTCCTGACAGTACTCAAGGGACCATTATGTGATGCCAGGAATTGAACCTGGCACAGGTTGGCCACATGCAAAGTGAGTAAATGCCCTACCTGCTATACTAGCTCTTCAGCCCTCGTTTTGTTTTTGTTTTTTTCTTTTTTTCTCCCTCATTTTTCACTTCACTTTACATGCTGTTAGGGAAAAACCTGCAGTCTAGATTTCATGTGTGACACATAAAATAGGTGCTGAGTAAAGAAAAAGAATTGGTTGGGGGGCAATAGTATAGTGAGTAGGGCATTTTCTGGACAACCTGGGTCCAATCTCCAATATTCTATCAGGAGTGATCCCTGAGCACAAAACCAGGAGTAAGTACTAAGCACATCCAGGCATGCCCCCCCACCCAAGAAATAAATAAGGACTCATTGGAAGAGATATTCTTGGATACCAAACAAAACGGGTATCCAAACAGCGCTCAAAGATGGAGACCTAAGGGAGGGAAGGGCAGAGAAAAAAAAAAGATGGAGACCTAAGTGGAGATTGGCGAGATACCAGACAGAGCCCTGAAAGCTAATGGGATAAACAGAAAGAGAACTGAGAGGAGGTTGGAGTGATAGCACAACAGTAGGGCATTTGCCTTGCACACAGCCAACACAGGACAGTCCCCGGTTCGATTCCTGGCATCCCATATTGTCCCCCAAGCCTGCCAGGAGCGATTTCTGAATGCAGAGCCAGGAGTAACCCCTGAGTAATATCAGGTGTGATCCCCCCAAAAAAGGGGGGGGGCTGAGAGGTAGATGGCAAGGACACAGCCCAGTGGTCTGATGAAAGCAGATCCAGGTCACTCACCATAAATGACGTCCTGCTGCTTCATCACCTCCTTCTTGTGCTGCTGCAGGAAGCTGCTGTCCACAGCCAGGCTCCAGGAGTCCGCCGCAAAGTCCTTCTCATCCATCTCAAATTCACTCATCAACTCGCTGTAGATCACCTCTGCCCCTGAGTTGGGAGGGAAGGCCATTCAGGCCAATTCTCCTGGGGGTCCCGGGCCCCCTTTTAGCTTCCCCCACCCCTAGGGATCCTGCCTCGGTCACCTTCATCAATGAGGGACTCCACTGAGAGGGTGCGGTTGCGCATGTTGAGGGAATCGGTGGACTGGGAGAGGATGCGACGCAGGCCCAGGGGAGACTCATCGTTGAAGTGACTGGGGGAGGAAGAGGTGGTCAGTATCCCCGACTCAGGTGAAGGGACGTTCCCGGGGGACAGCTAAGGCCAGGATGTCATCCGAGTTCTAATGACCTGTTTACCTGTGATTCTAAACACAGGTAAAGCCTTCTGATCCCCCACACTCCAATGTCTCACTTTCTATCTGGGCCCCTAGAAGCTCACCCAGCAATGTTGGTGGTGGAAACACTCTTGGCTAACGACAGGGATGAGCGGCCACGACGTGAGCCAAGCAGGGACTGGCGAAAGCTGTCGGAGGGGTAGATGGCAGAGCTTGGCCGTTCCCGGGTGGTTGCTGGGGGTAAAGGAGTAAGAAGCATCAGAGTTGTCTGTCCCTGACGCAGGCCACCCCAGTGGCCTTCTTTAGTCTAAGAAAGATAATGGTAATGGCACCCCACCAGTCCATAACATTGTCATGCTTCTAAAATACTTCCAGGGGCCAGAGCAATAGCAGTGGTAGGGCGTTTGCTTTGCACGAGACCAACCCAGGAAGGTCAGTGGTTCAATTCCCAGCATCCCATATGATTCTCTGAGCCTGCCAGGAGCGATTTCTGAGTGCAGAGCCAGGAGTAACCCCTGAATGATGCTGGGTGTAGCCCAAAAACCAAAAAAAAAAAAAATTCTAGTTTTGGGTTGTTTTATTTGGGAGCCATATCCAGTGGTGCCTAGGGGACCCTGCAGTGGTATGGATATAACCCAGGCACCCCACATACAAAAGTTGTGCTTCAGCCCTCTGAGTTATCTACTTGACCCCAAAGAGCTTGTCTTATCTCTTCGCTTCCCAAAACAAGTTCAGCAAGTTCGAAGATGAAGGCTGCAGGAATGTGGTAATAGATGGGGCTCAGCCTATGGCTCTGCCTTTCTGACCAAGCACATGTTCTTTCAGTGACACCAGAGCCCATGGGACTGATACTGCCACCAGAACCCCCAAGCACAACGCAAACACAGAGCCAGACACCAGATTGGAATGACCAAGAGCTCCCCGCCTTCTGAGGTCTCCCCCACCATCAAATGAGGGAAGGAGGTTGCTGTGCCTGAGGTGACCTCAGGGGGGCAGTAGAGCACGGACAGGGAGGCAAGCTCTCCGGGGTCCCCACCAGCTACTCACTCTTACTGCGAAGGGACACAGACTGGAGGGCAGTGTTGTTCTTCAGCAGGGCGGCTTTCTGTTGCTGAGAGACAGAGCGAGAGAGACAGCTGTCACCCAAGGGCCACCAGCACAGGCAGGAGCCGGATGGGTGCCCCCTGGGGAGAAAGCCGAACTGTTGCTAAGGGCATGTGGACACACCTGTGCCAACAGCAGGCTGGACCACAGGGAGAGAGAGAGGCTAAGACCAGGGTCCCCAGAGAATGGGACTGAATGGAAGGAAAGAGGAAATGGAAAAGGCTGAAGGAAGCACAGGATCACAGCCCTCCCAGCCCGCTCACCTTCTGCTTGACCTTGGTGCAGTTGGCCAGGGCGTCTTTGCAGCGGTTGTGGATGGTCACATTGCAGGCTGGCAGGGTGGGGTAGAGAGTGTGAGTGGGGGCGACACTCCCCATGTCCCCCGACTGCTGTTTCAGAGCCCTTTTTTCTTTTCTTTTCTTTTTTTTTTTTTTTTTTGGGCCACACCCGGCAACGCTCAGGGGTTACTCCTGGCTGTCTGCTCAGATATAGCTCCTGGCAGGCACGGAGGACCATATGGGACACCGGGATTCAAACCAACCACCTTTGGTCCTTGCAAGGCAAACACCACTGTGCTATCTCTCCGGGCCCCAGAGCCCTTTTTTTTATTGCCTAATGTCTTCACATCCACCCCCAGCTTCAGGGTGGAAGATGCACAGAGGAGCCTCTGTGGACCCTAACAGAACAGGTATGGGTGGAGCCAATCCTATCCATCCTGTAAGGTAACTGAGGAGGGGGGCATCTGTGGGAAGAAGGGATTTCTAGCTGCCAAAGATGAGCCCAAGAAACACAAAGGTGCCTAGAACAGCAGATGGCAGAGGGACGCCTACAAAAAGATGCTGGCACAGGAGCAGCTGGGATGGGGGCTAAGGGCATAGAGGAGAGTGAACCCCAGAATCTAGAGAACCTACTGCATTGATTTCATCCAACCACCCTAGGGAGAAGATTCAAATGACCTGTTGATGGAATAGGATCCACCTCAACCCTGTATCTCAGAGGTCAAATCATCTGCAGAGGTCACAGAGTCAGGAAAATTGAAACAGGGTGTAGGCCTGAGCTCTTTATTTCAATTGTGGGTATGCTCTAGCCTATGCTTGTGGTACTGCAGTAGACTAGGGTATCTTTGGACTAAAGATGAACTGAGGGGCCAGAGTGATAGTACAGTGCATGTGGCTGACCCAGGACGGACCTGGGTTCAATCCCCAGCATTCCATATGGTCTCCCGAGCCTGCCAGGAACGATTTCTGAGCACAGAGCCAGGAGTAACCCCTGGACTAAAATTCTATAGATAAAGAGCCATGGATGGGAACACTGTGAACTGGAGTGGCCTGTCCAGGCCATTGCGTTCCACAGCACTCAGCTCCCTGCTCTACACTGTCCTCTGCTCTGCCTCCTACTGCCAGGCCAAAAGTCCTGCCCTCAACTGAGCCAACTCCACAGCTCCTACATTACATCTGCTGCCCCACTCATGTCCCACCTTGCCCTAGGGAGGAAAGAAAGGAAGGCAGGAGGCCCTGGCCTCACTGAGGCCTTCCCTATGGCCCCTGCCGGCCTCCCTTCCCCCTTCACCCACACCGGAAACTCTGCTAACTGCAAACTCCTTCACACAATGCCAAGCCCCATGCTCACTTCCACAAATACAGGGCAGGCGGGGTGGGGCAGAGGGACAGACAGAAGTAGGGCGGAGTCACCTTATCCCCTGCTGCTCCCTCCTACCCCTGCGCCCCCAGTGTCTCCGGGTGTCTCTGGATCAAACCTCCGCTTTCCACCTGCTCTCAAAATAGTGCTTGCTGCCCGCCTCCCCCCCCCCCCCAGTTCCCCTGGCAACAGCTTCCGGATTGGGAATTTTGTCAGATCTCTAGAGGGACCTTATGGGGTTCCCTCCTCATCCTCATTACTCTAACTTGAGCAGGAAGTGGGGGAGGCCTCACTGACTCCTTCTGGGGTTCCTTCACTAAGTTCTGGGATCTAGGGGTTGAGGTCTGGAAGTCAATGCTGGTTGGGTCTCTTAACCCTGCTCTAGTGGGAGACCACTTATTCTTCGCCACGCAGGGGGCTACGGGGTTGTAAGTCTGGATTCTTCTAAGAGGAGACTCTGCTCAGAAGAGGACCCTAAGTCCTAATTCCTGGGTCCCAGCACATATATTCCTGTAACAGGGGCCAGAGAGATAGTACAACAGGTACGGTGCTTGCCTTGTACACGGTCATCCCGGGTTTGATCCCGGGCATCTCATATGGTCCCCTGACTCTGCCAGGAGTAATTAAAGAGCCAGGAGTGGGGCCGAAGCAGTGGCGCAGCGGTAGGGCATTTGCCTTACACACAGCTGACCTAGGATGGACCATGGTTTGATCCCCTGGTGTCCCATAGGGTCCCCTGAGCCAGGAGTAATTTCTGAGCGCATAGCCAGGAGTGATCCCTGAGCACTGCTAGGTATAGTTCCTCACCAAAAACGCCATCTATTTCTGTTACTGCCCCTGCCTAACTGTGTGTGAGCCCAGAAACTGCCTATTCTTCCCAGCTGCTTTCAACTGCAGAAATTTGGGGGATTTCAGGGTTCATCAGTCCATAGAAAGGGAGGGGCAGGGGAGATTGCGGTCTCTCCAGAAGACAGGCAGAACCAGTTGCAGAGCCCACAGCTTCTCCCCCAACATTCCTGCTGTTCCTCCAATTCGTTCCCCCAACCCTCAGCAGCTGTTCAGAGAGGGGGAAGGACCCAGTGGACAACAGCTGCCCAGCTCCACTGCCCTGCCCAGTCATATTCTCACAGCCCCTGGGCCAGAGAGTCTTACCCAGCCATTAGAGGGCAAAGGGAAGAAAGTAGCTGATGGGGTCAGAGGGACAAGTCGCAGCCGGGGGACTTACTTGGGCAGATGAGGGCTTCCTTGGCGGTGATGCTCTTGTTACAGGCATAGCACATGGTCATGCCCGAGACGGAGATGGTGGTGAAAAGATGCCCGTTGGTGTAGCGGGCATCCTTGGCTTCCTTCATCTTCTCCTTTTCCCGGGTCTGCGGAAGGGATGGGAGACAGGAGGTGAGGCTAGAGGATGCTAGAATGCCCCAGGAGGAGTGCAGGGTGGCAAGTGGAGGGCATAGGACAGTGCTGCCTGCCCACAGGAACCGGGTGGCACCACTGTCTCAGGTCATGCCTCCCAGGGATAGGGAGTCAGGGCCAGGTGTGCAGGGGCTCCACACCAACCTGGCCCCGGCGACTGGGCTGCCTCCTGTTGCCACTCATGTCCCCAGCTCTCAACCTCCACGTCCTCACGCGACCTTCCAGACCAGCTCCGCTTGGCCCCTCAAGCTGCTGCACTCAGCTTTGCTGACTGTGCCGGGTGGGAAGATGCGCAGAGAGGAGGGAGAGCAGAGAAGGCGAGGGTGCAGCTCACCAGCGCTTCCCAATGGGGGGAGTGCGCTCCTACATAACCATGACAACCGAGAGAGCCACTGTCTGGGGGGTGGGGGTGGGCAGAGAACCCTTATGAGAATGGCTGCAGGGGACAGGAGATCTCACAATCTGCCCAGGACAAGAGCCCAGGTCTCTAAGTTACACCCTGACTTTATCTCTAACTCATATATACAGACATACATTAACACAGACATACATGCAGACAGACAAATGCAGACAGACAGAGCCACAAACTTACACAGAGCATGCAGGCATACATGAATATATATGCGGAATGCAGACACGAATGCACACAAATGTAAGATACAGATATGCATAGACAAATACAAACACAGACATACAACATAGATATATAAAGAAACAGACAGATAAACATAGAAACAGACACACACACACACACACACACACACACACACACACACACAGAGTCAGACACAGAGATGCCTCAGGAGACCGAATGTCCCCATTGAGGTCTTCAAGGAAGAAAACTCAGCCCCAGTTATTTTTGCTTTGCTTTTTTTGGTTTTGGAAGGTTGGGGGAACCCGGGTCTTCCTTACATACACACATATAGAGCGTTCACTACTAGCCTTCTGAGCTGTTTCCCAGGCCCTGGGTCCTGGGACGTCTCCAGAAGTCTAACCTCTGCCCCATCCCAAGTAGCCCCTGGAGGCCTCTATTCACTTCCTCGAACCCTTGAATGAGCAAGACTGCAGCCTCTGTCTTCCCAGTCCAGCCTCTTCTCTCTCATGCAGACTCTGAGAGCTGGGACACATGCCCTGGCCTCCCGAAAGTCACAATTGAGAGGACTGAGGGAAGGGTGATCCCCGGTGGGAGACTTGGGAGCTCTGGAGAAGTTGATCTGAGGAGCCAGGAGTGGATATGGGGGCTGAGTGACTCCAGCCACACTAGAAATGGGGGAGGAGAATTTGGGCTAGCACAGAGAGCGGGAGAGAAAGAGGAAGCTGGAAGGGCTGAGTCAACCAACAGCAACCGGGCCAGAGGGCACTACCAGGTGGTCTGAGGTTCTGGGCTTCCTGCTGGCAGATACTTCACTTCGCTTCGGCCTCCCCTTAAAAGTTTGCTGCTGACATGAGTCTACAGTCTCCATGCTACTCTCCTACTCCATCTCCTAGTCTTTCTCAAGTCCTCCCTTGTCCTATCATAAACCCTTCCCCCCCAGTCCTACTCCTTCCCCTTCAGCGTCACTTCCCCTCTGCTGCCCTGGGCCTCTCCCTCCTCCTCACTGCAGCCTGCTCCTCCCAAAGTCCTCCCTCCAAGTTGAAGGACCTAATTAAAGTTCACTTGCCCTCCAAGCCCAGGATTTTAGTGTTCCATGTTTCCCTTGTCTAGTCCATTGCTCGCTGCCACCAGCCCCTAGAAAAGTCTAGATCTCATTAGACACTAGAGATTACTCCCTACCTCTCTCAAATGACAATTTTCGAGGCCCTCGAGCAAGTTCAAGTATCTCTTCTTCCCTTAGCTCCTCCCCTCTGCTCTGCCAATCTTCAGTGGTGGCTGATAAAACCAGAGCTCCGGGCCCCACAAGATAGAGCGAACGTGCAACGGCCCAAGCACACACTCTGCACATTGGGGGGCCCGGTTCCCTGCCCACATGGTGGGGTTTCCCATCACATCCCACCCAAAACCCCTCTGGGAGCAATCCCTAGGCATCTAGCTAGGAGTAGCCTCTAAGCACTGCTGAGTGCAGAGGGGACCCCCATAAAGAAAATTAAAATACAAAATAAAGTGTAATACGTAGGACATTTGAATTAGAAGCAAACAAATGCGAAACCAGAATTAAAAAGTCACAACTGGGGCGAGAGAGATAGGACAGCAGGTCAGACAATTGTTCTGCACATGGCCAACCCAGGTTTGATCTCCATCTAGCACTCCAGAGGGTCTTCGTAACCTCGCCAGGAGTGTTCCGGGGCAGAGCCAGGAGTAAGCCTTGAGCACTGCCAAGTGTGGCCCAAAAGCCAGAAAATAAACACACAAAGCCACATGTGGCTATGGATGAGGGTCAAGCCCAAAGGGTTGCCATAGAGAATCCCCAGCTAGCACCCTTTTCCCCAGTCCCTCCTCCCCAACCCAGGTATCTGGGACTTGATTCCACAAGAGGTAAAAAGGTGGTGAGCACATTCCTGTGTCCATGCCCCACAGACCACCTCCTCTACCACCCCACACTCACGTGCTCTCCAAGGGACTCCTTCTCTGGATGGGCCAGCAGCGGGCAGCATCCCCAGCAGATGCACATCCCAAGGCTAGTGGCCCAGTCCCAATGGCCCTGTCACTGCCTCGTGCTATTGTCCTGGTATGGCCTGTCCCACCCTGGGGCTGGGGCTCTGGGTATGCAAAGGACACAGCCCTTTTACCAAGGGTGCCTGCCCCAGAGATGGAGCAAATGGGCTTGTATCCAGTTCTCCATCCTACTCCTTCCAGCTATTAAAATAATCCCAGGAGGGGACAGAGCTATAGCACAGCGGTAGGGCGTTTGCCTCGTATGCGGTCAACCGAGGATGGACCCCAGTTCGATCCCAGCATTCTATATGGTCCCCTGAGCCTGCCAGGAGCGATTTCTGAGCACAGAGTCAGGAGTAAACCCTGAGCGCTGCCGGGTGTGAGCCCAAAATCCAACCCCCCCAAAAAAATAAAATCCCAGGGGAGATAAGGGGAAGGTGTTTGGCTTGCCTGCAATCCCCACCCAGCATAACACAAGGTCCCCTAAAGTCCTCCAGTAGTGTCTTCTGAGCACAGAGCCAGGAGTGGCCCCAAACCAGAAAGATGATGTCACTATTCTCCCACTAACATACCTGACCACTACCACTGTAGAATAGCCCCTCATTCCTAGGCCTCAAGCTGTCCACCAAATAAAAAAGGCCAATGATGGGGCCAGAGTTACAGCACAGCAGGTAGGGCGTTTACCATGCATGCAGCCGACCTGGGTTTGATCCCCAATCCTCCCCATCAGCCTGCCAGGAGTGATTTTTGAACAGAGCTAGGAATAAACCCTGAGCACCACCAGGTGTAGCCCCAAGAACAAAAACAAAGGGGCCGGAGTGACGTGGCCTTCCCAGGATGGACCTGGGTGTATCCCCCACCAAAATAAATTAATTATTTTAAAAAAAAGAGGGCCAGAGGGCCCGGAGAGATAGCACAGCGGTGTTTGCCTTGCAAGCAGCCAATCCAGGACCAAAGGTGGTTGTTTGAATCCCGGTGTCCCATAAGGTCCCCTGTGCCTGCCAGGAGCTATTTCTGAGCAGACAGCCAGGAGTAACTCCTGAGCACCGCTGGGTGTGGCCCAAAAACCAAAAAAAAAAAAAAAAGAGAGAGGGCCAGAGAGATAGCATGGAGGTAAGGCATTTGCCTTGCATGTAGAAGGTTGATTGTTCGAATCCCATATGGTTCCCTGAGCCTGCCAGGAGCAATTTCTGAGCATAGAGCCAGGAGTAACCCTGAGTGCTGCTGGGTGTGACCCAAAAAAAAAAAAAAAAAAAAAACTAAACTAAACAAAAAGAACAAAAACAAAATGAAAAGAAAAGTCCAATGATAGTCCCCAATCGCACACCCCACCAACACTAGGACTAGGCACTTCCGCAGGGGCTCCCAGCACACCCTCCCAGGAAGTCCCGCCCCTCCACAGCCTCCACACCAATGGCACAGCAATGTGATAGGGGCTGACATACAACAGGCCCTCAATACATGCTTAGGAACCAAGGGAGTCAGGGTAGGATGGGTGGGGGGCCTAGGATGAACCCCAGGTAGGATACTTGCCATTCATGTGGCCAACCTGATCCTCGGCATCTCTTATGTTCCCCAAAACTCCACCAGGAGTAATTCCTGAGTGCAGAGCCAGGAGTAACCCAGACAGCATTGTCAGATGTAGCCCAAAACACACCCCCTCAAAAAAGACACAGGATAGCACCCTCAGCCCAGATCTGGGCACCCCTCATGTCATGTTAGCACTTCAGAGCTCCACTCCCCTCTCCTCTCCTCTCCCCTTTTCTCCCAGTGTTTTTTCTACTGCCTCTGGGGAGCAGAAGGCTAAGTCAAACCTCCTACCTCTTATCACACCTGATCAGGTTGGAGACAAGTGGAGGAGGTGGGAGGGATCGCACAAGCTCTGGCTGGGCCAGGCTGGCTCCTGACTCCCTGCCAGGGGTGTCCCAACCTGGGGGGCATCATTTGAAATTCAGAACTATCTTTGCTCTAGGGGCCGGAGACATAGCACAGTGGTAGAGCATTTGCCTTGAACGCAGCTGATCCAGAACAGAACAGAACTATCTTTGCTCTAGCTGCCTCTGACAGTGGCCCCTTCTCCAAGATGGGGAGTCCCCAGAGTAGACCCTCTATTGGGTCCCTGGGTGGTCCCTCAGCAGGGACACCTAAGGGTGAGGGTTCATTTCAGAGCAGGGGGACACAAGAGGAGCCTGGCAGGAGCAGTAAAGGGAGATAGAATAATCTCAGCCAGATTCTGCTTTTTTTTGAGGGGAGCAGTGTTAAGAAAGCTGGGGTGAGGCTCCCAAAAATACTCAGTCAGCCAGGCTGGATATGAATCAAAGCCGGTGACTGTTGTTGACATGGATGCTGAAGGCCACCAGAGCTACCTGGTGGGGGGTTGAAGAGAATGCAAAAGGAAAGCTAGAATCAGAAACAAACCCAAAAAAGTCCATTGGTACCCACACAAAGGAACTTAACAGACATTTTTTTTTTTTTTGGTTTTTGGGCCACACCCGGCGATGCTCAGGGGTTACTCCTGGTTGTCTGCTCAGAAATAGCTCCTGGCAGGCACGGGGGACCATATGGGACACCGGGATTCGAACCAACCACCTTTGGTCCTGGATCGGCTGCTTGCAAGGCAAACGCCGCTGTGCTATCTCTCCGGGCCCCTTCACAGACATTTGCTTCATGAAGGAAGAAAGACCTGGACATCAGGTAGGCAGAAATGGGGTACTAAGGGTCCAGAGACCCTGCGACCCTTGTTGAGGACCCCAGCCTGCCCCCCACCCTGCCACACCTGTCAGGTCAGGGGAGAGAAGAAGGGAGGGAAGAAGGAGGGAGGGGAGAGGAATGAAAACAGACGGCATTTGTGACTGAACAATAGCCGTCAGGACTCCCTGCCCTCCTGGCACAGACGGGCAGCGCGGGGCGGGCGGGGGACAGCTGCCGAAGCACCCCCTCCCCCAGGAGACACAAACAAGTCTAGGAGGGTCCCCTGGTTCCTCCAGCCACTGTCCCTGTTTGTTCTCTCTGTCCCCTCAGTCCTTACAGGCTGCTTCACACCAGAGGCTAAAGGAAAGAAAGGTGCTACATCTCTAGGTCTGGAGCAAAAGCTCCCTATTGTTGGGGTAACCGTTCAAAATAGGAAATCAGGGACAGCAGAGATAAGGACAGTGGGAGAGGTGTTTGCCTGGCACATCGTTGGCCAGGGTGTGATCTGGTCCCCAGAACCATACAGGGTCCCCTGAGCCCTACCAGGAGTAATCTCTGAGCACAGAGTCAAGGGTAAATAAACCTGAGCACTGCTGGTGTGACCTCAAAACTGCTCCCAGAGCATCTGGGGACACAAGGACACACACACACACACACACACACACACACACACACACACACACACAGTCACACTGATGCATGAAATTCACACATTCAGATCTGTCCTCTCCACTAAACCGAGGTGAGCTGCCAGCTAATGTCTCTTCAGAGGAACCCCCCCAACCCCAGACTTCCTGAAGCTCAGTCAGGGGGCCCCACACCCTTGTCAGTTCCCCTCCCCTCAAGTCCTAACCTTTTCCTCTGCCCCCAAGTTTCAGCCTTCATATAATTCTTCAACTTTCCTCCCAGACTGCCTGCTCCCACCTGAGGTCCCCAGCAACCCTCCTCCCGAAGGCTGGCCCATCTCCATTTCTGGGAACAAAGAGTCCCTCCTCCCCAGTCGCTCCACCTGCCTGCCACACTACAAGGCTGGGGTCCTCAGCAGCCAAAGGGACGCCCCCCAGCTTCCAGGGTGTTTGTGGAAGATCTCCTGCCCACCCTGCCTGCCAGACAGGAAAGCAGCCTTTGTTCTGGAAGACTCTAGGTTAGGGTTTGGGGGAGGAGAGAGAACAGGAGACTAGAAGAAGGGGACCGATGGGGTTTGGGGCCCTCGGATGTAGGAAATGGAGCAAAGAGAATTGAGGGGGTGGGGCTGAAGAGCCTGAAGAGGAGGAATGGAGAGAAAGAGAAAGGAAGCAAGAGGGAGAGCTGGAGAAATCCTCTCCTCTCCTCTTGGAAGGATTCCGGAAGGCCCATAGGTGACTGTGGGTGACAGGAATTCAGCTTAGTTCTAACCTTGTCTTCAAAACAGAGCAGGAAAGAACATCTTTCTCAACTCTTGTTTTTCCAGTGTCCCCTCTAGACTTCCCAGCACAATATAAAAGGAAGAGACAGCTGGTGTGCCTGGGGGAGGGGAAGAGGGGACCCAGGGTCTGTGGCTAGGAACCAACTCCCCTCCCTAACCGCAGCTTTGGGGGGACTCCCACTTCCAACCAGCCAAACTGACAAGGCACCCTCCTGCCTCTTTGCCTCTCAGACCCTCCCACCCCAGTCGGACCCCTGATTCTTACACCTCCCCCAAAACACACACACACATACTTAAAAATCACACACACACACACACACACACACACACACACACACACACACAGCGCACTGGCCCACCCGTGGAAAAAGGACCACATTTCCACCCTCCCAGGACCCACTTGTCCAACTCTGCAAGCCAGCCCCCCCTAGTCGTCGGCTGCCCCCACCCCGTTTTCCTTTTTAGGGTGGAACCAAATTTCCGTGGTTTCAAAAAACCTTCCGCCCCCCCTGGCTCTACTCCAAGGTGTCAGCTCAAACGGTTGAAAAATAAACAGACTTAGAGACAGGGCCTGGCCTGGCCTGGCCTGTGGTGGGGCTGCCTGGCCCCCTACTGCTCCCCACACCTCGGCCACCACCTCTCCTCTCCTCTCTGGGAGCCTCTGGTTGCTCTTGGTGACCCCCATCCCCCAGGCCCCAACTACTTTCCTGTTAGCAAAGTCTAATCCCAGTCTCAAAAGGACAAACGCCAGGTGGGCACTTCTCCGCTCCCAGACACAGTGGCCAAAAAGGCACCATGAGGGCACGGGCTGGGTCACCTTCGGGATCCCCTGCCAGGCAGAGGGACACAGGGCCCTGGCAAAGTTCTGGGCTTGCAGGGAACCAGCTCTGGGCTGCTTCATGCCGGGGACACCCCAAAGAGGCTCTGAGTAGGCCCACCTTCCCCCATCTCACTCACTATTCACCTCCCAGGCAGCGTCACCATTGGGGCCTGAGTACAAAGGCGTGTGTGTGTTGTGTGTGTGTGTGTCTGTTGTGTGTGTGTGTGAAAATTGGGGAGGGGAGTAGGTTGCGTTCGGGATCAGGAGGTGGGTAAAGCCAAGAGAAGTGACTCCCCCCCCAAAACTGAGGCACAGATGATGAAGCCAGACCCCAACAACGATATCATCTGGGTGCGGGGTGAGGGGGAAGCAAAGAACAGAATCCAGTGGGTCAGTCTGGGTTGTGAAGCTTGGGAGAACCAGGAGCTAGGAAACTGCAAGCTCCTTAGTTACGGGGGGGGGGGGGGACCCTGGGTTCCAATAGCAGGGGTGCACTCAGGGCCCCCACAAACAGAAGAAATGATCCCGGAGGCACAAAGGCTGTTTGAAGCACCTGAGCGCCACTGGCCCGGGCCCACTGCCCTCCCACCCTCAAGGGGGGAGCTGAATCACAGCTGGAAAGTCCATTTGTGAGGGGAGGAGCTGACTTCTGTCTCGCAGGGGGGCTGGGGGTGCAGTGAGGAAGCCGGGAAACCACCCCCTCCCGCCCCGCCGCCGGATGGATGGCGGGACAAAGGGGTAACACCAGGCCAGCGATGGCGGAGCACCATGGAAAACTAAGCAGCCCTGGCGGGTACAGCTGGCAATAAGGGGGTGTCCGGGAGCCCAGCCGCCCCCCCAAACCCATATGCACACCCCCCTGCAAGCCATCCCCCAAGCCGTCCCTTACCCCAGCAACTTTCTTCCAGCAGCTCCCCAAGCAAGAAAGCAAGCAAGCAGCGGCCAGAGGGGTCCACCTAAGCCCAGCCCGGGGGTCCCGAGCAGAGGAGCACGGGGCATGGAGCAGCCCAGCCGGCAGGGGTGAGGCGGGGAGAGCGCTCTCCCCGCCTCACCCCTGCATGCAATCCCCAGCCGACCGACCAACGCTCCCTCTGCCTGATTTCGGCGCCCCAAAAGCTAGCAGGGATGTGGGTGTCCCGGGACTGAAGGCGGGTGGATGGAATGGAGTTGGGGGGTCCAGGGGATGGATGAATCGGGGTGCATGCGGAGAGCCCACCTTGCTCGCTGGCTCTTTGCTCCGGTCGATCCGAGCCCGCGTGAGGGATTCAATACGAGACATAATCCGTGTGGGGGGGCTGGCAGGGTAGGGTGGGTGGGCGGGGTCCGGTGGGGTGCGCCCCGCACCCGTAGCACACGCGTTGCTCTCGGGCACAGGAAGTCTGACTCCCCTCTCCCTCGGCCCGGCACCCCAGCCAGTTCCTCAAACCCGAGTCTCCACCCCGCCGGGCTCAGGAAGGGAAGGGAAGGGGAGAGGCGTGGCGGGCGGAGGGCGGGGTGCAGCTCTCCGAAGGCGCACGGGACGCCTGCCTAGGCCGGGCTGGACTGGGCTGGCCGCTTGGAGGACGGACGGGCACAGGTTTGGGGTGCCGGCTCCCCACCCCCTGATCTCCGCCCCAGCGCCCCAGAAACCCAACCCGACTCTGCACCCTCTCCAGGGGTGCTTGAGCCCCTCTGGAGTCTTTAGGGGTTCCCCGGCCCTTCCCCTCCAGCCGACCTGGTCTCTAAATTACTTAAAGACAATTGGGGAGGCCCCCTCCTCCGGCCCGCCTCCAGGACCAGTTCCTTCCTGGGCCCCATCAAAGCCGCCAGACCCCGTTTACGACTAGGGGCGGGGACCGGGAACCCCAAGGGGAACTGCAGGCGCCTGCTAGGAGTGGAGGCGTGGAGGGTACAGGGGAGGGGCCTGAGGTCTGAGAATGAGAAACCCCCCCCCCATCCCTGCCCAGAACTACCCGAATCCTCCCTGGGGGGAACCTCCCCTGGGCTTTGCACCCGAGCTCTGCCCACCCACTCCCCCACCGCCTGCCCGCCTCTTCCAATCTGGGGGTGTGCTTTCAGAGCACCCAAGCTTGCACCACCTTGGCCCAGGAAATACTGGGGTCTGAGCCCCAGTTCTTGGTGCGGGCCAGGCGGGACTCCCCCACCTCCAAGACCAGAGCCCATAGTCCGGACCCCCTTAAGATCAGAGCCCATAGGCCGGACCCCCCCAAGATCAGAGTCCATAGGCTGGACCCCCTAATACCAGAGCCCATAGGCCAGACCCCTCAAGACCAAAGTCCATAGGCTGGACCCCCCCAAGATCAGAGTCCATAGGCTGGACCCCCTAATTCCAGAGCCCATAGGCCAGACCCCTCAAGACCAAAGTCCATAGGCTGGACTCCCACCCCCAAGACCAGAGCCCATAGGCCAGACACCCCAAGACCAAAGCCCATAGGCCGGAGCTCAATGGCAGCTGCGGGGGTAGAACAGCTATCCCGCAAGAGCAAGAATGGGGGTGAGAGGGTGCAGGGGAGGCCTTTTCTTTGGGGCCCTTCCCGCCCCTTGTCTTCCTTGTCTTGAGTTTCCTGCGGATGGAAAAAACTTCCCCTGCCCACTGAGTTGGAAGCCCTGGTGCCCAAGGCCTGGGTCCCACCAAAGGGGTCCCCACCCCAGGCAGCGTGGGGGCAGGGGTCCAGCCCCATGGCTCGAGCCCAGGGAAGGCGCCTATTTTCGTCTCGGCCACTATTTCGGGCTCGGCTGGCGGCCTCACCACTGGCAGAGCTGGTCGGGCTCCTCACCCCCGCCCACCGAAACACCCCCGCAGCTCCCCGGCTCCCCTCCAGCCCAGCAATTCCTTCACCTCCTTCTGCACCCAGGCCTGGTCAGGAGCTTTATATAGCCAAGGCCAAACAAAGGGTGCAGGCTGGCATGGGAGGGGGGTACTGGGGAACAGGGAGAACTTCCCAGGAGCCCCAAGTGCATGGGAGACACAAGGAGCTAACCCCCCAAAACCGGCCCGACCAAAGCTCCTTTGGGAGAGAGCCCAGAACCTCTCTGACCTCCCCCAGGCAGCGGCTCATGCAGAGGAATGTGCTAAATTTAAAGACAGACCAGACCGCCTGACCTCATGGTCCCACCCAGTGGGGGGCCCTGAGACCGGGGTGGGCTGCCCTTCTCCCTGGGATGAGGTGCAGGCTACCGGTGGGATCTTAAAGGGCCCAACCCAAGTCTGAATCACCTTAAACCCTAGGATGTTTGCAGGGACCCTCAGTTTTTTGGTGACCCAGGTTTGAAAGTAGTCCCTAAGCACTTTTAAAATAAAAACTTTCGGGGCCGGAGAGACAGCATGGAGGTAAGGCGTTTTTGCCTTTCATGCAGAAGGTCATCAGTTTGAATCCCGGTGTCCCATATGGTTCCCCGTGCTTGCCAGGAGCAATTTCTGAGCATGGAGGCAGGAGTAACCCCTGAGCACTGCCGGGTGAGACCCAAAAACCACAAAAAATAAAATAAAATAAGAAAATAAAAACTTTCTCCTCTCTCTCTCTTTTTCTCTCCACTCTCTCTTCTCTCCTCTCTCTGTCTCTGTGTTTCTGTCTGTCTATCTGTCTCTCCTACATAGTAAAAAGATTGGGGGAGGTCAGGCTCAGAGGGCAATTGCCTTCCACGTGGCTGACAGAGGAGTTCCATCCCAGGTTTCCATTATGGTCCCCGGAGTCTGGCAGGAGTGAACTCTGAGGGCAGGGCCAGGAGTAAGCCCTGAGCACTACTGAGTGTGGGCCCCCCCCCCCCAAAAAAAAGGGTATTGGGAAGCTGGAGCAAAAAGCAAACGCACAAGGTAGAGCATCTGCCTTATGGTTCCCCAAGAACCCAAACACTCCCAGGAGTAACCTCTGAGTACTGTAGGGTGTGGCACAAAAACAAAACAAAACAGAAATAAAAGTACTGGATTTTAGAGAACAAAGTCTGCAGCATGACTTAATTCCCATTTTTTGTATCATCTGACACAATTAACCTTTTCTTTACTCTTGGTTTCCCTTTTTCCCTTCTCCCAAGCTACTCCCATCCCCTACTTGTATCACACAACCCTCCAGATTTTGCAAAATTAATTTCTAGAGACACAAAACAAAAGCCAAGCCTAATTTCTGTCAGAATGTAAAAGTAGTCACTATGGGCCAGAGAGAGAGCACAGAGGTAGGTAATTCGCCTTGCACTCAACCAACCCTGGATGGATATGGGTTTGATTCCCTGCATCTCATATAGCCCCCCACACACACACAGCCTGCCAGGGATGATTTCTTTTTCTTTTTTTTTCTTTTTCAGGGATGATTTCTGAGCGCAGAGCCAAGAATAACTCCTGAACGCTGCCACCGGGTGTGGCCACAAAACCCAAAATAAAATAAAATAAAATAAAAGTAGGCACCATCTTATTTAGCTCATTTTACTTGACAAATGTATCTGAGCATTTCAGGAGTGGAGAGCTAATTCAATGGAGACCCTGGTTGATGGGGCTGAAGAGTTGGAAAGCACAAAGGAGAGCTGCTGGGGCTAAGGATGTGATTCCACCAGGTGCTTTGCCTTGAATATGTGAGGGCCTGGGTTCCATCCCCAAAACTGCAAAACAAACAGCAACAATCACACACACACACACAGTTCCTAAATTGAAGTCTAGGTGCTGTAGTGCCAAGAGAAAATCTGCATTTCTCAGCACTCAGAACCTTGAGTATTCCAGGAGGGTGTGATTAAAGGCAGAGTCAATTCCAGGTCAACTTAAAGACTTAGAAACTTAGGTCCTGGGCCCGTAGAGATAGCACAGCGGTGTTTGCCTTGCAAGCAGCCAATTCAGGACCAAAGGTGGTTGGTTCGAATCCCGGTGTCCCATATGGTCCCCCGTGCCTGCCAGGAGCTATTTCTGAGCAGACAGCCAGGAGTAATCCCTGAGCACTGCCGGGTGTGGCCCAAAAACCAAAAATAAATAAATAAATAAAATAAAATAAAAAAGAAACGTAGGTCCTGGGCAATAGGACAGTGGTAAGGTGCTTTCCTTCCATGTTGTTGAACTGATTCAATCCCCAGTATCCCATAGTCCCCTGAACACCACAAGGTGTGTCACAAAGCTAAACCAAAAACAAATAATTTGATCCCTGGCACCCCATATGGTCCCCCAATCCTGCCAGGAACAATTTCTGAGCACTGTGCCAGGAGTAACCTCCCCCCCCCAAAAAAAAATAGAGCCAGGAGGAATCCCCCTGAGCACTGTTAATGTGGCCCTAAAACAAAATAAAATAGTAAAAATAATTAATAAAGACTCAGAAGCTGGTAGAAGAAGGGAAGGGAGTGCACGGAGGTTTCTGGTTTCTTGTGGAAGGCATTTGGCAGCCACAGTGCAGAGTTTACAGCTAGCTCCGCCTCTTCCTCTTCCTAAGCTAGACCTTGGGCAAGGAAGTTGCTTCCTAGTTATCTTGTCTGCAGATGGAGATGAAAGTGCTTATCTGGGGCCGGGCGGTGGCGCTGGAGGTAAGGTGCCTGCCTTGCCTGCGCTAGCCTAGGACGGACCGCGGTTCGATCCCCCTGCGTCCCATATGGTCCCCCAAGAAGCCAGGAGCAACTTCTGAGCGCATAGCCAGGAGTAACCCCTGAGCGTCACAGGGCGTGGCCCAAAAACCAAAAAAAAAAAAAAAAAAAGAAAGTGCTTATCTTTAGCAATTCTGTTATAAGTTCTGAGCAAGAGGAGAAGATGTCTGAATAAGTGTTTGAGCAACACTACCAGAGAATCAAATAGGAAGGAATAAGTCATTTCCTTCTCTCTCAGTCAGACTCCACCCCCCACCCCATGCTTACTTGCCCCTGGGCCCCCAGGCTGAGTTGGGAGGAGGCAGAAAAAGAAACTGAGCTGAAGTCAAAGCCAAAAGGGCGGAAGGAAGGTGGACCAGGGCAAGAGTGAACAGGAAGGGGCTGGAGCGATAGCACAACAGGTAGAGCATTTGCCTTGCACGTAGCCAACCGGGATTTAATCCCCAGCATCTCATTCGAGCCTGCCAAGAGTACAAATATTTGAGCACAGAGCCAGGAGTAAGTAACCCCTGAGCACTGCCGGTGCAGGCCAAAAACCAAAACCCCAACAACAAAAAAGTGAAAGGGAGGCCAGAGATACACCCACAGCCACTTTCACCTCACCCCTGAAAAGCAGAGGGACCAAATTCCAATGCCCTCACTTGCCCCAGGGCCTTTCTGTTGCCTTGGTGGCCCACAGTCCCTGTTTCTGTTCCCCTTCACCAGGTTACTTCACTGCTCACCAAGCACTTAAGTCAAGAGGAGACAACTGAGAGGCCGGAGAGGAGGCGCAAGCAGTAGGGTGTTCTAACCTAGGATGATCCCCCGGCATCCCATATGGTCCCCCAAGCCAGGAGCAATTTCTGAGCACATAACCAGGAGTGACCCCTGAGTGTCACTGGTGTGGTCCAAAAACCAAAATAAATAAAAAAGAGGAGACAACTGCAGACTAGTCAGAAGGGGCTGACCCAGGCATTCTCACTGCCAAAAGAGAGGAAGGGGTGGTTTGGGGTGTTTGCCTTGCACTTGCCTGATCCAGGTTTGAGCCCCAGAATCCCTTCCTTAGCACCATCAGGAGTGATTCCTGAGTGAGCAACTTGGAATAACCCGAGTACATTAGGGGTATATTCAAAATAACCAAAAAAGTGGGGGAATGCATAGGACCAGAGCAATAGTATAATTGTAGTTCGCTTGCCTTGCACTCAGTTGACCTGAGTTTGATCCTCAGCATCCCATAAGGTCCTGCAAAGCCTGCCAAGAGTGATCCCTAATCACAGGGCCAGGACAAAGCCCTATGCACTGCTGAATGTGACCCCCCCCAAGAAAAAAAAAGAGGTGATGCACCTTCCAAACTTCCCCTCTATGCTGGGAGGGAATGACAGTTATAGCTACAGAGGGATAGGAGGAAAATAGTCCAGGGGATATCAGAAAGAATGATCCAGACCGACTGAACAGAGAGCACATTGAGCACATTGAGCCTTGCATCCTATAAAACCGAGTTCAATCCCCAGCACCCCATATGGTCCCCAAGCCCTGTCAGGAGTGATGCCTGAGCACAGGACCAGGAGTAAACCCTGAGCACAACCAGATGTGGCCCAAGAAACACAGGATTGGAGTAGAGGATAGAGAGCAGCCAATAGAGTGCTTGCCATGTACACAGCTGCCTGGAGTTTGGACCCAGTTTCAATCCCCTACCCCCCAACAGCACCACCAAGAGTAATTCCTAAGTGCAGAGTCAGGAGTACCCACTGAGCCTTGATGGGTGTGGCACCAAAACAAAACAAAAATAATAACAAAATATGGCCCCAGAGAGAAAAATTCCTGAGAAAGGACCCAGGATATGAAAAAGAAGATACTTTTTATTCTTTTTTTTTCTTTTTTTTCTTTTTTTATTTCTCCTTAGAAGATACTTTTTAAATACCACTTTCCAGCCTTTATCTTTCCATCTAAAACCCGGTGCTCAGTATTCAACCATGCCCGAGAGTAAAAAAAATAAATAAAAAGAGATGTGTGTGTTGCCAGCACACGTATGTTGCCTGGAAACAATGCCCGAGTGCAAGCTGCCTGCATCTACCCTCCTGAGATGTCCACTTTCAGACCTTAGTGCTGGATGTGTACTGGGGCTCCACCTTTCTCTCTCTCCCTCCCTTCCTTTCTCCCTCTTTTTTCTCTCCTTCTCTCTAGCTCTTCTCTCACTCTTTTTTTTTTTTTTTTTTTTTTTTTTGGTTTTTTGGGCCACACCCGGTAATGCTCAGGGGTTACTCCTGGCTATGCGCTCAGAAGTCGCTCCTGGCTTGGGGGACCATATGGGACGCCGGGGGATCGAACCGCGGTCCGTCTCCTAGGCTAGCGCAGGTAAGGCAGGCACCTTACCTCCAGCGCCACCGCCCGGCCCCTTCTCTCACTCTTTTTGCTGGATTTTTTTTTTTTTTTTTTTTTTTGGTTTTTGGGCCACACCTGGTGGCACTCAGGAGTTATACCTATCTCTGAGCTCAGAAATCGCTCCTGGCAGGCTCAGGGCACCATATGGGATGCCGAGATCAAACCCCGATCCATCCCTGGTTGGCCACATGCAAGGCAAACATCCTACCACTGTGCTATTTCTCCAGGCCCTCGTACTCTTTTTGGCTTTGAGGCCATATCCAGTGATGCTCAGGGCTTACTCTGTGTTCAGGGATTACTCCTAGTGGGTTTGGAAGATCATCTGGGATGACAGAGATTGAAATGAGGTTAGCTGCATGAAAGGCAAATAAAATACCCTACAAGTTGTACTATGGATCTGGCCTCTGTTCACTCTTTTTTTTTTTTTTTTTTTTGGTTTTTCGGGCCACACCCGTTTGATGCTCAGGGGCTACTCCTGGCTGAGCGCTCAGGAATTGTCCCTGGCTTGCAGAGACCATATGGGACGCCGGGGGATCGATTTGCAGTCCTTCCTTGGCTAGCTCTTGCAAGGCAGACACCTTACCTCTAGCACCACCTCGCCGGCCCCCTCTGTTCACTCTTTTTTTTTTTTTTTTTTGGTTTTTGGGCCACACCCGGCGGTGCTCAGGGGTTAATCCTGGCTGTCTGCTCAGAAATAGCTCCTGGCAGGCAAGGGGGGGGACACCATATAGGACACCGGGATTCGAACCAACCACCTTTGGTCCTGGATCGGCTGCTTGAAAGGCAAATGCCGCTGTGCTATCTCTCCGGGCCCCCTCTGTTCACTCTTAAGCACCTTACTCTTCATCTCTCTTCCTCCCCTTCCTCAAAATTCCTAAATAAAATCGGTTTTTATTTTAAAGGGGGGGGGGGCAGAAAATGGTATAGCAAATAGGGTGTTTGTGTTGCATGCAGCTAACCTGAGTTCTATTCCCACTACCCTATATGGTCCCTCAAAAATTATCTCTAGGGCCGGAGTGATAGTGCATCAGTAGGGTGTTTGCTTTTCATGATGCTGATCCAGGACAGACTTCGGTTCTATCCCTGGTGTCCTCTATGGTCCCCCAAGCCAGGAGCGATTTCTCAGTGCAAAGCCAGAAGTAACCCCTGAGCGTCACTGGGTGTGGCCCAAAAACCAAAAACCTTTAAAAAAAAAATCTCTAGCTGAAAAACAAACAAAAAAAGAAAATGTTTCCCAGGATTTTTAATTTAAGCTTCACCCACTTGTGTTCAGGGGTTACTCCTGGCTCTGTGCTCAGGAATTTTTCCTGGAGGTTTGAGAGTCAAACCTGGGTTGGCCGCTTTCAAAGTAAACTCCCTACCCACTGTACTATTGCTCTGGCCCCTCAGGCTTCTTTCTTTAGAGGTACATACCCCCACTTCCCAAGCCTTCCCTTTCTTTTCTCAAAGTTCCAGTTGCTTGGTTTTAAATCATGACTGCCTGAGGTTAAGGGCCGGTGGTTTCATAGTCTCAACATCTGCTTCCCCTCAGGAACTACCCCCTAGATCAGCCCCCGCTTTGAGGTTCACCAACTGACCCCTCCTCCTGCCTGCATGAACTCTGGCAAGAAGGTACTAGCAACCTCTTTTCATCTCTGCCTTCCCTACCCATCAAGAAAGGAGAATTCAGGCAGGCCAACTGGAACTTTTCTCTCAACACTCAGATACTATCTGGTTGAAGGTTTGGAACCTACTGGGGAGGTCATGAGGAGAAGAAGAGGGCTTGGTTCTGACTGAACAGAGAACAAATCCAAGCAGTAAGAACACCTCAGTTGCAACAGAGACACACACACCCGCACACATGCAGGGATCATGCTTCCAGAATCCCAGATTCTTGTTTTGGAAAGAGAGCACAGTGGGTTGGTGCTTGTGCCTTGCACACAGCCAACACAGTTTCAATCCCTGGTTCAATATACAACCACCCAATTTCGGCCAGAGGGCCGGAGCGATAGCACAGCAAGGAGGACATTTGATCCCCAGCAGCCCAGATGGTCCCCCTAGGGATACCAGGAATGACGCCTGAGCCCAGAGCCAGAAGTCACACTGAGCGCCGCCGGGGTGTGGTCTAAAAACAAAACTAGACCAAATCCTGCCAGAAGTGATCCTTCAGTCCAGAGCCAGGAGTAAGCCCCAAGCACAACCAGGTGTGACCTCAAAACAAACAAAACAAAAAACCCAGAATCTCAGTCAGACTCCTTCGTTTCTCCTTCATCTTTGGTTTCATTTCAGCAGTTTCAGCTGCCATACCCACCCATTAAAATTATGAGCATAAAACTTTTGCAAACCAGAGACCACTATGGAGAAGTGAAATGCATGGCTGTAATTATTATCATTATCCAGTTCAGTGCTCAGAAACTACTGCCCACCTCTTAGCTACTTGTAAAGTTCTATAACAGAGAGCACATGGTTTGTCTGTGCAGAGCCCTGATCTTCATTCCAGCATGACAGGTCCCACCCACAGCACAAGGGAAATGGCCCTAGCCCCAAAAAACTCAGCACTGCCGGGAGTGGCCCTAAATTCACAAATATATATAAAAGCAATATATTATAGCTGGAGCAATAATATAGCAGAGAACATTCTTGCCTTGCAATTGACTGACCAGAGTTCAATCCCTGGCACTCTATACGGCCCTCTGAGCCTCACCAGGAGTGATCCCGAGTGCAGAGTCAAGAATAAGCTCTGAGAACTGCTGGGTGAGGCCCAAAACAAACAAACAAACAAAAAAGACTGAGAGGATTAGAGACAAAACAACAGGGAAGGCTCTTGCCTTGCTCACAGCTCATCCTGGTTTGATCTCTGGCAATGCCTGATTCCCCCAAACTGTTAGGATTGATCCCTGAGCAAAGAACCAGGAGAAAGCCCTGAGCATAGCCAAGAATAAACAAAAACTCTCCTTGAAAAAATAGTATATAAGGGTCAGAGTGATTTACAGCGGGTAAGTCATTTACCTTGCAGACAGCTAATCCAGATTCAATCTCAATATCACATAGGTCCCGGTCCCCCTAAGTCATAAATGCAGAGTGATCCCTAAATACAAAGCCAGGAGTAGTTCCTCGAGTACATGTCAGGTGTGGCCCCCAAACCAAATATATATGAATAAATAAATATAAATTATTTTCGGGGGCCAGAGAGATAGCACCAGTGGGTAAGGCATTTATTTGCCTTGCACATGGTTGACCTGGGTTCACTTGCCAGCATTGTATATGGTCCCTCAAGCCTGCCAGAAGTAGCTTCTGAGCACAGCACCAAGAGTGACCAGGTATTGCCCAAAAACAAAAACAAAATAAATATTTTTTTGTTTTGGGCCACACCCTGCAGTGCTCAGGGGTTACTCCTGGCTCTGCACTCAGAAGCCACCCCTGGCAGGCTCAAGGGACCATAAAGGATGCTGGGAATCGAACCCAGTTTGGCTGCATGCAAGGCAAAGGCCCTACTGCTGGGCTATCGCTCTGGCCCCAAATACATATAAATTTTAAGAGGGGAGGTCTCTTGGCTACTCCTCAGTGGGAGGCAACTGCCCTTTCTCTTCCAGCTATCCACAGATGACTGCTAGGTGGAGGCAGAGGAAAGCGATTTTCTAGAAGACAGGGAAAGAAGCTGGGAGGGATGGAGTAACGTGTTCCCTTAAAACCTGAACCCTGGGACCGGGAAGGTGGACCTAGAGGTAAGGTGTCTGCTTTGCAAGCGCTAGCATAGGACGGGCCCCGATTTGATCCCCCGGTGTCACATATGGTCCCCCAAGCCAGGAGCCATTTCTGAGCGCATAGCCAGGAGTAACCCCTGAGCGTCAAATGGGTGTGGCCCAAAAAAACAAAACAACAACAACAACAACAAAACCCTGAACCCTTGGCATAGATAGCTCAAAGGATTAGAGTTCCTACTTTTCAAGAAGAAGCCCCAGGATGGATTCCCAGAACCTCGTTGATCTGAACACTGCACAGTTCCTTCAGCACCACCAACCAAGTACGACTCACAAAACACACACCAAACACTTGACCTATTGCCGTGTACCAGGGAGAGACAGGGAGGAGGAAAGGAAGGGGCTGGAGGGAGGATGAGGGTCCTACCTTGGCCTTTCCGGTCATGGCCCAGAGGAAGCTGAAGGAGCGCCGCAGGGAGGATCCTGCCTTAGTTCCCGAGCTCCCTTCCAGCTGGCTACAGCTGCAGAGAGAACAAGAAGAGATGAAGAGCAGGAATCTTAGGTAAACAAGGTACTTCCAGAGAAATGGCAGAGAGAGAGAGAGAGAGAGAGAGAGAGAGAGAGAGAGAGAGAGAGAGAGAGAGAGAGAGAGAGAGAGAGAGAGAGAGAGAGAGAGAGAGAGAGAGAGAAGAGAGAGAGAGAGAGAGAGAGAGAGAGAGAGAGAGAGAGAGAGAGAGAGAGAGAGAGAGAGAGAGAGAGAGAGAGGCGAGAGAGAGAGAGCTCGCCCTCTCCCACCTCTGGGTTTCCTGGACCTGGAGCCGGTTCCCAGGCCCTCAATTTATAATGAAAACTCCTCCAAGCTCCTCCCAAATAAATGCAGACTCCCCCCTTCCTACCCGATCCAGGCCCCATCGCCTCTCCTGCTGCACCAGGCCCCATCTCCTATCACACCCAACGGAAGTACTGGGAGGGGGACTGACTACTCCAGGGAGGGGTGTGTGCCCACCCTAGCCCCTGCCAAACAAGAACCCAGTGTGCAAGACCCTCTGCTCTCTGCAAAGGAAGGGCCTCTGGGCCTCGGGCCAATAAGGACTGAATTTCCTGGGATTTCATCAGCCCCATCCCATGAGCTAATCCCAAATGCAGAAGCCAGGAAGATGTGTCAGCCAGCTCTGCGGGACCACAAATCTGAGCCTGCTATCTTAAAGGGCCATTTCTGGACTGCTGGCTCACCCGCCCACAGTGTCCCACACTGTCACTGTTGTAAAGGTCTGACCCAGACGCCTGGAGCCAGACAAACAGGTGCGAGTCTGCTGAGCCTATGCAAGGATTCACAGTCCCTAAAATCTCAACTTCATCCCATCCCACCCACCCCCCGGCTCCATGGCCCTCCATGATCTCTCTTGGTCCTTCTCTGGGCCTCAAGCACTGGGTCACCCTCTCTCCCTTAGACTCTGCATGGCCATTCAGTTGCAGTGGGTCTTTGTGGCATGGATATCATCACCCCTTCTCTTTTCCTTCACCCTGGCGCCATGTACCCCTCTCCCTTGCCTGATTTCTTCCCACCCATCACATAGAGCCGGGGCCATTTCATTCTGGACAAAGAGGAAGTGTGACATCTATGGAGTACTGATATCTACTTGGTGACATGATGGGTGATGTTTCAGGGTGCAGACACGGGGGCTGGGGGGCTTATAGTCCACAGCCTGTTCCCACCTACCCTTTTTCTCCCTATCGAGGCTTTCCAAGTGTCCCAAGTCCCTCCAACTCACCTTTCACTGAGTTTAGCAGCAGAAGACTGGGCTAAATTCCCTGCCAAGACAAAAGCAGAAGGAAAAGTGTCCAGCTGAAGCCAGACAAAGGCGACTCCCCGCCCCGCCCCTCCACCTGGATCGGGTTCCTGAGCTGCAGGTGCAGCATGACGCCATTCCTGAGGGCGGGCCTAGGGACAGGGAGGGAGGGAGGCAGCCCCAGGTCAGGTGAAATGCCTGGTGTCTCAGTTCTGTGCCAGGCTGAGGCTTCACTGGGCTGCCCTTGCCACTGGGGTTCCCACTGCACTACATCCTCCTTAATTACAAGGAGAGAAGCTGAAGCCGGAGAGGTGGTGCAAGCAGTAGGGCATTTGCCTTGCACGCGCTAACCTAGGACAGACTGAGGTTCGAACCCCAGTGTCCCCTTATGGTCACCAAGGCAGGAGCAATTTCTGAGTGCATAGCCAGGAGTAACCCCTGAACGTCACTAGGTGTGGCCAAAAAAACACAAAAACAAAAAAAACAAGGAGAGAATCTCAGAAAGACAGAGTCCTGAACTCGGAGCGCTCATGTGCATTAAGGCCTTTGGAGAGGGCTGGCTCCCTTGAGGCACTGCTTGGCACTGGGAGGACCTGTGAGCTGGAAAACAGTTGAGTTTGAGAGCAGAGCCTGGCGAGGGCTTCCAAGGCTTTGCTCCCTTCCTTTGCTCCCTACCTGGATCTGAGCAGCCAAAGAAGTAATTGAGGCCGCTCATGGATACAGACTTGGAGAGCATGCCGGCAGCCTTGGGATTCTGGGAAGCAGCAGACGAGAGGCAGGCTTGCTGACCCTGGAAGCAGGGCAAGCAGACTTCAATGTTAGGCTTTCCCCAGGGTCCCCTCCAGGTTTCCTTTGCCTTTCTTCAAGCCCTCAGTTTTGCTTTCCACCTCATCCGCATGCTGCAAATCTGGGATATTCCCTTCCCATGTTCCCTTGCCATGAAATTATGTGGGATCGTGACACAAATTTGCCTTCAACCATCTGTGGCCATATGTTTTCCTTGACTAAAAGTCAATCAAGAGTGGTTGGAGAGATAGATAGTGCAGTGGGTAAGCACTTGCCTTGCACGCAGCCTGCGTTTAAACCTGGGTTTAATCCCTGGCACCCCATATGGTCTTCCAAGACTACCAGGAATGATCCTTGAGCACAGAGCCAGGAGTAAGCCCTGAGCATCACCAGGTAGGAGGGCCCTCCAAAAAAACATTGATCAAGAGATTGACTCTATGGGGACTGGAGATATAGCACAGCGGTAGGGTGTTTGCCTTGCATGCAACCGACCCAGGACAGAGGATGGTTCGAATCCCACATGGTCCCCTGAGCCTGCCAGGAGCGATTTCTAAGTGCAGAACTAGGAGTAACCCCTGAGCACTGCCAGATGTGACCCCAAAACCAAAAAAAAAAAAAAAAGATTGACTCTAAGTGATGACAAATAAGATCCCCACATATCAGGTATGTATTGTCTTTATAAAGATGATAGTGTTACCTCTGGGGGCCAAGCAGATAATAGAACTACAAAAGCCATCTGGACTTAAAGTAGGAATAGCCACAGATCACATCCAGTTGTACAAATGCTAACCTCTCCCCTCCAGCCTACATGGATCATTACAAAACTGGGTCACTAGTCAGTCCATAAAGAAAACTTTGGGGACCAAAGATAGAACAGCAGGTTAGGCTCTTGCCTTGCACACGGTCAACCTGGGTTCAATCCCTTCACCACATATGGTCTACCCAAATACCTCCAGAAATGATCCCTAAATAGGGCCAGGTAAAAATAAACCCTGAGCACCTACAAGTGTAGCCCAATAACAGAAACAAAACCAAAAAAAGTGATCCCTAAGCAAAAAATCAGGAGGAAGAGTTCAGCACTGCCGAATGTGGTCACTCCCCTCCTCCAAAAAACATAACAACATAAAGCAAATTTAAGAAATTTCAATGTATCTGTTTCAAATGATCATAGGGAAGGAAATTAGAAGTATCTTTCCTGTCAAGGGATAAAAAATATGTGATATATTTTATATATCAAAATATTATTCAACAAAGAAGATAAACATAGTTCACTCAACAGTAAATGAATTTCACAAACATCACATTGAGAGAACCAAGATCAATAATGCAAGCTGTTTCCTAGGAATAGACAAATAAAACAATATAAACGTCTGATAAGAGTGATGAAAAAAAAGACATCAATTAAAGTAGAAGGAAGGGCCAGAGTGATAGCACAGTGGTAAAGTGTTTGCCTTGCACGCAACCAACACAAGACAGACCCCGGTTCAAATCTCGGCATCCCATATAGTCCCCCGAGCCTGCCAGGAGCGACTTCTGAGCACAGAGCCAGGTATGACCCAAAAACCAAAAATAAAAAAGTAATAATAATAATAAATAAAAATAAAGTATAAGGAAAAAGTGGACAACAAAAAGTGATTAGAAAGATCAGAGTATACTACCTACAACTTAATGTCGATTATTTTGAAAGGCCAAAAAGGGGCAAATTTAATTTTTTTTTTTTTGTGGTTTTTGGGTCACACCCGGCAGTGCTCAGGGGTTACTCCTGGCTCCATGCTCAGAAATTGCTCCTGGCAGGCACAGGGGACCATATGGGATGCTGGGATTCGAACCGATGACCTCTTGCATGAAAGGCAAACGCTTTACCTCCATGCTATCTCTCCAGCCCCCAAATTTAATTTTTAAAAGATATATGTAGATAACTTACCAAAACTGAATCTAGAAGAACTAGAAAGTCTGAATGGTCCTATGAAAAAAATGGTATCAGTAGTTAATCATTCTATTAAGAGAACAAAACATACTTGCCCAAACTATTATAGGCAAGGGATAGACTTTTCACAGCACTGGTTACTAAAATCCAAGCTTTCCCAAAGACTAGTAAATAAAAGAACAAACTCTCCAACTCCTAGAGACAGGTCAATAGCAACAGGATTTGCCTGGCAAGCTTGTGAGGGTCCAAGTTTGATGCCCAGTGCTGCCCACATGCACAGAGTTAATGGCACTTGCTTTCTGGGTCTCTTGGTACAAAACAGCCTGTGTGATTCTGTCACCAGACCTAAGTATGCCATTCTCGGGGATTGCACAACAGCAAAAGAGAAGGGTAGAGGAAATTAAAGAAATAAGTTCTCAGGGTCCAGGAAGAGAGTTCACAGTCTATAAACCCAGGTCTGAGTTCCAGCACTGCATGGTCCCCTGAACACCATCAGGAGTGACCTCAGAGAACTGAGTTCCTCCAGCACTACCAGGACCACCTAAAACCATACAAACAGAAACAACCCTCCAATTCTTTCTATAGGGTTTGTGTACCTTTGGCGTTGGAGTGTGACTACAGTGAGTAGGGTGCTTGCCTTGCACACAGCTAGCTGACTTGGCTTCGATCCCCAGTATTCCATATGGTTCCCCCAAGCCTGCCAGGAGTGATCCCTGAGTGCAGAGCCAAGCGTAAGCTGGCCATACCACCAGGTGTAGTCACAAAACAAATAAAAAGGCAAGTGTAATCTTTTTTTTTTTTGTTTTGTTTTGGTTTTTGGGCCACACCCGGTGACGCTCAGGGGTTACTCCTGGCTATGCGCTCAGAAGTCGCTCCTGGCTTGGGGGACCATATGGGACGCAGGGGGATCAAACTGCGGTCCTAGGCTAGCGCAGGTAAGGCAGGCACCTTACCTCTAGCGCCACCTCGCCGGCCCCAAGTGTAATCTTGATCATTCTTTTTTGTTTGTTTGTCTTTTTGTTTTTTTGGGCCACACCCGGCGGTGCTCAGGGGTTACTCCTGGCTGTCTGCTCAGAAATAGCTCCTGGCAGGCACGGGGGACCATATGGGACACTGGGACTCAAACCAACCACCTTTGGTCCAGGATCAGCTGCTTGCAAGGCAAACTCTGCTGTGCTATCTCTCCGGGCCCATCTTGATCATTCTTAAACCACTCTTAGGTCTTTTTTGTTTTGTTTTGTTTTTTGTTTTTGGGTCACACCTGGCAGCACTCAGAGGTTACTCCTGGCTCTATGCTCAGAAATCGCCCCTGGTAGGCACAGGGGACCATATGGGATGCCGGGATTCGAACCACTGTCTTTCTGCATGAAAGACAAACGCATTATCTCCATGCTATCTCTCCAGCCCCACTCTTAGGTCTTTTGACAACGGAAATATATGCGGCCATCACTTATGAAAGTAAATATAAAATCCCCAAGCAAAATGTTTGCAGACTGTGGTAGATTTTTAAGTGGCCACAAGTGATTTGCAGTGCCTGCCGTTGAAGAAGAGAGGCTATTTCTTCACTCTTTGAAGCTGGTTTGGCCTGTGATTTATTATAATAAGTGGAATATGATACAAGTACTAATAGGTCTAGATCTGAGGTCTATTAAAAAAGACTAACTTTTTTTTAACCAATCTTTAATTTCTGTGTGTATGTTCATGACTGAACCCAGGGTTTATGACTGAACCCGAGCAGTCATGCATGCAAAGCATGTAATCAACCACTGAGCCACATTCCCGGCTCCTCCAGAGATCTGAAAGCCTCTATCCACTCTAGTATACTTGGAATGCTGTTGCCATGGGGACAAACCTTCCTTGGCCCCTGTAGAGGGTATGTAGATGAGAAGTGAAATGAAGTTCACAAGAGGCCATCTAAGAAGAGGCAGGTACAAATGCTCACCATGGACCTTATCTCTATTCTAGCCAGACAACTACAGACATGTGAAGGAGTCCAGCAGAGACCAGAAGAACCACCCACAAAGCTCTCTCCATGACCCCACCCTCAGAACTAGGAAGAAAAAGGTGGTTTTCAGCTGCTCATTTAGGACTGGTTTGTTATGCCATAGTAAAGAATGCCAAATATAAAAATATAACTGTATAAGAAAGATCATTCATTGTGAAAAAATGGAATTTATCTTTAAAATACAAGAGTGATTTAACTGAGAAAAAAATATTTTTTAGAACTTTATTTTAGGGAGGCTGGAGTGGTAGCACAGCAGTAGGGCATTTGTCTTGCATGTAGCCGACAAACCAGAACAAACCCAGGTTCGATCCCCTGAATCCCTTATGGTCCCCAAGCCTGCCAGGAGTGATTTCTGAGTGCAGAGCAGGGAGTAACCCCTGACCGCCACCAGGTGACACACTTTATAAGAGCAAAAGATGGAAAACCAAAAATCAAAAAAGCCAAAAACCAAAAATAAAAACAACTCTATTTTAGGTACAGTGACTTACAATATTGAGACCAAGAAAAATCTTCAAATGTAGAATAAAATATAACATCCATTAGATGTGTTAGAGAAAAAGGATCAACTTTTATTGAGATATTTCATGGAAATATAGACTATTTTCATGAATAGAAAGAACCAGTATTAGGGGCTGCAGTTTAGTGGGTAGGGCACTTGCCTTGCATCAACTGACCCAGTTTCGATCCTGACACCAAATTTGGTCTACCCAAGCCCCACCAGGACTGATCCCTGAGCACAGAAACAGGAGTAGGCCTGTGAGCTCTGCTGAGTCTGGCCCCTAAAACAAACAAAACTCTGAGGATTCCAAATCTTGGAAAAGGTGTGGATCCTTACACACTGCTGATAAAAATGGAAACAGTTTGCTAATATATCTTGGACAATTTCTAGCAAATGTATCTAAAACAATAAACATATATTGTTTATTGAAATGAATATTCATAGTGACACATTTCATAAGAGCAAAGGATGGAAAAATATTGAAATGTACATCAAAAGAAGGATGAAATCGCTGGAGGGAAAGTACAGGGGAAAGGAAATTGCCTTACAGGTAGCTAAATCTGGTTTGAATTCCAGAACCCTCTATGGTCCTGTGCATATCATCAGATATCTTTACCACTCTCCAAATGGAAAAAAAAATGGAATGACCTTTATTTGCAGTATAAGAATCAAAATAAGGGGCCGGAGAGATAGCATGGAGGTAAAGTGTTTGCCTTTCATATAGGAGGTCATTGGTTCGAATCCCGGCATCCCATATGGTTCCCTGTGCCTGCCAGGAGCAATTTCTGAGCCTGGAGCCAGGAATAACCCCTGAGCACTGCCATGTGTGACCCAAAACCACACAAAAAAAAAAAAAAAATCAAAATAAGGGCCCGGAGAGATAGCACAGCGGCGTTTGCCTTGCAAGCAGCCGATCCAGGACCAAAGGTGGCTGATTCGAATCCTGGTGTCCCATATGGTCCCCCATGCCTGCCAGGAGCTATTTCTGAGCAGACAGCCAGGAGTAACCCCTGAGCACTGCTGGGTGTGGCCCAAAAAAAAAAAAAAAACCAACCAAAAAAAAGAATCAAAATAAGAAAATGTTGCAGTGGGGGGCAAAAAAAGGTTGGCTAAATCTATGTTTATGTTATAAACATTTGTATAATATCACATCCTTTCTTTTTATTATATTTATTTCTATTTTTTCTTTTCTTTTCTTTTTTTTTTTTTGGTTTAGGGTCACACCCAGCCACGCTCAGGGATTACTCCTGGCTCTATGCTCAGAAGTTGCTCCTGGCAGGCTCAGGGGACCATATGGGATGCTGGGATTTGAACCACTGACCTTCTGCATGCAAGGCAAACACTTAACCTCCATGGTATCTCTCCGGCCCCTAGTATATTTATTTCTATTTTGTAATCCAGGAATCTAATTAAGGGTCTCACATCTGCAAACTCATTCCTCAACCTTAGCCTTAAGGTTCTTTTTTTTGGGGGGGGGCGTAGGAGTTTATAACATACTTGCTGATGTTCAAGAGTTATTCCTACTGTGTGCTCAGAGGTTACTTCTGACAGTGCTCAGTAAACCATAGGCAGTGCCAGGGATTGAATGCAGGTCAGCCATATGTAAAGCAGGTGCCCTGCTGCTATTCTATCATTCTGGCCACAAAGGGATTGTTCAAAGGTTCTCAAAGATTAGCTGGAAATTAGGAGAATGTAGAGGAAAGACATACAAAGAGGGACAAGAATACATATATATGCATGCATGTGGACACACACAGAGGCAGAAAAATAAGAAGAGAAAAAACCATAATAGAGAAAGGAAGGAGTGGGGACGAAAGGAAGGACCTGGAGAGAGAGAGAGAAAAGAATCAGGGACAAGAAAGGAATAGTCTTTTTTTTTGGTTTTTAGTGCCACACCCGGTGATGCTCAGGGGTTACTCCTGGCTATGCACTCAGAAATCGCTCCTGGCTTGGGGAACCTTATGGGACGTTGGGTGATCGAACCTCGGTCTATCCTAGGTTAGCACATGCAACGCAGATGCCCTACTGCTGGCACCACTGCTCCGGCCCCAGGAACAGTCATTTTTTTTGGGGGGGGGGGTGTCACACCAGGCAGCATTCAGGGGTTATTCCTAGCTCTATGCTCAGAAATCACTCCTGGCAGGCTCTGGGGACCATATGGGATGCCGGAATTCGAACCACCATCCTTCTGCATGCAAGGCAAATGCCCTACTTCCATGTTTTCTCTCCAGCCCCAGGAATAGTCATTTTTGAAAAAAAATTTTGGTCTATATCCAGCAGTGCACAGGGACTACTCCTGTCTCTGTTTTCAGTGATCACTCCCAGTGGGGCTCAGGGGACCCTATGTGGTGTTGGAAATCTAATCTGGGTCAGTTGTTTGCAAGTCTTCATTAGTCTGATAGTCTGTAGTACTATCATTCTGGCCCTAGTATCTGTTTTTCATTTAACAACTGTAATGTACGAGTGTAAGAGACAGCTTTTATTCTCTTGATTTGCAACAAAGACAACGAACAGTAAAGGACTGAGGACTTGATTTGACTTCCAAATCTGGGGGCATTTTGTTTGTTTTGGGCCACATTGGGAAGCTTGTTGACTGCTTTTACTACTATGCTTGGGATCACTCCTGGGCCCTGTTCAGTGACCTTCCTATGGTTCTGGGGATTGCGTCTGGGTCTTTCCTACATGCAAAGCCTGTGCCCAAGCCTCTCAGACTCTCCTCAGCCCCACAATCCTATACTGGTGTGGGTGATACAGAGACTGTTGGAGAGAGGCAGTCCTGGCATTAATAGGGTGTGCCACTGGCTTCCCTGACAGGATGTGAGTCCATTCCTCCTCACTCTCAGGCACCCCAAAACTGCACTGTGCTCAGTGCCCCCAGACCAGCCATTAATTATGGGCTGAAAGCCATGTTAGTTCCTTCAGGGAATCCCCATAGGCCAATATTCTGGGTTTAGTTTTGCTCCTGGAAGCCAGAAGTTGAGTGGCTCATGGGCTTCCCTTCCTCAGCCTTTCTTCCTTGCTTTCTTTCTTTTTTTGCCTTTTATTTTATTTTATTTTGGCCACACCCACCAACACTCAGGGCTTATTCCAGGTTCTGCGCTCAGAAATCACTCCTGATAGGCTCAGACTATATAGGATATCGGGATTGAACCCAGGTCTACCACGTGCAAGGCAAAAACCCTACTCCTGTGCTATCACTCTGGCTCCCTTCCTTCCTTTCCTTTCTTTGGTTACAATCTCATTGGTACTCAGGGCTTAATTTTGTCTCCATACTCAGGGATCACTCACGGCAGCTCTTGAAAAACTACAAGAGGGGCCGGCAAGGTGGCGCTAGAGGTAAGGTGTTTGCCTTGCAAGGGCTAGCCAAGGAAGGACTGCGGTTCGATTCCCCGGAGTCCCATATGGTCCCCCGTGCCTGCCAGGAGCAATTTCTGAGCACTTAGCCAGGAGTAACCCCTGAGCATCAAACAGGTGTGGCCCGAAATCCAAAAAAAAAAAAAAAAGAATAGAAAAACTACAGGAGGTATCCAGGGATCAAACCCACATTGGCCCTGTGTGAGCAAAAACAACTTAAAAACCTTAAAACAGGGGCCGGAGAGATAGCACAGCAGTAGGGCATTTGCCTTGCACGCAGCTAATTCAAACAGACAATGGTTTGAATCCCAGCATCCGTGCCTGCTAGGAGCAACTTCTGAGCGCAGAGCCAAGAGTAACCCTTGAGCACCAGTAGGTGTGACCCAAACACCAAAAAACAAAACAAAACAAAACCCACCAAACACCTTAAACCACCTGGGGCCAAAAGCACATTGGTAGGGTATTTGTCTTGAATTCGGCCAACACAGGACTTGGTGGTTCGAATCCCTGCATCCCATATGGTCCCCTGAGCCTGCCAGGAGCGATTTCTGAGCACAGAGCCAGGAGTAACCCCTGAGTGCCATCGGGTGTGACCCAAAAACAAAAACAAAAAAACCCACCTTAAAACACCTGTCTGATCTTTCTGCTGCTCACCCTCCTGCCCCCATAGAAAGCTTATTTGAAACTCCTGTGATTATCTAGCCCAAGACATATTATCTTCCAGGGATTGGGATGCCTAGCTTCGGGCCACAGACATGCTCAGATTTGGATCACAAACTCGGTGCGACAGAACACAGTCATCCAAACTCCTGGGGGAACAGGGCCCTTTTGATGAGCTGGGAACAGAGATACCCACATTAAGAGAGACAGAGGCTCAGAAAGGAAGAAAGAATCTCTCAGAGGAAGAGACAGTGGCAGGGCTAGAGGGGGGCCGAGCATACAGAGCTAGCTAGCAGAGGGGCACAGACCCGGCCCCCATCCCATCAGCTGGCAGGAGGGAGGGATCCCTGCTGGCAGGGACCAAGCAGCTTGACAGAATAGAAGGGGCACAGAGCGGAGGGATGGGAGGCAGTGGCCTCGTGGGCAGTGTCTGTCCATACCGCATAGGCAGGGTGGCCACCGGGGTGCTGCGGGTCCAGCAGGGTGTCCAGGTCCTCTGGGCTCGGTGGTGGTGGGGTGTCCGGGGGGCCTGCACATCCCGACGACAGTGGTGGGTTGCTCCTGAAACACACATTGCCCCACAGCCTCTGTTTCAGTGGCCAGGGAAGGGCACCCTGGGTGAGGGTTCCTTGGCCTCCGCCCAGCACTGGTCCTTGCTCCTACCCAGCCCTTCCTGTTGGCATCAGTACTGCTGGTGCCCAAACTGGCTTCTCTTTGCCACGGTGCTATGGCTCAACAGGCAGTGGGCAAGGCTGACCTCTGCTGGCCCTCGCCCAGTACTGCGCCCACTTGGCTTGTGCCTACCCTGGCCCCTCTGCCTTATGAAATGAGGTGCTCAGGGCAGGGGGGACTCCTAGCAAAGAAAGGTGGCACCCGGAGGACGCTGGAACTCAGCTGGCACCGTAAACGGGAGGCTCAGGGCATCTCGGACTTCCAAGTGGCTGTCCTGCCACGGGTACCAAGATACCAGTGGATGGAAGTTTCCACAAGACAATTCAAGAACAAGGCCCCAGGCCAGAGAGATAGCCCAGCAGTAGGATATTTGCCTTGTACGCAGCTGATCCAGGACAGCCAGTGGTTCGATTCCCAGAATCCCATATAGTCCTGAGAGCCTGCCAGGAGCGATTTCTTTCTTTTTCTTTCTTTCTTTCTTTCTTTCTTTCTTTCTTTCTTTCTTTCTTTCTTTCTTTCTTTCTTTCTTTCTTTCTTTCTTTCTTTCTTTCTTTCTTTCTTTCTTTCTTTCTTTCTTTCTTTCTTTCTTTCTTTCTTTCTTTCTTTCTTTCCTTTCTTTCTTTCTTTCTTTCTTTCTCTCTCTCTCTCTTTCTCTCTCTCTTTCTTTCTTTCTTTCTTTCTTTCTTTCTTTCTTTCTTTCTCTCTCTCTCTTTCTTTCTTTCTTTCTCTTTCTTTCTTCCTTCCTTCCTTCCTCCGTCCTTCCTTCCTTTCTTCCTTCCTCTCTCTTTCTTTCTCTCTCTTTCTCTTTTTTCTTTCTTTCTCTCTTTTTCTCTCTTTCTCTCTCTTTCCTTCCTTCCTTCCTTCCTCTCTCTTTCTCTTTCTCTTTTTTCTTTCTTTCTCTCTTTTTCTCTCTTTCTCTCTCTCTTTCCTTCCTTCCTCCTTCCTTCCTTCCTTCCTTCCTTCCTTCCTTCTTTCTTTTTTTCTTTCTTTCTTTCTTTCTTTCTTTCTTTCTTTCGTTTTTGGGTCACATCCGGCACTGCTCAGGGGTTACTCCTGGCTCTACACTCAAAAATCGCTCCTGGCAGGCACAGGGAACCATATGGGATGCCGAGATTCGAACCACCATCCTTCTGCATGAAAGGCAAACACCCAACCTCCATGCTATCTCTCCGGCCCCAATTTCTTTTTCTTTTCTTTTCTTTTTTTTTTTTTTTTTTTTGGGTTTTTGGGTCACACCCGGCGGTGCTCAGGGGTTACTCCTGTCTATCTGCTCAGAAATAGCTCCTGGCAGGCACGGGGGACCATATGGGACACCGGGATTTGAACCAACCACCTTTGGTCCTGGATCGGCTGCTTGCAAGGCAAACGCCGCTGTGCTATCTCTCCGGGCCCTCTTTTTCTTTTCTTTTTTCTTTTTTTGGTTTTTGGTTTTCGAACCACCGTCCTTCTGCATGCAAGGCAAATGCCCTACCTCCATGTTATATATCCGGCCCACCAGGAGCGATTTCTGAGGGCAGAACCAGGAGTAACTGCTGAGTGCTGCTGGGTGTGACCCTCCCCACCAAAAAAAAGAACAAGACCCGATGATGGTGCTTGCGCAGCCCAGCCAGCCCTGTTTGTCAGCTGAGAACACAGATCCACTCACGGACACTAAAGGAATTGACCTTTATTTTATTTTATTTTATTTTATTTTGGTTTTTGGGTCACACCCGGCAGTGCTCAGGGGTTACTCCTGGCTGTCTGCTCAGAAATAGCTCCTGGCAGGCACAGGGGACCATATGGGACACCGGGATTCGAACCAACCACCTTTGGTCCTGGATCGGCTGCTTGCAAGGCAAACACCGCTGTGCTATCTCTCCGGGCCCTTGACCTTTATTTTTATTGTTATGGGGTAGTGGACCCCACACCTGGTGGTCCTCAGGGGTTATTCCTGGCTCTGCACTCAGAAATCACTCCTTGCAGGCTCAGGGTCCATATGAGATGCTGGGAATCAAAACTGTGTCTGCCCCAGGTTTGTGCAAGGCAAATGCCCTACTGCTGTGCTATCACTCCATAAAGGAATTGTTCTTTAGCTACCTAGCTACCAAGCAGAGAAGTCCCAACCATCCCTGACTGTAAACTTGGCTCCCATCGGCATTGGCCCCTCTGACAACCCCCAGGGTTCCCTTTCTGACCTCTTCTATGTTGCAGAAATTGGCCAGAGGGTTTCCAGGATAATGAGAAAAGTATGCTAAGCACATGTAGCCTCTTAGAGTTAGAGTGACCGTCTCATGGGATTCTACATGAGGATGTCAAGCACCCCACCCTTATTGCAGGTAGCAATTTGCAATTAGGCAAGTTTGAGGCCCCAACCTGGGACCACTTCTATCAAAAGACCTTCTTAGGATTCTCTGAACTTCAGCTTCTTCAAGTGTAACACCAGATTACTGGGAAAAAGACATAGGAGAGTGGAGAAGGCACTTGCCTTGCACATGGCCAATCTAGGTTTGATTTATGACACCAAATATTGTCCCCTACGACCTTCCAGGAGTGACACCAGAGCACAAAGATATGAGTAAGCCCAGATGTGGCCCAAAAGCAAAAATGCAAGTACTGTTTGAGAAAAAAAAGGAAGGAAGGAAGGGAAAAAAAGTATAGAAAGAAGGAAGAGAGAGAAAAACAACAAAAGAGCCTTAGTGATAGTATAAAGGTATGATTCCCGATAACCCATATGGTCCATCAGGAGTAACCTCTGTGCACAGAGCCAGGAGTAACCATTAAATGCCATCAAGTGTGCCCCCCAAATAAAAAGAAAATAAAAAAATATAGGGCCATTCAGGATATATATATGTATATATAGTTGTTGTTATTATTGTTGTTGTTAGTCTTTGGCTTCACCCCAGATGCTCAGGGATTACTCCTGGGAAGCTGGAATCAAACCCAGGTTAGCTGCATGCAAGGCAAGTGCCCTACATGCTGTACTCCAGTCCCCATATAAACATAGATAGATAGATAGATAGATAGATAGATAGATAGATAGATAGATAGATAGATTGAGCCACACCTAGCCTTACTCAAGGGTTGCTCCTGGCTCTGTATTCAGGAATCACTCCTGAAGGGTCAGGGGACTATATGGGATGCTGGGAATTGAACCTGGGTTGGCCTCAGGCAAGTGCCCTACCCACTGTGCCATCACTCCGGCCTTCATATTTTGGTTTGTGTGTGTGTGGGGGGGGAAGATTTGGGCCCACACCCATTGATAAACCAAGACTTACTCCTGCTGGCTCAAGGATCACTTTTTTTTTTTTTTTTTTTTTTTTTTGTGGTTTTTGGGTCACACCCGGCAGTGCTCAGGGGTTATTCCTGGCTCCAGGCTCAGAAATTGCTCCTGGCAGGCACGGGAGGACCATATATGGGACGCCGGGATTCGAACCGATGACCTCCTGCATGAGAGGCAAACGCCTTACCTCCATGCTATCTCTCCGGCCCCAAGGATCACTTCTTGGTGGACTCTAAGAAACCATATGTGGGGGCCGGAGCAGTGGCACAGGCCGTAAGTCATCTGCCTTGAGCGCGCTAGCCTAGGACGAACCGGGGTTTGATCTCCCAGCGTCCCATATGGTCCCCCAAGCCAGGAGCAATTTCTAAGCACATAGCCAGGAGTAACCCCTGAGCGTCACCAGGTGTGGCCGGAAAAGAAAAAGAAAAAAGGAAAAAGAAACCATATGTGGTGCTGGGGATTAAACTGCTGTTGATCTTGCAAGGTATGTGCAAAGCAAGAACCTAACCCCTCTACTATCTCTTAGGCCCCTGAGCCACATTTTGAGAGCAGATTCCTGGTTTCTAGATCTCTAGGGAAGGGACTAAGATCCAGACCTCTCAACTTTTTTTAGGGCAGGGGTTGGACCACACCCAGTGATGTTCAAGGCTTAGTCCTGGCTCTGCATTCAGGAACTACTCCCAGGGGTGTTTGGTCATATGAACATATGAGATGCCAGGAATCAAACCTAGGTCAGCCATGTACAGAGAAAATGCCCTCCCTGCTGTACTATATCTCTCTGCCCACCTTCAACCAAGTTTTGTCTTTTCTTTCCAACTGCTTTCTCCTGGGCCCAGGCCTAGAGGAAAAAACATATGATCCACAGGCAAGGATAGGGTGTCTACCTCCTCACTGGATCCTGGAGCTCCCTGTCTGGACCCCAGCTGTGTCGTTTGAAGGGGTCGTAGCCATAGTTATGACCACGGAAGGCCCCCAATCTTCGGAGAGGTACCCCATAGCTGCCATCTCTTAGTGTGGCCCGTTCTTGCTCCTCCTCTTCTACCCCCAGAGGCTCTGTGGACTCCACCACCGACACGCAGCGGCGAGGGGGGCCTCGGGGTAGCAGGTCTGTGCTGTCTCTGTTCATGGAAGCCTCGTACAGGCCAGTTGGACTCTGGAAGGCAGAGAAGGTGAAGAGAGTTCTAGAACACTGGAAGCTAACAGTTCACACAGTGTCACAGTCCTCAGACTTGAGACAGCATCTAGTCAAGATGTTAGTGACCGGGGAACAGAATTGGAGATGCTCTGGATCTGGATTACTTTGGTATTCAGTCACCGCTGAGTCATGTCTAATTTTTGTTTTATTTCTTTCTTTACTTTTTTATGTTTTTTTTTTTTTTTTTTTTTTTTTGCCACATCCGGCAGTGCTCATGGGTTACTCCTGGCTTTCTGCTCAGAAATCACTCCTGGCTGGCTCGGGTGGCCATATGGGATGCCAGGATTCGAACCTCTGTCCTTCTGCATGCAAGGCAAACACACTACCTCCTTGCTATCTCTCCGGCCCCAGTTTTCTGGTTTTTAATGGTATTCTATCCTGTACATAATGGCGTTACTATTCCCCCCCTCATTCCACCTACTGAGCACTAGATACCAGGAAACCAAGCCAGTCAGACAGAGAATGGTCCCTTCATTCTCTGAGAGTACTGCCCAGGCAGTGCGCAGGCCTGCTTGTGAGGGTCCATAAACTAAAGCACAAATTATAGGCCAGAGAGGTCACACAGAGAGTAATGTACTTGCCTTGCATGCAGCCAACCTTGGTGTCATTCTGGCTCTACATATGGTTCCTAGAGCCCTGCCAGGATTCATGAGTGCAGAGACAGGAGTAAGGCTTGAGCAATTCTGGGTATGGGCCCCGCAATAACTGTATATAATCAGTAGTATATAATGGATGATGGTAGGTTTTGCTGGACATTTTTTATTGTTGTTGTTTATTTGTTTGCTTGTTTTTGAGAGACTTAACTATATCCACCTGTGCTCAAAGCTTACTTCTGCTGTGTTCAGAAATCAGTACTTGGGGCCAGAGCGGTGACGCAACAGTAAGACGTTTGCCTTGCACGTGACTGACCCAGGACTGACTGCGGCTCGATCCCCCGGCATCCCATTTGGTCCTCCAAGCCAAGAGCGATTTCTGAGCTCATAGCCAGGAGTAACTCCTGAGCATCACTGGGTGTGGCCCAAAAAACTAAAAAAAAAAAAAAAATCACTGCTGGTAGTACTTGGGGAACTCTATATGATGCCAGAGATTGAACCAGGGTTGGCCACGTGCAAGGAAAACACCTCAACTTCTATACTGTCTTTCTGACCCTGTCTCACCTTTTTGAAAAGTTCAAGCAGATAAAATTTTAAAAAGATGCTTGAGTTTCCAGGAACATATTACAGTGGTTAGATGTGTAAGACACTTGTCTTATATGTGTGAGACCCTGGGATTCCATCTTCAATATAACCACCAAAAAAATTTTTTTAAAGATATTTGAGAGCCCACATACACATAAGTTTATTATAGTTTATTGTTATAATCATTCCTTTTTTCGGACCATACGTGATAGTATTCAGGCTTACTACTATTTTTTTTTTTTTTTTTTTTTTTGGTTTTTGGTGGCGCTGAGGAACTACTCCTAGCTCTGCGCTCAGAAATTGCTCCTGGCAGGCATGGGGGACCATATGAGATGCCAGGATTCAAACCACTGTCTGTCCTGGATTGGCTGCATGCAAGGCAAATTCCCTACCACTGTGCTATCTCTTTTATTTATCTTTGTTTTTGGTTTTTGGGCCACCCACAGTGGTGCTCCTGGCTCTGTGCTCAGTAATCTCTCCTGAGAGGCTGGGGAACCATATGGGATTATGGACTGCTGGGGATCAAACCTGGGTCAGGTGTAGCCACTTACAAGGCAAATGTCCCATGCACTGTGCTATTGTTCCTGTCCCTTATCATGAGTTCTAATGCAGAAATCACTCCTAGTTGGTCTTTGCAGTGTGTAAGGCATGCACTATCTACTATACTACCTCTAGCCCTTCTATTGCACTTTTATTTATTTATTTTTGGTTTTGGGCCACACCTGGCAACAATCAGGGCTTACTACTCCTGGCTCTGCACTCAGAAATCACTCCTGGCAGGCTTGGGTGACCTATTGGATGCCAGGGATTGAACTCAGGTCTATCCTAGTAGGCCATGTGCAAGGCAAATGCCCTACTATTATGCTATCACTCCGGCCCTCTATTATACTATTGTTGTTAATTTCTTACAATTTATTTATTTATATTTGTTTTTTGGGCCACACCCAGGGGCGCTCAGGGGCTACTCCTGGCTATGTGCTCAGCAATCACTCCTGACTTGGGGGACCATATGGGATCAAACCAGATCTGTCCTGGATTTGCTGCACGCAAGGCAAATGCCCTACCAGCGTGCTATTGCGCCAGCCTAATTTCTTACAAATTTATTATAACTAGCATTTTTTTGGGAGGGGGGTCACACCCGGCTGTGCTCAGGGGTTCCTCCTGGCTCTATGCTCAGAAATCGCTCCTGGAAAAAGCAATAATAATAATAATAATAATAATAATAATAGGGGCCGGGTGGTGGCGCTAGAGGTAAGGTGCCTGCCTTGCCTGCGCTAGCCTAGGACGGACCGCGGTTCGATCCCCCGGTGTCCCATATGGTCCCCCAAGCCAGGAGCAACTTCTGAGCACATAGCCAGGAGTAACCCCTGAGCGTCAAATGGGTGTGACCCAAAAACCAAAAAAAAAAAAAATAATAATAATAATAATAATAAAGGAAAACAAGAAATTGCTCCTGGCAGGCTCAGGGGGCCATATGGAATGCTGGGATTTTAACCATCGTCCTTCTGCATGCAAGGCAAACACTCTACCTCCATGCTATCTCTCCAGCCCCATAACTAGCATTTTCTGCCTTACTTGGTGTTCAGTACAGTCCTGAGTGTCAGCATACTCAAAGGATCTTGAAACAGAAGCCCAGAGATGAGACGGTTTCTATGGTGGTGTTATTTCTTTTTTCCCCACTAGTCCTGAGGCATAGAGGGCAGCACCTAGAGGTGCCTTGAGCATTAACTTCCTTTCATTTCTCCCAGGGGCCACTGTGATAAGTGCCCAGTCAGTCCTTCTACAGTGGGGTCTGGGTGGTGGCCTCCATGTCTGAGAGATAAGAACCCTCAGGTGCTCTTACAGCTGCAAACGCTGCCGCCAGAAGTACCACATACCAGCAGGCTCCAAGCCTCTTGAGGCCCGTCTCTCCACCTCTCAACAATAAGTCTCAGGTGTCCCTTCTCCCCTGCCTCCACTCTAGTGAGTGGTGGCAAGAAGCACTGCTGGGATATCTCATACCCCAAACCTTCTGTGAGGGCAGCAAAGGGTCCCATCTTCTCTCTCCTCTGCAAAGTCTTAGCTTCTGGGCAAGGAAGAGGGAGACCAGCCTGGGCCTTCCGGTCTTCTCTGTGCCCCTGCCAATGGATCTGAAACCAGTGGGTGAGGCCTAATAATGGTGCCCAGCTCTGTACCCACCCCAGTTCATCAACATCGAGGAACAACATAGAGGGGACTCTTGGCCAACCTCCAGGAGAGGAGCTCTCCCCCTGCTTACAGGCTTCAACTCTGTACTCTTTTATTTGTTTGTTTTTTGTTTTGGGATCACACCCGGCATCGCTCAGGTGTTACTTCTGGCTCTATGCTCAGAAATCGCCCCTGGCAGGCATATATGGGATGCTGGGATTTGAATCACCGTCCTTCTGCAAGCAAGGCAAACGCCTTACTTCCGAGCTATCTCTCCAGTCCCTCAACTCTGTACTCTTGTTTTGTTTTGTTTTTTGGGCCACACCCAGAGCGCTCAGGGGTCACTTCAGGCTCTGAGCTCAGAGGTTGCTCCTGGCAGGCTTGAGGGACCATATTCGATGCTGGGATTTGAACTGGAGTCCATCCTCTGTTGGCCGCATACAAGCCAAACGCCCTACTGCTGTGCTATCTCTCTGGCCCCTGCCCTTGTACTCTTGTGTGTCTACTAACTCATGAATATACCTGCAGCATAACCAAGCCCAAAAACAAGGCATGGTCTCTGCCAGCCAGTGGTTGGCAGAGATTTGGGGACAAGCAGGGTATGGGAAACTGACCAAAAAAGGACTATTGAATACTCATGAGATGGCACCAATGGGAAAGTGATGCCCTAAGTGGGACCCCTAGCAATGCTCACATGCATGCCTGATCTTTGGGACAGTGCACAAGGCAGAGCATGGCCACCCCAAGTTTGATCCCAGCCCACCAGGAATAATTCCTTTTTTTTTTTTTTTTTGGTTTTTGGGCCACACCCTGTGACGCTCAGGGGTTACTCCTGGCTATGCGCTCAGAAGTTGCTCCTGGCTTCTTGGGGGACCATATGGGACGCCGGGGGATCGAACCTCGGTCCGTCCTAGGCTAGCAGGCAAGGCAGGCACCTTACCTCCAGCGCCACCGCCCGGCCCCAGGAATAATTCCTGAGCAGAGTCAGGAGTGAGTTTTGAGGTGCACTGTGAGGTGTGGCCCAACAACCAATTGAAAAACAAACAAACAAAAAAGAAAGTAGGGGCCAGAGTGGTGGCTCAAGCAGTAAGGCGTCTGCCTTGTGCTCGCTAGCCTAGGACAAACCACGATTCGATCCCCGGTGCCCCATATGGTCCCCCAAGCCAAGAGCAATTTCTGAGCGCATAGCCAGGAGTAACCCCTGAGCGTTACCGGGTGTGGCCCAAAAACCAAAAAAAAAAGGAAAGAAAGTAGTGGAAGAAAAGCAGGTCAGACAGAAGAGTAGGAATTGAGGTTATTCAGTTGAAAGAGGATAAGGTTTTGAAGGTTCTGGGAGAGCGGGGCAGATCCCAGTGGCAAGAGGAAGAAGGGATTGAGCCCAGCCCTGCACCAGCCTATCTGCTCCCCACCAGGCTTCCTTTCTGTCCCCCAGGAAATCCTCTCCTGGTCCCAGTACCTGCAAGTAATTCCCAGAGGCTCACCTTCTTCCCTGTCTGCTCTGTCCCCCACACATTTGTCTTTTCATTCCCGAACAGTGAAACCCACTGTTTCTCAGCAAGGATAACCCCCTCTTTTCATTAGCAGGCCAACTCCATACTTAGCAGGCCAGCCATTTTTATTGGAAACAGCAAGATTTTAGCAAGGTTCCCTCAACTACTTCCAGAGACAGTCCTTGCTGCTGGAGTTCCTGGGGTTGGGGTAGCAGGGTCACATTCCCTCTCCCTCTTGCCTCTCCTTATACCCTTTCCCAGGCCCTCAGAACCCTGAAATACCCTCTCTCCAGCACAGGAAATGGTGTAGGGGACTGGCCCAGCCTGGTGCTCACACAATGACTTTATTTAGCGTCCCAATGAGCTCACACCCTGTGGATCTCAGCTTCCTCCCCAGCACAGATAGCGAGTCTGAAATAGGGCTGAGAGCAGACGCTGGAGATGGGGCACAGGCAGCTAGCAACAGAGGCGCCAAGAGTCCTCTTGCTTTGCTCCATGCTCCTGGCACTGACGCGGAAGCGGCCCAGACAAGGTTCCTTCCACTGTCAAAAACTCACCCCCCCCCCCCACACCACACCAACACCCTCCTGAGAGCTGAGAAGGGAGCATAGAGGATTTCCATAGAGACATCTGTTATTCAAAACTCCAAGATCTGCAGTGTTCTCACTCTGGGCCCCATCAATGCATGCTATTATTATTGTTGCTGTTTTTGTTATTTAGAGCTAAAAATAAATAAAAAGCAGGGTACAGAAATGGAGAGTTGGAGAGAAAGCAGCCCAAGGCCAAAGCAGAAATAAGCTTTATGTAATATGTAAAAGAACAAGAGAGAGAGAGAGAGAGCGAGAGAGAGAGAGAGAGAGAGAGAGAGAGAGAGAGAGAGAGAAACACTGCTGTGAGGGGCATTAATGATCATAAAAAGCCTCAGAAGGAAAGAAACAGCAATTAGAAAGACCCAGTCCAGTCCAGGGACTGGTTCTTGGCATTACTTGCAGGAACCTGAATAGATGCAAAGAACTGAACTGATTGCAAAGCACCTAGCATGACTCAGACTAAAACAAGAAGGAAAGATATAGATGATAGATAGATAGATAGATAGATAGATAGATAGATAGATAGATAGAGAGATAGAGAGATAGAGAGATAGAGAGATAGATAGTGGGGCCGGAGAGATAGCATGGAGGTAAGGCGTTTGCCTTTCATGCAGGAGGTCATCGGTTTGAATCCCAGCATCCCATATGGTCCCCTGTGCCTGCCAGGAGCAATTTCTGAGCCTGGAGCCAGGAATAACCCCTGAGCACTGCCGGGTGTGACCCAAAAACCAAAAAAAAAAAAAAAAAAAAAAAAAAAAGAGAGATAGATAGGTAGGTAGATAGATAGCTAGGTAGGTAGATAGCTAGGTAGGTAGGTAGACATAGATATATCTATATATATATATATTTGTTTGTTTTTGGCTTATTCCTGGTGGCATTTGGGGAACCATAGGAGGAACCAAGGATCAAACCCTGGAGCATGCAAGGCAAGCTCTTCCCTCATGCTGTCTCTTTGGACCCAGGAAAGAGGTTTTCTGCCCTTTTGGGACCCCTGAATTCTGACGAACCTCCTTTTCTTTTTTTTTGGGGGGGGTTGAGGACACACCCGGCGGTGCTTAGGGGTTACTTCTGGCTGTCTACTCAAAAATAGCTCCTGGCAGGCACGGGGGACCATATGGGACGCCGGGATTCGAACCAACCACCTTTGGTCCTGGATAGGCTGCTTGCAAGGCAAATGCCGCTGTGCTATTTCTCCGGCCCGGAACCTCCTTTTCAAAGAGGAGAAAGCCAAAAGACCTCTGGTAACCTGCAGCCACCAGTCCCTGAAGTGGTTGGAAAGGAGCCAAAAGCACACGGCTGCTTTGTGACACATAAAAATGACAGGAAATTAGGGGCTAGAAAGATAGTATAGTGGGTAAGGTTCTTGCCTGGCTCGGGGTCAACTTAGGTTTGATTCCCAGCACTCCACAAGGGCCAGGAGTAATTCCATAGCACTGCCAGATGTGGCCTCCCCAAAAGAGTGTTTAGGGAGACATGGCAGCTAGTTCCTATGGTTTGTGGCTTGTCTTGTCTTGCATTGCCACAGTGAAACTGATAATTGTAAAAAAAAAAAAAAAAAAAAAAGAAGAAGAAGAAAGAAACTGATAATTGTGACAGAGATCAGGTTGACAAAGTCTACAATATTGGGCCTGGGGAGATAGCACAGCGGCGTTTGCCTTGCAAGCAGCCGATCCAGGACCAAAGGTGGTTGGTTCGAATCCCGGTGTCCCATATGGTCCCCCGTGCCTGCCAGGAGCTATTTCTGAGCAGACAGCCAGGAGTAACCCCTGAGCAATGCCGGGTGTGGCCCAAAAACCAAAAAAAAAAAAAAAAAAAAAAAAAAAAAGTCTACAATATTTATTACCTAGATCTTTTTTTTTTAAGATGGGTGCAATTTGGGGTTATATATAGCAGTGCTCATGGGCTATTCCCAGCTCTTGCTCAGAAATCACTTTTTGTTTTTTTTCCTGCTCCCTGGTCATTCCTCCTGTCCTCTCTCCCCTACCATCCACCTCTGGGGAAGGCTCCACTGCCTAAGAGGTCACACTTGGCCATGCTCAGGGGATTTTTGTGGTGCAAGGAATCAAACCAGGGTTCGCTACATTGAACAAACTCTCTGGCCTAGTATGCGGGTCTTTACAAAAGTTTGTAGATTCCTGTTTTAGAGCAACTGGTGTAAAAATTCTCAGGTGGAGGAGCCTGAGTGGTGGCGCAGCCGTAGGGTGTTTGCTTTGCATGCGGCTGACCCAGGACAGAAGGTGGTTCAATCTCCCAGTGTCCCATATGGTCCTGTAAGCCAGGAGCAATTTCTGAGCACATAGCCAGAAGTAATCCCTGAGTGTCACCAGGTGTGGTCCCCCCCCCCCAAAAAAAAAAACTTAGGTGAAAAGAACAAGTGATCAAAGAAAGACATGGATCTGGAGCAACGGTACAATGAGGAGGGTACTTGTCTTGCTTGCAGCTGACTGGGGTTCAATCCCTGGCATCTCATAGTGTCTCTGAGAACCACCAGGAGTAATTCTTGAGTGTAGAGACAGGAGTATGCCAGGTGTGGGGAGGGAGGGAGGGAAGGAAGGAAGGAAGGAGGAAGGAAGAAAGGACAGAATGAAGAAAAGAAGGAAGGATGGGAAGGAGGGAGGAAGGAGAAGGAAAGGGAAAAAAGACAAAGGAAGGAAGGAAGCAATAGGAAGGCAGGAAAAAGGAAGACAAAGGAAGAAAGCAAGCAAGAGGCGAGAAGGAGGGGAAAAAGGAAGGAAGTAGGTAGCAGGGGCCAGTGGTGGCAGAAGTGGTAAGGCATCTGCCTTGCCCACGCTAGCCTAGGATGGACCACGGTTCGATCCCCCACATCTCATATAGTCCCCCAAGCCAGGAGCAATTTCTGAGCACATAGCCAAGAGTAACCCCTGAGTGTCACCAGGTGTGGTCCAAAAACCAAAAACCAAAAAAACTCCAAAAAACAGAGGAAGCAAAAGGTTGAGGGAGGAAGGAAGGAAGGAAGGAAGGAAGGAAGGAAGGAAGGAAGGAAGGAAGGAAGGAAGGAAGGAAGGAAGGAAGGAAGGAAGGAAAGAAGGAAAGAAGGAAGGAAGGAAAGAAGGAAGGAAGAAAAGAAGGAAGGGTGTGACCCAAAACAAAAAAAAGAAACAAACAAAAGAAAGGCAAAATAGGGCCGGAGCAATAGCACAGTGGTAGGGCATTTGCCTTGCATGCAGCAGACCCAGGACAGACCTGGGTTCTATTTCTGGCATCTCAAATCATCCCTGGAGCCTGCCAGGAGCGATTTCTGAGTGCAGAGCCAGGGGTAACCCTTGACTCTGGGTGTGGCCGCCAAAACAAAAACAAAAACAAAAACAATCAATATGGTTCTCTGGGGCTGGAGAGATAGCACAGCAGTAGGGCATTTGCCTTGCACACAGCCGACCTAGGACGGACAGTGGTTTGATCCCTGGCGTCCCATATGGTCCCCCAAACCAGGAGTGATTTGTGAGCGCTTAGCCAGGAGGAACCCCTGAGCGTCACTGGGTGTTGCCACCAAAAATAAATAAATAAATAAATAAATAAATAAATAAATAAATAAATAAATAAATAAATAAATAAATAAATAAATAAATAAAATAAGGGCCTGGAGAGATAGCACAGCGGCGTTTGCCTTGCAAGCAGCTGATCCAGGACCAAAGGTGGTTGGTTCGAATCCCGGTGTCCCATATGGTTCCCCGTGCCTGCCAGGAGCTATTTCTGAGCAGACAGCCAGGAGTCACCCCTGAGCAATGCTGGGTGTGGCCCAAAAACCAAAAATAAATAAATAAATAAATAGATAAATAAATAAATTAAATAAAGCCAAGATCCCTGATGGATGTTAAGACTAGAGAGATTTCTAACCCAACATACGCTGATTTTTCCTCTCCAGACATCTCTAGGATGAAGCTGAATTTATCATTAGACACAGAAGGAGATGAATGACGGATGTCATCACCACAGAGAACAATTAAAACAGACTGTAAGGGCAGCAGTGTGAGCTGTAGCATCCTCCTCATCAACACCTGACTGATCTTGAGGGCTGTAGATGCTGAAAAGCCCTAAAAGCCCTGGAAAGTGAAAGCATAGATAGCAGGAGAAGGCTGCCAAGAAAGACTACGACCACAGAGCAAGCAGGCGGGGTGGGGGGCCTTGAATATCCCCTTTTGAGCCTCCTCTTCCTACCCTTCAACCCTCAAAGACAGGAAGCAGTTTCCAAAAACAAAAACAAAAACAAAAAACCCTTAGTAAAGTTTTCAAAAAGGGGAGTGTGCTTCTTCCTAGTCCCTGATGAAGCTTCCCTCATGGAGCTTCCCCCACAAACACTGGGGCACCCACCCACATCTCTGGCAGTTTCCTGAGGCTGGTTGGGGAGTCCAAGGTGGCAAAGAACCAGACTAATGGGCAGGGAGAGAGGGAAGCTCTTGAGTCCTGCAGCTGGCTTCACCCTCAAGTCTTCTAACCCTGGGGAACAGGGTCAGAGGCAACCTTTGATGGTTAAAAATTTAACTGACCTGCTTCTTGTGCAAAGTAAACCATTAATCCAACTGAGTTCCGCAGAGAGAGAGTGAAAGCCGGTTGCTTTTGGCACAGATGAAGACCCTGGTACCAACAGTTCCTTTCTGCCCCCTTCTCATCCCTGATGCCCCATTTCTTAGCAGGTGAGTTTCTGTCTCCCCCTCCTCCTCTCTGCTCCATCTTGGCTGCCTCATCTCTGTTTCACCTGATATTTCATTACCTGTTAAGCCTTGCTGGGGGAACTGAGCTCTTCCCTCTCTCTTGCAGACCAGAGCAAGATGACCCCCCGCACCAAAAACAAAGGACAGGCCAAGGCCAGATCATTCTAGAAACTTCTGTCCTCCTGCAAGCACTGCCCCCCAGCACTTACTGAGTCTCAGGCGCAGAGGCAGGGAGTTTCTATGTGGCACCCAGGTGGGAGCAGAACCCGTGGAGGCCAAAGACATGCGCCCATGTCCATAGGTGTCAACGGGGCAGACGGTCAGTCAGTCAGTGTTACTGTTAGCACTTCATGCTGGAATCTGCGAGTCACCACCGTTCCAACCTCGTATCAAAGAACCCCACCTTCCACTAAGTCAGCATTCAGGAAGGCCCGCCCTAACTCACACCCTCTCTCAGACTCACTCACAAATGGTAGCTCTGGGCTCCCAGGGGGGACAAAAGCTCTTTCTGCCAATGGTTTGCAGACTGAACCTCCAAACCCTGTCTTTGTGCTGGGCCTGTGCATTCATGTTGCCCGTGTCCATCCCACAGGCCCCGGGCTCGTGGGGGTGAGGGAAGAAAGCAGCGAGGCTGTCCTGCCTTGGCAGTTTCTTGGCAGTGTGCTGGGTGCTCTAATAGAGGGTGGGGCCAGCCAGAGTTTGAGGTTCAGAGAGACACAGATGAGACTTCGACCTCCAGCCTGGCCAGCAAATTAACCTAATATTTCCCAGGCAGCAAGCAGTGACAGCCTGAGGGTGAAGAGATCCCTATCCAGGATGGGCTGATCTGGAAGTCTCTGGCTGTCAGGTAAGAATTACTGGTCCTGGTAGGTTTCTCAGACTTGAAATCTTAAGATATAATAAAGGAGGAAACAAATGATTTCTTAAGAAGCTCTAAATGATTTCTGAAAACTCAAGAGAAAAATCCATTTCTCACTAATCCTAAAGTTTATCATTTCAGGCAAGACTCTATGTATCAAATACTGGAAAGTAAAAACAATGAAAAATTTATCACTTTAAAAAAAAAAAAAAGAATTACTGGTCCTGTCAGCTCTCAGGAAGCCCTAAGGAGAAAGGGAACAAAGTCAGATACTAGGGCAAGGGGATTCTGGGAAAATTAGAGGTTCAAGGTTTTGTCATTTTTGGGAGGCACATCCAGCTGTGCTCAGAGATCACTCCTGGAAGCATTAAAGGATGTACGAGGCTATGGGGGTTGAACTTTATGTACAAGTTTTGCACTCTACCTGCTATACAATCTCTCTGCCCCCCTCAAGGTTTTGGCTGTTCAGAGAGTATTTTTTTGGTGACCAGATGCACTGAGAAAGAAATTAAAAACAGGGCCGGAGTGATAACATAGCGGTAGGGCGTTTGCCTTGCACACAGCTGACTCAAGATGAACCTGGGTTTGATCCCCAGCATCCCATATGGTCCCCTGAGCCTGCCAGGAGCGATTTCTGAGTGAAGAACCCCAAACAAATAAACAAACAAACAAACAACATAACAGATTCTGGTGTCAGAAAAATATGAGTTCTCAACTACAGTTGTAAAACGTACCTGTCTTTTGTTTTGTTTTTGGCCATACCTGCTTAGGGCTTATACGTAGTTCTGAGCTTAGGGATCACTCCTGACAGGGCTCAGGGAATCAATCATATGCTGGCCTGGGAGAAAACTCAGGTAAACCATGTGCAAGGTAAGAGCCTTTCCTGCTGTCTCTGGCCCCACAATTTATCTCTTATTTGCAAAGAGTTAGTTAACCTCTCAACGTCATCTACAGGGCAGGGTTTTAAAGTATGTCAGTCCACGGAATTGTGAGAACTAAGAATGTATATAAAGGGTTCAGAAGTATAGAATAGCAACTAGGGTGCTTGTCTCGCATGCAGCTGACCTGGTTTCAATCTTCATCACCCCATTTGGTCCCCCAAGCCCTCTAGGAGCAATTTCTTTTTTTTTTTTTCCTTATCCCCCCCCCAGGATCAATTTCTGAGTGCAGAGCTCAGTAAACCCCTGAGCACTGTCAGATATGACCCCTCCAATCCTCTAAAAATGCATTAAAGAATTTAGCATCACTGTCACAGTGTTGTTTGTTTGTTTTTGGGGTTAAATCCAGTGGTACTCAGGGATTACTCCTGGCTTTGCACTCAGGCATCACTCCTCATTGCTGGCAGGCTCTGGGGGACTATATGAGATACTGGGGATTGAACCTAAGTCAGCTGTGTGCAAGGCAAGCACCCTACCTGCTGTGCTATTGCTCTGGCCCACACAGGTTAACTGTTGGTCATTTTCCAGCACTTGTACACTAAACACACACACACACACACACACACACACACACACACACACACTCCTCTAGAAAATTGGAGCTGAATGCAAGGAGTACTCCAGGGGTTATGGGGTTGGAGAGATAGATTTGCCTTGCATATCTCAGATCCCGACACCCTGAGCCCCACCAGGAGTGATTTCTGAGCACAGGGCCAGGAGTAAACCCTGAACAGCAACACAAAGTGTGGAGCTCCCCCCCAAGAAAAAAGGCCATTTTGGGGGTTATTCAATGTAGGAAGCTAGATTTCTTTAGTCATTTAATGGGAGCCTAGGGGACTCCCCAAGAGCCTAGGGAAGGAGAAGAGGAAAATCACCAGACTTGGAAGAGCCCAGAGTAGAAGACCTGCTCCTGCTTTGGCTGGTGACAAAGCTCTGCTTTGGGGGCTGGAGCAGTGGCACCAGCTGTAAGACATCTGCCTTGCGCTCGCTAGCCTAGGACAGACTGAGGTTCGATCCCCCAGTGTCCCATATGGTCCCCAAGCTAGAAGTGACTTCTGAGCGCATAGCCAGGAGTAATCCCTGAGTGCCACCAGGTGTGGCCCAAAAATAAACAGCAACAACAACTGTAGCATATGAAAAAGTTTCCATAAGATGATTCTTGGGATTGTATATAAAAGTGTTTCCTTAGGATTGTTCTGTGACTTTTGCCCCACCTAACCCTTCCAGGTGGGGCGCTGTGGAGTTGGGAATAAATAGCTTGGGGGACAGGAGTGAGGGGTCCTTCTGTGAAAAGCTGCTGGCTGCAGGAGGATTCTCTGGCTCTCCTTGCCCGATCTTTTAAACCCTATCGTTCTTGTCTGTGTGGATTATTATTTGCTGCGGATAAATATTACCAAGGTCTTCCCCCGAAAGGGGACAAGGGGATGGGAAGTAATTTCTCATTCTGGGGACTGTTCTTGGATTCACAAATACCCAGCAAAGTTAACAGCGAAGATACATTGCAAACAACAACAAAAAGCTCTGTTTTGAGGAGCTCCTTTGAGCATCCAGGCCAGCATTATGGGGGGATGCCCACCCCCTCAGGTCTTTCAAGAGATCTTCAAAGTCCAGACATTTGCAATGTAGAAAGAGCACTCACTTCAGTCTTGCCTCCTCCAGAGATCTGGGCACTCAGCTCTGCCCTTGCCTACCCTTCTTCAGACACCTTAGCACAGGCCCAGGTCATTTACCTCTTTATTGCTGTACCTGGTCCCCAAGAATCATACTGTCCTCTGCATGCCTGGATTTGGGCTCAGGTGGAAACAGATGTGGAGGCCACGCTAGGATCTACCCTGCCCTGGCAGGGTCAGGATGCAGTGGATTGGAGAGGGTACGTCTCGGCCTGAGGCCCTCCCACCCCATGCAGCCACAAAATTTGATTCACCAAGTTTCTCCCTGATTTTTTTTTTTTTTTGGTTTTTGGGTCACACTCTGAAGCACTCAGGGGTTACTCCTGGCTCTATGCTCAGAAATCGCTCCTGGCAGGTGCAGGGGACCATATGGGATACCGGGATTCCAACCACCGACCTTCTGCATGCAAGGCATACCTCTATGCTATCTCTCCAGCCCCCTCTCCCTCTGTTTTGGCTTCAAATTGGCTCCTTTGTTCTTGGGTCCCTTTGAGGGGCAGGTAGCAGCAGAGAGGTGGAGAAAGATATTGTTTTTTTCCTTTTTCTTTTATTTTTTATTTTTTTGGCCACACCCGGTGACGCTCAGGGTTACTCCTGGCTATGTGCTCAGAAATCACTCCTGGCTTGGGGGATCATATGAGATGCCAGGAATCGATCCCAGGTTCATCTCAGTCAACCACATGCAAGGCAAACACCCTACTGCTGTGCTATTGCTCTGATCCCAGGGGTAAGATATTGTTTGGGGTGAAAAAAGTACAGGGAAGAACAGCGCAAAACAAGACCCCACTTGGGCAGAGGCAAGCTGATGGACACTGGCCCAGAGGGCTGAGATCATAGGGAGCCTTAGGGGCTGTGGACAGGGTGTGTTAAACAGGAAGGCTGGGCTGGCGTCAGCGCCTGCACGCGGGGCCCTGAGCCACTGCCCCGTGACTAGCCTCAGAGGAGTCTCTCAGAGATGCACCCTGGATCGGAGAGATAGCACAGCAGTAGGGCATTTACCTTACACTCGGCCGACTCAGGATGGACCTGGGTTCAATTCCTGGCATCCCATATGGTCCCTCAAGTCAGGAGTGATTTCTGAGCGCAGAGCTAGAAGTAATGCCTGAGCGCTGCCGGGTGTGGCCCAAAAACCAACAAAACAAAACAAATCCTCCCAAAAAACAACAAAATAAAAAAAACAGAGATGCACTCACCAGGCCTGGTCACTGATGGGCAGTGGAAAAGTGAATTCCAAGGGCTCTAAGCTTTGGCTGGGAAGGGCAGCTATTTCCAGGTAAGATCAGGATGGAGGGGGAGTCCCCTTTGCATCCAGCTGCAGATACTGGTTCTCCTATCACCAGAACCCGGCACCATGTGCCTTTTTTTGTTTTTGTTTTTGTTTTTTTGGGTCACAACCAGTGGCATTCAGGGGTTACTCCTGGCTCTGCACTCAGAAATCACTCCTGCAGGCACAGGGGACCATGTGGGATGCCGGGGATTTGAACCACCATTTGTCCTGGATCAGCTGCATGCAAGAAAAACACCCTTCTGCTGTGCTTTCTCTCTGGTTCCTGAAAGCATGTATCTTAGCCAATTGGTGGGGGCCCTTCCACCATACTGGGAAAGCAGCCTTTTGACTTGTATTCTTTGGGGGCCACTCCAATTTAATTTGTATATTTTGTTTGTTTGTTTGTTTGTTTTTTAGGCCATACGTGGCTCTGCACTCAGGAATCACTCCTGGCAGGGCTCAGGGGCCCTATAGAGTGCTGGAGATCAAACCCAGGTTGGTTGCATGCAAGGCAAGTGTCCCACCCGCTATCAAATCTCTCCAATCTTTTTGGTTTTTGATTTTGGGCCATATCCGGAGGTGCACCTGCTCTCAGTAATCAGGAATTACTCCTGATGGTGCTCGGGGGACCATGTGGAATGCTGGGGATAGAACTCAGGTCAACTGTGTGCAAATGCTCTCCCTACTATACTATCACTCCAGCCCCTACCCAGTCTTTTTTTGTTTTGCTTTGTTTTGTTTTTGTTTTTGGGTCACACCTGGCTTCACTCAGGGTTACTCCTGGCTCTATGCTCAGAAATAGATCCTGGCAGGCTCAGGGGGACCATATAGGAGGCCAGGATTCAAACCACAGTCCTTCTGCATGCAAGGTAAACGCCCTACCTCCATGCTATCTCTCCGGCCCCCCATTCAGTCTTTTAATATAACCTTTATATGTTGTAATATTTCTTCAAATAAGCACATTGGGACTGGAGTGGTAGCACAATAGCACAGCAGGCAAGGTATTTGCATTGCAGGCAGCCAATCCAGGTTCAATCCCTGGCATCCCATAGGGTCCCCAGAATACCACCAGGAGTGATTCCTGAGAAGAGAACCAGGAATTACTCCTGAGCATCACTGAGCATAAAAAGGACACCCTCCCTTTTTTTTCCTCTTCAAATAAGACTCATATAAACAGAGAACTTCTTCCAGGGATATTTGCTTGGCTGTACAGGCTGTGTGCTCGGTGTTTGGACCTGGTACTGTGGTCCTGATCAGGGATCACCAGGGCTGCTACAGAAGACAGCAATGAGGATGGGGCATGTGGTGGCAGACATCAAATTCAGGGCCTCGGGGCCGAGCAGTGGCGCTAGAGGTAAGGTGTCTGCCTGCCTGCGCTAGCCTTGAACAGACCGACTGCGGTTCGATCCCCCGGCGTCCCATATGGTCCCCCAAGCCAGGAGCGACTTCTGAGCGCATAGCCAGGAGTAACCCCTGAGCGTCACTAGGTGTGGCCCAAAAACAAACAAAAAAAAAATTCAGGGCCTCACACACAGTAGGCATGTGCTCTACCTGTGAATTAATTCCTGGTATGAAAAGGTGTAGCTTTTCTTTTCGGGGAGGGGGACAGGGATGTTGGGCCATACTCGGTGGTGCTCAGGAATCATTCATAACCAGTCTCTGGAAACTAGATGTGATGCTGAAGATCAAATCCAAATGGATTAGTCATATTCAAATCAAGTACCTGGCTGGAGCCCTAGCACAGTGGTAGGGCGTTTGCCTTGTGCATGTGGCCGACCTGAGATGGATTCGGGTTTGGTCCCAGCGTCCCATATGGTCCCCTGAGTCTGTCAGGAGCGATTTCTGCGCACAGAGCCAGGCAAGTGCCACCAGGTGTTGCCCAAAAACAAAAACAACCCCCCAAAACAAAAATAAAACAAGGCATGTACCATCGTGTCCTGTATCTCTGGTCTAAGACTGTCCAGCTATTGACCCAGGAAGAGGGTGTAAGGTGCCTAAGGTCACAACCATAGCTGTGGGGTAGTCTAGGGCCCCCTCTCTGTGCCCAGCATGGCTTCCACCCCTGGTTGCTCTCCTGGTGCCTGAAGCCCAGAGCATGGCCTTCATAGGGCAACTTCTTCCTTCTGTTTCTTAGACTCTCTGAGCCTCACTTCCCATTGGCTTCTGTGCAGGAAGCCCCAAGGCCTAGAGAGTGAAGGCAGGCGGGGAACTCAGGCACCAGGCTCTTGCTGGCACCAGGCTGGGTGTGGTGAGTGGGAAGGGCTGTAGGGAACTGGAGCCTGCTGGTGGGCCGCACCCCCAGACGAAGGCCTGTTGGTTGGGGGGCAGTCCCTCAGGAAAGGCATGGGCCAGTGCATGCTCAGGCCTCCCTCCCTCAGTTGTTTCTCTCAGGGTGTCTGCTCCTCCTCCATCCACAGCATCCCGCCAACTCTCCGTCAGGCTCTGTCCAGTCTAGAGGCTCTCACACTCTCACTGCCGATACTCAGGAGCCTCGCCTTTCTGCCCAAGTGGTTCTCTTGAAAGGTGCTTCGGAGGCGTCAGGCCTACTCTCAAATGCCTATGACCCCCTCCTGGGCCCCTTATAGCACTGTTCTTGGCGTCTCGGTCTTGTCTTGGTTCCCTTCCCAGCCTCCTTCTCTGGAACAAGGACCAGGAACTGAGAGCTGAGGAGATGAAGAGATTGCCCCAGCTCCTGGAGCTAAGAGAACCTCTGAGAATTTAAAGGTAATCTTTCAGGGAGGAAGTCACCTCCGTTTTTGTTTTTGTTTTTTTTTATTGGGGAGAGGACCACACCTGGTGGTGCTTAAAGTTTACACCTGGCTCTGTGCTCAAAGGGGTCAGGGAATTCTATGGAGGGGCCAGGGATCAAACTCATGTTGGCTGTGTCTTCTTTCTGGCCCAGAAAGTTTATCCTGTTTAAGAGAGTACCTCTCAGGCCAGGGCAATAGTACAGTGATTAAGGTGCTTGCTTTGCGTGTGACCAACTGGGGAATGAGCCCCAGCATCCCAGCTAGTCACCAATCACAGCCAGGAATAATAAACCCTGAGTAATGCTGGGCGTAACCTAAAAAAAAAAAAAAAAGCGTTCCAATAGGTCAAAATAGGCCTAAAAATCCCTCTGGGTGGCAGGTACCAGGCTGCAACCCCTGCCCTCCCTCCACTGGTTCTCACTGAGCATCTCATCCATCATGGTTCTGTCCCTTCTCCCAAGCAGTTCCTATGTCGTTTGTCCTCTGACCTGGCCGGTCGCCGGGGGTCCAAGCCGCAGCTCCGTAAGGAGGGAGGAGAGCTGATGGAGGGCTACTCCACCTGGGGCCTCCCGCTGTCTCCATGTTCTTTTCATCCTGGCTGGGCTGGGAAAGGAAAGGGTAAAGCGGCCAGGCAGCCGCCCCGCCACAGAGGCTACACTACAGAGCTTGGTACAGGAACAAAGCGAGCATTTGTTGGGCTTCTCTCCTGCCTGGGAGGCTGTTGTCGACCACAGCATTCTTGGGCTGGAGCAAGTCAGCTCGAAGGCTTCTCCCTGCTGCTGTAGCAGCAGAAACTACCGCCTTTGCACTGCCAGCCAAGCTCTAGCAGGCACCTGAGCTCAAAACAGACATATTAAAAATGAGCTCAGGGGGCCAGAGCTATAGCAAAGTGGTAAGGTGTTTGCCCTGCACGCATCCAACCCCAGACAGACCCCAGTTCGAACCCTGGCATTCCATATGATCCCCCAAGCCTGGCAGGGGCAATTTCTGAGCGCAGAGCCAGGAGTAACCCGAGCGCCACTGGGTGTGAACCAAATACTCAAAAACCCAAAATAAAAATAAAAAATGAGGGGCCGGTGAGGTGGCGCTAGTGGTAAGCGCTAGCAAGAAAGGACCGCGATTCGATCCCCCGGCATCCCATATGGTCCCCCCAAGCCAGGGGCGATTTCTGAGCGCTTAGCCAGGAGTAACCCCTGAGCATCAACTGGGTGTGGCCCCCAAAAAAACAAAAAACAAAAAACAAAAACAAAAAGAGTTCAGGGGCTGAAGCAATAGTACAGATGGTATGGTGCTTGCAGCCTGGACTTGATCTCTAGTACTCTGTATGGTGTCCCAAACTGAGCACAGACCCAGGAATAATCCCTGAACATCACCAGTTATGGCCCCCCAAAAAGTGGACTAGGGTGTAATTGGCCCTGGTTTGATCCTCTACATCACTTAGGGTTGCCTAACCCCTGCCACAGTGATCCCTGAGCACCTACAGGTATGACTCCAAACCTCAAGAAGCCAAGATATGACTGGTAGATCATGAGTTCTGTATATGTTAGATACACTGAGTTCAGTCCCCAACATTAGATGGGAAAAAAAAAAAATCCACTAACAAAATAACTGGATTGGAGTGATAGTACAGCCTTTAAGGCACTTGTCTTGCACACAACTGACCTGGGTTTGATCCTTGGCATCCCATGTGGTCCCCTGAGTCCATTAGGAGTGATTCTTAAGTGTAGATCTAGGAGTAACCCCTGAGCATTGCCTGGTGAGGCCCAAGAAACCCTAAAACAAGATAGTCCTTAAAAGTAAGAACCGGGACCAGCGCGGTGGCGCTAAAGGTAAGGTGTCTGCCTTGCCAGCGCTAGCCTAGAACGAACAGCGGTTCAATCCCCTGGCATCCCATATGGTCCCCCAAGCCAAGGGCGACTTCTGAGCGCATAGCCAGGAGTAACCCTTGAGCGTCACCGGGTGTGGTCCAAAAACCAAAAATAAAGTAAGAACCAGAACCAAGTGGTGGAAGTTTGACAGCACTGGAGAGAGCTCAAAATGCTGAATGCTTGCTTTTTTGGTGGGGTTTTGGGTCACACCTGGCGGTGCTCAGGGGTTACTCCTGGCTGTGCTCAGAAATTGTTTCTGGCAGGCTCAGGAGACTATAAGGGATGCCAGAATTCAAACCACCATCCATTTGCATGCAAGGCAAACGCTCTATCCTGTGCTATCTCTCTAGCCCTGAACACTTGCTTTGTATGCAGGAGGGCCCAGTTCAGTTCTTGGAACCACATGGTCCTCCAAGAAATATTGGAGCAACCCCTAAGCACTACCAGTAGTCCTGAGCAGTACAAGGTGTGTTCCAAACACAAACAAAATCAGAAAAAATAATTAGCCTTTTGGCTAGATAGTATAGAGGCTAATAAATTTGTCTTGTTTAGGGGCCGGAGAGATAGCATGGAGGTAAGGCGTTTGCCTCTCATGCAGGAGGTCATCGGTTCGAATCCCGGCGTCCCATATATGGTCCTCCCGTGCCTGCCAGGAGCAATTTCTGAGCCTGGAGCCAGGAATAACCCCTGAGCACTGCCGGGTGTGACCCAAAAACCACAAAAAAAAAAAAAAAAAAAAAAAATTTGTCTTGTTTAGAGTCAATTCTTTTTTTTTTTTTCTTTTTTGAGCCACACCCAGTGACACTCAGGGGTTACTCCTGGCTCTGCACTCAAGAAATCGCTCCTGGCTTGGGGGAACATACGGGATGCCAAGGGATCGAACTTCGGTCCGTCCTAGGTTAGCATGTGCGAGGCAAATCCCCTACCACTTGCACCACCACTCCAGCCCCATGAGTACTTATCTTGATTATCAAGTCAACCTTGATTCAATCCCTGACATCCCATGTTCTCAAAGCCCACCATGAGTGATTCCTGAGTACAGAGCCAAGATGAATAACACCGGAGCATTGCTAGGTGTTGTCCCCTCCCAGAAGTCAATTCTGAATTTGATCACCACATATGAACATGGCCAGGGAATACCTGAGCACCATCAGGAGTGACCCCTAAGCAAAGAGCCAGTGTGGCTCCAAATAAGACAAAAACACAAACTAGAAAGAGCTTTTTCAGAGCAGCGGATACACAAGCTGGAATAACTCATCCATGTACATTTTTGCCCTCAACTTTTCCAGCCACGGAGCAAGACAGCTGAGTGGAGATGGGTTTAGGAGGCTCTGGTGACAGGGCACAGAGCACAAGGATGGGAGCTGAGGCATCCATGGGGTGGGAAGCACTGAGAACCCCACAATACCAAGGTGTTTCCAAGGTCCAAACCCCTTATGCCCCAGGGAAGCAGCCGTGTTTCTGTGACATGTTTTTATTATAAAAGCCCATTTGGTAAGTACTTCCTTAGCCTATGACCAGACCAGGTAGCTGTTTTCATTCCATCTCCTGGGAGGGAAGGTCAGGGGTAATGTGGTGTCAGGCAGTCAACAAGGTGCTCCCTCCCTGGCCCTCGAGAGTCCACATTGCCAGCTGCACCACCCATGGTGCCTTGGAGAGCTGAGGCCAAGGGTCTCTGCCACAGGCATTCCTATTCCTGTTCGAATGGCTTCAGGAGGGAAGGTGGGAGCTACTCGAGGCCTCCTGGCTGGGATCCTAGAGCAGGTGGCCGATGATGATGAGAGCAGAGATGGCGTCAATGATGGTGCCCTTCGGAGTCTGGAAAGCACTTGGGTGTCCTAGGCTGAGAGCATCACAGACGCCGACTCAGTTCTTCTTGGTCTTGGGAGTGTCGTACTTCCGCTTGCTCGAGTACCACAGTAGCAATGGGATGCCGATGGATGGGAGTGTCATGACCCCAAAGGCTGCCCAGTCCAGCTAGGAGAGACAGGGAGACTCGGGTAAGCAGTGGGAGGGCCCCAAGGAGAGCAAGAGCTCCCTATCCCCACTTTCTGTACAACGTGCACAGGAAGGTTCCTTAGGGACCAATCCACATCCCAGTGATGAAGCCAATGACCTCCCTAACCCAGCCCAACCAAGAAGATCTCCTGTTTTTGTTTTTGGAGGATTTGAGGCCATATCCAATGGTGCTCAGGGCTTGCTCCTGGCTTTGTGCTCAGGGAACATTCCTGATGAGGGATCATGGACCATGTACAAGGCAAGTGTCTTATCATTTGTACTTTCTCTCTGCAGCCTCCTATACGTTGCTTTTAAATTTCAAAACAGGGACTCGAGCAATAGCACAGCAGTAGAGCATTTGCCTTGCATTCAGCCAACCCGGGACAGACCCAGGTTTGGTCTATGGTATCCCATATGGTCCCTAAAGTCTGCCAGGAGTGATTTCTTTTTGTTTTCTTTGTTTTTTCTTTTTTTTTTTTTTGTGGTTTTTGGGTCACACCCGGCAGTGCTCAGGGGTTATTCCTGGCTCCATGCTCAGGAATTGCTCCTGGCAGGCACGGGGGACCATATGGGACACTGGGATTCGAACCGATGTTCTCCTGCATGAAATGCAAATGCCTTACCTCCATGCTATCTCTCCGGCCCCTTTTCTTTGTTTTTTTTGGTCATACCCGGCAGCACTCAGGAATTACTCCTTGCTCTGCGCTCAGAAATTGCTCCTGGCAGGCTCGGGGAACCATATGGGATGCTGGGGATCAAACCCGGGTCTGTCCTGAATTGGCAGTGTGCAAGGCAAACACCCTATTACTCCTGTCCCCTGGAGCAATTTCTGAGTACAAAGCCAGGAGTAACTAACCCCTGTGTACTACCGGTTGTGATCCAAAACAAAAAACAAATTTCAAAACAGACCCAGGACTCTAAGTCAGTCCTCTATTCAAGACTGATTAGGAAAAAAAGGGCAGTTCTTTGTTTAGTCAGCTGTCATATCAAGCCACCAAAGCTATACTCCTGATTCAAATGAGAATATTTCATGGCTGTCTGTATATACACCAGAACCTTGAAACTAATACACCTTCAGGGACCGGAGTGATAGCACAGCGGGTAGGGCGTTTGCCTTGCAAACGTGGCTGACCCAGGTTCAATTCCCAGCATCCCATAGGATCCCCCAAGCCTGTCAAGACCCATTTCTGAGCACAGAGCCAGAAGTAACCCGAGTGCTAGCAGATGTGGCCCAAAAACCAATAAATGAATAAATGAATGAATGAATCAATCATTCTTCAGTACAGCCAGAAACCAACAACTAAACACATCTTGGCAAACCAATCAGCTATTCCTTCCCCCAGAGAGCTAGAGACACCCCTCAAATGCTTACAAAGTGTGGGGAGAATCGCCGATCAAACTCCCTCTGGGCCAGGATGCCGCCCTGTCCCGGCGCACTGGTGAAGCCGACCTGCAAGGAAAGAACAGAGCAGTGAGGCTCGGCTTCCCGCCTTCTCTCCTGAAAAGTGGCACCAACCATCCCATTTTGAGATTCTAAGAGGAAAGGAATCTAGAGCTAGAGAGGTTTACAGAGGTGCCTGTCGGGAACCAGCAGGCCTGAGGAATGACTGGCTTTTGGCGTTATTTCCTTATTTCTCAAGTAGAGATTCTTGTCCATAGCACAGTGACAGGAGACACAAACAAAATAATCACAGGATTCTGACAAGCCACAAGCACTCGCCAGGTTTGCACTCCTGGAGAGCTTGAGGGAAGGAGGCTCAGCGTGGAGCACATTACAAAAACTTCATTCTAAGAGACAACTGAGCCGAAGCGATAGCACAGCAACAGGGCGTTTGCCTTGCAAGCAGCCCATCCAGAAAAGACAGTGGTTCAAATCCCGGCATCCCATATGGTGCCCTGAGCCTACCAGGAGTGACTTCTGAGCACAGAGTCAGGAGTAAACCCTGAGGTTGCCAAGTGTGACCCAAAATTAAAAAAATTTTAAAGAGGGGCTGGAGCTGTGGTGCAAGCAGTAGGGCATCTGCCTTTTCCGCTCTAGCCTAGGACGGACCTTGGTTCGATTCCTGGTGTCCCATATGATCCCCTAAGCCAGGAGCGATTTCTGAGTGCATAGACAGGAGTAACTTCTGAGCGTCATGGGGTGTGGCCCAAAAACAAAAACAAAAAAAAAAATTATTTTTTAAAGAGATAACTGAGGGACTGGAGGAGTGGCACTAGAGAAAAGGAGTCTCTGCCTTGCAAGCGCTAGCCCAGGAGACCACGGTTTGATCCCCTGGCATCCCATATGGTCTCCGAAGCCAGGAGTGATTTCTGAGCGCATAGCCGGGAGTAACCCCTGAATATCACTGGGTGTGGCCCAAAACAACAAACAAAAATAAAAACAAGAAACAAAAAAGAGACAGCTGAATCTTTGATTTTCTGTTAACTGATCCAGTTTCAAGAAGAGCCAGGAACTGATGCCAGAAGAAGAAATGATACCAAATTAAGAAAAAAAAAACACATAACTGGAACTGTTAGACCACTGTTCCATATGATTGATGAACTCAAGGTAATGCATACTAGATTTCATTTTTGAGGGGGGCACACCCATGGTACTGGAAGTACAAGACAACAACCAGGAGATGCTGGGAACTGAACCCAGAGCTTGTACATTCAAAACATGAGCTCGGGGCCGGAGAGAAAGGTGTTTGCCTTTCATGCAGAAGGACGGTGGTTCGAATCCCGGCATCCCATATGGTCCCCTGTGCCTGCCAAGGGCGACTTCTGAGCACAGAACCAGGAGTAACCCTGAGCGATGCCGGGTGTGACCCCAAAAATAAAAAACAAACGAACAAAAAATCTAGCAGGCCAGAGCAATATTATTAGGTAAGATGCTAACTATGCATGCAGCTGATCCAGGTTTGATTCTCGGCAGCACATATGGCCCATCTCTCTGGCTTCTGTGTGAAGGTCTCTAAAGGAAATATAAATTTTTTGTTTGTTCTTGTTTTGTCCTGGGTCGGCTGCTAGCAAGGCAAACGCCGTACTGCTATGCTATCTCTCCAGCTTCCAAAAGCAAATACATACATTTCTGCTCTGGCCCAAGCTTTTGTTTGTTTGTTTGTTTTTGTTTTGGGGCCACACCTGGCGGTGGAGCTGATGACTCATTTCTGACTCTGCTCAGGGAACCTTAGGTTGCACTCAGGTCACAGCCACTTGTGAGACAAGGGTTAATTGTATACTCTCTGCAGCCCCTGAAGAGCTGTCTTCAAGGAAGGGCACTCATACTGCAGGGAATGCTAGCTTGCCTTGACAAAGCAGAGATGTGAGGAGGAGAGAGAGGGCTGGTAGGCCTCTCCATCCATCTCAACAGCTCTGTTCTGGAATGGTGGAAGAAGAACATTCATCTGAACTGGCCTTCCTTCCTTAGGAGTCTACCCTGAATTTCTAGTCATCTTATGGCCCTCTGAATTCAGTCAGGTTCTGCTCTGGAAACCCAAAGTGTGTTCTGAGGTGGGCTGAGGTCACCACCCCTCACCCTACACTGAACCCCCGGAGGCAACTCACCACCACAGGGCCATCCTCCTGGGCCAGGTAAGTAACAGTGGCTGAGGTGAAGTTGAAGTATCCGGCTTTGAGGGGGCGCAGGACCACGGTATGGGAGACATTGCTGGCCCTAGCTCGAGAGTTAAGGAAGGGAAAAAGGCGAGTTGGGGCCGGAGTCAATAGTACAGTAGGATGATTGTTTTGAACAGAGCCAACACAGGTTTAATCCCTGGTGTCCCATATGGTCCCCAGCACATTACCAGGAATAATTCTTGTGTGCAGAGCCAGGAGTAACCCCTGAGCACTGCTAGGTATGACCTCAAAAAAAGGTGAGCTGAAATCAGTGACCTTTCAACTGACCTTTCAACTGAACTAAATGCTCATACATGGCAAAAACACATATGATTACCCCCCATACTTAGCAAGTATTAAAGAAAAAAATCTAGCTGGCCAGAGCAGTATTATCAGGTAGGATGTTAACTATGATGCAGTTGTCCCAGTACAACCTTCAGCAGCACATATGGCCCATCTCTCTGGCCACTGTGTGAAGGTCTCTAAGGTAAATATATTTCTGCTCAAGTGTCTGAATTGAGCTCACACCACTTCCACCAGGCTCTCACCACTTTATCCAGAATTGTGGCAGGAAGCTGGCCAGAACTCACAGACTGATGAGATATTGCTGTGTGGGCCAATCCCCCAAAACCCCAACTTTATCCCCCAGAGTCAAGAGGATACGGTGCAATTCGGTCCCATTTGACATTAAGCATTCCGGAGACAATGCCGAAGTCCTCAGGCGGGAAGGAATCATCAGATAATTCCACATCTAATGCAGCACTGAAAGAAAGGTAACAAAGAAGGTGTAGTTTATGGATTCTTTTTGGGTCACACCTTGTGATGTTCAAAGGTTTCTCTCCAGGTTCTGGTCACTTCTGGCAGGGCTCAGAGGATCATGTTACCATGTTGGATGCCAGGGACTGAATCCAGGTTGTTTTTATGCTAGGAAAGAGTCCTATCTACTATTCTATTGCTCCAACCTCATATACTTTATGTATTAATGTTTTATGTTACTGTTAAAATATTTTTATATTAAACTGGGCCAGAGAGATAGCATGGAGGTAGAGTGTTTGCCTTGCATGCAGAAGGTCGGTGGTTCGAATCCCGGCATTCATATGGTCCACCGAGCCTGCCAGCAATGATTTCTGAGCGTAGAGCTGGGAGTAACCCCTGAGCATTGCAGGGTGTGACCCAAAAACCAAAAAAAAAAAATTTTTTTTAGGTGGGGCCAGAGAGATAGCATGGAGGTAAAGCGTTTGCCTTGCATGCAGAAGGTGATGGTTCGAATCCCAACATCCCATATGGTCCCCCGAGCCTACCAGGAGCGATTTCTAAGCATAGAGCCAGGAGTAACCCCTGAGCACTGCCAAGTGTAATCCAAAAACCAAAAAAAAAAATGTTTTGGGGCCAGAGCAGTAGCACAAGCAGTAGGGCATTTGCCTTGCATATGGCTGACCTAGGACAGACTGCGGTTCAATCCCCCAGCATCCCATATGGTCCCCCAAGCCAGGAGCAATTTCTGAGCGCATAGCCAGGAGTAACTCCTGAGCGTCAGGTGTGGCCCAAAATGCAAAAAAAAAAAAAAAAAAAAAAAAACCAAACCAAAAAGAATCCAGGTCAAGAGACAGGGAATGTGGCTCAAAAGCAAAGCAAACACTGCAAATATACAGGCCATGAGCTCCATGCCCAGAACCACAATTTATTTTTAATTAAAAAATTAAATATGGGGTCGGAGAGATAGCAAAGCTGTAGAACGTTTGTCTTGCACGTAGCAGATCAGGGCGGCTGGTCGTTCGAATTTTGGCACCCCAGGAGTGGGATTCTGCCAGAAGTGATTTCTGAGCACAGAGCCAGAAATAACCCCTGAGCACCACCAGGTGTGACCCGAAAAAAAAAACAAATATATAAATTTGTTTTTATATATATGTGTGTATTTTTTTCCGGGGGCCAGAGTGATAGCACAGTTTGTAGGGTGCTTGCCTTGTACATGGCCGACCTGGATTTGATTTCAGCATCCCGTAAGTTTCCTTGAGCCCATTAGGGAAACTCCCATCAGGGAATCAGGATTGATTCCTGAGTACAGAACCCAGAGTAGCCCCTGAGCATAACTGGGTGCTGCCCAAAAACAAAACAAAAAAAGAAAAAAAACACTTTATTTGGGAGGGGCAGGGGGTTTTGGGTCACACCCGGTGGTGCTCAGGGGTTACTCCTGGCACTCTGCTCAGAAATCACTCCTGGCAGGCACAGGGGACCATATGGGATGCCGGGATTCAAACTACCTTTGGTCCCGGGTTGGTTGCTTGCAAGGCAATGCCCTAGTGCTGCGCTATCTCTCCAGCCCCCCCAAAAAATCATTTTAAATAAATAAATTAATAGATGAGGGCTGGAGCAATAGTAGAGGATAGGACATTTGATCATTCTCTGGCACCTCAAATAGTTCTGAGTGATTCCTGAGTGCAGAGCCAGAAGCCCTGAACACTGCTGATTTTTTTTTTTTTTTTGGTGTTTGGGCCACACCTGGCCGTGCTCAGAGGTCACTTCTGGCTGTCTGCTCAGAAATATCTCCTGGCAGGCACGGGGGACCATATGGGACACCGGGATTCGAACCAACCACCTTTGGTCCTGGATCGGCTACTTGCAAGGCAAACGCCGCTGTGCTATCTCTCCAGGCCCAACACTGCTGATTTTGACACCCCCATATAATCCCCATAAATCAAGACAACAAAATATACACTCATGAAAGCAATCTTTTTTATTTTTTGGTTTATGGGCCAGGAGTTACTCCTGGCTCTGTGCTCAGAAACTGCCCTGGCAGACTCAGGGGATATATGGGATTGAACCAAAGTCCACTGCATGCAAGGCATAAGTCCTATCATTGTGCTATCACTTCGGCCCCTCATGAAAGCAATCTTATAAAAAATAAAAATAAAAGATCTTGGGGCCAGGAAGGTGGCACTAGAGGTAAGGTGTCTGCCTTGCAAGCTCTAGCGTAGGATGGACCGAGGTTCGATCCCCCAGCGTCCCACCATATGGTCCCCCCAAGCCAGGAGTAACCCCTGAGTGTCAAACGGGTGTGGCCCAAAAACCAGGTAACAGAGAACCTCACTCATTCTGCCTCACCGTCCTCTCCCTCCCTATTTCACCACAAAAACTCAGAGAGTAGAAGAGGGTTAAGGTATAGCTACAGTAAGGGGGGGGGGGGCAGGAACACACACACTCACCCATGCTCTCTGCTGCTGCAAAGAGTCTCAGTCAGTTAATTGGAGCTGAAGAAACAGTACAGAAAGAAGGGCCCTTGCCTTGCACTAGGCCAGCCTCGATTCAATCCCCAGCACCCCATATGGTACCCCAAACACCAGGAGTAATTCCTGAGTGAAGAGCCAGGAGTAAGTCTTGAGCACTGCTGGGTGTGTGTCCCCAAAACAAAACCAAAGCTGGTTAGTTTTTCATGATCTGTTCCCAGCATGGCGGTGAGAGATTTCAGCAAAGCTGTGGGACTTAGGGGTGAGGTGGTGGTGGGGAGCTCTCTCACCTGGAGCCCACATTGTAGATGTTGTACTGCAGAGTCAGATCTCGGCCCTCCACGGCGTATCTATTAAGCAGCGACTTGGACGCTAAGAGCCTGGCTCCATCTTCTGCTTGAGTGACAGCGAGCAGGGCCACCAGCACCACTGCCAGCAGCTTCATTTTCTGAGAAAAGAAAAATGCAGAGAAAGGTCGGAGCATTCCTAGTGAGAATGACAGCCACGAGGCCATCGGGGTTCAGTACCCTGAGCCCAGCCAGGAGTGATCCCTGAGCACCACTGGGGAGTTATCCCTGAGCACTTCTAGGTATGATCCTAGAGTACAAAGAGATGGGAGTAAGAGAGAGAGGGAAAAAAGAGATGCAGCAGTCATCCATACTATGCCTTAGATCACCTCTGTACCACCAAAGGTACACCCTGGCAAGTCTCAGTAAAGCTATCCTGGAACAGGGGGTCCATCCTACCAGACTTCCCTACCCTTTAGTCCTGCATTCTTCCCTTGGGTATATGGTCCCAGAAGGCCTGCACCTCTCTTGGGGGGGGGTTCACTATGTGCTCCCGCATGACACGTCTTCCACCAAAGTGTCGTCTCCCGTCCCACCCCTCTCCCGAGTTAGCCCCCAGCCACTGGTGTCTACGTGGACCTGAAACCCAGCCTGGCCTCCATACTCACCGTGTGGATCCGAAACAGGCAGAGGACCGGAAGAGAGAGTCAGCGCCCAGGGGCCGGAAGTAGAGCTGGCCGGAAACCGTGCCGCTCCGCCCGCGCGGCCTTCTGGGAGTTGTAGTTCTTCGTCCAACTCCAAGTCCCTTTGTAGTACGGGCCTGCAGGCCCCTCCAGGTGGATGCTACGGGACTCAATGTGGCTCCGCCCTGTCGACCCTCTTCGGTGGGTTTTCAGGTCGTCTTTAAGATGTTCACCACTGGGGCCGGAGCAATTGCATGTGCCTTGCTTGTGACTGACCATGGTTCGTTTCCCGGCATCACCTGTAGTCTTCCGTGCTTGCCAGAAGCGATTTCTGAGCGCCACCAGTGTGTCCAAAAAACAAAACAAAACAAAAAGATGTTGACCATTAAGATGTTACTCAGGTGGGGCCGGAGAGATAGCATGGAGGTAAGGCATTTACCTTTCATGCAGAAGGTCATCGGTTCGAATCCCGGCGTCCCATATGGTCCCCCGTGCATGCCAGGAGCAATTTCTGAGCAAGGAGCCAGGAAAAACCCCTGAGCACTGCCGGGTGTGACCCAAAAACCAAAAAAAAAAAAGATGTTACTCAGGGCCCGGAGAGATAGCACAGCGGCGTTTGCCTTGCAAGCAGCCGATCCAGGACCAAAGGTGGTTGGTTTGAATCCCGGTGTCCCATATGGTCCCCCATGCCTGCGAGGCGCTATTTCTGAGCAGACAGCCAGGAGTAACCCCTGAGCACCGACGGGTGTGGCCCAAAATAAAAAAAATAAATAAAATAAAAAAAAGAACAAACAAAAAAAAGATGTTATTCAGCGTAACTGGCAAATTTAGAGACCTTTATATGCTCAGGCTAGAAATTTGATAACCCTCTACATTCAATAAATCTCCAGGGTCCGGAGAGATAGTATGGAGGTAAGGCGTTTGCCTTTCATGCACTGCCGGGAGTGACCCAAAAACCAAAAACCAAAAAAAAAAAAAAAATCTCCAGATACAGAACTTATAGTGTTTTTGTTGTTCAGGTCTTACTCCTGGCGGCCTGAGGGCATCATATGGGATGCCTGGGATCCAAATCTGTAGGTAGTGTTCAAGTCAAGCAGCCTACACTCTATACTATTTCTCTTTTTTTTTAAGGGGGGGGTCATACTCGGCAGCACTTAGAGGTTACTCCTGGCTCTAGGCTCAGAAATCGCTCCTGGCAGGCTAGGGGGACCACATGGGATGCCGAGATTTGAACCACCGTCCTTCTGCCTGCAAGGCAAGGCAAACGCCTTACCTCCCTGCTATCTCTCCGGCCCCTCTCTCTCTCTTTTTTTTTTTTAATTTTTTTTATTGGTCACTGTGAAAGACAGTTACAAAGTTGTTCATGATTGAATTTCTGTCAAATAAAACACCCATCCCTCCCCCAGTGCACATTGCTGGCCACTGCTTTTAGTATTTTATTTAATTTATTTATTTTGGTTTTTGGGCCACACCTGGCAATGCTCAGGAGTTACTTCTGGCTATCTGCTCAGAAATAGCTCCTGGCAGGCACAGGGGACCATATGGGATGCCAAGATTTGAACCAACCACCTTAGTTCCTGGATCGGCTGCTTGCAAGGCAAACACCGCTGTGCCATCTCTCCAGCCCCTGCTTTTAGTATTTTAGTAGTTTTGTGAGACCATTCTCAACTCAGAGCTGGAGTGATCACTCAGGACCTCACATAGGCAATTGCTCTAGCTGTTAAACACCATCTCTATTTATTTATTTATTTATTTATTTATTTTTTGTTTTTTTCGGGCCACACCCATTTGATGCTCAGTGGTTACTCCTGGCTAAGCTCTCAGAAATTGCCCCTGGCTTGGGGGGACCATCTGGGACGCCGGGGGACTGAACTGCGGTCCTTCCTTGGCTAGCGCTTGCAAGGCAGACACCTTACCTCTAGACACCTTACCTCTAGACACCTTACCACCTTGCCGGCCCCCTTTTTTTTTTTTTGGTTAAACAACGTCTCTGACCAGCCTTAAACTTTATTTCCAAACCATATTAGATGCAAAATAGATCCTTTCTTTTCCATTCCTGCTTTAGTTACAATTGATCAGAGACTATTTCTTTTTTGTTGTTTGTTTTTGAGTCACACCTGATGACGCTCAGGGATTACTCCTGGCTTTATGCTCAGAAATCACTCCTAGCAGGCTCGGGGGACCATATGGGATCTGTCAGTCCTGGGTCAGTAGTAACATGCAAGGCAAATGCCCGACTGCTGTGCTATCTCTCTGGGCCCAGATCAGGGACATTTCTGCCTCTGTGCTCACAAGTGACCCATGGTGGTGCTGGGGAGTCCTTATGTGATACTGGAGTTCTATCTCAAACCTGGCATTTGTATTCAATGTAAATGCTTTATTTCTCCACTGTCACTAGCTCTCCACCCAGAGTTCATACTAGTTATTGTGTACTGTCTACAGATCACATTCAGAACTTGCTGGAGGGAGCAGAAATTGAACTCACAGCCTCAGGCTGGCAAGGCAGGGACATCAGCTGCCAGACAGCTTTCTTTGAAACAGAGTGGCCAGAGAGATAATATGGAAATTAAGAAATAAACTGAGGGGCCTGAGAGCTAGCACAGAGGAGAGCGTTTGCATTTCATGCAGAAGGACAAGGAAGGTGTGGTTCGAATCCCAGCATCCCATATGGTCCCCCAAACCAGCCAGGAGCAATTTCTTTGTTTGTTTGTTTGGGTTTGTTTGTTTTTTTTTTTTTCGGGCCACACCGGCAGTGCTCAGGGGTTACTCCTCGCTGTCTGCTCAGAAATAGCTCTGGCAGGCACGGGGGACCATATGGGACACTGGGATTCCAACCAACCAGCTTTGGTCCTAGATCAGCTGCTTGCAAGGCAAACCCCGATGTGCTATCTCTCCGGGCCCTCTTTTTTTGTTTTGTTTTGTTTTGGTTTTTAGGCCACACCCAGCGGTGCTCAGGGGATACTCCTGGCTGTCTGCTCAGAAATAGCTCCTGGGCCGGGCGGTGGCGCTGGAGGTAAGGTGCCTGCCTTGCCTGCGCTAGCCTAGGACTGACCGCGGTTCGATCCCCCGGCGTCCCATATGGTCCCCCAAGAAGCCAGGAGCAACTTCTGAGCGCATAGCCAGGAGTAACCCCTGAGCGTCACAGGGTGTGGCCCAAAAACCAAAAAAAAAAAAAGAAAAAAGAAAAAAGAAAAAAGAAATAGCTCCTGGTAGGCAGGGTCCTTGCAAACGCTGCTGTGCTATCTCTCTGGGCCCCCAGGAGCAATTTCTGAGCATAGAGCCAGGAGTAACCTGAGTGCTGCCAGGTGTGACCCAAAAAGCAAAAAATATATATACTGAGATTGCAGCCAGCCCTAGTTCCATACCCACCACCACAGGTTCCTCAAGCATCACTGGTGTAGCCCTGAAGGATTCCAGCACCCTCAAGTTACCCTATAACTCCCGGCAGTACAGGAAGCAGCACCTTATCCTCAGGTTCTTGCATCGACCCACCTGCCATACCAGCCAGGATTCATGACCAGAAGGGGCCATGGGAGATGCCTGGGAGGCCCCTCAGAGTAAAGTGGACAGATGAACATCAGTTCTTTATGTTGCCTCTCTGAGACACCAGCCTCTACTCTTCCCAGGAGGTGCTCCTGCCCAGGAGGTGGCAAGTCTCAGTAATGGACTCAGGAATGGATGGTTGGCTGCTACCCACTTTCACTTTAGTCTGAGACCTGCCCATGTGGGCCTGCAGTCTGCCCATTCCAATAGCTAATCAGCTGCTGGGGGCTCAGAGATACACCTCCTCTCAGATCACACTCTCACCCTTACCTCCCATAGCCTCAGGACTAGTAGTGAGTCTTGGAGTTAGGGGATTTTTAAAAATATTTTTATTTATTTAAAGAAAACTAGAGGGTCAGAGTGATCGCACAGTGGAAGGGCATTTGCCTTGCACACCGATGACCCAGGACGAACCTGGGTTTAATTCTTGGCATCCCAAATGGTCCTCCGAGCCTACCAGGAGCAATTTCTGAATGAAGAGCCAGGAGTCACGGGGTGTGATCCAAAAAGAAAAAAAAGAGAGGTCAGAGTGGTGATGGCACAGTGGGTAGGTGTTTGCCTTGCATGTGGCCGACCTGAGTTCAATACCCTGCATTCCATATAGTCCCTGAGCACCGCTGGGTGTAGTCCTAAGACAAAAAAAAAAAAAAAGAAAAGAAAAGAAAATGCATCATATAGTTGATAACTATACATTTGTTTCCAGATCAGTGAAAGCAAAGTTATTGAAAAAAAAAAAATGAAGATAAGTCTGCCAGAAGTGACTTCTGAGTGCAGAGACAGAAGAAATGCCTGAGCATCACCAAGTGTGGCTCCCCAAACCAAAATAAGTAAATATATTAAAATACAAGAAAAGAGGAAAAAATGATAAAAGAGTACAGTAGCAAGTTCATTTGTGAAAACTATTGTATCACCAATGAAGTCACTAATACAATGGCAGAAGGTTTAGTAATTTCTTGTGGTTATCTATCCAGTCTCAAGTTGGGGTGTTCCTTTAAGGCTGGCTACATCACACAAATGAAGTTGTCCAGAAATATAAAGCTAAGATACTAGGAATTTAGGGGCATATACTCACCTGCAGGACCTACTGGAAGGTCTGGTTCAAACATAGCTTTTGCATTTGTGGTTGTTATTACAGTGCCAGGCTTTCCTGAAAGAAGGAAGATACTGGGGGAGGGGGTGCCCACACTCACTCCAAAAAAAGCCCTGGTAATATCAGGCCAAGAACCAGCATACCTTAAGTGTGCTAAGATTGGCATCCAGCAGGCAATCTAGAGGTCAATGATGAGGCAGGTCATCGGGGAAACAGTGATTCTGGGTGATAGAAGCAGCAAGCATGGCTTCCGCATGGTGGATATTTAGCCCACTCTCTCCTCCTGAAATGGCCAAACTTGTGCTCCATGAGCCAGTGTAGCAATACCTTCACAACTTGGTTTACATCTCGTTCGAGAAAAGTGAATCAGTGGCGCTAGCCTGCTTCAAACATGGTGACTGCATTTGTGGGCCTGGTTACATTAAAAGATGGTACTCATGGGCCCGGAGAGATAGCACAGCGGCGTTTGCCTTGCAAACAGCCAATCCAGGACCAAAGGTGGTTGGTTCGAATCCCGGTGTCCCATATGGTCCCCCGTGCCTGCCAGGAGCTATTTCTGAGCAGACAGCCAAGAGTAACCCCTGAGCACCGCCGGGTGTGGCCCAAAAACAAAAACAAAAAAACAAAAAACAAAAAAAAAGATGGTACTCAGGGGCCCAGAGAGATAGCATAGTGATGTTTGCCTTGCAAGCAGCCGATCCAGGACCAAAGGTGGTTGGTTCAAATCCTGGTGTCCCATATGGTCCCCCGTGCCTGCCAGGAGCTATTTCTGAGCAGACAGCCAGGAGTAACCCCTGAGCTACGCTGGGTGTGGCCCCAAAACAAAACAAAACAAAACAACAAACGAAAAAAAAAAAAGATGGTACTCAAGAGACCAGGCCTATATAGTACTGGGGGTTGAATCTGGGTTAGCTGAATGCAAGACAAAACGCCTTAACTCTGTATTATCTCTTTGTCACCACTGTCCCCACCCCTCCACCCACACAGTGCTCAGAGCTCACTCTGGTTTTGTGCTACAGCCCTGGCTTGGGGCCTACAGCTTTGAGGACCAAGTTAAAGCTGACTGAACATGGGCCGGAGAGATAGCATGGAGGTAAGGCATTTGCCTTGCATTCAGGACAGTGGTTCGAATCCTGGCATCCCACTATGGTCCCCCAAGCCTGCCAGGAACGATTTCTGAGCGTTTAGCCAGGAGTAAGCCCTGAGCGCTGGTGGGTATGACCCAAAAACCAATAAATAAATAAAGCTGACTGGACATGAGCTAAGAGCCTTACTTGCTATACATCTATTGCTACTGCCCTCCCTCTTTTACTTCTTGTTTTTTGGTTTTGTTTTGTTTTTTTTGGATCACACCCAGCAGCACTCAGGGGTTATTGGGCTCTGTGCTCAGAAATCACTCCTGGCAGGCTCGGGGGACCATATGGGATGCCAGGATTTGAACCACCTTCCTTCTGCATGCAAGGCAAACGCCCTTACTCCGTGCTATCTCTCCAGGGTCCCCCCTTTTTTGTTATTTTTTTGTTTCTCCAGCCCCTTTTATCATCTATTTTTATTATTTGCTCCCACCTCTTATATATATATATATATTGCAGTGTTGGAATTAAAGCCCAGGTCTTATTCATGCAAGACACGTATTCTATGGCTGAGTTCTCTGCCTCCATAATTTTAGTTTTGGAACTACAATTGGCAGTATTCAGAGCTTACTCCTAACTGCTTCCCCCACTCCCAACTCTCAGCTCTGTAGACCAGGTTTTGTTTTTTTGGTTTTTGGGTCACACCGGTGGCACTCAGGGGTTACTCCTGGCTTTGCACTCAGAAATTGTTCCTGGAAGGCATGGGGACCATATGGGATGCCAGGAATCAAATTCTGGATCAGCAGTATGCAAGGCAAATGCCCTACTGCTGTGCTATCACTCCAATACCCTATGGACCAGTTCTTAAGACTTCCCGCCTCACAGTAGGATAAAGCCCGAGAGGCAGGAGACAGGTAAAAGGCTGCTGCTCTCCAGGCGTGGTGGTACCCACATGACAGTACCTTTCCCTCAGGGTCTATCAGGGTGTTCCCCCCCCCAGCACTACTGGGTGTGGCCCCCCAAACAAAGGCCCTCTGAAAGTCCTAAAAGGACTTTCTTTTTTTTTTTTTGGTTTTTGGGCCACACCCGGTAACGCTCAGGGGTTACTCCTGGCTATGCGCTCAGAAGTCGCTCCTGGCTTGGGGGACCATATGGGACACCGGGGGATCGAACCGCGGTCCGTCTCCTAGGCTAGCGCAGGTAAGGCAGGCACCTTACCTCCAGCGCCACCGCCCGGCCCCTAAAAGGACTTTCTTTTGGGGGCCATGTCCACTGCACCACATGACAGCACCCCTCCCCCAGGGCCTATCAGCAGCCTGCAAGGCAAACATCCCACCTCTGTGCTATCACTCAGGCCCCTTGAAAGGATTTTCAAGACAATCAGTGGTAGTTTTGTGTATTGGGCCACACTAAATAGTGTGTGGGGCAGGAGTGGGTGGGAGCAGCTATCTGGGATTCTACCATCATGGAAGGCAGGCACACCAAGAGCTTACTGTAGGCTCAGTTTTTCTTTTTAGGCCACACCTAGCGGTGTTCAGGGGTTACTCTGGCAGGCTTAAGGGGACCATATGGGACAAGGCAAATGTCCTATCCACTGGCTCCTCTAGGCATTTTTTCCTTGGTTCTGGCAATACCTAGCAATTCTCAGGGGGTTAGTAGTAAGGCTTGGGGGAGCATATGAAGTGCTGGAGATAAAACTTGAATTGGTTGCCTGCAAGGAAGTGCTCTCCCCATATTTTCTTTTTCTTTTTTTTTTCTTTTTGCCTTTTGGGTCACACCTGGTAACACTCAGAGGTTAATCCTGGCTATGCGCTCAGAAATCACTTCTGGCTTGGGGACCATATGGGATGCTGGAGGATGAAACTGTAGTCCATCTTAGGCCAGTGTGTGCAATGCCCTACCACCACCATTCAGGCCCCAGTCTACCCATTTTTCCTTTTTGCTCTGATGGGAGGAGTCACATGGTGGGGCATGAACCCTCTTTTGTGCTGGGGTTCAAACTCAGGCCAGCAATAGGCAAGGCAAAGTGCTTTGGACCTACTTACTATCTTTCAGGTCCCTGGAGAGGTTTTTCCCAACTTCAGTCCTGGTAGGATAAAAGGCATCTTATGAAAAGATCAGAGGACATAAGTAATGACCTGATTTACTCTCCAACATCTTTCATCCTTCCTTCTCTCAGTTCTGACCTGTAGGGGCACAGGGCAGGGGACTATGGAGCCAGACAGGACATTACTTCCCCATCCTAACCTAAAGATGCCAGTGCCCTAGAAACTACAGATCCGGGGCTGGAGAGATAGCATGGAGGTAAAGCGTTTGCCTTTCATGCAAGAGGTCATCGGTTCGAATCCCAGCGTCCCATATGGTCCCCCGTGCCTGCCAGGAGCGATTTCTGAGCATGGAGCCAGGAGTAACCCCTGAGCACTGCCGGGTGTGACCCAAAAAAAAACCACAAAAAAAAAAAAAAAAAAAAAAAAAAGAAACTACAGATCCTTTCCCTATAGGAATGAACACAAACAGTGAGAGACCAAAATTACACTTGGGCAATTGATTGAACTCAACTTTACAATTTTCCCAGAATTGTCTGTCCTTTAAAACCAAGTGGTTGTCTTCTGAGTTTCCTCTACCCAGAAAACCAACACCAGATAGATACCCTCACAACAAAGACCACACCATTTATTTACAAAGGCCGGTGTGGGGTGGGGATGGGAGTGCCTGGGACATCCAGTTTGGATTGCTCAGCAGTGGCTCCTTCACAGGTGGACTGAGTGGCAGCAGTAACAGGGGCCTCCATGAACTCCGACAGAGCACACACATGCCAGTGTTGGTCAAAGGCTCCCCTGCCAACTCTTCCTCCCACAGAGAGAAGGTTCTGGCCTAGAAGTTAACTGTTGACTCCAAAAGCAGAGGCTGTGAGTGTGAAGAGCCAGGGGCTCAAGGGCAAAGACTCATCCTCTCCAGGTCATGAGTGGGTGCCGTTCATAGCTCCAACAGCTCGATGGCCCTTCCATTTCAACTCAGCACCCATGCAGGGAGGTGCATTCATGCCCTAACCTCCAACAGCCTCGACTCCCATCTTGTGTTTTGGGGGGCCTGGAGGGAGCACAGATACCGAGTACCCAGGGTATTTGGGCAGGTCCTGTGCTCATGCAAATATGCATGAGTGCACTTGAGTATGTGCGGTTGGGGAAATGGAGCCAGAATGGCCCTGCAGGAGCCCTCTTAACTGTCATCATCACCCGTTCATTAGCATCCGTAATTCTCTGCAGGACATGCCAAGAGGGACAGAGTGTCTGACCCCCCAACTGTCAACAACCACACAGACTTTTGCTCCTTTTCTTCTATATCCAGAAAAATCTCTATTTCTTCTCTTTTGCTCCATCTCCCTGTGGCTGGGCCAGGGCTTGTCCAGACAGACTATCCCTGGCCTCTAGAGATCACCTATAGAGACTCAAGGAGCCAGGCATCTTCTCCCCCACCACCGGAAGTCCAGAGAGACCCCCTGAGAAAGTGCTGGACCAGGTTATTCCAGCAGCTGGTGGGTGAAACCCCACCAGGAAATTCTCACCTCCCTTAGGTTACAGCTGGGAGGGCCTGGGGGCGGGGGTGGGAAACCGGGAAATTTCCAGAAGTAACTAGGAGAGTGAACCCCTAGTGGCGGCAGATGAAGAGCCTCTTTCAGAATCTGGAGAGCTGGCACTATGGACAAACCACAGAAGCCGTGGGAGACGCTCTGTGAAGCAGGAGCAGGAAAGATGCTGCTGCACATACAGAGGTCAACCCCCAGCTCAATGATCTCGGGCTGTGCTGTGGTGCAGGGGCCCACCCTCCGAGGTCACCCAGCCATTGAAGAGGACAAGGGAGGAGATAGAGGGTGACAAGCAGCAGGTGGGGACTGGCAGAGGAACCAAACACTGGTGTCCGGGGGAAGGGAGGTGCAGGCACTGGCCCAGAACTTAGGAGAGCTGTGAGCCCAGGAGTCTCTCAATGGCCGCGTTAATATCCCCTCCGGTGGCGATCAGGGCCTGCAGGTTGGCCTCCCGGTTGATGAAGCCCATGGAGTTGAGCTGCTCCAGCTGTTGCTGGAACCTCACTTCTGGCGTCTGCACCTGGAAGGAAAGCAGGGACCCAGCTAAGCCACTCTGAACCCAAGATGGGGGCTGTAGCATCATTACAGTCAGGCCCAGGAGCAGGAAGAACATGCTGCAAACGAGGCCACAGGGTCTCTCTCAGCCAACCAGGCCAACAATTCAATGTGAGCCCAAGGATGTGGTGCTGCTCGGCCCTGAAGTTCTAGGGGTTGCCCAGGTCACCCCAGTAGGGATCAGGGTATCAAGTGGTGCTGGGGATTGAAACAAGATCAGCCACAGCAGTTTGGCCCTAAATCAAGTGATATCTTTCTGACTTGCATAACTTTTTTTTGGGGGGGGGGGGAGGGGGAGGATTTGGAGCCACACCTGGTGTTGCTCAGGGCTTTACTCCCTATTCTGTGCTCAGAGCACACTCCTTATGGAGGTCAGGGAATCCTATGGGGTGCCAGGGATTAAACCTGGTAGAGGGGCTGGAGCAATACGACAGTGGTAGGGCATTTGCCTTGCATGCGGCTGATCCAGGACGATCCCCAGTGTCCCATATGGTCACAGTAACAGAATAACATTCCAAGGTGTGGCCCAAAAGACCCTTCCCTCCAAAAAATAGTTTCAAAGTAATAAACCAAGAACAGTCCAGATTTCTCACTGCTTCCTAGCACAATCTGGAGGTGTTAACAGCTGTGGGATGAAAATGAGCTCTCCAGAGCTTCTAGTTTTTGTGTCTGTTCCTGGGTCAGGCCTTTTGCAAAGCAAGTGCTCTACCCAATGTGTTATATTTCCGACTTTTTTTTTTTTTTTTTGGTTTTTGGGTCACACCCAGCAATGCTCAGGCTCAGGGAACCATATGGGATGCCAGGATTCGGGCCAATGACCTGCATGAAAGGCAAATGCCTTACCTTCATGCTATCTCTCCAGCCCCTCTTTTATCTTTTTGTTGTGTTTGTTTTTAGGCCTCAGCCAGCGGTGCTCAGGGGTTACTACCGGCTCTGTGTTCAGGAATCACTCCTGATGGGTTTAGGGAATTATATGGTATGCCGGGGATCAAACCTGGGCCAGGGGCCGGAGTGGTGGCGTAAGACATCTGCCTTGTGTGTGCTAGCCTAGGACGAACCGTGGTTCGATCCCCAGCGTCCCATATGGTCCCAAGCCAGGAGTAACCTCTGAGCATCACCAAGTGTGGCCCAAGAAACAAACAAAAAATACCCTGGACCAACCTTCTGCAAAGCAAACGCCCTACCCACTATACTATTCCTCTGAGTTTTTTAGAGCAATACCAAGGATCAAACAAAGGGCCACAGGCCAATAAGAAAATACCCACTGTTCAGCCCGTCCCTGTCAGGACCACTCTTGTCTCAAAGTCCTAGCAACGAAAACAAGCCAAGGAGGATGAGTTATTTTCTTTTTTCTTTTTTTGGTTTTTGGGCCACACCTGATGTTACTCAGGGGTTACTCCTGGCTGTCTGCTCAGAAATAGCTCCTGGCAGGCACGGGGGACCATATGGGACACTGGGATTCGAACCAACCACCTTTGGTCCTGGATCGGCTGCTTGCCAAGGTAAACGCTGCTGTGCTATCTCTCTGGGCCCAAGATGAGTTATTTTCAAGGTTACAAGGGTCTGAAGCGAGGTCTGGCCCATTCCAAAAGGCTGTCCTCTATATTCTCTGGTGGCCCTTGCTTGACACTACCAAGATGTAACAGGGGTCCCCACCCTAATGTCACTGCCCCACGTACCTGTGAGTTTCCACTTCCAGCAAGAAGCTGGATCATCTGCTGCATGAGCTGCCGCTGGGCCCCAGTTGGGGAGGGTGTGGTTGATGGGGTTGGTGAGGAGGTGGGGACCTCAGGTGGGGCTCCGGGGTTGCCACCTGCAGAAGGTGCTGGGGTACGGGACATTCCAAAGGAGCCAAGGCTGAGGGCAGGGGAGACCAAGACATGGAAATAGCATGCGGGAAAGGGTGGCGATGGGAAATTCAGAAGGAAAGGTGAAAACAAAAAAACAAAAACCAGGAAAACACTTTCAGAGACATGCAGAGCATGGCAGGAAGGAGAGAGCCCCAACCTGCTGTCCTCTCCCTGGCTTCTTAGACACCAAACACACCCATAAACCCATCCCACCTGGGCATTGATCACGCCCACCCAGACATTGCCTTACCTATCTAGGCACTGGCCCTGCCCACTCAGGGAACCAAGCAAGCTCCTCCCACCTGTCTACTAGCACTCACCTAGGCACTAGCCCTGGGGCCTCTGTCTGCAGGGTTTGCAGTCCCTGCTGGATTTGCAGCAGTGCCTGCATGGCACGCGGGTTGGTGAGGATGGAGAGAGACTCTGGATTCTGCATCTGTATGAGAGATGCATAGAAAAAGATAGGAAGGCCACTGAAGTCCCAGCTCTGCTGTACTCCAAGAGGTCAATTGGGCTGCAGGGACAGGTGCCACACTTACCTGTTGCAGGAAAACAGGGAGCTGCAGGCGGAGCTGTTCCTGCAGCTGGGGATTCCCTGCGAACAGCGGCACATTGACCATCATCTGCCAGAGGGGAGAGGGGATTGGAGGAGGCAATATACAGTTCCCTCAGGCCCCAGGCAGTGCACCTGGAGACTTCCTGTGGGTCCAGAAGGGATGGAAGGTGGGGGACAGGACCCACACTGTTCTGGTATCAGCTGTCTCAGGTCAGCTCTAGGTATCCTCAGGGCACTGGAGTTTTCTTTCCTTTTTGGTTTTTGGGGCAACAGCCAGCTGTGTGCAGGGCTTATTCCTGGCAGTACTAGAGGATCTAGGTAATACTGGGGATCAAGCTAGGATTGCAGCAGTTATAGCAAGCACCTTATCTGTCTTATCACTCTGGCTAGGGATTTCCATTGTAGAGGACAGGACTTGCTTATGTCTCATAGTTCATGGCCACTCAGTGCTGATGTTCCTGGGCTGACCCCAGGACTGGCCTCAGCCAGGAAATCCACTCCCCAGCTTGCTTCCCAGGTGCAGCTGATACCTGAGCAGCAAAGTCGGGGTTCTGGGCAAGCGCCTGCATCATGCTGCGCATGTAGGGTGCAGAGATCACGTTCTGCATCAGCTGAGGATTCTCAGAGATCTGCTGGAGCAGGGCCTGCATCTCGGGGCTGTTGAACATCCCTGGACAAGGCGGGAAGCAAGACGGTAACCAGATGGTGCCACAATACCAGCCCACTCCAGCCCGCCTGACTTCAGACACTTCCTGAATGGCTCAGGGAACATGGGTCAGGACCCCCGTTTCTGTGTACCCCAAATGCTCTCCAATTCCTCTGCCAAAGGTAAGACAGCTGACCATTCCATCCAAGTCATTCTCTCTGCCTGGTTCAGACAAGATCAGGAGTGGAAGTGTTTGACTGTCTTAGGGGCTGAGTGCCGTTCTTACACTCCATCCCCTTCAGAAGCAGGTATGCCTGTGGTTTGGCAGGTGCTTGGGCTCGGGCTATCTGTGCCATATGACACACCCGAGACTCAAGAACTTAACCTATAGACTGATAAAGGGATCAGTGTTCAAACACAGTATGCCTAAAACCCAATTATGAGTAACTTTGTAATTGCTTGGTGACTAAACAAAACTTTTAAAAATATTAAAAACTTTTTAAAAAAAAAAAAAAAAAAAAAAGAACAAAAAGGGCCCGGAGAGATAGCGCAGCGGTGTTTGCCTTGCAAGCAGCCGATCCAGAACCAAAGGTGGTTGGTGTCCCATATGGTCCCCCGTGCCTGCCAGGAGCTATTTCTGAGCAGACAGCCAGGAGTAACCCCTGAGCACCGCCGGGTGTGACCCAAAAACCAAAAACCAAAAAAAAAAAAAAAAAGAACAAAAAGCTATGTAGCCAGGGATAGAGTTTATGCTCCTGTCCAACCCCTACCCCGGGCGATCTGAAACGTATCAAGGATCACTCCAGAGTCTAGAGACACTGGGGCATCCATATTTCCAGGGTCACAGGACAGTCATAGTGCAAGTAAATGGGATGCCCCTAATGCTACCAGAAACCTACCACCTCCCTTCCTCCCCACAAATTAATGCCCAGGGTCTTCCCAAGGCCCCAGCACAGTATGCAGAAAGCACTGCAGGGTAGAGTTTACTCCTGAAAGACAGAGGGCCAGCTGTGACTCTTGAGGCTTCGACAGCCTTAATTCTTGGGAACACTGCAAACCCCAGAGGCCCTGCTCTTGGCACCCATGAAGCTAAGACATACCTGACCCCAGGCTAGCAGCATTGATCCCAAAGGGGTTCGAGACGGTTGGGTGCACCTGGCTGGTCCCCGATCCTCCATTGCCCTCCCCGCCGGCCCCGGGAGCCTGGGAGGAAGGGGGCGAGGGGCTCCAGGGGTTCGGGAGGGGTTCTCGGTTCTCAGTCCGCAGAGGCTGGGACGAGGAGTTGTCGGAGTTCCCGGCCAGGGAGGAGAAGGGATTGCTGCCAAACTGGGAGAAGGCAAAGTTTTGGGTGAAGGTGTGAAAAAGATCCAGGGACATACTGGCATTTCAAGGGTTGTCAGATGGAGCCCCAGAAATCCCCCTCAGGCCATAGAGATAGCATGAAGGTAAGGCATTTGCCTTGCATGCAGAAGGACAGTGGTTCAAATCCCAGCATCCCATATGGTCTCCTGAGCCTGCCAGGAGCGATTTCTGAGCGTAGAGCCAGGAGTAACCCCTGAGCGCTGCCGGGTGTGAACCACAAACCAAAAAGAAAAAAGAAATCCCTCTCTCTCAGTTTAGCTTTCCAGAGATCCCAGAGGTTCCTGCCATTAGCAGACTCTGAGAAGCTGCAATGTCCACTACACATAATTGCTTCCCTGTTTATTCTGAGGGTCATGGGGACCAGGACTGATGGGACCAGTCCTGGGCAAAACTGGGGTCTTTCTACAGCCAGCAATGCTTAGGCCCTACTACTAAAGGTTTCCTGTTTTGGTAACTTGCCAGACAGAAATTTAACACATTCTGCCTATTTACTTGGGAGTTCCTGGAATAAATCCAGTGATTCCTAAATCCATTAGGAATCTATTTTATGAGGGGAGAGTCACACACAGCAGTGCTCAGGGGATACTCCTGGCTCTGCACTCAGAAATCGCTCCAGGCAGGCTCAGGGATCAAACCTCGGTTGGTCCCAGGTCTGCTGCTTACAAGGCAAATGCCCTACCTGTTGTGCTATCACTTCGGCCCCCTTAGAATCTATTCTTGGTTCTGCAATCAGGGATCAATCCTGGAAGACTATTGGAGCTCCAAGGACCATAAGAGGTGCTAAGGAATGCACCTAGCACAGCAAAATATTAAGGTGAGGACTAGCACAGCGGTAGGGCATTTGCCTTGCATGCGGCAGATCCAGAATGGACCTGGTTCAATCGGCGTCCCATATGGTCCCCCTAGCCAGGAGCAATTTCTTTTTTTTTTTTTTTGGTTTTTGGATCACTCCCAGCAGCACTCAGGGGTTACTCCTGGCTCTACTCTCCTGGCAAGCTCAGGGGACCATATGGGATGCCAGGATTTGAACCACCGTCCTTCTGCACGCAAGGCAAATGTCTTAACTCCATGCTATCTCTCCGGCCCCAACCAGGAGCAATTTCTTTTTTTTTGTTTTTGTTTTTGGGTCACACCTGGCAGCGCTCAGGGGTTCCTCCTGGCTCTATGCTCAGAAGTCGCTCCTGGCAGGCTCAGGCACCATATGGATGCCGGGATTCGACCACCAACCTTCTGCATGCAAGGCAAACGCTTTACCTCCATGCTATCTCTCTGGCCCCCAGGAGCAATTTCTGAGCTCAGTCAGGAGTAGCCCCTGAGCATCACTAGGTGTGCCTACCCCCCAAAAAAGCAAAATGTAAGGGGAGTATCACCCCTGCTGTCTTATTTGTTTTGTTTATTTTGTGTCATAACCAGATCTGCTCAGGAATTACTCCAGGTAGTACTCGGATCCATATGGATATGGAGATCAAACCTGGGTCTGCGGAATGTAAGGCAGGTGCTGTACCTCTTGTACTATCATTCTGGCTCCTGTCTTATTTCTCTGGCTGCTAGATTTTTTTTGTGTGTGTTTGCTTGTTTGTTTGTTTTTTTGGCAGGGTCACACCCGGTGGCTCTGTGGTCACTCAGAAATTATAGTCCCGGGAGACCATACAGGAAGCTAGGGATCAAACCCAATCAGCACCCGGCGGTGCTCAGGGGTTACTCCTGGCTGTCTGCTCAGAAATAACTCCTGACAGGCACGGGGGACCATATGGGACAACGGGATTCGAACCAACCACCTTTGGTCCTGGATCGGCTGCTTGCAAGGCAAACGCCGCTGTGCTATCTCTCCGGGCCCCTGACTGTTTTAATTTTCTTTTTTCTTTTTGGTTTTTGGGTCACACCTGGTGGCGCTCAGGGGTTACTCCTGGCTCTACGCTCAGAAATCACCTCTGGCAGGCACAGGAGACCTTATGGAATGCCGGGAATCGAACCACTGTCCTGCATGGAAGGCAAACTCCTTACTGGCTAGTTTTAATTTTCTTTTTTTTTTTTTCCGGCCATATGGGATGCCGGGGGATCGAACCACGTTCCTTCCTTGACTAGCGCTTGCAAGGCAGACACCTTACCTCTAGCACCACCTCGCCGGCCCCTAGTTTTAATTTTCTTGAGCACACTGTGGAAACATAATATTTCTTCTTCCATTTCTATAGTGACAATAGCTACTGTTTACTGAGCATCTACTATATACCTGACTGTTTCTATTCAAATTTGCCTTATTTTTCTTATAAATCAATGATCAAAATATGGCCTTAGTACCACTGGTAAAGTTTCAAACTTTTTTCTTTAATTGGGCTTGGGGGCCTCAACTGGCGTGCTCAGGGGTTACCTAAGGGTGTGAGTCATTCCTAGTGGTGCTCAAGGAACTTTAAATTACTGGAGATTAAACTCAAAGCTCCTACAGAAAAAAACATGTACTCTTGGGGCTGGAGCAAATAGCACAGCGGTAGTGTGTTTGCCTTGCACACTGAAGAGCTGGGATGGACCTGTGTTTGATCCCCGGCATCCCATATGGTTCCCTGGGTCTGCCAGGAGTGATTTCTGAGCATAGAGCCAGGAGTAATCCCTGAGCACCTCTGGGTTTGGCCCCAAAACCAAACCAAACCAACAAAAAAAACCATGTAATCCTGTCTGTCGCTAAACTATTTCTCTGGCCCCTAAGACTAGTATTGGGAGGGTTGTAGCTTCAACCCAGCCCACCTGACTGAGATCATGCCCACTTTCTGAGATTTCAGGCCCAGTCCACACTCCGAGGACTCACAAGGAGCAGAACAGGCAGGTTGCCGCAGATTGGTCTGGGTCTGAAAGGAGAGATTCTGGAAGCCCCAAGCCCACCTGCTCCCGAGCAGCACTGAACATGGGCTCCTGGATGTCTGTGTACATGCGGCGCAGGGCATTGTACCCCCCAGGGATGCTCTCCAGGTTGCTTAGGGCCCGGTCCTGGTTCCGCATCATCTCCTGCATCATGGCTGGGTTCCGGGCAAGCTCCATCGTCTGCGACACAAGGAGAGAAACAGAGAACATGGGAATAGGAAGTACCCTGTTGGGGAATTGGAGGCCCTAAAGAGGGGCTTATTCCAGGATCAGGATTCTAGGTCCAAACTGGCTATAAGGTGACCACATTTTTCTTTCCTCATTTAAAACCTAGGGGCCGGGGCCGGAGAGATAGCATGGAGGTAAGGCGTTTGCCTTTCATGCAGGAGGTCACTGGTTCGAATCCCGGCACCCCATATGGTCCCCCGTGCCTGCCAGGAGCAATTTCTGAGCCTGGAGCCAGGAATAACCCCTGAGCACTGCCGGGTGTGACCCAAAAACCAAAAAAAAAAAAAAAAAAAAAAACCTACGGGCCGGCGAGGTGGCGCTAGAGGTAAGGTGTCTGCCTTGCAAGCACTAGCCAAGGAAGAACTGCTGTTCGATCCCCCGGCATCCCACATGGTCCCCCCAAGCCAGGGCAATTTCTGAGCGCTTAGCCAGAAGTAACCCCTGAGCATCAAACGGGTGTGGCCCGAAAAACCAAAAAAACAACAACAAGAACAACAACAAAACAACAAACCTAGGCCCCACAGGGGGACAGAAAGATTATACAGCAGGTATAGCGCTTCCCTTGCATATGAGTAACTCAGATTCAATTCTCAGCATCCGGTCCCTAAGCACCACTAGGAGTGATTCCTGTGTGTAGAATCAGAAGTAACCCCTGAAGGCCCAGAGAGATAGCACAGTGGCGTTTGCCTTGCAAGCAGCCGATCCAGGACCAAAGGTGGTTGGTTTGAATCCCGGTGTCCCATATGGTCCCCCGTGCCTGCCAGGAGCTATTTCTGAGCAGACAGCCAGGAGTAACCCATGAGCATCACCGGGTGTGGCCCAAAAACCAAAAACCAAAAAAAAAAAAAAAAAAGAGTAACCCTTGAGCATGGCCAGGTGAAGCCCCAAATCAAATAAACAAAAGATCTAGGCATCAAAGCTCCTTATTTGAGAGAAATTTTTTTTCTGGTTTTTGGGCCACAACCAGTGATGCTCAAGAGTTACTCCTGGTTAAGCGCTCAGAAATGGATTCTGGCTTAGGGGACCACCTGGGATGCCTGGTATCAAACTAGGGTCCGTCCTGGGTTAGCTGTGTGAAGGCAAATGCCCTACCTACTGCTGTGCTATCACTCTGGCCCCTGAGGGGAATTCTTTTCTTGTTTGTTTTTTTTGGGGGGGGGTCACACGGAGGTGCTTAGGGGTTACTCCTGGCTCTGCCCTCAGATTATCACTCCTGGCAGGCATGGGATCACATGGGAGCCAAGATTCGAACCACCATCTGTCATGGATCAGCTGCTTGCAAGGCAAATTCCCTACAGCTGTGCTATCTCTCCAGCCCCTGAGGGGAATTCTTAATAGGGTGCATGATTCTAAACTCAAACTTAGAGTCCACAGGTATTTTGGGGGGTAATTAGGAAATGGGGTGGGGATGGATGCAAGAAAGGAGAGGAGGCAGAAGGTAAAAAACACATAGAGCTCCTACATATAGGCACAGATAAGGTAATTGATAGTTTAATTTATTTCATCCCCCAGAGTGAAAACTTCCCTCCCCCATCGGTATTTCAGTCCCTATTTTGCAGAATGAGGACAGGTGAAGACTCAATTCCGGGGCCAAACAGCCCATTCAGAGCCAAGGGTTCAGCAATCAGCAGCATCAACTCCAGAATCAATTCCACTGGGATCAACCCCAGGGTCACCTACAGCCCAGACTCCACCTGGATTCTACTGCTGAGCCACACCCTAAGATTAATTCACTCAATGACTATCACTAGGAAATAATGGGGCAGGGCCCGGAAGCGGCGTTTGCCTTACAAGCAACCGATCTAGGACCAGGTTGGTTAGAATCCCGGTGTCCCATATGGTCCCCCGTGCCTGCCAGGAGCTGTTTCTGAGCAGACAGCCAGGAGTAACCCCTAAACACCACCGGGTGTGGCCCAAAACCAAAAAACCAAAAAACCCAAAAAAAAAGAAAAAAGAAATAATGGGGCTGGAGAGATAGCATGGAAGTAGCGCGTTTGCCTAGCATGCAGAAGGACAGTGGTTTGAACCCCGGCATCCCATACGTTCCCCCAAGCCTGCCAGGAGTTATTTCTGAGCGTAGAGCCAGGAATAACTTCTGAGCGCTGCTAGGTGTGATCCCAAAACCAAAAAAAAAAAAGAAAGAAAAGAAATGGGGCCGGGCGGTGGCGCTAAAGGTAAGGTGCCTGCCTTGCCTGCGCTAGCCTTGGACGGACCGAGGTTCGATCCCCCGGTGTCCCATATGGTCCCCCAAGCCAGGAGCAACTTCTGAGCACATAGCCAGGAGTAACCCCTGAGCGTTACCGGGTGTGGCCCAAAAACCAAAAAAAAAAAAAAAAAAAAAAGAAAGAAAAGAAATACAAAATTGTTTGTGGTTGAGTTTCAGGCTTCAGGCACTGTTTTATTTATTTTTTAAATGTTATTGATTTGTGATGGGTTAGTTGTTGACCGGGTCCCTCCCTGTTGGCCTCCGGCAATCCCATGAGCTATAGCTCTCCAGCAACTCAGTAACAGTTTTAGACTGTGAACCCAAATATGGCAATTCTTAGCCTGAAGGAAGGTTTCTAGCAGTCCCAGGTGGAAATTCCCCAAGACCAACACAAAGCAGGAACCCACTGGTCCTAAGAGAAGTTCTTGGGGCCAGAGCCATAGCACAGTGGTAGGGGTTTGCCTTGCACAGGCCAATCCAGGACAGACCACCCATATGGTCCCCAAACCCCTGCCTGAGCCTGCCAGGAGCAATTTCTGAGTGCAGAGCCAGAAGTAACTCCTGAGCGCCCCTGGGTATGGCCCAAAAACCAAAACCAAACCAAACCAAACAAAAACAAAACAAAAGTTCTGTACTTTCTAGCATTGCTTTTTACTTCCAGGCTGCTGTCCTGGGCCCTAAAGCCCTCTTTTCTTTTCTTGACATATACTTCCTCTTTTGAGTTTCAACTTCTATGGCTTATGAGGGCACTGTGCTCCTGGGGGAATCCTTAATTATCCAGAGGGCAGCACCCCACCCCTGTTCTTTGTTCTTTTGGGGGATCCCACCCTGGTGGTGCTGATGATTCAGCCAGGCAGGGCTTCAAACCTGCAAAGACTGCCCAAGGTAGGCACCCAACCCACTATACTATCTCTCTCATCCCTGTTCTTTTTGTTTTGTTTTGTTTTGTTTTGGGGCCACACCCAGCAGCACTCAGGGGTTACTCCTGGCTCTGTGCTCAGAAATTGCTCCTACAGGCTCAGAGGACAATATGGGATGCCGGAGACTGAACCCAGGTCCATCTCAGGTTGTCTACACACAAGGCAAACAACCTTTGGTTGTGCTAACTCGCCAGCCCCTCATCCCTGTTATAATTGCCCGTCTCACTTCTCTCTTGGAGACCAGAAGTCCCAAGTACTCATTACTGTCCCTCCTGGGTGAAAAATGACCACTCAGTGAATGAATGAATGAATGAATGAATGAATGAAGGCAAAACGCAAGTGAAGGGAAGGCCAGGCAGATCAGGACTGGCTTCACCAATACCACCTCTCAAACTCACCTGCCTCATGAGTTCGGGGTTGTTGAGCATGTGGCTAATCTCGGGGTTGCGCTCCATCAGCTGTTGCATCTGGGGGTTGGCCATGATCATGTGGCGCATCAAGTCCGGATTGGACATCATGTCCTGAACCAAGGGGTTCTCCATGATCTGTGAGAGCATCTCGGGGTTGGACATCAGCTGTCTCTGCATCTGCTGCTGCAGCTCCATGAAGTTGGCAGAGCCTAGTCCCAGGCTGCCCAGGCCCAGGATACCCCCGAAGCCAGCTGCAGGGAAGGGACAGGGTCATTGCCGGCTGCTGGGGCCCATCCTGTCTGGGTTAACCACTGGACAGTGGGTGTCAGTGTCTATCTAGAGCCTTAGTCCCTGCTCCACAGCTGCTTGGAGAACAGCCCATGGGACTAAGATTGCGCAGGCCTGCATGTAGGGCCTAATGGGTATCTGTGTCCCCCCAAAGTCTCTGCTAGGCTGTATCCAAAGGCTAGGCTCCTCACAGATTCCCTTGCCCCTCCTTTTCCCTATGCTCACCTCTATCACAGATTGATTTCCTACCCGCTTGCCTCCTGTCACAGAACGTTCACACTACAAAAGTCCCTGGTTCCTTTTACTCTGGGTCAGCCCATGCCTTCCAGCCCCTCCACACACTTACAGAGAATGGATGCGGTAATGCTGGGGGGGCCGTCTCCACCCCCAGGGGAAGGTCCCCCCCCACTGCTTCGTCGGCTTCCACTGCCAGCATCTGAGGTGGTGCCTCCAGAGGTGGAGGGCTGGGTGGGGGTGGCAGGAGACGCAGGCATGGTGCCGGGTGCTGAGGAGGGATCTGGAGTGGAGGGGGGTGAAGCAGTGACCGCAGCTGGATCTTGAGCCCTGGAGACACAGAAAGACACCCCAAGCGAACGTGACAACGGGAAGAGGATTCATGAGGTTCTTCTGTGTTTACTGGGTGCTTCCTAGGGTGTGGAGGTCAGCCCAGAGCACCACGAGCAACTAGGGAAAGAATCTGAGTGGAACAGGGAGCCCAACAGAAACAGGACCTGATTCATTGGGAAACTTACTTCTGAGGCGTCTTGATGACCAGATGGACAGTGAGTCCATCCTTGATCCCGTGCTGGCTCAGGGTGTCCCCATCCTTGAGGATCTTGCCTGCGAAGATCAGGACCAGCTGATCCTGCTGAGCCTTAAATCTCCTGGAGATTTCCTCTTTGAACTGCAACCAAGAGAAAGCGTTACTTAGGAACAGTGGGTGCTGCCCCAAAGCCTAAGGCTCTTTTAAAAAAAAACATGGGGCCGGGCGGTGGCGCTAGAGGTAAGGTGCCTGCCTTGCCTGCGCTAGCCTTGGATGGACCGCGGTTCGATCCCCCCGGTTTCCCATATGGTCCCCCAAGCCAGGAGCGGATAGCCAGGAGTAACTCCTGAGCGTTACCGGGTGTGGCCCAAAAACCAAAAAAAAAAAAAAAAAAAAATTTATTATATTTAGGTTTTTGGGCCACAGCTGCAGCATTCAGGGGTTACTCCTGGCTTTGTGCTCAGAAATCGCTCCTGGCAGGTTCAAAAGACCATGTGGGATGCAAGGGCAAAGGCCCTACTGCTGTGCTATCCCTCTGGCCCTACCCCTGAGGCTCTATCTAATTCCAGTCCTTCCCCTAAACTCTGTGGGAGGGCCATTTTGCATTCTCTACCCACCCCTCCTATAGAAATAAGTGGCTCCTTTTTTTACCTTCTGTTTTCATTTTTTTGGAGGCCACACCCAGCGGTGTTTGGAGGACCAAAGAGGGTTCTTGGGACAAAACCAGGGCAGGCCATGTATAAGGCAAGCACACTGCCCATTGTACTTTCTCTCCTTTTTCGAGAAGAAGGATTTGAGCCACACCCAGTAGTGAGTGCTCAGGGCTTAATCCTGGCAACGCACAGGGGATCAAATGGGATGGGGGCAGGGAATTGAATCTGGGTCGGCCATATTTAAGGCAAATGTTCTACCCACAGTACTTGGCCCCATTTTTTTTACATTTGGGGTCCCGGCCGGAGAGATAGCATGGAGGTAAGGCGTTTGCCTTACATGCAAAAGGACCGTGGTTCAAATCCTGGCATCCCATATGGTCCCGAGATTGCCAGAAGCAATTTCTGAGCGTAGAGCCTGGACTAACCCCTGAGCGCTGCCAGGGTGACCCCCCAAAAAAACAAAACCAAAAAACAAAACATTTGGGGTCCCACCTGGTGGAGCTTGGGGACTATTCCCAGTTTGTTCTTAGGGATCCCTCCACATGGTGCTCAGGAAACCCCAGTGTGCTACTGAGAATGGAATTTTGACCTTCCGTATGCAAAACCTATGCTCAGCTCAACTGCTAAGCTATTTCTCCTTGGCCCCCCCTTTCTTTTTTGGAGGCCCTGGGAAATCAAACCCAGGGTCCTCACACATGTACGCAAGTACTCTATAACTAAGTCATATCCCAGTGCAACCCATCCCCACATTCTTTTTGTTTTGTTTGTTTGGGGTCCACACTGTGGTGCTGAAGGGCTACTGTCCCACTCAGTGTTCAGGAGTGACTCAGAAAGTACATAGGGGGGGCCCGGCGTTTGCCTTGCAAGCAGCCGATCCAGGACCAAAGGTGGTTGGTTCGAATCCCGGAGTCCCATATGGTCCCCAGTGCCTGCCAGGAGCTATTTCTGAGCAGACAGCCAGGAGTGACCCCTGAGCAATGCCGGGTGTGGCCCAAAAAAAAAAAAAAAAAAAACAAAAACCAAAAACAAACCAGGGCCGGTGTGGTGGCGCTAGAGGTAAGGTGTCTGCCTTGCCAGCACTAGCCTAGGATGGACCGCGGTTCGATCTCCCGTTGTCCCATATGGTCCCCCAAGCCAGGAGCGACTTCTGAGCACACAGCCAGGAGTAACCCCTGAGCGTCACTGGGTGTGGCCCAAAAACAAAAACAACAACAACAACAAAAGTACATAGGGAAGCTGGTGATGGCAGGAATGAAACCTGGTGCTCCTACATGTGAAGCATGTGCTCAGTCTTTGAATCAGTTACTTTCTTTTTGTTGGTTTGTTTTTGTTTTTTGGGTCATACCCGGCAGCGTTCAGAGGTTACTCCTGGCTCTAGGCTCAGAAATCGCCCCTGGCAGGCACAGGGAACCATATGGGATGCTGGGATTCGAATCATCTTCCTTCTGCATGAAAGGCAAAAGCCTTACCTCCATGCTATCTCTTGGCCCCATCAGTTGCTTTCTTAAGCAAGAGCAGAAGCCTCTCCACTCTGGTCCAGCTGCCCATCCCACAAGGCCACCTCCATGATCTGCCTCTTCAGCTCCAGGATCCAGGGCCTGGGAAGGCATCCTGCCAGGCAGCTTCTCTCCATCTATCACTTTTAACATTCTTGTTTTTTTTTTTTTTAAGGGAGGGCACACCTGACAGTGCTTAAGGGTTATTCCTGGCAGTGCCCAAGGGACCATATGGGATGTTGGAGATCGAACTTGGGGTTGGCCATATGCAAGGCAAATGCCCTACCCACTGTGCTATCACTCAGGCCTCGTCCTTCTACATTCTTGGACCTGGCTATCTCTCCAATCTTTCATTCTCAGGCCTCCTGTCATACTGCTCTCATCCTCAGCCTTTTTCCTAAAATGATGACAACTAGAAAAAGGTTATTCCATGAAGCATAAACCATAACTAACTTAAGGGGGCCAGAGTGATAGATGGTACAGCAGGTAGGGCATTTGCCTTGCCAGCTACTGGCCCAGGTTTGATTCCGAACATCCCACTGGTCACCCAAACTCTTTCTGGGTGCAGAGCCAGAAGTAAGCGATAAGCATTGCTGTCTGTGTCCCTAAAACAAAAACAAACAAAAAAAACCCCCAACCATTACCATATTAAAGGTATAAGTCCCCAGAGCTGGAGAGACACAGGACAATGGGGAAGGTACTTGCTTTACACACAGCCTATGTGGGTTTGATCCCAGGAATCCATAGGATGCCTAGAGTAAGCCCTGAACACTGTGGGTATGGCCCAACTCCCCTAACCCATAAAAGTCTATAAAGTATATTATCTCCACCTTATTACTGTGGTTTTCATTTGGGGGGGCCACACCCAAAGGTGCTAGGGAATTCATAACTGCTAAATTACGGGCTCTCACAGGCAAAGTGCACTCCAACCCTTTGAGTACAAGTTCTATTTTATTTGTTTATATAGGGGTTACGACAGGCTCTGCATTTAGGAATTACTCCTGTAGTGCTCAGAAGACCACATGAGATGCCAAGGATCAAACTTGGCCAGCCATGTGCAAGGCAAATGCCCTACCCTCTATACTATTACTCTGGCCAAGTCCCATTTTTAGGGGGTGCTCAGGGATTTCTCCTTGCCTCTTCACTTAGGAACTACTTCTGGTAGTGCTTGGGAGAACCATACTAGACGCCAGGGGTTAAACTGGGGTCCTTGCTTGTAAGGCAAACACCCTACCAACTGTATTATCATTCCACCCTAAACCCCTTTTTTTTGTGTGTTTGGGCCACACTCAAATAAAACCATGCAGGGGCCAGAGAGATAGCATGGAGGTAGGGTGTTTGCCTTTCATGCAGAAGGATGGTAGTTCAAATCCTGGCATCCCATATGGTCCCCCGTGCCTGCCAGGGGGGATTTCTGAGCATAGAGGCAGGAATAACCCCTGAGCGCTGCCGGGTGTGACCCAAAAACCCAAAATAAAATAAAATAAAATAAAATAAAACCATGCTCAGTTATGATCAGAAATTATTCCTGACAGGCTCAGGGTCCATATGAGATGTGGGGATCAAACTGGATCAGCCATGTGCAAAGACAAGTGCTTTATATGCCATACTATCTCCATTTTTTGTTTTGTTTCGGGGCCACACCAGTCATGCTCAGGATTACTCCTGGCTCTGCCCTTAGAAATTGCTCCTACTTAAATGGGACGGGTTCAGTGGCCCAAGCGATAGGGCGTTTGCCTTGCATGCATGTGCACACATTGACTTAGGAGGGACTGCGGTTAGATTCCCCACCCCCCACCCCCGCGTCCCATATTGTCCCCCAAGCCAGGAGCGATTTCTGAGTAACCTCTGGGCAGGCTCAGGGGACCACAGAGATGAAGGGAATCAAATCCAAGTCAAGTCGTTGTGCAAGGCAAACGCCCTACTGCTGTGCTCTCTGGCCCTTTTTTTTTTTGGTTTTTCGGGCCACACCTGTTTGATGCTCGGAAGTTACTCCTGGCTAAGTGCTCAGAAATTTCCCCTGGCTTGGAGGGACCATATGGGACACCGGGGGATCGAACCACGGTCCTTCCTTGGCTAGCGCTTGCAAGGCAGACACCTTACCTCTAGTACCACTTCGCGGGCCCCGCTCTCTGGCCCTTTTTTTGTTTTGTTTTTTTTGTCTTTGGGGGTGGTTTTTTGGGGGGAGGGGGTTTTGGGTCACACCCGGTGACACTCAGGGGTTACTCCTGGCTATGCACTCAGAAATCACTCCTGGCATGGGGGACCATGTGGAAAACCAGGCATCGAACCGAGTTCCGTCCTGGATAAGCTGTGTGCAATGGCACATGCCCTATCGCTGCACTATTGCTCTTGCCCAGGCCCCAGCTCTTAAGCCAGAACATTGCCTTCTCTCCAATAAAGCTTTGCAGGGGAAAGGACTGAAACTAAAAAATAAGGTCCAGAGTGTGCTCTAAGGACTCTGCATATACTTAGGTCAAAGAGCTCCGCATATACGTTTCAGCTGACTCCTGGCTCTGTGCTTGGGGGTTACTCTTGGCAGTGCTTGGAGAATCCTATGTGTATAAAGTCAAGGGCAGAACCCAGGTTGGCCATGTGCAGAGGCATGATTGTGGGTTCGATTGTCGGGTACCACATTGCACCCCTCTTGCACTGTGGTACACAGAGTGGTTTAGAAAACCCTCAGTGGGGCCGGAGAGATAGCACAACGGAGGTAAGGTGTTTGCCTTTCATGCAGAAGGTTGGTGGTTCGAATCCCGGCGTCCCATATGGTCCCCTGTGCCTGCGAGGAGCAATTTCTGAGGCTGGAGCCAGGAGTAACCCCTGAGCACTGCCGGGTGTGACCCAATAACCACAAAAAAAAAAAAAAAAAAAAAAAAAGAAAAAAAAAGAAAAGAAAAGAAAACCCCGAGCACCTCCATTCTGACACACCCCCCCTTAGCTTCTGAAGACATAAGGATTTTTTTTTGGGGGGGGTCACACCTGGCTCTATGCTCAGAAATCGCCCCTAGCAGACTCAGGGAACCATACGGGATGCCGGGATTCGAACCACCGTCCTTTTGCATGCAAGGCAAATGCCCTACCTCCATCCGTGCTATCTCTCCAGCCCAAGACATAAGGATTTTAGAGTAGGGCATTCACCTTGCACGTGGTCGACCCAAGTTCGATCCCCAGCATCCCACAGGCTCCCCCCCCCCCCCGAGCCTGCCAGCCAGGAGTAACTAACCCTTGAGCACCACTAGACGTGGCCCCCAAAACCAAAAACATTGGTTTCCATTTTTGCAAAGAAATATTTTAGTAAGGTGGGAAGGCAATGGCGGCGGGCAGCACCACAGACCGGCTTTGGGGGGTGGGTAGTTCGGACGCCCCATCTCCCAGCAGCCGGGCAAACACACCACCCCGTCGGAGGCTCGAGGCTGCCAACCAGGAGGCCCGGCTCAGGCTCCGCCCGGTGCAATTCGGAAGCGGCCGCCGGGGGGTGGCGGCGGACTGGGCTCGAACCCTCGGCGCCGCGTGCAGTGCGTTTTTACTGAGCACCTACTGCGCGCTAGGCTGGGCGGACGTTCCCCCCCCCCCGATCCCAGAGCCGGCAATCGGGGTGGGGGGGACCCCCAAAACCCTGCATGCGAGGAAGGGACTAGTGGTAGGGGAAAGTCCCCCCCCCCATCGCCTCGAACCCGGGGCCAGCCACCCCGCGATGCCACGCTAACCCTTGCACCTCCCCGCCTCGCCTCGCCTCGCCACGCCCCCGGCCCCCGGGCAGCCCCGCCGGTGCACGCGCCCCCCAGCCCGGGGAGGGAGCACCCGCAAGTGCTCCCGGCTCTCCCCCGCACCCCGGCCGGCCCGCGCCACCTCCTTGACCGACGCCCGGTCGCAGATGACGATCTCCTCCTTGTCCTTGGGGGTCTTGACGGTGACTCGGATGGGGGGCCTCGCCTCCGACCCGCTCGGCTCCGCCATGCCGCCGCCGCCACCCGGCCGCCCGCCAGCTCGCTCTCGCTCCGGCTCCTCCTCCTCCTCCCTCCTCCTTCTCCTCCTCCGCCACCGCCGCCTCCTCCTCCCCGCCCGCCCGGCCTGCCCCGCTCGCTCTCTCGCTCGCTCGCTCCGATCGCGCTCGGCCTCGGCTCCGGCACCGCCCGCGCCCCGCCCCTGCGAGGCCACGGCCACAGCGCCCCGGGCGGACCGGGGGAGCACTGCAGGCAGAGTCGGCCGGGGCAGGGACAGGGGGAGGGGAGGAATTGCAAGGGGCAGCCCCGGGGGTCCTTGCCCTGCGGGACCCCCACCTCCAGCCCCTCCCAGGCCGGCGCTCGCTCGCGCTCTCCGGGACAAAGGCCTTCTGGGCCCGGCGGCCGTGTCTGACTGTCCTCCGTCCGCCTGGCGTGGCCCCGGAGCGTCCCCCAAAGCTTTCCCGCCGGTCTGGGCCCTCCAGGCGCTGCGACGGGGCCTTTCCCCACCACCCCGGCCTTTGGGGGCTGGCCGGCCGGCTGACTGGCCGATTGTGACTGTCTCTGACTGACTGACCAACTCTGACTGTGTCTGACCCAGACCCACTTCGACTCACTGACTCTCTGTGTCCGACCGTCTGACTCTGGCGGACTCACTAAGTCTGGCTGACGGTCTCTGACTGACCAACTCTGACTGTGTCTGGCTGACTGACTGACTGACTCTGACTGACTCACTGTGTCTGACTCTGTCCGACTGACTGACCCCCCTCCGCACTTCTGACTTGCCGCTCCAGGCTTTTGGGCTTGGCTGACTGACTCTGACCGCTGTGTCTGACTCACTGGCTCTGACTGACCAACGGTGACTGACTCGGACTCGCTGCCTCTGACTGACTCAGTCCGACTAGCTCAGACTTACTCTGACTGGCTGACTCTGACCCGGGACTGACTCCGATCACTGACTCACTGACTGACTCTGACCAGCTGTGTCGACTGACTCACTGACTCTGGCTGATTCTGACTCACCGACTGTCTCTGACTGACTGACTTCTACTCACTGATTGACTCTGATTCACTGAACGATTCTGACTGGCTGTCTCTGACTGACTGACTCACTGACTCTGGCCGATTTGTCTGACTGACCCTGACTCACTGTCTCTGACTGACAGTGACTGACTGACTGACTCTGACTGACCCCCTCATCTAGGCGCTGGGGCGGGACTCCCCACTTCAGTCTGCGCTCAAGTCTTTCGGGACTGTCTGACTGACCCTCTTCTGTCCAGGATTCATGGCCTGACCCCTCCAAGTGGGCAGCCCCGGTGTGGGCGGGCGGGGAGCCTCGGCGCCCTCCAGAGCCCCCAAGCAAGTAACTCCGTCCCGCTCCCGCAATGGTGCGCAAACACACAAGACCGTGTGACAAAAACCACCCCAGGGCTGCTGACACCCCCGCCCTCCTCCTTGGCACGGTACGTCGCCAGAGACACGTGGCATCGCGCCTCTCCAAAGAGAGCACGCTTCTTCTGCCTCGCTCCCCGAAGAGGCTAAAAGAACCCTCTCAGGTTGGCCACAGCCCTGGCGTTGCACTCCCGCGCTTTTCCCTCCGCCACCGCGTGGCCCGCCCGCCCAGGCGAACTCTCCTTCCCAGGATCCCGCGCGCGCCCCGCCCCCCGGAACTACAATTCCCAGGATTCCTCGGGGCCACGGAACTACATTTCCCAGCGTTCCCCGCGGCGGGGGAAGCCGCCTTCTTCAGGGCAGTGCTGGGCCGGGCAGCTGCTGCGCTGCGGAAGCGGCGGGCCAAGGTTTGCAAGCTGCAGCCGCAGGAATTGGGTTTTTGCAAAAGGTTTTTTGTTTTTTTGTTTTTGCAAAAACTGGGTGTTTGGGGATCCTGAGCCGTCGACATGCTGCGTCCCAAGGCTTTGACGCAGGTGCTAAGCCAAGCCAACACCGGAGGTGTCCAGAGCACCCTGTGAGTGAGGGCCCAGGATCTCGGTGGCAGCCCTGGAGCAGAGGAAGGATGATGGATCTAGCCAGGGAAAGGGAGCAAGAAGGGAGCAGCGGCTACGGGGTGGGTGAAAGCAAATCTGAGGGATCACCCTCGTCTGGGCCTCACCTCTCCAGAAGGCATGCCTTGCATGTAGTAGTCATAAGATTGATCACACAACCACATTGTTTTGTTTTGTTTTGGAGGGGTTGGGTTTTTGGGTCACATCCGGCAGCGCTCAGGGATTACTCCTGGCTTTTCAGAAATCGCTCCTGGCAGGCTCGGGGGACCATATGGGATGCCGGGATTCGAACCACTGTCCTTCTGCATGCAAGGCAAATGCCCTATCTTCATGCTATCTCTACAGGCTCTCACCACCACATATTATCTAAGCCTGGAGCTATGGCACCTAACAGGACACACAGGCAGGCTGGAGCCTCCAACGACAGGCTCGAACTGGGAGGGGAAAGCAGAATGCAGGCCCGAGGTTGGGCACAGTGATGCCCCTCCTGCCTTTCTCTCCCTATCCCAGGCTGCTGAACAATGAAGGGTCGCTCTTGGCCTACTCTGGTTACGGGGATACCGACGCCCGGGTCACCGCCGCTATCGCCAGCAACATATGGGCCGCCTACGATCGGAATGGGAACCAAGCGTTCAATGAAGACAACCTCAAATTCATCCTCATGGACTGCATGGTAGGAAGAAGGACTGAGCCCCTTTGGCGGTGCCCCAGGGGGGACTTCCCTGCCTCTCTGGTTGGAGGGGCAGGAACTGGATCTGCAGAAGGAAGTTTCGTTGGAACTGTAGACTACAAACGCATTGGTGACAGGCAGGTCCCCGGGTATTAGGGGTGTCTGAGGAAGGAGCTCTGGACCCGGGGGCAGATATGGATTCACAGTCAGCAGGCCCTTAGTGTTTCTTGGGTATGTTATGAGCCTCTCAGGGCCTCTAAATATTTCTAAGGTGGACACTGTAGCCTTCCTGCCGCCTTGAATGGGTTTGAAGTTGAGATGAAAGAGTAGATGGGATGAGGGATGAACTTGGACCCAATGTTGCCGTCTGGGTTCCCAGACTCACAGTCATCGTCATTCTGGCCAGACTCCAGGATAGCCCTTTCAGTAGACAGAGGAGAGGAAGTTCAGAGAGGGCATGTGACCTCTGCTCCATGATCTTCTGGCCAGAGACCTCTGCCTTAACTCTTTCCTCTTCAGCTCCAAAGTGTTCTCAGAACTGAGATGAAAGTATCACACCAAACGACTGCTACACTGTGTGTTTGGTTTTTTGGTTTGTGTGTGTGTGTGTGTGTGTGTGTGTGTGTGTGTTTTGGGTTATACCTGGAGGTGGCCAGGGTCACCCCTGACAGTGCTTGAGGACCATATGCTATGCCAGGGACCAAAATCAAATCGGCTGTATGCAAAGCAAGCACTGTACTATCACTTCAGCCTCTCAGCCCTAATTGAAGCTTCTGGTCTTACCTGTGCCTTAAGTAAATATGTTTGTTTTGGAAAAATAATAAAATGTGAGGGTTTTTTTGTTTGTTTTTGGGCACACCTGGCAATGCTCAGGGTTTACTCCTGGTTCTGCGCTCAGAAATCACTACTGGCAGACTCGGGACCATATGAGATGCTAGGAATCAAACCTGGGTCCATCCTGAGTTGGCCATGTGCAAGGCAAACGCCCTCCTTGCTGTGCTATCACTCCAGCCCATAAAATATGAGTTTTAAAAACATGTCTGGGGGGCCAGCGAGGTGGCGCTAGAGGTAAGGTGTCTGCCTTGCAAGCGCTAGCCAAGGAAAGGACCACGGTTCGATCCCCTGGCGTCCCATATGGTCCCCCCAAGCCAGGGGCAATTTCAGAGCGCCGTAGCCAGGAGTAACCCCTGAGCATCAAAAGGGTGTGGCCCGAAAAACCAAAAAAAAAAGAAATGTCTGGGGCTTGGGGTTGGAGAGATATAGCACAGTGGTAGGGTGTTTGCCTTGCATGCAAACGGATTGTTGTTTTTTATTTGGTTGATTTTTTTTTGTTTTGTTTTTTCGGTCACACCCAGCAGTGATCAGGGGTTACTCCTGGCTATGAGCTCAGAAATTGCTCCTAGCAGGTTTGGGGGACCATATGGGATGCTGAGATTCGAACCACTGTCCTTATGTATGCAAAGCAAATGCCTTACCTCCATGCTGTCTCTCCAGCCGCCCCTGCAAATGGACGGTTATTCAAATCCTGGCATCCCATATGGTCCCCCAAGCCTACCAGGGGCGATTTCTGAGTGCAGAGTCAGGACTAACCCCTGAACACTGCCGGGTATGACCCAAGCTCCCACCCCCAAAATGTCTGGGGCTATAGAGAGATAATATATATGGCAAAGTACGCTTTGTACACAGCCAACTCAGAATTGATCTCCAACATTCCAGAGGGCCTCCCAAAATAGCAGGTGTGAAATCTGAGCACAGAGCTAGGAGTAATTTCTGAGCACTGCCAGGTGTGAGCTCAGCCCTAAAATGATGTGAAGAAAACTAAAGCAGGCCAGAGCACAGCAGTAGGGCGTTTTCCTTACACACAGTAGACCCAGGACAGACCTGGGTTCGATCCTCGACATCCCATATGGTCCCCCGAGCCAAGAGCAATTTCTGATTTCAGAATCAGGAGTAACCCCTAAGCGTTGCTGGATATGCCCCCCCCCCAAATAAACAACCCTAAAGCAGGAGGTTGAGGTAGGGGAGAAGCTTGAGTCAGGGACAGAGTCCCTAAGAAAGAAAAAAGGTGACACTTGACATAGGATGTAAAGGAACTGGGCAAGTCCTGTAGCTGGTGATGGGAGTATAGTGGGTGTGTTTAGCCTGATGACACATATAATAAGCGGGTGCCAAGTCAGGGTTGCACAAGGTGCTAAGGCTGAGGTCGTCACTGAGAACAAGGGGAGTAGTGAGGAAGGGATGGGGAGAGGAACCTCAGCAGTGGAGATCTTTTGAGTTTACCAAGTACAGCTGGAAAGTTCCCTAGAGTGACTTCTTTTTTTTTTTTTTTTTTTTTTTTTTTGGTTTTTGGGTCACACCCGGCAGTGCTCAGGGGTTACTCCTGGCTGTCTGCTCAGAAATAGCTCCTGGCAGGCACGGGGGACCATATGGGACACCAGGATTCGAACCAACCACCTTAGGTCCTGGATCGGCTGCTTGCAAGGCAAACACCACTGTGCTATTTCTCCGGGCCCCCTAGAGTGACTTCTATGGAGGATTTCACTAAGTCCACTCTGGGCTTCCCACTTCCCCACCCCTTCCCAATCAGGGATGTCTTTTCAGTTAAAATAATAGTTAATAATTAATAATAATTTTGTTTGTTTTGGTTTTGGTTTTATTGGCCACATGCTACCAGTTAGTCCTGGTGGTGCTGGGTCACTGGAGATCGAACCCCAGGTTGGCCACTTGCAAGGCAAATACCATATTCACTGTATTGTTCTTACAAACCTAATCACAACCAGTTTGTTTTTTTTTCTTCTGCTTTTTGGGCCATACCTGGTGATGCTCAGGGGCCACTCCTAGGTATGGGCTCAGAAATTGATCCTGACTTGGGGGACCACATGGGACACAGTGGAAATCGAACCACAGTCCATCCTAGGCCAGTGCATGCAAGGCAAACGCCCCACCACTTGCACCACCACTCTGACCCTACCAGTTCTAAGAACACTTTTTTTCCTTCTTTTTGTTTTGTTTTGTATTTAGGGCCACATTCTGTAATGTTCAGGGCTTACTGCTGACTCAGTACTCAGTGCATGGGCTACCCTCTCCAGTGCCAGGAATTGAACCCACTCAGGTACATGCAAGGCAAGTACCTTAACCCCTGTACTATCTCTTTGGTCCCAAGAAATTCATTGTAGACCCTACAGAGATAGTACAGTGGGTAAGGTGCTTGCCTAGCTTGTGGCAGCTTTAGCTATGATCTTAGCTCATCTCCAGAGCCTCATAGGGCTCCTCAAACATTATCAGGAGTGGTCTTAAGCACCTCTGGGTATGACCCAAAACAAAAAAAAAAACGTGGGTACTGGGGCCGAAGAGATAGCATGGAGGTAGGGCGTTTGCCTTTCATGCAGAAGGACAGTGGTTCGAATCCTGGCATCCTATCTGGTCCCCCGAGCCTGCCAGGAGTGATTTCTGAGCATAGAGTCAGGAGTGATCCCTGAGTGATGCCAGGTGTGACCCCCAAAAACAAACAAAAAAATAGCTTTGGCCCTTGTTTGCCTTTCATGCAGAAGGATGGTGGTTCGAATCCTGGCATCCCATATGGTCCCCCCGAGCCTGCCAGGAGCAGTTTCTAAGCATAGAGCCAGGAGGAATTCCTGAGTATTTCGGGGTGTGACCCAAAACCAAAAAAAAAAAAAATGGTACTTGAGAGGTACTACAAGGGTTAGGGCATTGCTTTGCATGTGGCCAGCCCTAGTTTAATCCCAGTACTGCATAGGATCTGAGCCCCATCAAAATGATTTCTGAGCATGGAGCATGACTGAATTTAGCACAACATCTCCACAATCCCCCCAAAATAAAAACTTTTTCAAACCAGGAAGGTTCTCCTGGGTTTGATTTCTACCACCACAGACTCCACCCCCTTTATTGTAGTAAGCCCTGAGCATGCATTTGCCTTGCATGCAGAAGGCCGTGGCTTGAATCCCAGCATCCCATATGGTTACCTGAGACTGCCAGGAGTGATTTCTGAGCATAGAGTCAGGAGTAACTCCTGAGCGCTGCCGGGTGTGACCCAAAAACCAATATATATACACACACTCAACCTTTTGCACTTTTGCTTATCTGTCCAGCCCTTGGTCTTTTTTTCTTTTTTTTTTTCTGTAAATAGTATACATCCAGTGGTGCTCAGGGCGTACTCCTGTCTCTGTAAGGACTTTTTTTGTTTTTTGTTTTTTGTTTTTGGGCCACACCTGGCGGTGCTCAGGGGTTATTCCTGGCTGTCTGCTCAGAAATAGCTCCTGGCAGGCACGGGGGACCATATGGGACACCGGGATTCGAACCAACCACCTTTGGTCCTGGATCGGCTGCTTGCAAGGCAAACGCCACTGTGCTATCTCTCCGGGCCCATCTCTGTAAGGACATTTGCCTTGCACACAACCTAGCTCAGTTCTATCCCTGGCATCCCATAATCCCATATGGTCCCCTGAGCATTGCTAGGTATGACGGAAAAATAGATGAAACAGTTTATCAGAAGAGTTTAGCTGTGCTAAGGCTGAGGCTGGACTCCTGGTCTTGTCTAGAGCAACCCTCCAGCATCACAGTCCTGCTGTGGAGGGAAAGGATGGAAAAGGAGGGGAAGGCATCCGTTTCCTCCACAGGGGGGCTTTGGGTGTCCAGCGGGGCATCATATCCAGGGTTTCCCTCACCACCAGGAGGGTCGTGTAGCCATCACACGTGTGGCGAACCTTCTGCTGTGCATGTATGCCAAGGAGACAGTTGGCTTCGGGATGCTCAAGGCAAAGGTATGTCCAGGCCCTGGAGAGAACCTGTGGGCCGGCCTCCTGCTTCCTTATATCTGTGGCTGTCCCTACCACTTCCTGGAGGCACCCTCATGTCACAGAGCCCCTGTCTGGAGCAGACAAGCTGTGGGTGCCGAGTGGGCAATCACTTAGAGTGGAGTAAGCCAGGTATGGAACTGCTTTTCTTTCTCCTCACAGGCTCAGGCTTTGGTGCAGTATCTGGAGGAGCCACTTACGCAGGTGGCAGCATCTTGATGGACATGGGGGAAACTGGGGATGAAGTAGAGATATGACCCCCTGGGAAACCTCCCTGACTTGGGGTGGACTGGGGGACATGGAGGTACTTATGTTTTTGTTAAAGAATAAATTAAAAAAAAATAATAAATTCAAACTCCTCCTGTCTTTGATATTGACTCATTTTTGGAATGGGAGAAAGAACTTGGTAGAAGCCCATCAGCGGCCTGTTTCTACCTCTTTACCTGTTCTGACCACCCCCACCCCCACCTCTCTGCTCCCTGGTTACAACCTCCAACCACACAATGGACTACAGTGCTGGAGCTACTTCAGTTCCAGCTGCTTCTGTTCTGTGCCCTCACCTAGGTTCTACCATACTGAGCAAAATGCTGCTTTTACCCACAACACTGCAAGACCATAGTGGGAGAGTCAACAGAACCGGGGATGGGAGGAGATGTGGTGAATGAAGAGAAAAAGAGACTGGAGACCACATACTAGGTCTGCTTACATATGCAAAGCGGGCCTCTGGGGGCAGACAGACACACTCCACATGAAAGGCCAGCCTCTTGAGCTTCTAGAAGTTTCCAGATCTTGCATACAGCTGACTGTTCAAGTCAAGGGTGTTCAATCCCAGCATCTCCCGAGCCTGCCAGGAGAGATTTCTGAGTGCAAAGTCAGGAGTAATCTCTGGGTACTCCAAGGTATGGCCCAAAACAACAACAACAAAGTTTCCAGATCTTTGGCTGTCTCTATGAAGGTTCTGTTATCTTTCTGGGCTTAAGAACATTCTTCCTTCCAATAAAACTCTTGACCAAGCATGTAGTTGAGTGTATGCGTACCTGAGTTCCAGCCCTGCCACCAACAGTATGCACTAAATAAGATCCCAGACCAACTCAAGTTCTCTTTTGGTTTAAGCTCATCACACAGTAACCCTTGCGGGGTTGATATACCTTCTGCTTCAACTAGTGCCTTTAAGAGGTCCCATTTATCTTCAGCCAGGTAGTCATATTGTTCACATTGCCCCTCTGAATGTGTGAGATAGGAGGAGTGGGGTCTGAATCCAAAACTATTCCATGGAAGATAGAGTGGGGAAGGCAGTTGCCTTCATGCAGCCAACTCAGATTTGACCCCTTGCATCATATATTGTAACCAAGAGTGAGCTTGGGGCCTGGAGAGATAGCACAGTGGCATTTGCCTTGCAAGCAGCTGATCCAGGACCAAAGGTGGTTGGTTCGAATCCTGGTGTCCCATATGGTCCCCCGTGCCTGCCAGGAGCTATTTCTGAGCAGACAGCCAGGAATAACCCCTGAGCACCCGGGTGTGACCCCCCCCCCAAAAAAAAAAGTGAGCTTGGTGGGGCTGGAGCAATAGTACAGCATGTTTGCATGTGGCTGACCTGAGTTTGATCCTTCACATCCCATATGGTCCCCTGACCTGGCCGGCCAGGAGTGATTCCTGAGTGTAGAGCCAGGACTAAGCCCTGAGCACTGCCAGGTGTGGCCCCAATATAAAAGTGAGTCCTAAGATCCATCAGGTGTGGCCCAGACCCTCCCTTGGGGAAAAATGGAAAAAACCCAAGGGGTGGGACCAGTTATAGCACAGCTGGTAGGAAGTTTGTCTTGCACACCACTGACCTGGGTTTCATCCCTGGCATACCCTGAGTCTGCCAGGAGTATTTCTGAGTCACACGGATGTGGCCCAGAGAGAAAGTACAGTATGTAAGGTATTTGCCTTGCCTTGTTTTCAAACTTAGCACCCCATATGATCCCCTGAGCCCCACCAGGAGTGAGCCTGAGCAGAGCTTGGTGTAGCTAAAAACAAAGGAAAAGAAATCCAAACCTCCAGGTCTGGAAAGAACTACATACCTCCATACTCTATATAGCCTTCACTCAGACCCTTTACAACTTTCCCACATTCTCCCTGGTGAGGAGTCTTAGATCAGCCATAGTATAGGTCTGGATGGGCCCAGCCCTTGCCCCAGTGACCTTGGACAGGTCAGTTGCAGAGAAGCAGGTGGCAGGTCCCAGCTCCACCCAAGCAGAACGAGTGCCTGCTTCAGGCCTGGGCAGAAGCTGCAGGGTGAACCCCTCTCCAGATCTGCACTGCAGCTGAGAACGACACCTCAACTCCAGCCCTGATCCTTGCAGTCCTGCTGCTGAGGCCTCTGCCCCTCGCCTCCCAGAGGCTCGCTGTGGTCCTCAAACTATGGCCCGCGGGCCACATATTGTATTTGTATCTGTTTTGTTTCTTCATTGCAAAATAAGATATATGCAGTGTGCATAAGAATTCGTTCATAAGTTTTGTTTTTACTATAGTCAGACCCTCCAGTGGTCTGAGGGACAGTGAACTGGCCCCCTGTTTAAAAAGTTTTGAGGACCGGGGCCGGGCGGTGGCGCTGGAGGTAAGGTGCCTGCCTTGCCTGCGCTAGCCTAGGACGGACCGCGGTTCGATCCCCCGGCGTCCCATATGGTCCCCCAAGAAGCCAGGAGCAACTTCTGAGCGCATAGCCAGGAGTAACCCCTGAGCGTCACAGGGTGTGACCCAAAAACCAAAAAAAAAAAAAGTTTGAGGACCCCTGCCAGGATAAACAGGAGGCCCAGTGTTTCTCTACTCCCAGAGGCGCTCTTACTTACTCTGGAGGTGTGGGGATCCCCACATATACACAAGTGCCAAGAGCCTGGTCGCCCCTTTTTTCCCCCAGCTGTCCCACTGCCCGCCTGGTGCTTGATCTCAGGCTCCCAGGCTCTCAGCTGGGATCAGACACTCAACCTGTCGGACCTGTCTGACGTCAGCGTCTCCACCCACCTGGGCCCCAGGTCTCCAGCCACCAGCTCTTCCTGCTCTCAGCTTCCGTAGTCCTCTGGGCCTCTCCGGCGCACCCCACGGCCCAACTGAGCTGCTCAAGCCCTCCTTGGCTTTCAGACAGCCTTAGCTGTTCCAGCAGTAGCCGCTTCTCTGCCCCCAATGAGAGGAGAAACAGATCTAGGCCTCTGCATAGCTGAGAGCTGAGGGCCTGGACCCAACGCACGAATTGAGCCACTCTGCTCCCACGAGAGATACTGCGTCTCCATGCAAAACCAACATGGGGAACAGAACCGAGGAGGATTATAACTTTGTCTTCAAGGGTAAGTTGGGAATCCATGAAGAAAGAGGAGGTTTGAGAGGCCCAAACAGGTCCCAGAAGAGCCAGCAAGGGTTACCTCCTGCCTGGGTGTGGATTTCTAATTCTCTGAGCGTAAGCACCCCCCCCACCTCTACCCCCCTCCCCCAGCCAGAAAGTCAGCTGCAGAGAGTGGGGATGGGGTGGGGTGGAAAGTCTGAGCCAGCCTGGGAATGCAATGCAGTGCAGCCGCCTGGTAGCACAGGAGTTGTCAGCCTGAGAGCTGGGGCAGGTTCCCCAAGAGGGGCCCCAAGGAGCGAGGAGGAGAGTGGATTTCTGTGTTCGGGCCCATCCCTCCCACTCTGGCTGGGGCTGGGGGTGAGGGGTTGGAGAAAGGCCATAGGGAATGGGGACGGACGAGGGGCTAATGAAATGTGGAAGAGTCCAGGACCCATCCTGGTCTGCCTTCCCTTTGCAGATCCTGCGCCCTTGTAGCGGGCACTGGGTTCAATGCAACTACCCTGGGTCTGTCCCTGCTCCTTTATCTCAGGCCCTGTGACCCCGGCTCTTATGTCCACAAGCCCCCATGTCTCCCTGTAGGGTGGGGCCTACTAAGAGAGCTCAGAGTCTATGCACCCACCACATCCCACCCGCCTGCCACTCCCACACAGCCTGGAGAACCTGTACCTCTCCCAGAAGAATCCAGTGCAAGTGGGGTGTGGCAATAAGCTACAAGTAGCTCCCACCTCCCAAGCCTTTAGTGTCAATGACTAGCACTGAATCACCCACAGCCACCCCTAAAGGTCCCCCTGATGAGATGCAGGCCAGGCTCAGCTCCACCACCTAATTGTCCTTGTAGGAGCTGCTGAGAATCTTGGGGTGAGAGAGAGAGAGACTGTAGGTGTCCACAGTAAGGAAAGGGAGAGGATGGGACAGATTGCGCAGAGGGACAGCGGAGCAAGCAGGGTACTTTATGGTCCCTGCCCTCCTGACAGTCAATCCCCCACCAGCTGATGAGTTTAGCAGGACCCTGAAGCTGGTGTAGGGGGTGGCCCCCTGCAGGCAGTTCCCAGTAACACAGCCAGTCTTTACCTAGGAAGAGTCCCCTCCTTTCCCTCATGCCTCAGTTTCCATGTCTATAAGATGGGGGAAGGGGTGCTGGCCTCAAGGCTTGTGGAGATTGATTGTGCCCAGCCTACAGGATGGCCGGACTCCCCCACATTCACTCGTCCATGCATGTGTCCACCACACAGATGAGTGGAGAGACTGAGGACACAGCTGATGAAAGGTCACAAAACAGGGCTGGAGACAGGACAGAGGGGAAGGCACTGGCCTTTCACAGAGTTGACACTGGTTTTAACCCCAACGTTGCATAAGGTCCACTGAGCCCTGCCAAGAGAGAGCCCTGCACATAGATTTAGGAGGAATCCCTGAGCACTGTTGGGTGAGACCCAAGAAACAAAACTAAAAACAAAAATATCTCAGGGCTTGGGGCCGGAGAGATAGCTGGAGGTAGAATGTTTGCCTTGCATGCAGCAGGACAGTGGTTCAAATCCCGGCATCCCATATAGTCCCCTGAGCCTGCCAGGAGCAAGTTCTGAACATAGAGCCAGGAGTAACCCCTGAGCGCTGCCGGGTGTGACCCAAAAACCAAAACAAACAAATAAAAAAATCTCAAGGCTATAGCAGACTCCCAAACTCTCAAATCCAGCTCTGAAAGGTAAGAGATAGCACAGCCCTGGATAAAGTGCTTGCCTTGCATGCAGCAATCCCAGGCACCCCATATGGTCCTCCGAACACTGCCAGGAGTGATCACTGAGCACAGAGACAGGAGTAAGCCGTGAGCACCTCCAGATGTGGACCTCCAAAAAATAACCAAGCCCAATTCTGAGGCCCCCCAAAGGGGTTAAGGCTGTGTCTAAGGTACACCCACTAGAAGGATGAGGATAATTGCAGGGAGGGGCAGGAAGCATTCTTTCCACCCAGACTCCTGGTCACACCTCTGCTCTCCAGGTGAACACCACCCCAAACCTCCCACACATGCTCTCGGTTTCACAAGTGTGTATCCCCTAACCTTCTACCATATTTGAGTGTCAATATTCACATAAGGCCCTGACACTGACACCCTTAAATAGCCTAGAGATCGCAGCTCAAGAGGAACATAAAGAGACTGCAGTGGGGCCCGGAGAGATAGCACAGCGGTGTTTGCCTTGCAAGCAGCCAATCCAGAACCTAAGGTGGTTGGTTCGAATCCCGGTGTCCCATATGGTCCCCCGTGCCTACCAGGAGCTATTTCTGAGCAGACAGCCAGGAGTAACCCCTGAGCACCGCTGGGTGTGACCCAAAAACAAAAACAAAACAAAACAAAACAAAAAAAAAAAAAGGAGGCTGCAGTGATAAGACAGTTGGTAAGATATTTGCCTTGCATGCAGCCAAACTGGTTTCAATCATTTGGTCCTCTGAACCACTTTGCCAGGAGTGACCCCTGAGTAAAGAACTGAAAGTAACCTCTTAGCATTACAGGTGTGTCCCAGAAATGAAAAGTAAAAAGAGAAACACCGGGAGGGCCCTAGCCTTGCACTGCATAGGTGCCCAAAGTTCTACCAGGAGTGGCTCCTAAACACAAGTAGGTGTGGCCCCAAAACAAAATAACAAGTGAAACAGGGACTTAATTTGCCATCTTGTCTCAGAAGAACAAGCCAAGAGTTCTCCAGGCCGTTTGGCTTATTCCTAACTCTTTTTCTGTTGCTGTTGCTTTGTTTTTTGGGTCACATCTGGTGGTGCTCAAGTCTCATTCCTAACTGCACTCAGGAATCACTTCTAGTGGGGATTTGGGAGAACAGATGAACTGCCAGGGATTAAGCAGAGGTTGGCTGCAGTCAAGGCAAGCACCCTATCCACTGGAGTATCACTCTGGCCCCCTTTTCCAACCCTTGGTCCTTCTGTCAGGGACATGGCTCCTGCCTCTGTGTTCTGAACTCAGCCTCCCTTTTCTGAGGGTGTCAGACCTTGCCAACTCAGGGGGTCCAGGGCCCTCGCTGCCTGTACTCATCTTTCTGTGCCTTTTCCCCAGTGGTGCTGATTGGCGAGTCGGGTGTGGGGAAGACCAACCTGCTCTCCCGGTTCACGCGCAATGAATTCAGCCACGACAGTCGCACCACCATCGGCGTGGAGTTCTCCACACGCACAGTCATGCTGGGCACTGCTGCGGTGAAGGCGCAGATCTGGGACACAGCTGGCCTGGAGCGCTATCGTGCCATCACCTCAGCGTGAGCCTTGGGCTGCGGGCTGCAGGGTTGGGCCAGGAAACTGCGGAACAGCTCAGGAAGTGTGGAGCTAGCAGGAGGCTATATGCACCGGGGAACCTCATGACAATAGGTTTTGTGAACATGTGAATAGTGGCAGGGACAGGAGATGCCGAGTCTCTCTGCTCAGTTTCCGACACGTAAGACAGTGCTCTTTTGGGGGCCAGAGAGATAGTACAGTGGTAGGGTGTTTGCTTTGCATCCAGCCGATTCAGGGTGAACGGTGGTTCGAATCCCGGCATCCCAAGGAGCCTCCCAGGAGTGATTTCTGAGTGCAGAGCTAGGAATAACCCCTGAGTGCTGCCGGGTGTGACCCCCCCAAAAAAAGAAAACAGTGCTCTTTTATTTTTTTATTTCTGTTTTTGGATTATCCTCAATAGTATTCAGGGGTTATTTTTGGTTCATTAATCTTGGAGAGCTCAGAGGACCATATGGGATGTTGGGGATGTCAAGGACATATTGCGGTTTACAAGGGACCAGAGAGGCCAGAGCCATGCGCAAGTAGTAAGGCGTTTGCCTTGCATGTGGCTAACCTATTACAGACCGTGGTTTGATTCCCTGGTGTCCCATATGGTCCCCCAAGCCAGGAGCGATTTCTGAGTGCATAGCCAGGAGTAACCCCTGAACGTCACTGGGTGTGGCCCAAAAACCATAAAAAAAAAAAAAAAGAAGAAAAGGGGCCGGGCGGTGGTGCTAGAGGTAAGGTGCCTGCCTTGCCTGCGCTAGCCTTGGATGGACCGCGGTTCGATCCCCCGGTGTCCCATATGGTCCCCCTCGCCAGGAGCGACTTCTGAGCACATAGCCAGGAGTAACTCCTGAGCGTCACTGGGTGTGGCCCAAAAACCAAAAAAAAAAAAAAAAAAAAAAAAAAAAGAAGAAAAAAGAAAACAAAACCAAAAAAAAACTAGGGATCAGAGCAATAACACAGCTGGCAGTTAGCTTTGCATGTGGCTGACCCCATTCCATTCCTGCCATCCCATATGGTCCTTCTCTTCTAAGCGCAGAGCCATGAGTAACTTCTGAGTGCCACCGGGTATGGCCCTAAAACAAAAATGAGAAAAAATGCTCACAAAACCTGGGGTTCAATGCTCCATATAATATTCAGCATTGAGCATCACAGAGCACCCCCCAGGACTGCATTGGAAATGATCTCTAAGCATTGGGGGTGTGTGTGTGGGGTGGCACAAAAACACAAATATAGGGGCTGGAGAGATAGCATGGAGGGAACACATTTGCCTTGCATGCAGAAGGACGGTGGTTCGAATCCCGGCATCCCCTATAGTCCCCCAAGCCTGCCAGGAGCGATTTCTGTGCACAAAGCCAGGAGTAACCCCTGAGCGCTGCCAGGTGTGACCCCAAAACCAAAAAAAAAAAACAAACCAAAACAACAACAAACCCCACACACACAAATATAGAAGTTGAATCTTGGTGATAGCTCAAAGAGCTGAGCTAGGCTTTGCAAAAAGGAACCTGGGGTTTGATCCTAGATACCACATGATGGTCCCTACCTCTCAGCAAGCCAGTGCAAGTGACCTGTCAAGCCAGCCCTGCTTTACAACTAGGTGTAACCTAAAACCCCCTCCCCAATACCTAGTAAGCAAAAAGGGGTGGCTGGAGCAATAGTATAGCAGGTAGATTGTTTGCCTTTCATATAAGAGTTCATTCCCTAGGATCCCATATTGTTCCCTGAGCCTTCCAGGAGGAGTATGGCAAAAAAAAAAAAAAAGAGGGAGCGGGGCCGGAGAGATAGCATGGAGGTAAGGCATTTGCCTTGCATGCAGAAGGTTGGTGGCGAATCCCAGCATCCCATATGGTCCCCCGAATCTGCCAGGAGTGATTTCTGAGAATAGAACCAGAAGTAATCCCTGAGTGCTGCGGGGTGTGACCCCCCCAAAAAAAGAGGGGGGGGGCCTGGAGAGATAGCGCAGCGGTGTTTGCCTTGCAAGCAGCCGATCCAGGACCAAAGGTGGTTGGTTCGAATCCCAGTGTCCCATATGGTCCCGTGCCTGCCAGGAGCTATTTCTGAGCAGACAGCCAGGAGTAACCCCTGAGCATCGCTGGGTGTGACCCAAAAACAAAAAACAAAAAAGAAAACAAAACAAAAAAAAGAGGGGTGAATTGGGGGAGCTGGAGAGAGGACACTGGGTAGGGTATGGCACTTGCCTTGCATGCAGCCGACCTGGGCTTGATCTTTTGCACCATTACATATAACCTCTAAACATGACCAGGAGTGATCCCTGCATGCAGTACCAGGAGTAAACCCTGAATATCACTGGGGGTGGTCCAAAAACAAAAACAAAAAAAAAAAAAGAAAGATAAAAAAAAATAAATAAAAGAGACTGGGCCCGGAGAGATAGCACAGCGGTGTTTACCTTGCAAGCAGCCGATCCAGGACCAAAAGTGGTTGGTTCGAATCCCGGTGTCCCATATGGTCCCCCATGCCTGCCAGGAGCTATTTCTGAGCAGACAGCCAGGAGTAACCCCTGAGCACCGCCGGGTGTGGCCCAGAAACCAAAAAAAATAAATAAATAAATAAATAAAATAAAAAATAAATAAATAAATAAAAGAGCCAGAGATCACTGGTTGTGTCCCCAAACCAAAATAATAATAATAAAAAAAAAGAGTGCTGGGGGAGGGGGCAAAGAAATAGCATGGAGGTAGGGCATTTGCCTTACATGCAGAAGGACAGTGGTTCAAATCCCGGTGTCCCATATGGTCCTCCGAGCCTGCCAGGAGCGATTTCTGAGCATAGAGCCAGAAGTAACCCCTGAGCGCTGCCGGGTGTGACCCGAAAACCAAAAATAAATAAATAAATAAAAAAAAATAGAGTGCCACTGGAGTTAGGAGCCATTCAGAATCCCTGTTTAATACAAGCAATTTGAGGCCTTTGCCAATGATTGAGGAAATGCTGGACAGGGCAGTGCAGGGGCAGCATCCTTCTGGAGGGCCCTCCTTGATGCCCTTCTCAAGGACTCCAGTGCCCTGCTCTAATGGCCACCACACCCATCATCTCCTCTGTGAATTCCTCATTCAAACAGGAATCTCTGACCACCTCTAGTAGTGTGTGTGTGTGTATGCTTACAGAGATGCTATGATGGCCCACTGCTTAGGGTGGGTATCTGCCAGGCCCCGACCAGGGAGGAGGAGAAGCCCCTTGGGGAAGTTCTCAGATGAGGCACTTTCCTGGGACAGTAACCTAGAGCCCAAATTGTTGAGGGTGGGTAGGCTGGGCTATCATCAGAATGGGATGGGGGCCAGAGAGATAGCATGGAGGTAAGGTGTTTGCCTTTCATGCAGAAGGTCATCAGTTTGAATCCGGCGACCCATATGGTCCCCCGTGCCTGCCAGGAGCAATTTCTGAGCATGGAGCCAGGAGTTTCCCCTGAGCACTGCCGGGTGTGACCCAAAAACCACACACACACACACACACACACACACACACACACACAGCAAAATAAAATGGGAGCAGGGGAAGACCCTGGCTAGAAAATAAGGATGGGGGCCGGAAAGATAGCACAACAGTAGGATGTTTACCTTGCATGCAGCTGACCCAGGATGGATGGTGGCTTGAATCCTGGCATCCCATATGGTCCCCCATGCCTGCCAGGAGCAATTTCTGAGAGCAGAGCCAGGAGTAACCCCTAAGCGTCACCTGGTGTGGCCCAAAAACCAAAAACCAAAAACCAAAAAAAAAAGGAAATAAGGATGGAAGCACCAGTGGTTTGTTAGCAGGGAAGAGTGCTAGCCAGTCGAAGGCTGTCTTCTGATGCCTCTGGCTTTTTAGTCTGTTTCTCAGCCACAAGGTTGGAGATGAGATTCACCTCTGGCTCTGCTTTGAAGACCCCAACAGTGCTGGGATCTGGCTTGGGCCTCCTAAGTGCTTATGGAGTTGTTTCTTTTCTTCTTCTTCTTTTTTTTTTTTTTTTTTTTTGGGGGGTTTCTTGGGCCACACCCAGAGGCACTCAGGGGTTACTTGAGCTCAGAAATCACCCCTGACAGGCTCGGAGACTATATAGGATGTTAGGAATCAAACCACCATCTGTTCTGGGTTGGTCAAGTGCAAGGAAAATGCCCTTCCACTGTCTGGCCCCTGGAGTTATTTCTTTGGTCTTTACATCTTTGATAGGGTTTGGCTGCAGGGCTGTGCTGCTGCGGGGTCCAGCTACAATCTGCTCTGACCCAGACTTTGCCCATGGCCCCTCTCTACCCCCCAGGTACTACCGAGGTGCCGTGGGAGCCCTCCTTGTGTTTGACCTCACCAAGCACCAGACCTACGCGGTGGTGGAGCGCTGGCTGAAGGAGCTCTATGATCACGCAGAGGCCACCATTGTTGTCATGCTCGTTGGGAACAAGAGTGACCTCAGCCAGGCCCGGGAGGTACCCACAGACGAAGCCCGCATGTTCGCTGGTGAGGCCCACCCATCCCAACTGAAACCCAAACGTTGTTCTGCCCATTCCTAGCTCCAGCTTCCTTCACCATGGTGCCCACTGCGGAGTCCCCTATCACGTCCCTTCTTCTGGCACTCCCAGCCTTGCCCCTCTGTGATCCCGAGTCTTTCCTGTCCCCAGATGGTCTCATGTGCAAGAACTTCCAGTACCAGGTTGTAAGACAGCTCCCCAGTATTTGAAGAACTAAAGTGTAGCTGTGGGCTCCCCACTCCTCAGCCTATCACTTATGGTCCCACCTGGGAATTAGAAGCAGCAGATGGGGCAGCTAAGGGCCTGGCTGGCTTTGGGGGCTGAGTTGAGACCTCACCTCACTTCTCCTCTCTCTGATGGGTACAAGGCTAGAAACAGAAGAGGACTGGGGTGGCGGGGTGACCAGCCCGGGCTTGCTCCATTTATTTTGTTTCCGTATCCATAAGAGGATAGTGTTGGGATGGACCTCAGAAGACCTTGGTTTGATCCCCAGCATCCCATATGGTCCCTCAATCCTGAGAGTCACCGGATGTGGCCCTCCCCAAAAAAAAGAAAAAACAAACAAACAAAAGGATTCAATGAGCCATAGAGCACGCACTAAGGACTGAGCTGGCCCAAGGACCGAGTGGATGCTGAGCATGGCGCGCATCAGCATTAGCATCAGCACCATCTTGTTTTTCTCCTCACCAGAGAACAACGGGCTGCTCTTCCTGGAAACCTCAGCTCTGGACTCCACCAACGTAGAGCTTGCCTTTGAGACTGTCCTCAAAGGTCAGAACCCTGCCTCCCTGGGGCACCCTGTTCCCTTCTCCCCACCCATATCCTCTCAGAGCAGTGCTAGGTCTGCAGACACTAGCCCTCTCCTGGGCGAATGCCTCCCTTAGCCCCTCTGCTGGGAACTCAGCACCCCCTGGAGCCTTCCCAGTGCCTCTCTAGCCAGCACTCAGCCCAGAGCCCTGGGGAGGAAGTGGAAGCCACACTGTCCAGGGCTGAGTAGGTCAGTTGAGATGCCCAATCTCCTTCCCTCACAGAAACTCCCCCAGTGCGTGAGACCTGATCTTGTGTGTGTGTTTTGGGGAGGGAAGTGTGGGGATGTGTGAGACAAGCCTCCCCTGACTGTTCCCTCTGCCCTCAGAGATCTTCATGAAGGTGTCCAGGCAGAGGCAGAATAGCGTCCGGACCAATGCCATCAGCCTGGGTAGTGGGCAGGCTGGACAGGAAGCGGGACCAGGCGAGAGGAAGGCCTGCTGTATCAGCCTCTGACTTTAGCTGTGTGTCCACACTGCTGCCCTCTTGGGCTTTCTGGGTGCCCATCCCATCACCCCTACCCAGGCTCTCTTCCTGCCTCTAGGCTCCCCAGGCAGAGAGGCTGGCCCCACCCTTCCCACACTGGGGCCTGCCAATAAAGCTGTGTTTTGTATCAATGTGTGTCCATCCAGCCTCCTTTTCCACTGAACTCCCCTCTTCTAAGGGCCTTCTCCCCCTCTTGTCTCCCCACCACCCCTGTCCTCCCCACCGCCTGCCTACTCCCACCCCAGACCAGCTGCCTGTGGAGTCCTGCGGTCTGGGGACAGTGCCAAGGGGGAGAAGGGTCCCCGCCCTTCCTCTGCCAACTCCTAAGGCAGGTGGGGGGAGGGAGGACAGCATGGCAGAGAGGGGTATGTGGAAGGAGAGACAAAGGAGACCATCAGAGGCACCATCTGGTGCCCAGGTCCTTGGTGCCAAGAGCTGAGGTCACTCCATTGCCAGGGGTGAGGGAAGGGGGGCGAAGGGGACAGAGGGGGGAGATGGGTCCAGCCTTGTCTATGTGCTGGGGAGGGAGCTTTAAAGCTGATAGCTGGGCTCAAAAGAGTATACCACAAGGAAGGTGCTGACTGCATATGGCAGACCCAGGTTTGATTCCCAGCATCACATAGGGTCCTTCCTCTGAGACCGAGTGATCTGTGAGGGCCCAGAGCAGTAGTACAGCAATAGTATAGCAGGTAGGGTGTTTGCCCTGCATGTGTCTACCCCAGGTTCTATCTTTTGCATCCCATATAGTCTCCTAAACACCACCAGGAGTGACCCCTGAGCACAGAGCCAGGAGTAAACCCTGAGCATCGCCAGATGTGATCCCCCCCTTCTCCCCCCAAAAAGAGTGATCTTTGAGCACAGTCAGGAAAAAGCCCTGAGCAATGCCAGGTGTAGCCCAAAAAATAAAAAAAGAAACCTGGAGGTTGGAAGTCCCATGTCTTCCTGATCCCCAGGAAGAGATGTACAATCTGGGGAAGATGAGAAGGGTAGATTTACTTAGACATGGTCTTCACAAATCCAGGGAGCTAGACTTCTTCTTCTTTTTTTTTTTTTGGTTTTTGGTTTTTGGGCCACACCCGGCAATGCTCAGGGGCTACTCCTGGCTGTCTGCTCAGAAATAGCTCCTGGCAGGCACGGGGACCATATGGGACACCGGGATTCGAACCAACCACCTTTGGTCCTGGATCGGCTGCTTGCAAGGCAAACGCCGCTGTGCTATCTCTCCGGGCCGGAGCTAGACTTCTTTTTTAATTTATTTTTGGGGGGATTTGGGTCACACCGGCGGCATTTGGGGTTACTCCTGGCTCTGCACTCAGAAATCAATCCTGAAAAACAAAATAAATCCTGGCAAGCTCAGGAGACCATATGGGATGCCAGGAATTGAACTGGGGTCCCTGCAGGGTTGCCCACGTGCAAGACAAATGCCCTACGCCAGGGGTCTCAAATTCGTGGCCCGCAGGCCGTTTGCGGCTCTCCGTACAACATTTTGTGGCCCACGGCCAGCCTTCAAATATCGCAGTTTTCATGATTATTCGTTTACCGAATAATCGCAATAAAAATTGCATTAGTAAGAAAAAAATCACATTAAACATTCGCATACCTGAGCAGTTCCGTTTGGGGTATGCAAATGTTTAATGCGATTTTTTTTTTTTTTTTTTTTTGGTTTTTGGGTCACACCCGGCGGTGCTCAGGAGTTACTCCTGGCTGTCTGCTCAGAAATAGCTCCTGGCAGGCACGGGGACCATATGGGACACCGGGATTCGAACCAATCACCTTTGGTCCTGGATCGGCTGCTTGCAAGGCAAACGCTGCTGTGCTATCTCTCTGGGCCCTAATGCGATTTTTTTTCTTACTAATGTGATTTTTTTATTGCGAATATTCGGTAAGCGAATAATCGTGAATACTGTGCGCCTAGCGCAGATGTCATTTTCGCTGCTCCTGCCCGCTGTCCCTTTCTTTTTGTGAAGTCCCTTATGCGGCCCTGCATCACCCCGACTTTGCCTCCTGCAGCCCCCAGGTAAATTGAGTTTGAGACCCTTGCCCTACGCTATGCTATTGTTCCGGCCCTTGGGATATGGCCTTCTCAGGTACTTTCCTTGCCTCATGTTCTCTCCTCTGCAGGACACAGAAGGTGGTCCCATTGCACCCCCCTGAGGATATAATGGAGACAAACAAAAAATGGAAAGAACTTTTTTGGAGACCACAGCTGGCGGTGCTCAGGGCTTACTCCTGGTTTTGTGCTCAGGGATCACTCCTGCCAAAGTACTACATAGGATGCTGGGGACGAAATCCAGGGAGAGGGGCCAGAGTGGTGGCGCAAGGGGTAAGGCGTCTACAGCCTTGCCTGAGCTAGCCTAGAATGAACCGCGGTTCTATCCCCCGTGTCCCATTGATCCCCCAAGCCAGGAGTGATTTCTGAGCACAGAGCCAGGAGAAATCCCTGGGTGTGGCCAAAAACAAAAACAAAAAGAAATCCAGGGAGAATCAGATTTAAGAGAACTGTGGACTGAAACTTGTGAACAAATTTGGGGGGGAGGGAGTTGGAGCCACACCCAGTGGCGCTCAGGGTTTACTCCTGGCTCTGTGCTCAGAAATCACTCCTGAGGGCAGGAGAGATAGCATGGAGGCAAGGCATTTGCCTTGCATGCAGGACAGTGGCTCGAATCCCGGCTTCCCATATGGTCCCCAGAGCCTGCCAGGGGCAATTTTTTAAAAATTATCTTTATTTAAACACCATGATTACAAATATGATTGTAGTTGTATGATTACAGTCATGTAAAGAACACCCCCCTTCACCAGTGCAAGATTCCCACCATCAATTTCCCAGATCTCCCTCCTCCCCATCCCACCCACACCTGTACTCGAGACAGGCTTTCTATTTCCCTCATTCATTCACATTGTTATGATAGCTTTCAGTGTAGTTATTTCTCTAACTGCACTCATCACTCTATGTGGTGAGCTTCATGTCATGAGCTGCACCTACATGGGTAGATGGGGGGAAATAAGGGTTGGGACTGAGGCAGTAAAAGATTAGAAATGAGTGCTCGCTTCGGCAGCACATATACTAAAATTGGAACGATACAGAGAAGATTAGCATGGCCCCTGCGCAAGGATGACACGCAAATTCGTGAAGCGTTCCATATTTAAAAAAAAAAAAAAAAAAGATTAGAAATGAGGGCCCAGAGAGATAGCACAGCGGTGTTTGCCTTGCAAGCAGCCGATCCAGGACCAAAGGTGGTTGGTTCGAATCCCGGTGTCCCATATGGTCCCCCGTGCCTGCCAGGAGCTATTTCTGAGCAGACAGCCAGGAGTCACCCCTGAGCAATGCCGGGTGTGGCCCAAACACCAAAAATAATAAAGATTAGAAATGAGCTTTGTAGGGCAGTATCAAGGTCATAATACAAGATGGATATTATGCATATATAAGCTATATGCATACAATACTATCAATAGGAGACCAAAGAGAAAAAATTTCCAGTGACTGTCCCAACATAAACCAGTGCTAGAACGACCCGCCCCCTCCCAAAGCGCATTCCCATTAATGTAGGGAGAGGTAGGGGGAAAGCCTGATGACCACTATAGAGCCCACCTGGACCGGCACCCAGGGAAGGCCTAGAGTCCAGGGGAGAAAGAGGGGGACGCCTGGGGGCCTGCCAAGCATCCCAGCACTCTAGGGGCAGTTTCTGAGTGTAGAGCCAGGAGTAACCCCTGAGTGCTGCCGGGTGTGACCCAAAAACCAAAAAAAAAAAAAAAAAAGAAAGAAAGAAAAAAGAAAAAAATCACTCCTGGGGCTGGAGAGATAGCATGGAAGTAGGGAGTGTTTTTGTCTTGCATGCAGAAGGACGGCTGATCGAATCCTGGCATCCCATATGGTCCCCTGAGCCTGCCAGGAGCGATTTCTGAGCATAGAGCCAGGAGTGACCCCTGAATGCTGCTGGGTGTGACCCAAAATCCAAAAAAAAAAAAAAAAAAAAAAAAAAGCGCTCCTCGCAGGCACAAGGGACTATATGGGATGCCTGGATCCGAACCACCTTTGGTCCTGGGTCAGCTGCTTGCAAGGCAAATGCCCTACCGCTGTGCTATCTCTCTGGCCCCTGAACAATTTTTTTGTTTTTGTTTTTGGGCCACATCCAACAGTGCTCAGATTACTCCTGATTCTGTTCAGAAATCGATCCTGGCAGGCTTGAGGGACCATATGGGATATAGGGGGTCAAACCTGGGTTGACCATGTGCAAGGCAAATGCCCTACACACTTTTTTTTTTTTTTTTTTTTTTGGTTTTTGGGTCACACCCGGCAGTGCTCAGGGGTTATTCCTGGCTCCAGGTTCAGAAATCGCTCTTGGCAGGCTTGGGGGACCATATGGGATATTGGGATCCGAACCAATGACCTTCTGCATGAAAGGCAAAAGCCTTACCTCCATGCTATCTCTCCGCCCTGGCCCCAATCCTTGAACAATTTTGTAACTTTGTATCTCATGGTTTTTAATACATATTTTAAAGTAATTGAAGAGAAAGTGTTGTACAGCAGGAAAGGCACTTACAAACAGGTGATCCAGGGGCTCAATCCTCAGCATTCCATAGGGACAGCCCCTGCCCCTGCCCCCGCCCAGCTAGGAATGATCCTGAACAGAGTCAGGAGAGAGTCCTAAGAATCTCTGATATGGCCCAAAAACAAAACCAGAACCAACAAAAAGAAAGGCACTATGGAGAGCAGAGAAGACTCATCCCTTTCTTGAAGAGGCACCCAAAATTTCCCTAAGAACCCCACATTCCCAACCCGCAGTGAGGCCCCCAAATCAGCAACCCAGCTCCAATCCCACCAACAGACAGAGAAGAGGCCAGAGTTTTAAGTAATAATACTTTTAATAAAATTAAGTTCTTAATAGCACATTTCATACATTAACCCTCCCCCTTCTTGGTTTCTCTGCATTTTGTGCAACATCACTTTGACTTGACTATTCGTGGGTCCATTTGTTTTGTTTCCCGCCTTTTACTCCGCCTTTGAAACAGTTCTCCTGGGTGGATTTTTGTATGTGACTTTACTAGATGCCTCAAATTAAGTCTGACCACAATCCTACTCTACTTTCTACAGCGGAGAGACCGTCCCCCCCTGCCCCGGGCGTCTCCCCAAACCCACCCTACCCCACCCGCACGCACCCTCGAGTGGGGAAGGTGAGCCTCCCCACCCCCAACACTACCTTCCCAAACTAGCGGGGTCTCTAGGACAAAAAGAGCAGAGGAGCCTGTCCCTAGATGGGGCCACAAGAATCTGTGGGGGAGGGAGATGTGTTGGGGGGTCTAGGGCAGGGAGGGATGCACTGTCATAGGTGTTATGGCACAGGCCAAGGGCCTCCTGCACCCCTTCCAGAAGGACCCCTGGACTGCAAGCTGGGGCTGGTGGAAGGAAGTGCTATCAAGAGTAGCTGACCTCTGGCATGGGCAAGCCTGGCTTCCCACTGTCCTGGAATGGCGGGCATGCACCCACCAGTCCAGGGTCTAGCAGATGGCCTATACTGACCTCGAGCAGCAAGTTTGGGGGCTGGGTCCCCAGAGTCCCTGCTGCCTTTCTTTCTTCCCTCTCTGCCACATCCCCTTAAGTCTTCTCCCAGGTCACAGCCTGGCCCGAGCAGTTGGGTTGGACTCTAGCTCCTGTGCAAAGCCTGGTGTCACCAGTATACAAGGTGGTTTTCACGGAACGCAGGAGATGAGGACTAAAGATGGCTTTTACCGCCACCGTGGCCAAGAGGTCAGAGCTAAGCAGAACACTGGGTAGGGAGACACCAGACAGGCCTCACCAAGTCCCTACTCAGGACTCAGAAAGGAGCTGGTGGATTGAGGGTCTGTCTCAGGCTTCCTGAGGTCTGAGAGGGATCAGTTATCTCTAGCCTGCTAGGAACCCCAAGAGCAAATGAGGGTTACCCAAACAAGAAAGGGATGACTAGGTCAAGCTCTTGGGGCCCAGGTCTCAGTGCTTCTCGGGGTCCACTGCAGCACACTGGACAACCCTCCATAATTAGCAACTTGCTCCCACCCAACGACTAGGCCACTTCCTGTCTCTATTTTCCATTTCCTTACAACTTTTTATACATTCTACTGGACCCGGGGGCCCGCAATGCTACTAAACTTTAAGCTATCTGAATATCGTCTACTAAGTAACTAGTAATCCTTTCTTTTTTTTTCCTCTAGGATTATATGAAATAAATTTGAATTATTAATAATAATTATTATTTTGTAGTATTCTTTTCTTTTAAACCCCTCGGTTTCTTACTTTTTCTTCTCTTTTTGGTTAAAAAAAAAAAAAGATTTCTCTTCAATCTCATACTTTCGAAGGTTCCCGTAAACCTGCTGGGGCCTCAGCTCTGGACAACCCCTTCTCACGAGCCCCTAGGGAAGGGTAGGGAAGGGGGGAACCCCGGGATCCTCAGCCCTACAGTTTCTTCCTTTCTTGTTAATCCCTTTCTTTGTTTGCTGTGCCAGCTCCCCGGAGGGGGGCGGGGGAGGGACGGGGCCCATGGGGTGAAATCCAATCTATTTGCTAGGGCCCTGAGGGACCAGGTGCCCCAGCCTCTCCTCACTCCACCACCCATCCCAGGATGTTCCCCCACAAAAACAAATGACATTCCTTCCCAAAAAAAATGTGGGGGAAAAAAAGGAACGTAAACTGAACATATATTAAAAACACTTTTTTTTTTAAGATTTAACTCTGAATACAAATGTATTTTTTTTCTTCTTCTCTTCCCTACATATATTCTAAACCTTCTAAAGTTTTTTATTTTTTTTAAGGATCACTTTATCATAAAATAAAATATCCTTTTCATATAATAAATTACCTAATAAAAAGTCTTTTTTTTTCATATTAGCCCAGGTTCTTTGCTACATTTATACGGTAATAAACGCCTTTATTAAAATAGAATATTAAATTATAAAGAACTGCTTATTTTATTATTATTATTATTTTTTTTTGCGATTTTTGTTTTCTCTCCTGTGTTGGTTGCCTATCTCACTCCCTCTTGTTCTCTCGTGATACGAGTTTTCACGTCTGTTTCTAGGTTTGGCTCTATCGCTCAGGGTGGGATTGGATTTTGCGAGCCTCTATAACAGTCTTCTGCCTTTGTGGGTTAGGAGAGGGGAGGGGTTCCACAGACAGATATCCCTTCTTCCCACCCACCCTGCCCAGCCCCCCCCTGGGCTCATGAGGGGGCCCATTTGGTTTGGTTTCTATTGTACACACATGGGGAGGGGGGATGGCTCACATGGGCAGGAAGGAGGGAAGTTGTCACAGCTAAGGTAGCATTCCCTAGCGAGACCTCATTCCTCTACCCTCCCAGGCTGGTGGTCTGGAGGGGAAGGCTGAAGAGATAGGAGGGGAGTTCATTCACAACAGGAGGGATAGGAGGACATCCCCTTGGGACCCTCATCCCTGCAACCTCTCCTTCCAGGACAAAGGGGACTGACTGGGAGCTGAGTGCTCTGAGATCATCCCTAATTGTCCCACCCCATTATATACAAGAATTTCCTGGGACTGTTGTCCCCCGCCACAGGTCTCTCTGCCCTCATCCTTTCCTCTCCTGGCCCGGCCAGCGGAACCAGGAGGGTGAGCAGCGGGGTAGCAGCAGAGGGTGCCAGGCTTGTCGCAAAAGGCTGCCTCGGCACCCCCATGCTGCTCTGTGGGACCCAGGACTCTGAGGGCCTCTGATCCTGGCCACAGTGCCAGACACAAAAGACTTCATGATTTGCACAAGGCAGGTCCACAGTGAGGGGGGGCCTGGATGGAAGAGAGCCTCCTGGAAGAGCAGACACGCACCCTGACTCTCCCCTGCCACCATCAGAAAACCCAGCCCAATTACTGCTTACACAAGGGAATGCCACAATGAAAAAGGTGGGGTGTGACTCTTTCCGTACCCCAGTATTGGTCCCCTCCTCAACATGTCACTGAGAACGGGGATACATTCCATTAAGAATGGGAGGCGTTTCTTTGGAGGAGTGGGGAGAGGACCTCCAGATGCTAGAAGAGAAATCAGGGGGTACCATCAACATGTTTTTGCCCCTGCTTCTCTTCCTGGTGGGGGGGTCCCCAAAGCTGGACTGGAAGTAGCAGAGGAGGGGAGAAGGTATGAACAAGAGCAAACCAGCTGGGCACGACAGCCCCCAAGTGGAAGCCAGGCCCAGGGCAGAGAAGGGGAAACCAGGAAGGAAAGTTGGAGGGTGGGTGAAGGAAAGGAGAGCTTAAAGGGTAGAGGGGGAGCCCCCCTTCAGAGTCCTTGAGCCCAGCTTTCTGGGGACAGATGCGTTCTGAGCCCTTTATTGATTGATCTTCCCTTCTGACTCCAATCTCTACAAAATTCTGTCGGGGCCCTCACTTAGACTGCTAGAAGCCCCCAACAGGTTAGGGAGGGCAGTTTAGGGGAGCAGGTGCACTCAAAAGTTATAGGAGATTGGACATCAGGCCCAGAGGGCTCAAGGTGCGTGAAAGAGCACCTCTGGGTACAGATGACAATTCTCCTCCCTTTTCCTCCTTACCAGAGAAGAAGGGGTGAGGGAACCCCCAAAAGGGGCAATGCACAGAGAGGGCGCGGGGATGGCCCTTCTGTCGAAAATCAAAGTCTTTTTCTTAGCTGCTTCCAAGACTGAAGGGTGTGTTGAGGTATCAGAGTTGTAACTCTAGTAAATAATTTCCCATCCAGGCCCCCTCCCCAGATTTCCAGGGTAGAGACCAGAGGCGTGGCGAGTGGACCACCCACCCACCTGCAGCAGCCACCAGCCACGCGCACCCTGTCCCTCCCAATCTCATTTCCTAAAAGCACCCCCAACTTGGCTGCGGGGTGAGCTGGTGCCTCGCCCTCCCAGCCCCAGGAAACCCTTGGGGGGGGGGTTTCAAGCGACTTAGGAGAATATTCGGATGGCTTGTGTGGCAGTGATGTGGCAGACGGGACACTCGGGGTCCGTCCTCTCGCAGATGCGCACCGCACACTCCATACAGAAGAGGTTGTGCCCGCAGGGCACCAGGGCTGCAGTCACCTCGCTCTCGAAGCACACCATGCAATCCCGCCCGCCGCCGGGGCTGCGAAGGCCTGCACCCCCGAGTTTGGAGAAGCCTTGCAGAGGCTCTCCGGGTGGGCGTCGTGGGAGGCCGGCCAGCTCGGGCCCGGTGGAAGCGGGTGAGCGGTGGGCACCTGGAGGCCCGGCTCGGGCCTTGGCCGATGAGGATGAGGACGAGGAGGCGGAGGAGAAGAGCACGGAGCTGGGTGTGGTGGCATTGTCCTGGCCTGCCCATAGCGGGGGGCTGGTCTCAGCCACTCCGTAGTACATGTCCTGCTTGCCCACCCCGTAGCCACTGGGAAACAGGTACCCACCACCGTAGCCGAAGTCGCTGCCCTGCTCGCCCAGGCGTGGGGCCTCAAAACCTGCGTCCACACCACACTCTCCGATGCAGCCCAGGCTGTTCTGGCGGAAAGTGGACAGGGGCTTGCAACCCGGGGGATGCACACGCCAGGCCTCAGAATAGCGGCTGTCCAGGGCGCAGCCGGTGTCGGGGCTGCCGGCCAGAAAGTCATTCTCGTTGTTGTACTCGAGGATCTTGCCAGTGCGCACGGCTATGTGCGTCTCGATCTCCTCGCGCGCCCGTTCCACGTTGCCCGGTGCCCCCGTGATCTCGAACACGGGGTCCCGGTCGCGGCTGGGGGTGATGATGTAGGTGTTGGTCTGCTGCTGGATCCGCTTGATGGTGGCCCCCTTGGGGCCCACGACCAGCCCCACCACGCGGTAGGGCACCCGCACACGGATGGTCACCTGGCCGGGCAGCGCGGGTGCCACGCTGAAGGCGGTGCCTGACTTGTTTCTCGAGGCGCGGATCATGGAGAAGTGCTCCGCGGCCGAGATGATCTCGCGGCGGGCCGTGGCCACGTCTTCCCGCCGCCCGGTCACCATGAACACTGGCTCTTCTCCACGAACCGGAGTCTTGATGTAGGTGTTCGTCTTGGCCCGCAGAGCCTTAATCTTACAGCCTGGGGTGGGTTGAGGGAGGGAAGAGAAAAGATAAAGAAACTCCACAGGGCACGAAGGTTGGTGTCAAGGCCCGCTAAGCCTCTGACCTTTACCCAAACACCCAGCCCCAGATCCCCTGTCTAAACTTCCAAACCCCCCCCCTTTTTTTTTTTGGTTTTTGGGTCACACCCAGCATCGCTCAGGGGTTACTCCTGGCTCTATGCTCAGAAATCGCTCCTGGCAGGCTCAGGGGACCATATGGGATGACGGAATTTGAACCACCGACCTTCTGCATGCAAGGTAAATGCCTAACCTCCATGCTATCTCTCCAGCCCCCCCAACCCCTCTCTTTACTAAATTCACTCAGCTCTGCTCAGCCACTCTATCAACTGCAGATTTCCAAAGTTTGAGTCTGGAGAGATAGTCTAGTGGGTAGGCCTCACATGGAGTCAAGGAGATTGCATCTCCAACACCCTATATGGTTGCCAGGAGTTAACTCCTAAGCCCCCAACACAAAAAGGTACCAACATGCCATTGAGTTCCCTATCCACTCTCCAAATCCACTGCTGCTGGAAATAGGTAAATACACACAGACCCTCCCAGCCATGCTGCTGACCTCAAATCCCTCCCATCACTCCTCTCCAGCCGTGCACTATTTAGTCCCTAATTTCTCTGCTGTTCCCTGGAGATTTATACTTCCAAACTACTTTCTGTGTACAAGCACACGTGCGTGCGCACGCATGCACATACTCACACACACAAATGCACACACACACACACACACACACACACACCCAATCTGTCACTGGATAAGGCCTTTCGACAGAACCCACCATCTATCCCTCCTTTGACCTCCATTCACTAAAGGTGCCCTTCAATTCCCGCTAGGCAGAGGCTACTGGCATCCACCTGTTCCATTCACTCCCAGCCCCATCCTGCCCTCTAATCAACTGGTCCCAAATCCATGGCAAGTTTGCAACTAGCAGAGTGGGGAGCATAGGGGCTGGGAAGGGGCTGAAAATCATTTTCAAAGGCTAGGGGAGTGGACCGCTAATGACATGTGAGGGGCAGCTGGGACCCCAAGGACAGCCCTGCTATATTCTCCCTGGGGAGAGCTGGGGTTCCAGTATGAATGGGGGGTGGTTTTCCAGCCTTGTCCTCCTGGTCGAAAGCAGGGGTGGTTAAAGCCGGGAAGTAGGGAGAGCAAATCGGGAAGAGAAAACTGAAAGGCCCAAGACAAAGACAGACAAAGAGGGAGAAGAGGAAAAAGAAAGCAAGGGGGGCTGGGAAGGTGGCCCCGTCTAGAGAGGCAGCGGCCTCTCCTCTTCACCTCCTCTCCAAAGCTTACAATCTCCCCAAGTGCATGCACACGCCACATGCAAGCGAGTTTGCCTGCAGGGGTAGCAGTCAAGGACCATGCTACACTAGCTCAGCCCTGTTGGGCCCTTACACACGCCCTTACTACCACGCGGTAAGGGGCCCAGGTTCCAGTCCTAGCGTTCCGGCATCCAGCCGGCACATTCCTATACAGCTCTCCAACTTCTGCCACCCCATCATTCACACAGCCCCATTCACAGCCCGGGGCTAGATGCACAGCCCCTTACAACACCCCCTCTCCCCCCTAAAACCAGATCTCCCAGGCAGCCCTGTCATCATCTCCACCCTCCACCCACAGGCCTGAGGGAACTCTTTCTTGCCCTCTCTCCTTTCTCCAGGTGGCTTTGGGAAGATAGGTGCTTGGTGCCCTCCTCATCTTCAAGGAAGGAGAACTTGCACCCCTCCCCTTCTTTTATTTGTCTTCCAACCTCTGGGCAGTCATTAGCAGGCCCATCTCTCTGCTCCAGAGCTAGGCAGCAAAAGCATCAGCGCTCTATTTGTGAGAGAGCAACTTCTACTCATGCAGGACTGATGGGCTCTAGCTCTAAGTTTGGGGTCCAGAGACTCAAGTGAGAGCCAACTCTCTCTTGGGGGAGAAGGGGTAAGAAGGGCAGGCCAGGATCTCAGGGAATGTGGCAGAGAAGCTTCTCTGACCCGTGTCACCTGCCCACGGGCCAGAACGGGATTCTGACCCGGCCAGCCAAGTGGGAGAACTCTCCCTCTCATGCTCAAGAGAGACAGACTGAGTGCAGGGGCACAAGAGGAAAGAATGACTTTGGGAAATTCCGGGGCCTCTAGGAGACCACCCCCACTCCCAAGAAGAGAGATGGGCGGCCCCACCCAATCTCTGGGATGTGGAGCCCCGATTTCTAGCAACAAGAGGGAAACCCAACTTTTGAGAGCAGAAATCTCTGGAGCTGGGGAGCACCCCCCTCTCAGCCAGAGGGAATGAGGGAGGGCTGGAGCAGCCCACCCCCCCATGAGGGAAACCCCCACAAAAACCTCTCTGAGCTGCTGCCACCTCCCCAGGGTGGATGAGGTGGGGTGGGGGGCTCCCCTCTTTCCCCTCTTTCTCCTCCTTCACTCCGGGGCCAGGAAGCGGCTCCTCTATTGTTCCCCACGGTGGGACAGCCCCTCCCCCAGCCCAGCCCCTCGCAAGCCCCATATTCCAGGCCCCCTTCACCCCACACTCCGGGGAAGGGGAAGGGTCCCCACTACCCTCCCAATGTGGACTCCATCAGCACTCTCAGCACCACCGGCCCAGGCAGGGATGGATGCAGGAGCCCAGGAGGGTGTGGTAGAGACATCAGGACCTGGGGATGACCTGAAACCCACTCCCACAGCCCCTTGGGGGCACAGCCGCTGCTACCAAATCTCTGGGCTGGGTGTCAGGGGCGGGCCAGCAGCCCCCCCCCATCTCTCACCTGGCGCCGCTCGCACCCCAAGACCCCCGTCCAGGTCGTGGGCAGCCCAGAACAAAGCCGGAGGGGAGAGGAGAGGTCCATGCCAGGACGTGGCACTTGGCCACAGGGGCACCCCCTTCCTAGAATCCCCCCGCGGACCTTTCAACTTTGGGGGCAAGGTGACCACAGCACTCCCCTCCGCCCCTCTCCCCTCTCCTAAGGAGGCCGGGACCCTCGTAGGAGCCACACCCCCTTCCATTCCGACACTCGAGCCCCAACAAAGAGACAGCTCTTCAGTCTGGGCCCGGTCTCCCCCGCAAAGTCTGCAACTCCAGGCAGACGGACTGGGGGAGTGGGGTGAAGTGGGGTGGGGGGTCCCACCCCAAGTCACGAGCAGGACTCGGCACTCAAGAGGGGGAGGCTTCAGAGTAGTAAAACTCCTGGCACATTCCACCAGTTTCCCCCACCCCAGCCCACTGCCATCGGAGAGGGCAGACACCCCCTCCTCCGGGCGGCCTCCCCAGATCGGGCTCGGGTGTGAGCGCTTCCCTCCTCCTCCTCTCCTCCTCCTCCTCCTCCTCCTCCTCTCTCCCTCCTCCTGCGACTACGGGAGGATATTTCTTTGTCTAAGGGCAGAGCCCCGGGGGAAGGGCAGGGCAGCGCAGAGGCGTCCGGATTCGCCCGGGGTGCCAGGGAACTTTGTGGCACTTGCGGACCGGAGCGGGAGGCGGGTCCGGCGGGTCCGTGTCCCTTTGTGGGCCGGGAGGGCGCCCGGGGATGCCCGGCGCGGGCCCCCGAGCCCGACCCCCGGCGCCCCGCGTACCTTGCCTGCCCACGATCTCCGCCACGTGCTCCGAGGTGGGCACCGGGACGCACTCGGTGGTGTTGCTGCTGCCTTTGAGGCGCAGCTCGGCCTCCTTGTAGAGCGCGCAGAGCTTGGCGTCGCCGGGCCCTTTGGGGGCGGCGGGCGGCTGGGGGGTCTGCGCCGCGCTGGGGGCGGCCGGCGGCACGCTGGGGGGCACGGCGGGGGGCCCCGCGGCGGGGGGCGGCGGCGGCGGCGGGGCCGGCTGCTGGGGGGCGGCGGGCGGCTGGGGGGCGCCGCCCCCCCCGCCGCCCCCGTCCTCGCCCGCCGTGGGGGCGGGGGGCTCCCCCAAACCCAGCAGGCAGAGTTGGTCGAGAGCCAGCTGCAGGGCGCGCTCGTCTTCCAGCAGCCCGCGGTCCTTGGCGCTGCCCCCGAAGCACCCCAGCTCCCCGAAGCCCCCGTTCCTCTCCATGATTCCAGATACCACTAGACTAGGCATGGCGAAACAAAAAGAGCCGGGAGAGACAGAGAGGGAGAGAGAGAGAGAGAGCGCGAGAGACAGAGGAGGGGAGGGAGCGGAGAAGAGGGGGTGCCGGGGAGGGGGAACAAAGAACTGGGGAGGGGGGAACAGCCGCCGAGCCCGAGCGCGCGCAGGACCCTCCCCCTGAAGGAGGCCCCCCTCCCCAAACACCCCTGTAACCCGACTCCCGCGCCCCCCCGAGCCGGGGCGGGTGGAGGGCCGGGGGTCCGAGCGCCGCCGAGCCCCGACAAGCGCGGCTGCGGGGGAAGAGCGAGCGGGCGAGCGAGCTAGCTAGCCGCGAGCCCCCGGGGGGCTGCTGCGCCGGGGGGTCTCGGCCCCCGCCCCTCCGCCTCCGCCTCGAACCCGGGCAGCCCAGCCCTCGCCCCCACCCCCCGGGAGGCTCGGCGGCCGGCCCCGGTCCGGGAGCGGCGCAGGAGGCCCCCGATCGCGCCCAGCCCCTCGCGGCGCTCAAACTCTTTTGTTTTAAATGAACTGGATGGAGGAGCAGCATGGAACTGACGGGCGGGCGGGCGGGCGGGCGGGAGGGGGCGCGCGCCGGCGCGGGGCATGCCGGGAGTTGTAGTCCGCCGCTGTAGGCGCGCGCGGGAACCGGCGGGGACCGGCTCGGGGCTGGGGCTGGGGCTGGGGCTGGGACTGGGACCCTCCCGTCGCGGCGGCGGCGGCGGCCGAGGCCCGGGCCGGGGCCGCGTCTGCGCATGCGCCGGCGCCTGCAGGCCGGGCCAGGCCAGGCGAGGCCAGGCGAGGGGAGCTCGGGACCCCCTCGGGAAGGAGTTCGCGAACCGGGCCGGGCCGGGCCGGGCCGGGTCGGGCGTCGCCCCCCTCGGCTCTCCTTACCGCCCTCAGACAAAGCCCGCCCGCCGAGGCGATGCGCCGGCTTCTGGGGTTCGGGCTGCAGGGTGGGGGACCCCCCACTCTGCCCTGCCCTGTCCCGCGCCCCCAAACCCTCTCCCCTCGCCTCCGCCCTCCGCCCACTCGGAGAGGATGTGAGCGGGTGTGAGCCGCCCAGAAGGTGAGTGGGGTCCCATCCAGATCGGGATCCAGACTGGGCCAGTCCGGTTCGGGGTCCGGTTCGGTTCGGTTCAGGGAGGGAGGAAGGAAGGACCGGACGCGACAGGTTAACCAAGCGCCGGCCGGCCCCCCGGGAGCACTGAGTCGCGAGCAGGGCAGAGGGTGGATGGACGCGCGCGCGCTCGGCCGAGCTGAACTGAACTGAACTGAACTGAACTTCAGGCTTGGGGCGCTGGTGCATATTCCAGGGGGGTCTGCGCTGCAGCTCCCACAGCAACATCGCCCCCACTTTGGCGCCTGCCTTCCTCTGCCTTCCACTGATGCCGATCCCCGCAAAAGCGGACCCTGACAGCCCTCCTCTTCTCATCGGGGCACTGGGATCGGTCGGAGTGCGGGAGAGCGTTTTTTTTTTCGGGTTTTTGGGGCCACACCCAGCGGCGCTCAGAAGTCGCTCCAGACAGGCTTTGGGGCGACCATCTGGGATGCCGGGATTCGAACCAGACCGGGGTCTGTCCCGTGTTGGTCGCCTGCAAGGCAAACGCCTTACCCGCTGTACTATCGCCCCGGCCCCTCGGGTCAGCATTTTTAAGGTCATTTCTTTTGTTTTTATTTTTGCTTTTGAGTCACACCCGGCCAGCGCTCAGGGGTGACTCTTGGCTAGGGGGACCTTATGGGTCCTGCATGCAAGGAAAGCGCCTTACCTCCATGCTATCTCTCCAGCCCCCTTTAAGGTCAACCGCCTTAAAAAAAAAAAAAAAAAGACAAACCTGGGCTTTTCCTTACAGCAGAAGGGAAAACAGTTGAAGTCAGACTTTAAGAACTTCCCCAGAATTTTTTTTTTTTTCTTCTTTCTTCTTTCTTTTTGTTTTCGGGTTATACTCGGTGACGCTCAGGGGTTACATCTGGCTCTGCGTTCAGAAATAGCTCCTGGCAGGCACGGGGACCATATGGGATGCTGGGATTCGAACCACCGTTCGTCCCGGGTCGGCTGCGTGCAAGGCAAACTCCCTACTGCTGCGCTATCGCTCCGGCTCCTCTTTATTCTTTTACGACACACACCCACACACCATTGCTTTGGGTTTACTCAGGATCTACACTGAAGGATCACTCCTGGTTGGGGTCTTGGTTGGGGAGACCCTACGGGGTATAGATATTGAACGAATGGTGGGCCACTCCGAAGTTTTCTAAGATTGGGTGTCTGTGATACCTAGGAAACGAACTCACTTTGTGAGGTCAAGTCCTGCTGGGTAGGGTGGAGAAGACAACTAAGATGACCTCATAGATCTGGTACTGTGATTCTAGGGAGGGGCCCCCACATTGATTCTGGAAAAGAGGGAATGGGGAGCCCTGTGTGAAGCAGATGGAGGGGCTGGAGGGAATCCTCAGTGAGCTAACTATGGGCTGAATCTCACTCCTGGTCATGGCTGGGGGAAATCAAGGGCAGGGGAGACTTGACGACTGTTCCCTGGAACAATAACGTAACATAAGAGTAAACAGGGCCCCAAGAGACGGGACAGCGAAGGCGCTGACTTTGCACACGGCTGATCTGGATTCCAACCCTAGCATCCCATAGGATGCCTTAAGTGCTGCCAGGAATGATCCCTGAGCACTACAGAGTGTGCCCCCCCCCAAAAAAAAAAAAAAAAAAGAGGAAGATGAACAAGCTTTGTGGGATATAGACTTGGCCTCCAGTCATGAGTGGGAGAGGAAGAATCCAGAAAGAGACCTGTGGAAGCAGCTCTGCCCATGCCTGTCACTTCTCTATTCCAGGAGGCTGGATTGGGGAATTGGGGTATCAGGGTGTCTGGGCTCTGGGGCCAGGTCCCACACTGGACATACTTGTTTGTCACACTCATACAAACTGTAAGCCATAGTGCAGAACTTCATACGTACCAGGTATTTGTCACCAGCTGGTCTGGGCCTTCCTGTCCCCCACTGAAAGGAGAGATTCCCCTTAGACATCCCTAGATTTGCCTGCTTTCCCCTCATCACCCCACCAAGCTAATTAAAGCTGGAGGTTAATGGCCAAGAAGCCTTGGGGACTTGGCCCAGGAGGGAAAAAAGGTAGAAATGAATGAGTGTGGAGGGAAACTGGGAGGATAGTCTAAAGGGAGTGTGGGGTGAAGCAGGGTCCCTGCTGAACCCCTTTCACTGATCCAGCAAGGACTTATCATTTCTGTGGGGCTGTTTCTACCTCGCTGACAACTCTGGGTCCCCGGGAGGCTCCAGACAAATCACTCTCCAGATGTAAAAGGTTCTGCCTGTCTCGGGGGTCACATGTGGACAGCATACACAGAGGCAGGTGCCTTTGAAGCTGGAAATACCTTCCTCCATCAGTTTTTGTTTTGGGGCCAGACCCAGCTGTGCTCAGGGATTATTCCTGACTCTCTTTAGGAATTATCTCTGGCAATGCTCGGGGAACCCTGTGGGGTGTCAGGGAGCAAAGCTGGGCTGACTTTGTGTAAGGTAAGTACCCTGTCCACTGTACTATCTCTCTCCAGCCTCATCAATGCAGTTTCTGCCCATGGGTACTCCTGCGTCCCCTGCCTGGTCTCTAGTTAAAAGTGATATGAGGGTCCAGAGAGATAGCACAGCGGCGTTTGCCTTGCAAGCAGCCAATCCAGGACCAAAGGTGGTTGGTTCAAATCCCGGTGTCCCATATGGTCCCCCGTGCCTACCAGGAGCAATTTCTAAGCAGACAACCAGGAGTAACCCCTGAGCACCGCCAGGTGTGGTCCAAAAACCAAAAAAAAAAAAAAAAGTGATATGAGGTGGGCCCCAGAGGCCTCCATGGAAGGTCTGGCTTAGAACTAAGCACCTCTTGGGCCAGAACAATAGTATAGCAGCTAGGGTGTTTGCCTTTATGCAGCCAACTCACGTGTTTTTTTTTTTTTTTTTTTTGGGGGGGGGGGCACACCCAGCGGTGCTCAGGGTTACTCTTGGCTTTGTGCTCAGAAGTTACACGTGGCAGGCTCCTGGCATATAGGATACCTGAGATAGAACCTGAGTCTGTCCCGGGTGTCTGTGTGCAAGGCAAACACCCTACCACTGTGCTATCACTCTGGCCCCCCAACCCACATTTAATTCCTGGCATTCCAGATGTTCTTAGGATCCACCAAGAGTGACCTATTAATACAGACCCAGAGTAATCCCTGAGAACCACTGAGTGTATCCCATAAAATAAAAACAAAAAGAAATATCTCGCCGGCGCAGTGGCGCTAGAGGTAAGGTGTCTGCCTTGCCTGCGCTAGCCTAGGATGGACCTAGGTTCGATCCCCTGGCGTCCCATATGGTCCCCCAAACTAGGCGCGATTTCTGAACTCGTAGCCAGGAGTAACTCCTGAACATTTACCGGGTGTGGCTCAAAAACCAAAAAAATATATATATTCCCAACGTTTAAGGGGGCCGGTGAGGTGGCGCTAGAGGTAAGGTGTCTGCCTTGCAAGCGCTAGCCAAGGAAGGATCACGGTTCGATCCCTCGGCTTCCCATATGGTCCCCCCAAGCCAGGGGCAATTTCTGAGTGCTTAGCCAGGAGTAACCCCTAAGCATCAAATGGGTGTGGCCCGAAAAACCAAAAAAAAAAAAAAAAATCTTTTCTGGGGCCAGAGCAATAGCACAGCAATAGGGCATTTGCTTTGCACGCAGCCAACCCTGAAAGACCTCAATTTGATTCCCGGCATCCCATATGGTCCCCTGTACCTGCCAGGGTGATTTCTGAGCAAAGAGCCAGGAGTAACCCCTGAGTGCTGCCAGGTGTGACCCCCCCATCAAAAAAAAAGGAAAAGAAAGAAACATCTCTTTTTCACTCCATTCCCCACACTTTGCCTCACGATGAGGTGGAGTGAGCTTCAGGGGTTCCCTATCGCCTCCTCTCTGGCGGCCCACTCAGCTTAAGGATGTATTATGTGTGACCCCCAATTTGAAGCTTCTGGGGTAAGAGGATGGAGCAGGCTTCTGGAGCTGAGCATGCTGCTTGTGAGGAATCGGCTGATGGCCAGTGGCGTGTAAGGTTGTGAGTCCAAACCAGTGCCCTGAGAGGGAGAAGTGAAGACAACAAGTGTGTTGGTGCCCATGAGCACTTACTCTGTAAAGTGCTTGATCTTCTTCATTTTGAAAACAGGACAGCTTAAACAGGTGGCTAGCAAAGCTGTTCTTGCCTGTGTTCCCAGACCCTGGCTCTTCACTCTGAGGCCAGGTGATGATGGTCAGTCACAGTTATTTGGGTTTTTTGTTTGTTTCTTTTGTACCACACCAGAGGCACTCAGGGGTTACTCCTGGCTCTGCGCTCAGAAATTGCTCCTGGCAGGGTCAGGAGACTATATGGGGTGCCGGGATAGAACTTGGATTGCCTGCAAGGCAAATACCCTACCATTGTGCTATCTTTCCGCCTTGGTCTTTCGCAGTTATACTCTTTTCCATAAGCACCCCGTGTGGTGTTATTTGGTAGAATGTGCCAGGTGCTGAAGGAACTCTTGGTTCAGGGTGAGGCAGTGGAAGTCAGTTCTAGGTCTAGAGTGACAGAACACCCCCAAATGAAGGCACATCAGTCCAAAAATAATTCCAGTTAAGGGGGCCAGTGGGATAGTACAGTAGGTAGGGTACTTGCATGTGGCTAGTCCAGATTCAGTCCCCTGTACCCCAAATGGTCCCTCGAGCCCACCAGGAGTAATTCCTGAGCACAGAGCCAGTAGTGAGCCCTGATCACCACTGGGTGTGGCTCAGAAACAAACAAAAAATTCATGTTGAGATCTGGAACCTAGGTAAGCTCTGAATCACACATCCACAGCATCTGGCTTTAGGTTTGAGGCATTTGTGTTCATACAAATGGAGGACACAGAGAGAAAGTGAGAGAAAGAAAGTGTGTGTGTATACATACCTGGCTCCAGGACAGAAAAGATGACAAAGTTTCTGGGTTTCTGGAGGCACGGACAGGAACACTCTGGGTGACTGGAGCTGTGCCCTGAGCAAACCTGGATCTCCGTCTCAGCACCAAAGGATCGAGTCCCAGGTCTGCCACTTGCCCTAGGCCCATAAAGGACTGGCTCTTAGTAACTCTGTCTTTCTCTTCCCAGAATGCCTCCTCCATCTATGCTAGTTACCCTCTTCACTCCTCCCATGCTTTATAAGGGCTACACTTTTTGTTGGTTTTTGCTCACAGCCAGCAGTGCTCAGGAGTTATTCCTGGCTCTGCACTCAGAAGTCACTTCTGGCAGGCTTGGGGGACCATATAGGATGGCAGAGGTTGAACCAGGGTCGGCCACATTTAAGGCAAATGCCCCCCCCCCTTTTTATATTTAAAAATTTTGGTTTTGGGCCCGGAGAGAGAGCACAGCGGTGTTTGCCTTGCAAGCAGCCGATCCAGGACCAAAGGTGGTTGGTTCAAATCCCGGTGTCCCATATGGTCCCCCGTGCCTGCCAGGAGCTATTTCTGAGCAGACAGCCAGGAGTAACCCCTGAGCACTGCTGGGTGTGGCCCAAAAACCAAAAAAAAAAAAAAAAGAAAAAAAAATTTTGGTTTTGGTGCAACTTGTGGTTGTACTCAGGGTTTACTCCTGGTGGGCTGGGGTGGTGTGTGTGTGTATGGTTTCGTAGGCAGGTCCTCTGTACTGTTTCTCCAGCTCACTGTAGCCCTTCCTTCCTTCCTTCCTTCCTTCCTTCCTTCCTTCCTTCCTTCCTTCCTTCCTTCCTTCCTTCCTTCCTTCCTTCCTTCCTTCCTTCCTTCCCCCTCCCTCCTCCCTTCCTTCTTCCCTCCCTTCCTTCCTTCCCTCCCCCTCCCTCCCTCTCTCCCTTCTTTTCTTCCCTCCCTCCCTCCCTTCCATCCCTCCCCACCTTCCCTCCCCCTTCCTCCCTCTCTCCCTTTCTTCCACCCTCCCTCCTTCCCTCCCTTCCTTCCTTCCCTCTCTCGCCCTCCCTCCCTTTCTTCCACCTCCCTCTCTTCCTTTCTTCCCTCCCTCCCTTCCCTCCCCCGCCCTCCCTTCCCTCACCCGCCCTCCCTCTCTCCCTTCCTTCCCTCCCTCCTTCCCTTCCCTTCCCTCCCTCCAACCCTATCTTCTTCCCTTCCTCCTTTCTTCCTCCCTCCTTCCCTCCCCCTTCCTTCTTCCCTCCCTTCATTCCTTCCTTCCCTCCCTCCCTCCCTCCCTTTCTTCCTTTCATCCCTGCCCTCCCTCCCTTCCCTCCCCCTACCTCCCTCTCTCCCTTCCTTTCTTCCCTCCCTCCCTTTCTTCTTTCCTCACTCCCCCTGCCCACCCTCCCTTCCCTCCCCCTCCCTCTCTCCCTTTCTTCCTTCCCTCCCTCCCTCCTTTCTCTCCCACTCTCCCTCCCTTCCTTCCTTCCTCCCTCCTTCCTTCCTTCCTTCCTTCCTTCCTTCCTTCCTTCCTTCCTTCCTTCCTTCCTTCCTTCCCTCCCTTCCTTCCTTCCCTCTCTCCCTTGCCCTCCCTCCCTTCCCTTCCTCTCCCTCCACTCTCCCTCCCTCCCTTCCCTTCCTCACTCCCTTCTCTCCCTCCCTCCATTCCTTCCTTCCTTCCTTCCTTCCTTCCTTCCTTCCTTCCTTCCTTCCTTCCTTCCTTCCTTCCTTCCTTCCTTCCATCCTTCCTTCCCATTTTTGTTTGGGGGTATACCCAACAGTACCCAGGACTACTGGTAGAATTCAGAGGACCATATATGGTACTGGGAATTCAATTTAGGTTGACTGGGACCAGTAGGTAAGGCATTTGCCTTGCATACTGCCGGCCTAGGTTCAATCCCTGGCATCCCATATGGTTCCCAGAGCCCACAAGGAGTAATTCATGGGTGCATAGCTAGAAGTAACCCCAGAGCCTTGTCAAGTGTGAACAAAAATGGCAAAATCAAAATAAAATAAAACCTAGCTTGGTCACATGCAAGGCATTCTTCCTACTCGCTGTACTATGTGGCCCAGGGTTCCACATTATAATGCTCCATCTTAATGGGAAGTCAGTCTTGTGATCTGACCACCAGCCCCTGTTGAGAATAGAGCCAAAGTTCTTTCTGCTAGCACAACCACTCTGTACTTTGCTCTCATTCCAGTCAGTCTGTGCTTTAGGACTGATACACCCAATGCTGTTCCCCTTAAAAAAAAAAAAAAAAAAAATCTGGGGCCGGGAAGGTGGCGCTAGAGATAAGGTGACTGCCTTGTAAGCTCTACCAAGGAACGGACCTCGGTTCGATCCCCCGGCGTCCCATATGGTCCCCCCAAGCCAGAGGCGATTTCTGAACACATAGCCAGAAGTAACCCCTGAGCGTCAAACGGGTGTGGCCCAAAAACCAAAAAAAAAAAAAAATCTGTTCTCCTTGCCACTTTCCCTCTACCCCCAGCCCCACCTCAAGACAAAGTCACAGGCTGACTCAGAGAATGTGGCCAAACAAGATTGTATGGGAGAGCAAAATGGGGTTTGGGCCTTGGAGAAGGGAGGAGGCCACAAGACCAGATCTCCCAAGTCTTTGAAGGTCCTGCTTGGGGGTTGGATGAGGGGGGAAAAATCCTCTTGTTTGTTGCCCCAGAAAGAGCCTACGCTGTATGATCTCCCTAGGGATAGCAGCTCATGGTAGGGGGCAGGGGCAGCTCGGCCACAGGACAGCTGGCTAACAGGGTCCCCCTGGGACTCAGGGCTGGACCCAGGTGTCCAGGAGGCGGGTGATACTGGAGATGTGACAGTTGGTCCCCAGATTCCCCACCCAGCGGTGCCAGCTCTGGTTTCGGGCTTGGGGAGAGTGGGAGGTACATATGGTGCTCCCCAGTGTAAGGTGCTCCTTGGGGGCACAGGCAAGTAGTAAACATGGTCTTGAGGTCTGAGAGAGGGGACAAGGGCTAAGGTGCATGCCAGGCATGGGCTTGACTCAGGTTCCTTCCCCAGCACTGCATGGCTCCTGAGTCACTGCGCATAGCCCTGGAATAACTTTGAGCTCTGCCAGTAACTGTATAGGTTCCACAAAACAACCAGGGCTGTGTCCTCAGCTTTGATTTGCCAGTCTGGTTGGCTGAGAAGTTCTGGATGTGGCTTGGCGAACCACCCCCCAGTAAGAGGAAAGGAAAATTAATGAGACATACAGGGCTCTGGGCCGGAGTGATAGCATAGCGGTAGGCGTTTGTCTTGCACGCAGCCAACCCTGTATGGTTCCCAGTTTGATTCCCGTATCTCATGGCCCCCAAACCTGCCAGGAGTGACTTCTGAGCACAGAACAAAGAGTAACCCCTGAGCACGCCAGGTATGGCCCCAAAACATAGAGGGCTGGAGAGAGATAGTACAACAGGTACACTGTACTATATAGTATTTGTAGGCTGATCGGGGTTCATCCCGACACCACATATGTTCCCCTCTAAGCTATGCCAGGAGTGATTTCTCAGTACAGAACCAGAAGTATGCCCTGAGTACCTTTAGGTGGCCCAAAAGCCAATAATAATAATAATAATAGTAGTATATAGGGGCCAGAGAGGTGGCGCTAGAGGTAAGATGTCTGTCTTGCAAGCGCTAGCCAAGGAAGGACCGCGGTTCGATCCCCAGGCGTCCCATGTAGTCCCCCCAAGCCAGGGGCAATTTCTGAGTGCTTAGCCAGGAGTAACCCCTGAGCATCAAATGGGTGTGGCCCAAAAAAAAGTATATAAAATATCTTGGGTAGGTTATTGAGGAATTTTCCCAGAACTTTGTCAGCAAGGCCCAGTACTGGATACAAACAGGATGTTTAAGCTGAAACAGAGGTAAGATACAATTTGGTCCAAATTAGCAATGTGGGCTGGATACTTGCCTTGCTCAGGGTCAGCCCAGGTTTGATTCCTGGCACTATACAGTGTTCCCCTAGCACCACCAGGGGTGGTCCCTGAATACAGAACTAGGAATAAGTCCTAAGTACTGCTGCGTGTGGTCCCCAAAACCAGAAAAAAAAAAAAGACATCAAGACATACTGTATGATGCCAGAGCCATAGCATAGCAGTAGGGCGTTTGTTTGCCTTGCACGTGGCCAATCCGAACGGATACCATTTTGATTCCTGGCATCCCATAGGGTCCCCTGAGCCTGGTAGGAGCGATTTCTTTTTTTGTTGTTGTTTTTTTGTTTTGTTTTGTTTTTGGTTTTTGCGTCACACCGGGCTGTGCTCGGGGGTTACTCCTGGCTTTACGCTCAGAAATCGCTTCTGGCAGGTGTGGGGAATCATATGGGATGCCGGGATTCAAACACCTTACCTCCATGCTGTCTCTCTGGCCCCATGCAGGAGCAATTTCTAAGTGCAGAGCTGTGAGTAACCCGTGAACAGCATAGGGTGTAGTCCAAAATAAAAGGAAACAAAAAGACATACTGCGTATTGGGGCCAGAGTGATAGCACAGTAGCAGAGCATTTGCCTTGCACGTGGCCAACCCCAGACAGACCCCAGTTCATTTCTGGGCATCCCATGTAGTTCCCGAGTCTGCCAGGAGTGATTTTTTTGGGGGGATCACAACCGGTGGCGCTCAGGGATTACTCCTGGCTTGGGGGACCATATGGGATGCCGGGTGATGGAACTGTGGTCCGTCCTGGGCCAGCCTCGCGCAAGGCAAACACCCTACTGCTTTGCCATCTCTCTGACCCACAGGAGTGATTTCTGAGCACAGAGCCAGGAGTAACTCCTGAGTGCCGCCGGATGTGGCCCAAAACCAAAAAAAAAAAAGAACATATTGTAAGATGTTACCTAGCTAGAAGTTCATTGTGTGAATGAATGAATAAGTGAATAATCAGTGAGTGAGTGAATGAGGCTTATCTCAATGATGTGAAGATCCTGGTGTAGAGACAGAAACATGCCCAACAACGCAGGTTCTGTGCCACTCTTGTGCCATCTGTTCTGTCATGCTTCCTTTATCAGGAAAGGGAAGAGGAAGTCAGGGTGGGTGGGAAGGCACTGTTTATGACCAAGCTCCCTTCTTGGCAGTTCGAAATAAAATCTCATTTCATCATCTTCAAGACTGGCAGAATGGGTTCCCATCTCTGCATAGTGCAAGAGGCTGGAGACTCAGAGGTTTGCTGCCTTTAACTGGCAGGTCACCCATGTTCAAAGCCAGGTCAGCCTTCATTCCGAGCCCAGAGGTGACTGTAGTACTTTACTGCACTCTGCCTGGAAGCTACAGAGGTGTGTATGATGGCCGAGGCTGCAACAGTTTGGACTTTCTGTTTATTTTTTGGTATGGGGGCCACACCCAGTGATCCTCAGGGCTTACTCCTACTCTTTGCTTAGGGATCACCCCAGTAGGGTTATGGGGACCTTTTGTAGTGCTAGAAATTGAACCTGGTTCCACTCACTGTGTGCAAGGCTAGTGCCTTCCCCACTGTTCTATCTCTCTGGCCCTGGAGACTTGCTTAATGGATCCGGAACCCCCATAGGATGAGAGAAGGTTCATCAGAAGGGCGAGGACTGGAGGTTTGTGTGGAAGCTCTTGCTAGAGGGGACTTGGCTGTTGGGGAGGTTGGAGGAACCTGGCCTCCATCTGGAGGAGCCAGGATAGGTGGAGGCAAAGCATCTCTAGAAACTGGCCACAAGGTGGCGTTGCAGGCCTGACACTAGCGACTCCTCTCGGCTAGGACCCTAGAGGCTACCCCACCAGCTCCAAGTTCCAAGCTCTGTCTGCTCAGGTGTCTCAACCTTCACTTTGCCCTCTTCTGGCAGGACATCCAAGATGTGGGGGGAAACGAGGCTGCCAGGACCTTCCTGACTCAATCAAGTGCTGGGATTCGCATAGGCCATGCAGAGCTTAGCTGTCCTCCCAAATCCTGGAGGAGGGGCTGGAGTGATAGCATAGCCAGGAGGGCGGCCAACCTAGGACGATTTCTGAGCCAGGAGCGATTTCTGAGCGTATAGCCAGGAGTAACCCCTGAGCGTCACTGGGTGTGACCCAAAAACCAAAAAAGAAAATAAAATAGAAATAGCTGCTGGCATGTTGGGGGACCATATAGAATGCCGGGAATCGAATCGAAACGGGTCCTTCCCGGGTCTGCCATATGCAAGGCAAATGCCCTACCGCTGTGCTATCACTCGGTCCAGCACTCTGTTTTCTTGCTATCTGCCTGTCCACACTTTTTTTTTTTTATTTCAATAGCCTCTATCTACCTGCCCTCCTTTCTCCCTCATCTCCCCGACGCCATCCAGTTCACTCTGCACACATTTTTTTCTTTTTTCAAAGAAAAAAGGGTGATGGTCCTGGAGAGACAGTACAGTGGGGAAGATGCTTGTTCTCACTGCAGCTGATGCAGTTTCAATCCCTCATTCCACCAGGAGTGATCCCTGGGCATAGAGCCAGGAATAAGCCCTGACCATGGCCAGATGTAGCCCTAAACCTCTCCTCAAAAAATCAAATAGGTGGGCCAGAGCGACAGCGCAGCGGTAGGGCATTTGCCTTGCTCACGGCTGACCCAGGACAGACTGTGGTTCAATTCCCTGGTGTCCCATATGGTTCCCCATATTGGGAGCACATAGCCGGGAGTAACCCCTGAGTGTCACCGGGTGTGGCACAAAAACAAACAACCACGGCGGGAGCGGTGGCACAAGTGGTAAGGTGTCTGCTTTGCCCACACTAGCCTAGGAATGACTGTGTTTTGATCCCCCAGCATCCCATATGGTCCCGGCCCCCAGGCCAGGAGCAGTTTCTTTTTTTTTTTTTTTCAACATTAAACATTTTATTAAATTAGAAATATATTACAAAATATAAACAGAAAAAAAGGGATAGAATGATCATACAGCAAGAGAAGCAGTTTCTGAGCACAGAGCCAGGAGTAAACCCTGGCCGAGTGTGACCCCCCCAAATAAATAAAAGCTCTCTCTCTCTCTCTCTCTCTCTCTCTCTCTCTCTCTCTCTCTCTCTCTCTCTCTCCTCTCATACACACACACACACACACACACACACACACACACACACACACACACACACACACACGAATAAATCAGTCCTGGCAGGCTCTGGGAACCATATGGGATGCTGGGGATAGAACCTGGATTCGTCTAGCGACTTGCGTGTGCAAAGCAAATGCCCTACCACCGCTATCACTCCGGCCCCTCAATTTTGTTTTGTTTTCTTTGTTTGCTTTTGATTTTTGGATCACACCTAGCAGCAATCAGGGGCTACTCCTGGCTCTACGCTCAGAAATCGCCCCCATGGGATGCTGGGATTTGATCCACTGTCCTTCTGCATGCAAGGCAAACGCCTTACCGCTGTGCTATCTCTCCGGCCCCTCAATTTTAATATTTTTAATTGTTTTGGGGCCACGCCTGGCAGTGTTCAGGGTAATTTCTGGTTCTGTGCTCAGGGATCACTTTGATGGGCTTAAGGAATTATATATGGGGTACCAGAGATGGAACCTGGGTTGGCTGTGTGCAAGGCAAATGCCTTACCTACTATCCTTCCAATCTCCCTTTTTTTTTTTTATGGTGGCGGGGGCATAGTGCTCAGTGTTCTGTGCTTAATACTGACCCCTGGAGATATATCCAGGGGACTAGAGGTGGCGCTGAGGATTTGAACTGGAATGAACCATGTCCAAAGCAAATGCCTTACTTTTTTTTGGGGGGGAGGGTTTTCGGGCCACACCCATTTGATGCTCAGGGGTCACTCCTGGCTAAGCATTCAGAAATTGCCCCTGGCTTGGGGGGACCATATGGGAACCACGGATCGAACCAAGGTCCTTCCTCGCAAATGCCTTACTTTTTGTATTACCGCTACAATCCCAGGATTGAATTTTCTTAAGCTATCTCCATAGCCCAGACACTATCATTTTTTGAGGGATGGGGGAAGATTTGGGTCACACCCAGCAGTGCTCAGGGCTCCTAATTATGTGCTAAAGAGTCACTGCTAAGGGCCAGAGAGTATCACAGCGGTAGGATGTTTGCCTTGCACATGGCCAACCCCTGACGGACCCTGGTTTGATTTCTGGCATCCCATGATCCCCTGAGCCTGCCAGGAGCAATTTCTGAGGGCAGAACCAGGAGTAACCCCTGAGCATCATTCGATGTGACCCAAAAACAAACACAAAAAGTCACTGCTAGTAAGGCTTGGTGAACCCTGTGTACTGCTGGAATTAAACAAGGGCTGGCAATGTGCAAAGCAAGCACCTGTGCTACTAGCTATCTGTCCACATCCAGTCTTTCTGTGCTCGCAATTTCCTCTCCCGGACCCCTCTCTCCCTCTCTGCCAAGCTCCTCCAGCCCTAGCCAGAGTGCATCTGCCCTCCAAACCACTCCTGGGCGGCAAGGCTATTGCCTTGAGCCATGAGTAAATTACCCAACCTCTCTGAACCCGCTTTCTCCGGCTATAAAATGAAGATAATCGTGGCAATTACCTCATGGGATTGTTGTGTGATGAATGGGGAAAGGTATGCGAAGTGCTCCGCTGAAGCCGTGTATACAGCAAGCGCCTCATACATGTGGGCTATTCAACACTCAGGGGTGAGCCTTGCTTCTTCCTCAGAGGTTCTCTGCCCCCCTCCCCAGCTACCCCTCTAAGGCACTCAAGGTCGTTTAGTTGCTTATTTCACAAAGACCAGAACCCCCTGGGGCACTCAAGGTAAATACTTGTGGATGAATGAATGATTAAACCCTGTTGCTGGCTGACTAAGAGTTTGGGTTAAGTTTGGAGAAGCTGCCCTGAGAAGGTGGGGATGCTCCCGGCCTGGCCAGCAGGTGGCACCCGCGCCCGACAGTCTCTGCCTTGGGCCACCTCCCTTGCCTGGCCCTGTGGTTTTCCTGTCCCAGTTACCAGTCTGAGTTTTGGCGGCACTGAGGAACTCTCAAAACCTGCTGGGGCTGAATAGCACCCCGCCACGGGGCAGGGGGAAGCGATCTAGCGGAGAGGTGCCTGCTGGGGCAGGGCCACGGCTGAGGCCTGCAGGAGCTGACCACAAAGTGGGGACCACGAGGTGGGAAGTGGTTGCCAGTGAGTCAGGAGCTGAGATCTAGGAAGCAGACACCTTGTGGGGGACGGGTGTGGTGAAATGAATGAGCGGGAGAGGAAGGGGAGCCCCGTTGCTATGATGATGACAGTGTTTGTGGTGAGTTGGGGACACCCGGGTCCCCAGGGCCTGTGGATGATTCACCACAGGAAAGGGAAGGCTTTAGCCAGCAGGGTGCTGGGGCCCCCTGATGCCCCGTGAAGCTTCTCCAAACTTGCTGCAAGGTTCCCTCACATCCCAGCCCCGGGGCCTGCATCCCACCAGAAAGCACCGTCAAGGGCAGGCAGCTGGCTCCTGTCTATAACTGTACCTCAAATCAGCCACCCTATTTACAGAAGGGGAGTCAGCAACCTGGCAAGTCGAGGGGCAAATGGAGGCCACCAGAGGACAGCACAGGCAAGAGAAAGTGGTCAGGACTAGAGGGATAGTGCACCAGGTAGAGCACTGGCAGACATGGGTTGTTTTTTGTTGTTGTTGTTGTTTTGTTTTTGGGCCACACCCAGTGACGCTCAGGGGGTTACTCCTGGCTATGTGCTCAGAAATCACTCCTGGCTTGGGGGACCATATGGGACGCCGGGGGATCGAACCGTGGTCTGTCCTAGGCTAGCACTGGCAAGGCAGACACCTTATCTCTAGCACCACCATGCCGACCCCAGACCTGGGCTTTATCACAAGTGCCTCATAGGGTCCCCCGAGCACTGCCAGGACAGGAGTGTTCCCTGAGCATAAAGCCAGAAGTAACCCCTGAGCACTACCAAGTGCGGGCCAACCTAACAACAACAAAAATGGAGATTGTCAAGGGCCTCTGCAGGGTTTGCAACCTCTTGCCTATTCTATTCCCCCCACCTCTGGAAAGTGGGGCCTGATGCAGGCAAACAGTGGACACCTGCATCGCCTCCCAACTCCCAACCCCAAGAGAGCAGCCTCACACTTGGTCCTCGAAACACTCCCCTCAAGAGGTTGGAAAGAGTATAGGTCAAGTGTCTGCCTTGCGCGTGGCAGATCTGGGTGTGGCAAGAAAGAAAAAAGAAAGTCAATGGAGGGCCCGGAGAGATAGCACAGCAGCATTTGCCTTGCAAGCAGCCGATCCAGGACCAAAGGTGGTTGGTTCGAATCCCGGTGTCCCATATGGTCCCCCGTGCCTGCCAGGAGCTATTTCTGAGCAGGCAGCCAGGTGTGGCCCAAAAACCAAAAAAAAGTGAGAGAGAGAGAGAGAGAGAGAGAGAGAGAGAGAGAGAGAGAGAGAGAGAGAGAGAGAGAGAGAGAGGAGAGAGAGAGAGAGAGAGAGAGAGAGAGAGAGAAAGTCAATGAAGGTCTCCCTGCTCTGATCTTATGTAGCGTATGTGTGAAAGTGTGTGTGTGTATGTGTGTGTGTGCGCGCGCACGCGCGTGCTCGAGAGAGCATTCAGGTGAGCCCACTCACCCCCACCCCAGTCCTCTGCCAGGACAGTTTTATTCTTCCTTTTTTTTTGGGGGGGGGGGAACCATACCCAGTGGTGCTCAAGGCTTACCCCTGTGGCTCTGCACACAGGAATAACTTCTGGCAGGGTACAGAGGACCATATAGGATGCCAGGAAGGCAAGGCAAGCACCCTACCCACTGTACTTTCAATCTGGACCCCTTTATTATAAAATTTTTTTTACCACACCCAGCAGTGTTTAGGGCTTACTCCTGGTTCTGTGCTCAGAATCACTTCTGGTGGGCTCTAAGGAACATATGAGGTACCAGGGATTGATCCTGATCAGCCATGTGTAACCCACTGTACTGTCATTTAGCCCCTGTGTATGTCTGAGGGGGAGTTTTGGGCCATCAGGTGGTGCTGAGAAGCTGCTCTTGCCTCTGCTCAGGAGTGTGCTCTGGTTGTGCTGGGGCACCATATATGGTGTCAGAGATCAACCCAAGGTCTGCCACTTGCAAAGCAAACACCTCTTATACTACCTTTCTAGTGTTAAATTTTGGTTTATTTATTTATTTATTGTTTGTTTGTTTGTTTTTGGGTCACACCTGGCAGTGCTCAGGGGTTACTCCTGGCTCTAATTTTGATTTATTTTGATTTATTGATTTATTTATTTATTTATTTTTGGTATTTTTGGGTCACACCCAGCAGCGCTCAGGGGTTAATCCTGGCTCTATGCTCAGAAATCGCCCCTGGCAGGCACGGGGGACCATATGGGATGCCGGGATTTGAACCACTGTCCTTCTGCATGGAAGGCAAATGCCTTACCTCCATGCTATCTCACCGGTCCCTGATTTATTTTTATTTTGGAGGGGCATATGCCAAAGGGTGCTCAGGAGCTATTCCCAGCTGCCCTATGTTTGGGTGTTCCAGGACTGAGCCAGAGTTGGCTACAGGCAAAGCAAAGGCCTTAACCCCTGATTATCTTTACAAGTCTCTGTCTATTTATTTGTTTGTTTTTTGTTTCTGGCCACACCCAGTGGTACCCAGGGCTTACTCTTGGCTCTGCACTTAGGGATCATCCCTGGCAGTGCTTGGGGACCATATGGGAGGCCAGGGATTGAACCTAGGTCGGCTTTGTGCAAGGCAAACACCCTACCCACTGTGCTATCACTCTGGCTCCTAAGTCCCTGTGTTTATTTATTTTATTTTATTTTAATTTTTGGCCATGGCTGGTGATGCTCAGTGGTCCTGGTGGTATCAAGGGTTGAAATTGGGCCTCAGTGTACAAAGCATGTATGCATCCCTGTTGAATCATCCCCTGTACTCAATTCCCAATTTTAGTCTGAAAGGTCCTCCTGTTCACCATCTCTCTCCCTACAACAGGACGTGGGGTGGAGGGTACATCCAATCCAGTTTGGCTGTCCTTTGGGTGAGGACCTCAGCCCAGAAGGGAAGTGATTGCTCTGCAAGTGTGGCAGATAGAATGAGTTTTCCTCTCTTCTAGGAGGCTCTGGATTCTTGGGGAAATTTTAGAAAAGAGGTTGAGACTTCAGAGGAAGCAGACTACCATTGTATAGAATAGCACGTGAAAATAGGGGCTGCCATTCTTGCCCCACCAGGTGATCAGGGAATAGTGAGGGGGAGAGCTCTGGTGAGTCATTAGTGGCATGAGATCTGGGGTTGCTATATGATTTCAAGGAAATCACTTGCCCTCTCTGAGCCCACTAATAATGTGGCTACCTTCCTTTGGGGTGGCAGGGAGTCTGGGTAAAGTGGTGAGTAGGTTCCTGGAAGGGGTGGCAGATCTCATGTTCTCCTTTGCCAGAGAAGAGACGTCCTGTCCAGTGGGGCTGGGAGATGGAGCTGTGAGCTGGGCAGAGGTGGGGAGAAACTCAGATGCTGGATCTTTGATCTTTAGGAACTTTTCTTTTTTGGCGTGGGAGGTCACTACTGGCAGTGCTTAAGGCTTACTCCCGTCCTGGCTTTGCACTCAGAGATCACTTCTAGAGGGGATTTGGGGGAGCATTTGGGGTTTCGGGGGTCAAACCCAGGTGGCCATGTGCAAGGCAGCTGTGGCTCCTGATTTTTAGTGAACTTTGACAAGCTCAAGGGCAGTAGCCTCCTCCCAGTGCTGAGGGAGACCAGCAGGTTCCTGGACCCCAGGGATGCCCAGAGGTTGTAGGAAGCAATACTAATTAGTTCTTGCTGGCTAATTGTGTATAATTGCCTCCTTGTGATCAGCAATTAAGAGGTGCTTCCATTAGCCTGGGCGGCAGCACCCCAGTTGGGGTATCTGGGTAGGTGGAGGTAATCCAGTGGTGTTTAATGAAAACTGGAAGGAGGCCTTCACCCCCAGACCATTTAGACCCCACATAGGGTCCCTGAGCTCCGTCAGAAGTAAGCCCTGAGTGAGTACTGCTTATTTGGCCTCAAAATTTTTTTTTGTTTTTTTTTTGGGGGGGGGTCCACACCCATTTGATGCTCAGGGGTTACTCCTGGCTAAGTGCTCAGAAATCGCCCCTGGCTTGGGGGGACCATATGGGACACTGGGGGATTGAACCTCGGTCCTTCCTTGGCTAGCGCTTGCAAGGCAGACACCTTACCTCTAGCCCCTGGCCTCAAAATTTAAGAAAAAAAAATTAAAATATGAGCCAGAGAGGTAGCACAGCAGTAGGGCATTTACCTTGCACGTGGACAACCCAGGAGAGACCCAGGTTCAATCCCCAACATCCCATATCCCTGAGCCTGCCAGGAGCAATTTTTGAGCACAGAGCCTGGAGTAACTCCCGAGCACCACTGGGTTTGGCCCAGAACCCCCCTCCGCAGCCCCCCCCCCCAAAAATCAAAATGTATGAAAGGTTGATGATCATTGAGAAAACTGTGATGGCTGGGCTGGAAAGATCATACAGCAGTAAGGTGCTTCTTTTCACGCAGCTGACCCAGATTTGATCCCCAAGATCTCATATAATCTCCAAAGCTATACCAGAGGCACAGGACTACCAGTACACCCGAAACAGTGGGTGGGGCCAGAGCGATAGTTCAGTGGGCAGGGAGCTTTGCAAGTAGCTAATTGCTGGCATCCCATATGGTCCTACTCCCAGCCCTGCAAGGCGTGATCCTGGAGCACAGAGCCAAAAGTCAGTCCTGAGCACTGCTGAGTGTGATCCCAAAGCCAAAAAACAAAAAAACAAAAAAACAAAAAACAAAAAAAAACCCACTGTAAAATCACCAGCCCCAGGTGAATCAGAGTCGCACAAAAAATAATCCACACCAAGCTAAGGGTGAAACACATGTAGTCTGGCAGTCTTCTACTTAGTATGGAGCTCGCTACCTGCCAGAACTACCTTTTTTTTTTTTTTCTTGGTTTTTGGGTCACACCTGGCAGTGCTCAGGGGTTACTCCTGGCTGTCTGCTCAGAAATAGCTCCTGGCAGGCATGGGGGACCATATGGGACACCGGGATTCGAACCAACCACCTTTGGTCCTGGATCGGCTGCTTGCAAGGCAAACGCCGATGTGCTATCTCTCCGGGCCCAGAACTACCTTTTTTATTGAGTACAGAGATCACCCCTGGATGGGGCAGTAAATCCACCCAGGTTTACAAGTAAGACAATCTTCGTTTTGGGTGAAACCAAGTTGTAAACAAACAGATACAAAGAAACCAGGGATAAAATTTGTTTTAGGTAAAGTAAGGTGTAACCCAATAACTGCCTCTTTTTGTTTAAAAAATTGAAGGGTACATAAACGCTGTTCTATTGTTCTCTGCGAGAGGTCGGAACCCCAGATCAGAATTTGCAAAATTGATTATTTTGCATAGGCACAGTAAAAGTTGGCTGTAATAGCATCAACTTTTATTTTATTGGGGCCGGAGAGAGCACAGCAGTGTTTGCTTTGCAAATAGCCAACCCAGGACCTAAGGTGGTTGGTTCGAATCCTGGCATCCCATATGGTCCCCCTGGCACTGCCAGGAGCTATTTCTGAGCAGACAGCCAGGAGTAACCCCTGAGCACCGCTGGGTGTGGCCTAAAAACCAAAAAAAAGATATTAGCCGAGGATAAAGTTAATTATTTTGGAGGTAACCCAGGTGCATGAAGTTCTCCTTTGTTGGTCTTCACCTGGTCTTGGATACTCCGTCTTCTCCATCATCACCTTCTGTGTTAGGCTGCTGGGGTCTCTTCGATAATCTGCTGCAGGTTAGGGGTCCCAGGTCCTCGTAAAAGATGCCTCTCACAGAGGAAGGGTGGTAGAAGGTGGCTTTTGGGATGCTGCCCAGTCTTCAACTCTTTCCCCTTCACTACCTGTTTCTGTCTCACCTGAGGGGGCCTCTGCCACCATAGGTGTGGGCCAGCTGAGTGAGGCTGGGGAATGAATTGACAGAACCTATGTCGATTGGGAGCATATCTGCTTCCTTTCACTGGCATTCCACCAGGTCCAGATACATTAGCAGATTTTGGTCTCTTCTCTCCTTTCACATCAAACTCCACAGTCTTACCATCGTCAATACTACACAGAAACTTCCTGGGGTTGTTTCTCTTAATAGCTGTCCAGTGAACAAAGACATCCTCTTTGGTGTCATTTCATCGCTGAGGTGGTCTTCTTGGGTCCAGGGTTCAAGTCAGTCCCTGTTTGGGCGTCAGTTGTAAAATCATCCCACACGTTTGTATCTCCAGCCCCAGGTGAACGAGTCTGAATCAGAGTCGCACAAAAAATCCAGTAATCTACTTTGGTCAAAATTAAAATTAATGAAAAAAAAAAGAATAATCCAGACCAGGCTGAGGGTGAAACATGTGTAGTCTGGCAGTCTTCTACCTAGTATGGTGATTGCTGCCTGCCAGAACTACCTTTTTTTATTGAGTACAGAGATCACCCCTGGGTGGGGCAGTAAATTCACCCAGGTTTACAAGTAAGACAATCTTCATTTTGGGTGAAATCAAGTTGTAAACAGATACAAAGAAACCAGGGGTAAAATTTATTTTAGGTAAAATAAGGTGTAACCCAGCACAAAACAACCACCCAAATACTACTGTATATGGTCCAAAAAATCAAAACCAGAAAACCTTAATGACTGGTCTCAAGGGTTTCCCCCCCCCACACTCAGCCTTACTGCTGGAAACTCCCCCTTGATCCATCCCACCCTGGTTGGGGAGAATTCCTCCCCCAATTTGAGGGTACCCCTGCAGGCCAGCCGGCAGCTATCCCACACTCTCTTGGCCCAACCCTTCTATAAAGTTAGACTAAGGACCTGTCTTGCTCACCTCCCGGGCAGGGAGATCATGTCACCTGTGATAGGACCAGTAATAAAGGGAAGCAATTAGAGTTCCTCACCTCAATCAGCATTTAGAGAGGGGTGGTTAACACCACTTCCTTCATACGCCTCATTACTTTATTACTGAGTCAGGTTACTGGGACCTCAGGCCTGACCAGCAGTTTCTTGGGTCAACCTGTTTGGGTTTGTTTGTGTAGCTCCTACTAGAGACTGAGGAGGCAATGAATGGGAAGAGCCTGGAGTAACCCCCACCCCCACCCCCGCACATGCACATGGCTGTATTTTCCTCAGGAGGAGTCAAGATCACCTGTGCTGATACTGTGCCTCCCAGGTATGGGGCAAAGCCTCCTGCAGTGCTCAGGGAGCCCCATAGAGGAGGCCAGTGAAGCACCTGCCCCTGAAAAGAAGCTAGGCTGGAATTGCTTGTGTTCCTTATGAGGGGACCATATCCATATCCAGAAGTGCTCAGGGATCACCTCTGTTGGGGCTTGGGGACCTAGGTGGTGCTGGGATGGAATTCTGGTTGGCTTTGTGCAAGGCAAATACCTTCACTGTGCTATCTCTGAGGCCTGTGAGGCTAGAATTATGTGTTGGGGAAGGCATGTTGGGCAAGGGTGGGGGGGAGTTGAGAAAACTCAAATGGCTGAGTATACACTTAGCCTGCAAAAGGCTTAGGCTTTGCCCCAAGCACCTTAAGGTCCCCTGAACACCTACTGGAGTGGCCCACAAAAACAAAGAGAAAGAGGGCCCAGAGAGGTTATATACTTGCCTTGCAAGCACAGACCCAAATTTGATCTCATCATCCCATCTGGTCCTACAAGCTCACCAGGAATGATCCCTGAGCAAAAAGTCAGGGTTGAGCACAGGCAGGTATGTGCCCCAAAGCAAAGACAAAATAAAGTGAGAAGAGCTTTTTGGTGGCTCCTCGCAGCAGACCTGGTGTAAAAGGGAAGCTGGACCTACTCTGGCTGGCCTCGGGAGCTGACCCTGCAGTGGTGGTGCTGGGGAAGGGGGAACAGAGACCATGGATGGCATGGTTTTCTGGCACTATCAGCTTAGCCAGGAGGATGGGGTCAGAGGACAAATCCTGGAAGGAGTAAGAAGTTGGACTCTGGAATGGGGAGGGCAGATGTGGAGGCCAAATGGTGGAAACAGATCTCAGAGGGTTGACTGTACCCCCCAGGGAGGGACTCTGTCACTATCATAGTCCTGGGGAATTGTGCAAACCCCGCTTAGTAAAGGTGGACATCAGGACTGAGCTACAGAGAAAATTCACAGGGACCCCAGGACTCTGATCTCTCAGGCCAGGGGAGTGGAAGGTGAGAAGGTCTGGGTGGTGCTAGACACTTGAATTCCAACAAGCAGGCCAGAAGATTGGGACCCTCCAGGCCTATAGATGCTTGAGATGGCTTCTCAGAACTCTCTGGATTGCTTGCCCCCTTCTGGACTGCTCCTGGAAACCAAAAAGTTTTCATCCCCAGATCAGCCTGGGTCTCCCAAAGGGAAGCCGTGTCTGCTGTGCCCCTGGACACATGCTGTGTGGGTTTGGGTGTACACTGGGCCACATTGCGCAGTGCCAGTGCCCGGGACACCTAGGAGCTGAGTGTTGCAGAAGGCCTTATCCTTGCTGTCCTTACTGGCTCCTGGCCCTTTGGCCCCACCCTGGCCCCTCCCTGGCGCCTCTGGGCTGCCTCTGCCCCTCTGACAGGCCCCCCCCCCCAAGCCTGGTCTCTGGGATAATGTGATTCAAATTAACTCTTGGGAGCAAAAGCACCAAAGGCATGAAAGAAAGGGGGGCAATGGAGAGGGGGAGTGAGTCAGCTTCCATGTGTTTCCAAACTTTCCGATGGAAATGTGCAAAACAACACCCTGTGGGTTGCCAGCTTGGACCTGGTTCTCAGGGGTCCCTCTTGCTGCTGGAGCAACTGCATCTCCCCCCACGTGGGGGCTACTGAGGACCTGGGAGAAAGTGTCCAGCTAAGCTTCTTTCTTTCTCGCAGGCTGACCCATGGGGCCTGTGGCCACTTCGGCTCCCCAACAACTCCCAACTGTACCAGGGAGCCTGGGCCAGGAGCACCCTCTGTGCCCCAACTGCTCCCTGTTCATCTCTGCACCCCAGTTTCCAAAGCACAGCTGAGCAGGGATACCAACCTGCGTGGTAGGTAAGGAAGAGCACCCCTTGTCTTATCCGGGGTGCTGGACTCTGGGAGGGCTGCCAAGGACCTAACTGGGCCTGAGCAAAAGGGTTCAGCCTGAGGAAGGACTGGGGAAGAAGTGGGGGGATGTCTCTGAAGGCACTGAACCCCATTTCCCTGAAAGCTGCCATCTGTTTCCTCAGGGGTCCCGCCTCCCTGTCTCTCTCCCCTTCCCTCCCAGGGGCTCCCCAGTGTCTGACTAATCCTTCCTGGCACCAGCTGCCTGTCCTGCCCACTGTGTCTGTGCTTTGCCAACGACAGCCCATGTCACATGGGCCACATCTGGCTGGCCCTCCCCCTCCTGTGCCCGAGGGCTCAGAGCAGGGAGTGGCCCTGAAGACCCTTTTTTCTGAGTCTAACTGTGGCTCTAAACAGCCCTTCCCAGACCCTGGCAGGGGTCTCAAACTCAATTTACCTGGGGGCTGCAGGAGGCAAAGTCGGGGTGATCCTTGAGTGCAAAGTCAGTAGTAAGCCTTGAACATTGGGGGTGTGTGTGTGACCCAAACAACTAAAACAAAACAAAAAAAGATTCTTCTAGGGCAGGGCCACAAAATGTTGTACTCGAAAGGCCCGCAGGCCGAGAGTTTGAGACCCCTGCTAATGCGACCCACCTCCAGCCTCCTTCAACTCCTGTTCTGCAGAGACAACCTGACCCATCTTCTCCCTATGCACCCCTCTCCAGGTCCTCACCCTGGAATAGTGAGCCCCCCAATAGATGACTGGGCTTGGTTGGGGCGACTTTAGCAGCCAGCAGGATGTGGGACTGGGGGTAGAGACTGGCAGTTTGGGGGCTCCGTCCCCCCAGCTCAGCCCTCTGGCCTGGTGGCTCATTGCCAGCTTGATTTTGGGAATGGTGGGAAGGGAGAGGACACCTTAAGGCAGGGGTGTGAGGTGGGGGTACCAGGCTGAGAGGAGTGGGGCTTTCCCTCTGAGTAGAAGGGAGGAGCCTCACAGGCCCTGTGGCTACTGGCCTTCCTCCACCTCCCTCCTGCTTAGCAACTGTTGCTGTGTAAATATTTGCCCCACCAGGATCTGGTGAGGCTAGAGCCCAGGCGGCAGCCCCTCTCCTCAATTCCTAGGCTCTCTTCTGCCCAGTGCCCTACCCTGGAGGACAGGGTATGTCTATACCCTCAGTCACGGCTCACGGCTGCTCCCAAAGCGCCATTCTCCCTGTCCCCTCTGCCCCTCCAAGTCATTGCATCCTTGCTGGTGTGTCCTGGCCTGCTCTACAGTACCTGAGCGAGGCCCCAACTCTGAGCACAGGGCCCTCCTCAGGTCACTCCAGCTTTTGGTCTCTGGCATTTCATTGGTGTCACTGAACCACAGAACCTGGTCCATGGGGAGATGTGTGGGGTGGGGAGGTGGGATGTGGGATGTTTTGATGGACATTTTGTCCTCATCCTCAGGCCAGGAAGCTTGGCTTCAGGAAACCAGCCCCATTTTCCTCCTTTAGGACTGAGGGGAGCATGGCCAAGAGGAAACAGATGCCCCCCCCCAACCCCTCCCCAGGCAGCTCACGAGTACCAGCCCCTGTATCCTGTCCCATCTAGCCAGGCCCATACCCCCTGCATCTCCCAGTACCTGAAGAGGAGTCTCTGGGGTCCAGGGCCAGGGCGGAAGGTGATGGGCTTCCTCTGCATTGAGGCCTGTTCTGGGGCAGAGCTGTGGGCAGATTCTGGATGTGGGGCAGGACCCAAACACTAGGGAGGAATGAGGGCCACCCACATGGCGTTTGAATTGGAGTCCCTAAAAAATGAGCAAGCCAGTGCCCACTTGGAGGAGCTCCTGATGGAGGCTGACCTGCCCCTACCAGAAAACCGGCAAATGAGTCTTTCAACCACAATTCCCCTTCCCAGTCTGTCTTTCCTAGGGAATATGGAGGGTTCGCCTTCAAAGAGGCTTGGGCTCTTAGGGGCTGGTGCAGGTGGGATTTCAGAGCTACTTGCCAGGGCATTTCCAGCCTATGGCTAGAATTTGGGTAAAAATTTGTAAGAGATTTCCATATTTAAATTAAAAATTTTCTTACTGTGTGCTGCTGGAGGATATGGGCAGAATCGCGTGGGAGCTCAAGCCCATGTCCTTGACCATCTTTGAGCCCTATCATATTTCTCTTTGTCTTTATTTGGGGGGCTACATCCGTAGGTGCTTAGGGGTCACCCCAGCGATGTCAAGCCGCCTTGTGATGCCTACTGGAACCCGAATCTCCTGTATGCAAGGCCTGCATGCAAAAACTTCTGTCGGTGGTCTCTGATGTACTCGCCAGCCCTTCTCTGTCCCTAAGATGGGGATCCCCACAAGGTTGTACCACAATTAAGTGGGCTGACCCTCTGTCTGGTTTTGCTAGTCACCGACTCATTTCAGGGCTTAGTGCCCCACGCATGTTAATGTTCCACGAACGCCCCTCAATAAAATCCCCCCTCAACAGGACGTGTGTGTGTGTGTGTGTGTGTGTGTGTGTGTGTGTGTGTGTGTGTCCGTCCAGCCTCCTCCCAGATTTGGCTGGTCCGTGCATGGGGGGGTCAGCAATCCTGACTGTCCCACTTCTTGTTAGTGCGGGGGTGGTGTGGGGCTCGGGGACCCTTCTCCAGTCCCGCTCCCAAAGTTGTGGCAGCTGCTGTTTGTTTCCGTGGCAACAAGGAGAGGAAACCCCATTTAGCAGGCCAGGGAGGCCCCAGCAACCACACACACAGACATACACACACGCAGACTCCCGGCGGCCGCCCACACGCAGGCGCCTGCGTCAGCACCAGCCGCCCGGGCCCCGCCTCCTGGCGAGCCGCCCGCGCCCACTTAGCCACGCCCTAGTGCCAAGCCCAGCCCCCGACTCGCCCGGTGGGCGGAGCAAACGTGGAGGGGGGGTCCTGAGGGCCAACTACCCTCAGCAAGAGCTTGCACGGAGACTGGACTGCCTAGCCCGGGGCTCCCTATTGCATGGGGGTAGGGGCCTAGTGCGGGGAACTGAGCTTCCTGTGCCCTCAAGGACTCTCTGCATCTGCCACCTGTGTGCCAGCGTGTGGCCTTGAGCAAATCATTAGCTGGCCCCTGCCCCCCACCTCCTCATCTGGGAGGGAAAGCCTATTGTCCATATACCTCCAAGATCAAAGGCATAGATGGGACTCTTTTGTGCCATTTTTGTTTTTGTTTTTGGGCCACACCCATCGGCACTCACCTATTACTCCTGGCTCTACACTCAGGAGTTATTCTGCCGGGCTCTGGGGGACCAGATAGGATGCCAGATAGGGGATTCACCTGGGTTGGCCATGTGCAAGACCTTACCCACTATACTATCTCTCTCTCTCTCTTTTAAGTTTTGGGCTTTAGGGGTGAGGTTTCATTGGCATGAGGGTTCTCAGGCTTTATAAATAGTATTAGGCTATACTGGTCTCTCCATTAGTCAATATTAGTCTCTCTCTGCACCTAGGGTCTAGGTGAGTGGTTACCAAGTCTTCCCCATTCTCAGGCGGGAAGGGAGAAACTTTCACTAGTACCCTGATTTCTACAGCTGTGGGCCTGTGACATGCAGCTAAGAATACCTACCTCAGGCTGGAGAGACAGGACAGTAGTGCTGTAGCACTTACTTTGTATACATGCCACTTAAGTTTGACCTTCTGCTCCCTATAGGGTCCCTTGAACCCCATCAGGAGTGCAGAGCCAGGAGTCAGCCCTGAGCAAGGCTGGGTGTGGATCTCCCTCTACCAAAAGAAAGCCAGCTACCTCATATGCCGAGGTGGAGATTAAATGGGATAACTAGCCTGCCCCTAGCCAGGTGCCCCATCCAGGAGAGGCAGGTATAATAACCACCTGTGCAGACGTGACTCAGCGGTTCTGGGGTTTGGGGCTGGACCCTGTGATAGAGAATAAACAAGACAGAGACCCTCCCTGAAACCATGTCTGTGTCTCTCCACTCCCTAAGACCCCCTTTCCCCCAGTCACCTTTTCTTCCCCCTCTGGGGGAGTCTGGATGCCCCCAGTGACCAGGAACCCATCCGACTCCTTTCCGTTCTCCTGTCTGTCCTAGGATCTCACGGGAGATCTGGCGGGAGAGCAGAGGCTGGCTCTTGGCGTCAGGGTGACCTGTGTGAAAATTCCAGTTCTGCCGCTCACCAGGTGACCTTAGATAAGCAGGTCCTCTGTGCAGGCTGCCAAGGCACATGTGGTCATGTCTGAAGACGCTGTTGATCTTCGCCACGGGGGTGTAGAGGTGACCTGTGTTTTGTGGGTTGAAGTGAGGGGTGCGGTAGAGCCCACCCCAACTCAGACTTGTCTGGTCCCAAATGTCAGGACCGCCAAGCTGAGAAACCTGGTCCGAAATGAATAATTTAATCTCCCTGGGCTTCAGTTTCCTCGTCCGTAAAATAGGGCTAATCATAGCATCCCGCTTACAGAACTTTTTGTGTGTGTTCACCTCCTAAGTTCAGACACTGTCTGAACATGCCCCGTGGAAACTCCCTGCATGGCGCTACCATACCTCCCCTGGTATCCTATTCTCCTGCCGTACTAGTGCCTCAGACTCATTCCCTTCCCCTTTCCAAGCCTCCCTTGTCACTTGTGTTTGTTTTTGGGTCTTTGGGCCACACCCAGCATGCTGAGGGGCTGCTGAGCTCTGGAGTGCTGGGGGTAAGGGAATGGGAATGTGGGGCCTGGCCACCTCATGCCAAGTATTTTTTTGGCCTCTCCTTTTTCTATGGAGCATATCAAGCATTGGCTTCTGAGCCCCAGACATGCACAGCATATACTGTACTGATGTACTGGTTCTATTTTCTCTCCTTTTAGTGTGTGTGTGTGTGTGTGTGTGTGTGTGTGTGTGTGTGTGTGTGTGTATGGTGTGTAGGGGGAGCCACATCCAGCAGAAGTTAAGGGTTTCTCCAGGCTTTTTTTTTTTTGGGTCACACCCGGCGGTGCTCAGGGGTTACTCCTGGCTGTCTGCTCAGAAATAGCTCCTGGCAGGCACGGGGGACCATATGGGACACCGGGATTCGAACCAACCACCTTTGGTCCTGGATCGGCTGCTTGCAAGGCAAACACCGCTGTGCTATCTCTTGTTATTTGGAGGACCACGTGGTCCCTGGGATTGAACCTGGGTCTCCCACATGCACAAAACATGTGTCTGAATTGTGTCTGGGTCCTCTTCTTTTCTTCCTGACACTTATCAAGTAATCAAAATCCTTCCCTCAATTTCCTTCCTACACTTTTCTTGGTTTTTGAGGCCATCTCAAAAGTGTTAAGGACTTACTCCTGGCTCTTTACTCGGGGCTCACTCCTGCAGTGTCGGAAATTGTACCCCATTTGGCTGGATGCAAGGCAAGTGCGTTAACCCCCATATTGTACTGTCTCCCAGGTGCTTCTCTTCCCCTCTCACTCTACTGCCTTCTCTCCAGCGCTCCCAGTGTCCTTCAGCAGGCCAGGCCACAACCTCCTCAGCTCTCTCTCAGCCACAACCCTTCCCACACTTCCTCTGGGCATCAGCCTTCTAGCACCTCCCTTTTGTCCCTCCCAGAGTCTCACCGGAGTGACACAAGATAGTGGAACTTCCGGATGTGAAGCAGGCTGCCTGGACAGTGCTGAGCTAGGTCTGTTCCTTGCACTCTCGTTAAGGATGAGCTAGCCTCACCTGTCACACTTGGAGCAGGGGAGATGGTTGAGTAGGCTGAGCTTTGCAAGCAGGAGACCTGGATTTAATTCTCCACGCCATATGGTCCCCTGAAGCCTGTTGGGAGCAGCCTCTAAACACAGAGCCAGGAATACCCCAGCACCACTGGGTGTGACCCAAAACCAGAAGAACAAAAAAGGTGGTTTTGTGAACTAAGTAGAGAGCAAATCTATGTGGAAAATACAATTCTGGAGAGTGAACTTGTAAGTTAATTTCTCCTGAGGCTGAACATGGTCCCATTTTACTTTTGGAAGGCCACAAAGTAATACACAGTGATGCTCAGAGCTGACTCCTGGCTCTACACTCAGAGATCACTCCTGGTGGGGTGCCAGGGATTGTATTCGGGTCTGTTCTGAGTACTGAATCCCTGAGCTCTGTGCTCAGGAGTTGCTTTCAGTGGTGCTCAGGGGACCAAACATACAATGATACAATGATGGGGATTGAGTCCTGGGTCCTGTGTGCAAAGCTTGTGCTCAACTCCTTCCTTCCTTCCTTCCTTCCTTCCTTCCTTCCTTCCTTCCTTCCTTCCTTCCTTCCTTCCTTCCTTCCTTCCTTCCTTCCTTCCTTCCCTCCCTCCCTCCCTCCCTCCCTCCCTTCCTTCCTTCTTTCCTTCCTCCTTCCCTTCCTTCCTTCTTTCCTTCTTCCCTCCCTTCCTTCCTCCCTCCCTCCCTTCTTTCCTTCCTCCCTCCCTCCTTCCCTCCCTTCTTTCCTTCCTTCCTCCCTCCCTCCCTTCCTCCCTCCCTCCCTCCCTTCCTCTCTCCCCTCCCTCCCCTTCCCTCCCTTCCCTTCTCTCTCCCCTCCCTTCCCCTCCCTCCCTCCCCTCCCTCCCTCCCTCCTTCCTTCCTTCCTCCCTTCCTCCCTCCCTTCCTCCCTCCCTCCCTTCCTTCCTCCCTCCCTCCCCTTCCCTCCCTCCCCTTCTCTCTCTCCCCTCCCTTCCCCTCCCTCCCTCCCCTCCCTCCCTCCCTCCTTCCTCCTTCCTTCCTTCCTTCCTTCCTTCCTTCCTTCCTTCCTTCCTTCCTTCCTTCCTTCCTTCCTTCCTTCCTCCCTCCCTCCCTCCCTCCCTTCCTTCCTTCTTTCCTTCCTCCTTCCCTTCCTTCCTTCTTTCCTTCTTCCCTCCCTTCCTTCCTCCCTCCCTCCCTTCTTTCCTTCCTCCCTCCCTCCTTCCCTCCCTCCCTCCTTCCCTCCCTTCCTCCCTCCCTCCCTTCCTCCCTCCCTCCCTCCCTCCCTTCCTCTCTCCCCTCCCTCCCCTTCCCTCCCTTCCCTTCTCTCTCTCCCCTCCCTTCCCCTCCCTCTCTCCCCTCCCTCCCTCCCTCCCTCCCTCCCTCCCTCCTTCCTTCCTTCCTTCCTTCCTTCCTTCCTTCCTTCCTTCCTTCCTTCCTTCCTTCCTTCCTTCCTTCCTTCCTTCCTTCCTTCCTTCCTTCCTTCCTTCCTTCTTTCCTTCCTTTCTCTCTTTCTTTTCTTATTTTATTTTATTTTATTTATTTTTTGGGGGGGCCACACTCGGCGGTGCTCAGGGGTTACTCCTGGCTGTCTGCTCAGAAATAGCTCCTGGCGGGGCCGGAGAGATAGCATGGAGGTAAGGCGTTTGCCTTTCATGCAGGAGGTCATCGGTTCGAATCCCGGCGCCCCATATGGTCCCCTGTGCCTGCCAGGAGCAATTTCTGAGCCTGGAGCCAGGAATAACCCCTGAGCACTGCCAGGTGTGACCCAAAAACCAAAAAAAAAAAAAAAAAAAGAAATAGCTCCTGGCAGGCACAGGGGACCATGTGGGACACCGGGATTCGAACCAACCACCTTTGGTCCTGGATCGGCTGCTTGCAAGGCAAACACTGCTGTGCTGTCTCTCCGGGCCCTTATTTTATTATTATTATTATTATTATTTGTGTGTTTTTTGTTTGTTTTTGGGCCACACCCAGCACCACTCAGGAGTTACTCATGCTCAGGCTAGGGGGGTTTCCATATGGGATGCTGGGGATCGAATCCAGGTTAGTCCCCGGTTGTCTGCGTGCAAGACAAATGCCCAATGCTGTGCTATCGCTCTGCCCCCTCTTTTTTTTTTTTTTTTTTTGAGGGGAGAGGTTATCTCCTGCCTCTGTTCTCAGGGACCACTCCTTCGGGCTTGGGGTACCAGGGATAGGACCTGAGTTGGCTACATACAAATCAAATGCCCTATGCACTGTATTATCTCTCCAGCCCCTCAGCTCCTTCTTTGAGCCCACTCCAGACCTGATTCCAGACATGATTCCTCTGTCCTGTTCCCGCTTCAGTGTGCAGGCTTACAGGATTTGGAATCATCCAGCTCAGTGCCTGCCCAGGTCTTCTGGCCAGTGGGCAGATCCTTCATGAGCTGCAGGGCAGCTTGGTGCCCAGATCCTCGGTGGCCACTCAGCCTGTGTCACAGATGGAGAAAAAGACCGGAGGGCTCCTCCGTAGTGGAGCTTTTGTCACCACTCAGCAAGAGAGCCAAAAATGAAACCTGCTTTCCGCCCCATTACAACCTCCCATCAGCGCCGGCCCCTTGTTCCCGCTTCCCTCTGATTCTGGCTGTCCTCCCTGAACTTGCCTGCTTCTTTGGCAAAGGGAGACTTCTGAAATTGGGGTACAGAATTAGGGCTGAACATTTAGCGTCAAGGCCCACTTTTTTTTTTTTTGAGGGGTTTATGTGGCAATATCCAGAGCTTACTCCTGAAACTGTGCTCAGGGATCTCTCCTAATTGTTGCTCAGGGTCCCCTATTCTATTCCTTGCAGAGATCGAATCAGGCTCAGCATGCCTTAACCCCTGTCCCCCTGTCTTATCTCTTCAATCCCTCGAGGCCTACTTTGAAGTCCTGATTGATTTAGGACGAAAGCCATCACCATAGGTGGTGAAGGGTGGGGCTCTTTGGAAATTTGAAAAGCACCTAACCAGAAATTCAGAGTGAGCCTGCTCCCTTAGCATGGAGGTAAGGGATTTGCCTTCCATGCAGAAGGTTCGAATCCTGGCATCCAATATGGTCCCTGTGCCTGCCAGGGGCAATTTCTGAGTGTAGAGCCAGGAGTAACTCGTGAGCGCTGCCGGGTATGACCCAAAAGCCAAAAGCCAAAAAAAAATAAAATAAAAAAAATAAAAGATGGGGCGGTCCTGGATAGATAGGGTTAAGTGTGGTTTTGCTTCCCCAGCCAGGAAGGGAAAGCCAGGCAGAAGGGGGAGAACTGTGGGGATTAGGTGGGGCCAGCTGGAAGGGTGGGGGGGGAGAGGGACTGAAACTGTGGGAACAGCTTGAGTCTATTCCCTCACGTTTGCTGGCTCCCCACTTCTGCTCTGCTTCCTTGGGGAACGGGAGAGGAAGATGCAATAGACATTTTGTCTGGTTTTATCCAGTGACTAGAGACTGCCGCTCTGAGAGACACCTGCCACTGAAGAAGGGAGATGAGGCCAGGTAGCCCCTTACCTACCTACTACGGGGCCCAGCCAGCTTTGGCACCCATTCGGCTCCCTTCTAGAATACTCAGTGTCTTGCTCCTTGCTCCTCTGACCCCCTTCCAGCTCTGCTACCCTTCACTATCACAGGAACTCAATATCCCAGAGTATGGAGGAGTAGCCTGATCCCATTTCCCCAGCTTCCTCCTCGGTACAGCAGGCTGAGAGTCCCGCCTCTGTCCAGCCCAGATGACTCAGTGCTGACTGACAGACCGACTGCTGGACAGACTGTGGAAGGGCAGATTTAGTAGTTGGCATTTCAGTGTCCAGTGAGGGACAGCCCAGATGCAGGACTGTCCTCGGTGGGCCTCGGTGAGGCCCAGAGACAGAGGCTCTCTCATAAGCCAGGCAGCCTGGGCACTCCTGTCCAGGCCAGTGTGAGTGAGGCTCAGGGGCTCCTGTGGTCCCTGCCTCACCCCCATTCCCACTGCCACCCCCGTCAGAGCCAGGACAGAATCCCACATTGGCAGTGAACCCCCGGCTCTGCTCTCTCTTTTTTAGGGCTGCCTGAGAACCACAAGAATTTGGGCCCAGTGTCCTGGCAACGTGACGGATGCACGTAGCACTCTGGTATCTGTTTTAAATTAGCCACTAAAACAAGTACAGCCTTGGTGATGGCAGGGTGGGGTGCGGAGTGGAAGGTACCGAGGAGAGAAAGCCAATCCTCTTTTCCCATGGGGCTCCTAAGAAAGTAAGGAAGGAGTCAGGGCCTTGGCCCTAGTCCTTGCCTTCGCAGGTGCTGTTTGGGTTGAAGATCCGGCCCCTGGTTCTTGAAGAGGGAAGTTTAGGCAGTGGATAGGAAAAGGACCCGAGCCCCAGAGGGAAAATTATAAAGAAAGGATCTCAGGACTGCACCGCCCCCAGGGAGAGCCCTGGCATTCCTTCCCCACCCCACCCCATCCCGCCCTGGCATAATGAGATGCGGCTTTGAATGGGCTGCCCACATATTGGGGGGTAAGGGTGACTCACTATTACTATGGGGAGAGAAGGGGGAGCCAGGATGGAAGAAGAGTGACTCACCCAGATGGGCATCAGCCTCAGTCCTCCCCCTCCTCCCCAACTTCTGCGGGTCTTCCTTTCTGCCTGCCTGCCTTGCTTTGCACCCATATCTCTAGCCCCCAACCCCAATCACCCATTGCCCTCTGCCCACCCACTCCCCCCCCCACACCCAGAGACTGCGCAAAGCAAGGGGGGCTCTCATACTATATCTGCAAGGGCTGAGCAGGCAGGAACAGAGAGTCTCGAGTTCCAGGGAAGCCCGGGGCGTCTTGGGGTGCGAGGGTGGGGCCGGGCTGTCCCCCCCCACCCTCCCGCGGCGGCTCCTTTAAGACCGGAGGCCCCGCCCCGTCCTTTAGACCTATTAGAGCCTTGGTCCCGGTGCCGGTGACTCAGAGTGTCCAGCCCTGCCCAGCCGAGCCGAGCCCGAACGAACCCCGACTGCGCGCCCGGCCCGGCACCCCACGCCACGCCGACCCGCAGCCAGCAGAGCGCCCAGCCCGGCGGCCCGCGGCAGTCCCCGGCCTCCAGCTAGCTCCGCACCCCGCGTCCTCGTCCGCCCGGGACCCCTGCCCCCTCGGGCAGCAGCACTGCCACCCTGCCGGCCATGGAGACCCCGTCCCAGCGGCGCGCCACCCGGAGCGGGGCGCAGACCGGCTCGTCCACCCCGCTGTCACCCACCCGCATCACGCGGCTGCAGGAGAAGGAGGACCTGCAGGAGCTCAATGACCGCCTGGCCGTCTACATCGACCGGGTGCGCTCGCTGGAGACGGAGAACGCAGGGCTGCGCCTCCGCATCACCGAGTCGGAGGAGGTGGTCAGCCGCGAGGTGTCCGGCATCAAGGCCGCCTACGAGGCCGAGCTGGGCGACGCCCGCAAGACCCTCGACTCGGTGGCCAAGGAGCGCGCCCGCCTGCAGCTGGAGCTGAGCAAAGTGCGCGAGGAGTTCAAGGAGCTCAAAGCCCGGTGAGTGAGTTGCGCACAGCCCTGGGCAGATGCGCAGCGGGGTGGTTTTCGGGGCTCAGGGCCGAGCGAGCACCTTTCCCGGGAGGCCAGGGGACACCTTGCCTTGGAATCTCCTCCCTCCCCGGAACTGCCTCCGGTCGGTGGCAGTGACAGGCAGTGCCTGTCCAGGCAGTGTCCTATCCAGAAGGGAGGGTCTCCGGCCTAGAAGGGGCTGGTGAAGCCCCCCCCCCCCCCTGCTGTCTACCAGCTGTTCCCGAGCCAGAGCCAAGGGACGGGGCAAAGTCATGCCGGGTCTTAGAAACCCGGACAGCCCCAGACACTCTGGAATGAGTTCGAAAATCCTGCTGGAACTTTTCAGGAGGGTTGGTTGGCTGGCACTCTGCCAACTTAGCTGTCCAGGGGCTCCCAGTGCCGATGCTTCCTCCAATGAAAGTTAGATGTCCTTTGTGGCTAGAGTGAGGTCACAGGTCCCCGTCTCTGTGTTCCCCTCTTGGGGCACAGAGGTTGTGCCCCAGACCAAGCCTGCTTAAGAACTGGAGTATCGGGTCTGGAGAGATAGCATGGAGGTAGGGCATTTGCCTTGCATGCAGAAGGACAGTGGTTCGAATCCTGGCATCTCATATGGTCCCTTGAGCCTGCCAGGAGCGATTTCTGAGCTTAGAGCCAGGAGTAACCCCTGAGCGCTGCCGGGTGTGACCCAAACACCAAAAACCAAAGGAAAAACAAAAAAGAACTGGAGTATCATGGGGCTGGAGAGATAGTACAGTAGTAGGGTGTTTGCCTTGCACGCAGCCGATCCAGGATGGACCTGGGTTCCTTTCCCTGCACGGAGCATCCCATATGGTCCCTCCAGAGCCTGCCAGGAGTGACTTCTGAGTGCATAGCCAGGAGTAACCCTTGAGCGCTGCCTGGTGTGGCCCAAAACAAAAGAAAAAAACAAACAAACAAGAACTGGACCATCATTTGTGGTTGGGACCCTTGTCACCTTGGGACAGACAACTCCCCAGGTCCAGGAGAAGGGTTCCCCTGTAGCTTCTGAGCCTTGGGCCAGCTTACTCAGGAATGCTGAGGGCTTCGAGGGGCTCCACCCACTTAAGGAGCTGTCTGACTACGTGTGTGGGGGGATCCCTCTCTTGACCCTCTGTCTGGTGTTTCAGAGGGTTGGGGAAGCTTTGCCTTCCCTTGGGATAGCCACTTTCATTTTCCCAGCCCGGCCCAGTGCTGAGGCCCTTCCTCTCTGCCTGCCACTGGCCGTGTTGATCTTTGCCTTATTAAACTGCTGGAATACAGTGACAATTTTGAAATCCAGCCGTTGGACGCTTCAGGCCACTCCTGTTTCACCCTTGTCTGCTCCACCCTGCCCCACCCCAGTTAGCTCCACCCTTTTCCAAGGAGTTCTTGGGTTCCAGGGTCCTCTTTAGGTCCCTCCTTTTCCCACCACATCTGAGAACATGGTTTCTTTCTTGCTCACCCCTTTTTTCTCTCTGAAGACCCAGAGCAAAGCACATGAAAGATGCCAGGGGTCTGGGGAGGCCTCGTGGGTCCACCTCCTATCCCGGCATCTTACCCAAATAGGTGTTCTTCAGAACCTCGCCTTGTACTCACTGCTCTTTCTGCTTTCCGGGGCTCCTCCAGTGTGGGTGTGGTGGATCGTAGCCCAGTGGGCACACGTGGGCTCCTGTGTTTCCACGAGCCTATGCCTACAACTCAGTGAAAGAGCGGGCAGAGGCGAGTCCGGGGAACGCCTGGAGAATCACGTCCAAACAAGTCCATGCAACTCACCCCAACGGCCACTCCCTGGCCGCCAGTGAGAGCCCTGTCCCCGAATTTTCATTTTGAGTGTATCTTCCCCACTGAGGAGTCAGGGTTGGGTGGGTGGGTGGGAGTCCTGTAATCCAACTGGCCTCGAGGCCATGATGGGACCCCGTCTCCTGTGCCTCCTGGTGCAGCTGTTTTGGTGGACAAGGGCGGGTGCCAGCGCATGTGGGCCAAGGGTGGGGGTGGCGAGTGTTATATTTAGCTGCCTGCCTCGTCTCCCCCACTCACTCAGCTAGGGAATCTGGCTTCCGGAAAGTGGGGGGCGGTTGTGGACACCTGGACTCCTGGATGACAACAGGGTTCCCTCCTCTGTCCACAGTGGTGGGGAGTCTGGATATGTGTCTCTCCTTCGCATGTCCTGCTCTGGGAAGAAGAGTGAAGAATGTGGGAACGGAGAGGAGAGGAGGAAAGAGGCGGTCTGGGTTTAATATTTGATCAGAGCAGAGTCCAAGGCCAGGCTGTGGCTAAGATCCCCTTGGTTCCTACCTTGGTCACACCCAAGAGCTGGGGCTCCTAAGCAGAACCAACTTCCCCAGCACCCCATAAGTCCTCTCTTCTAGAACCTGATAATATTCTACCCCAAAGGACAGAAGCAGGAGGAAGGGTGCGTGTATGAAAGACCAGAGAGCTACTCTGCCCCAGGCGAGACAGCCGAGGGGGTAATTCAGACACTGCTCCCTTGTTGGTTTGAGGGTTGTGTGTTATTGTTAAGCTGTTTAACATAGTCTCCTGCTCACACTCAAATTTGACTAACTGGGAAAAAAGAAAAAAAAAAAAAAAGACAATGCTCCCTCCCACCCCAGGTTTTTATAGGGACAGGTGGAGACTGGGTGAGATGGCAGATGTTCAGAAGGGACACAGGGAGATGTGCATTTCCTTCCTGAACTGTGTAGCGTGACTGGGGCCAACCGCCACCACCCCACCCCTTCTAGCAACCAGTACTAAGGTCTGGAGCAGAGAACAGAGTTTGGGGCTGGGACACAGGTTAGTGCCAGGGACTGTCTTTCTTTGTGGAACCCCTGGAGGAAGGCTGAGTCAAGTGCTGGGTGATTCTGTCCACAGAGCAGAAGTATCTCTTCCCCTGCAAGACGAGGCTAGGATGTATAACTTCCTTGATTGCGTGTGTGTGTGTGTGTGTGTGTGTGTGTGTGTGTGTGTGTGTGTGTGTGTTGGAGGCTGGAGAGGCACAGGAACAGTACAGCATAGCCCCAGGGGTGTAGGGACACACAGGCTTGCCTCGTTACACAGACAGACTGAGTCAGGCTAGGGCTGAAACCTGGACCTCTCACAGCAGGGCCAGAGAGATAGTACAGTGGATAGGGCATTTGTCTAGCATGTAGCCTACCCAGGTTTAGTTCTTGACATTCCATAAGGTCCTGTGAGAACTACCACGGGTAATTCTCAAATGCAAGGACTTAAGCCAGGAGTAAACCCTGAGGACCACAATGGGTCCCAAAAGCAAGCAAAAACTTTCTCTAGCATAGGGGTCCTGGTGGGGAATGCTGAGGGTGGGTGGGATGGCTGAGGCTCATTTGTACCTCTGCTTGGGGACCAGGGACATTAAGACTTCACATCCTCTTCAGCTCTCCCACAGTCTAAACCTTAAAAGACATAGAACTGCTGGTAAATAGCACAGTGGGTAGGATGTTGTGGAGTAAGACCTGAGTATTGCTGGGTATGACCTCTTTCCCCACCCAAAAAAAAAGACCCAGGACTTTTCCCAGCCACCAGCAGGGATGGTATTGTCTTGAAACCTTTTGGGACTTATCACAGCAACAAGGAGGTTGGTGCCCTTTGGTGGAGGCCTTAGGATAGTGGAAAGGGGGTTCACTTCCAAGCCAAAGGAAATGGGGCCAAAGAAATAACACAGCAGTGGGGTGTTTGCCTTGGATGCGGACGACTCAGGACGAACCCGGGTTCGATTCACAGCATCCCATATGGTCCTACCCCAAGCCTACTAGGAGCGATTTCTGAATGCAGAGACCTATGATGCAGTCTTTGGGGCCGGTGTGACCCAGAAACAAAAAATAAAGGAAAATGGGACCAGAGCAATAATACAGCAAGTAGGCCATTTGCTTTGGCTGACCCAGGTTTGATCCCTGAAATCCCATATGGACCTTGGTTCAATCCTCAGCATCCCACATGATCCTCTGAGCACTACTAGGAGTGATTCCTGAGTGCAGAGCCAGGTGTAAACCTTTCGTACTGCTGAGTGTGGGCCTAAAATGAAAGCAAAAAAACCAAAGGAAAATAAAAAGTGTTGGAATTCTGGGGCCGTAGTATAGCAGGTAGGTGCTTGCCTTTTAGGCAGCTGACCAAGGTTTGTTCTCTGATACCTGATCGGGTCCCTTGAGCACACAGCCAGTGGTAAACCCTGAGCATGACCCCAAAACCAAAATATATCTCTAAAATATAAGGGAACCTATTTGTCTGCTCCCTCTTGCCACTCCACACCCTGAATCCCACATTGTAAGTTGTGGGGAAGGAAGAAGTACTGCTGTCTCTGGGAGCTGGGTAAAACAAAAGACCGAAATTCCTCGCAGATCCCAGCTGCACCTGCTCGGCTGGCCCATCCTGGGCCTCCAGCAGGCTGTGGCTCTGTGCCTAGAAGTCGCACCCGTCGTCGTACCCTCTCCCAGGTTTTGGTAGCTGAGGGTCAAGAGCCAGGGACAGCTGGGGGGACAACTGGTGGGAGATGCCTTCCCCCACCAACTGTGCCCTGTGCTCTGCCCCCTCTACCCTTATCATCTGTAGCAGCTGTTGTAGTTAAAACCAAGTCTAGCTCACAGGCCTAACTAAAGGGTGTTTTATCCCTTCCTACAGCCTTCTACTGGCTGGACTCAGGCTGAGAAAGCTACAGGGTGCCACCCTTGAACAAAAAGCTTGGTGGGCCACCAGCATCGTGACCCTGTAGGATAAGTCCTCTCCCGTGTTTGACAATGTCATTCCCTTGCTGTGACCTTGATTATGTGACCTCTTCTTTGAATTCCCCGACTGGGAGAAAAAGGGCCTGAGCAGAACCCCCTAAGTCCTTCAGGTTCCAAAGGAGCTCAGTGACCAACAAGTGGTAAAGACTCCTGTAACTCATGTGAGTGTAATTAGTAACAAATAGTTTCTCAATAGAAACTTCCCCTCTAGTTGTGGAGTTAAAGGTACTCCCTGCTCAGGCCTGAGGAGAGGACTGTGGCTAAGGTGCTTGCTTTGCAGGGAATACCTGGTTTGAATTCTGAGCTCCACCTAGGGTCCCCAAGCACTGCTGGGTTCGGCCGGGAGTGGGGTGGGGGAAAGGTACGCCCTTTTCTTTTTCTCAAAGAAAATTTATCAAGGGCTGGACGCAGTGGTCCTCAAACTATGGCCCGCGGGCCACATATTGTATTTGTATCTGTTTTGTTTCTTCATTGCAAAATAAGATATATGCCGTGTGCATAAGAATTCGTTCATGGAGCCGGGCGGTGGCGCTAGAGTTAAGGTGCCTGCCTTGCCTGCGCTAGCCTTGGACGGACCGCGGTTCGATCCCCCGGTGTCCCATATGGTCCCCCAAGCCAGGAGCGACTTCTGAGCACATAGCCAGGAGTAACCCCTGAGCGTTACCGGGTGTGGCCCAAAAAACAAAAAACAAAAAAAAAAACACACACACACAAAAAAAAGAATTCGTTCATAAGCTTTGTTTTTACTATAGTCAGACCCTCCAGTTGTCTGAGGGACAGTGAACTGGCCCCCTGTTTAAAAAGTTTGAGGACCCCTGGATAGCTCAGCTCAGCGGTAGGGTGTTTACCTTGTAGGCAGCCAACCCAAGACAGGCCTAAATTCAATCCCCAGCATCCTATATGGTCCCTGGAGCCTGTCAGGAGCCATTTCTGAGCTCAGAGTCAGGAGTAACTTATCCCTGAATGCTGCCAGGTGTGGCCCAAAAACTAAAAAAAAAAAAAAAAAAAAAGGAAGAAAGTTTATCAGAGGGCTGGGAAAGTGGCTTAACAAGTAGAGTTCACGTTGTGCATGTGTGTCCTTGAGTTCGATCCCCGGCACTGCCCATGTAGGCGCACACACACAGACTTGTGTTTCTTAGAAGCGGTTAATTGTTCTGACATGATTCTCTGAGCTTCTACTTTGTTTTTATTGTAAATCCCATCCTCTCCCTCAGGCCAGTGGAGGGGCCTGTGCATTGGAAGAGAGGGGGCGTCTAGGTGAGGCTGAAAGGGGTCCCTAGTAGGCCTGTGTCCAGATCAGGGAGGTGTGGGGTGATCTTAACTGCCCACTGCTACTCCCTTCTGGGTCCTTAACTGCCCCCCCCTGCCTGAAGGGGGCAATTCTGGCCCCTCATCCTCGTCCCTTTGTGCCCAAGAGCCTGGATGGACGCTGCCTGGGGAAGGCTGGGCCCGTTTCTGCATTCCTGGCCAGGCTCCCAGGAGGGAGGTACAGGAGCTGAGTCACAGCACAGGGCCCGTCCAGGCAGACAAGAAAAGACTTTTCTGGAAAATTGCCCTCGACAACTTCCCAAGTGGGGGACTCGAGGTCTCAGTCAATGGGGGGCTGATGGGCGGATGAGTCCCGTGGGGGGCAGCTAGAAGCCCTCTGGGCCCAGCCTGGCACCGGGGCAAGTGGCAGGAGCCCTTTCCTGGTGCCCCAGCTGCTCCCCCTGCTGGCCGGCGGCGGAGTGGCACCTCCCGGGGCTGGGCTGGAATGCAGTGGGACCAGCCATAGCGGATCCTCCCCCACGTCTGATCTGTTCCTGATGTCCCTGGGGTGTGGCCTCAACTTTCAGTGCTGCCAGGGTTAATCCTAAATCCACTGGAGGGAACTGCTGAGTGGACTCCTTGTGGGGATCCCGCCCCCCACCCCCCTTTTCTGGTCTGCGTTTTTGTGACCACATGGAGGAGAGAGAGGCTGGGAGGAAGAGAAAGAGCTTTTGGCAAAGGTTCTTGAGGTGGCGGCTGGCTGGGAAGCCTGCAGTGTGTTGTCCAGGTCGCTGGCCGCTGGCCGCAGGCTTCTGCTTCCATTGCCGACAATGCCACGTTGATCCACCCCTCAGCTGTGACTCAGGCCTGGAGCCTCGCCAACCCCGGAGCTTCTGCTCCTGTCGCGTCCGAACATGTCAACAGGCCAGCCTCTGCCTGCTGTGAAGACCTGGCTTTGTCTAGGACCAGAACAGCTGAAAGTCTCATTGGCGGCGCTGGAAAGGGTGGAAGGGGAGGCCCACCCCGGGCCTTGTGTGGCATAGTCTCACCCAAGAGAGGCGCCGGGTGGCTGAGGGACCCAGGACTGCTGTGGGGGAGGCCGGCGTGGGGTCCAGACCGGAGCTCACACGTGCTTTCCGGTCGAAAGACACTGGGCACCTGGCAGGGTTGGGGCTCCCCGGGGAAGGCTGGGGGACTCTTATTCCTGGGGACACCTGCTGGCCTCACTTCCTTCTTTAAGGCCCCACCTTTCACACCTAAAAGGGAGCAGCTGCAGTGACTGGAAGAGGCCTAGGAGTCTAGGGTGTCCCTAGGCCATTAACCTGGGTATCTTGGCTGCTCTCTGCACCCACCTGCATTGTGCTACTGCCATTCTGTGTGCTCTGCTCTGGGTGCCCTGCGCTATCCTCGAATCTTGTTTTACCTGTCTGTGAAAATACCGAAGTGCCACAGCAGCTATAGTGGCCTGTACATGCCTTGTGCTTCAGAATCCCCTGGTTCTCAGGGTGTTTGAGGACAAGTAGAAAAACATCCAGACACTTATACTCTAGGTGGAAAGAGAATAATGCAGGACTCAGCGACAGGCAGTTGTGTTGCAGGTGTGAGGCCCTGGGTTTGAAGGCCAAATACCACCCTGAGCACTGACTGAGCCAAGTTCTGAGCACCACTGGTTGTGGCCCCCAAGCCAAAAATAAAATATATTACTCTTTGGTTTGGAAGCCACACCCAGCTATGCTGAGAGCTTTTCCAGTCTCTAAAAATGAAAATAAAATAAAATTTAAATGAATTGAAAAAAGGAATAAAGTAACAGTCAGACAACAGCTGGATGAAGACAAGGGGTTGGGGTGTGAGGATCAAGCACTGGTCTGCTGTGTGAAGGCCTAGGTTTGATCCTCAATATTGAGAGGAACAAAAGATTGGGCCCAGAGCAATAGGGCAGCTGGGAGGACACTTGCCTTTCCCATGGTCACTTCCAATTTTGTTTCCAACACTGTGCAGGGTAATCCAGGAGTGATTTCCCCAAGCGCAGAGCCAAGAATAAGCCCTGAGCACTGCTGGGTGTGGCCCAAAAGAAGAAAGGGCCAGAGAGTTGGTAGAGAGTAAGATTCTTGCCTTGCATGCTGCCAATTCCAGTTCAGTCCCTGGCATTGCAGAGAGTTCTCTAGCACAGCCAAGAGTTCCCATCTCTGAGCACTGCTGGGTGTGGCCCAAAACAAAAAGAAACAAAACAAATAGGGGCCCTGAGATAATGTAGTGGAGCCTGGAGTAAGCCCTGAGCACCAGTGGGTGTTGCCCTAAAACAAAACAAAATGAAACAAAAGGACAGGAGAAGAGGGAGGGAGGGAGGGAGGGAGGGAGGGAGGGAGAAAAGAAAGAAAGAAAGAAAGAAAAAAGAAAAAAGAGAGAAAGAAAAGAAAAAAGAGAAAAAGAAAGAAAAAGGAAAGAGAAAGAGACAGAAGGAAAGAAAGAAAAAAGAGAAAGAGACAGAAGGAAAGAAAGAAAGAAAAAAGAGAGAAAGAAAGAAGAGAGAAAGAAAAAGAAGAAAGAGAAAAAGAAAGAGAAAGAAGAAAGAGAGAGAAAGAGAGTGAGAGAAAGAAAAGAATCAAGTAGCAGGTTGGAATGTCTGGGGACTCTATGGCAGGCCTTGGGCAGGTTGCGATACCTCCAGCCATCCGCTAGAGGGCGCCACGTGCTGCTCCAGTCTCAGGTGACCCCCCCCCAGCCACAAGGGGTGCCTATCTCAGTGAGGCAGGACAGGTGACTCCCCAGCCACAGGGGGCGCCTGTCCCAGTGAGTCAGGAGAGCCCCTGCGCACAAACGACCCTCTCCTGAGCCCTGAGCTGCTTCTGAGCCTTCATACAGCCATGGGGAATGCACAGAGCCCGTGAGTCAGGGCTGGGGGTGCTGAGAGGAACTGGGAGGGGCTGAGAGGGACTCTGGGGGCTTTCCAAAGTGCTGAATCCAGCAGGTCTACACTACTTCTGCAGTGGCCCCATGGTGGGCCTTCCTGTTTCTTTCCCTTTTTTTATTTTTTTATTTTTTTTTGTTTTTGGGTCACACCGGGCAGCACTCAGGGGGGTTACTCCTGCCTCTACACTCAGAAATCGCTCCTGGCAGGCTCGGGGCAACCCTATGGAATGCTGGGATTCGAACCACCTTCTACATGCAAGGCAAATGCCCTACCTCCATGCTATCTCTCTGGCCCTCCTGTTTCTTTTCATTTCTTTTTTGTTTGTTTGTCTATTTTTGGGCCACACCCAGCAGTGCTCAGAGGTTACACCTGGCTCTGCACTCAGAAATTACTCCTGGTGTTGGGAGCCAGAGCGATAGCACATCGGTAGGGCGTTTGCCTTGTGCATAGCCAACCCAGGACAGATGGTGGTTCAAATCCTGGCATTCCATAGGGTCCCCTGAGCCTGTCAGGAGCGACTTCTGAGCACAGAGCCAGGAGTAATCCCTGTGCACCGCCGTAGGGTGTCACCCCCCAAAAAATATATTTAAAAAAAATATTACTCCTTGTGGGGCTCAGGGGACCATATTGGATGCCTGGGATTGAACCATTTTTTCTTTTTTGAAGGGCCAATCCAACGGTGTTCAGAGCTCACTCCTGGCTCTGTGCTCTGAACTCTGTGCTCAGGGCTCACTCCTGGTGAGACTTGAGCCCATATGGGGTGCTAAGGACAGAATCTGGATCATTACTCTTGCTCTGGGCCTATCTTGGGCTTTGCTTTCAGCCTTAGTCCAAGTCTGCCCAAATCTTCCTCGCCCAGACAGGAAATGAGGGCCTGTCCCTCAGGCCCACCAGGTTGCTCCCAGCAACCAGTCCAAACAGGCCTACTGCTGGCCCAACTTCTATATCTGGCCTCTGAGCAGCATCAAACCACTCAACGGGTGGATCAGTGGCTGGCTCAGTGCCTACCAGCCCCTTTGCTGTGCTGGGTGCCTTCTGCCCCCACAACTATTTTTAATTAATTAATTAATTAATTTTGGTTTGGGGGGCCGTACCCGGTGGTGCTCAGGGTTTGCTCTTGGCTCTGCACTCAGAAATTGCTCCTGGCAGGCACGGGGGACCCTATGGGATGCTGGGGATCGAACCTGGTTCCGTCCTGGGTTGGCAGCACACGAGACAAACATTCTACTGCTGTGTTATAGCTCCGGCCCCTGCCCTCAGAACTTTTTGTTTGTTTGTTTGTATTATTTTTGGGCCACACCCGGTGACGCTCAGGGGTTACTCCTGGCTACGCGCTCAGAAATTGCTCCTGGCTTGGGGACCATATAAGACGCACAGGGATCGAACCACAATTCGTCCTAGGCTAGCACTTGCAAGGCAGATGCCTTACCTCTAGCGCCACCGCTCCACCGCTCCGGCCCCCAGAACTTCTTTTTTAAATTTTATTTTATTTTTATCGTTTGGGCCACACCCGGTGACTCTCAGGGATTACTCCTGGCTATATCCTCAGAAGTTGCTCCTGGCTTGGGGGACCATATGGGACGCCGGGTGAATCAAACCATGGTCGTTCTGAGTCAGCCGCTTGCAAGGCAAACATCCTACTGCTGCACCATCACTCCAGTCCCATGCCGCCAGAACTTCTTGCAGACACCTGGCTGGGTTCCTTCAGTAGCAGCCTCGGCACATACTGTCCACACACACACTGCACATGCATGTACCCATGAAATGTACGTACTCATAGCACATACCCCGTACATTACACATGCATACTACATGCAGTCCACACATTACACCACAGACTTCTCCTTGGGCCAGCCCTGACCTCCCTATTCCCTTACCTCTGTAGATGAGGTTGAAGAAAGGGCCCACCCAGTCCTTCTGCCCTCATGCATCTAAGAACCTACTTCAGGTGCTTAGGATGGGCAGGATTGTGCCTTGGCATGGTGGGGTCTCCCCTGTGGGTACTAGAGGATTTCCCGCCCCTCCTGGCATTGTCTGAGCATGAGTCACCTTGCTGCCCCTGTCTCCCACCCACGCCCAGCTCCAACCCAGCTCCAAGGACTCCCACAGCTCCTGTTCAGGTGGGCGGTGTCGGGTGGGACGGGTTCCTGCTTGGCCCCTATCCCAGGAGGAAATGTCTTTGAGGCTGGGGGGCTGCGGGGGCTGAAAGGCTGAGCCTGGATGTGCGTGCAGATTACTGGCCACACTTCTGCAGGCCTGAGTCACGGGCCCATGGGGGAACTTCTCCCCGCCCAGGGGGAAACCGCAGGAGGCTTCCTCGTTTCCTCCTGGGGCTTCCCTGCTTGGTCTGGTCTTTTGAGGGCCTCCAGAGAGAAAGTCAGTAACAGTCCCTCTTCCTCTGGAGGTCCTGCCTCAGTTTCCCTAGTCCCCAGTAGTATGCTTTTCTCTGGTCGCCGTGGAGAGTGAGTCTACGCTGGCATGGAGGGCTATCTGGGGCCCTCTGCACTGGGTTCAGGACCCTCAGCCCTGCTCACACAACCCACACTCAAGTGATAGGGCCAGGGTGGCTGATGTGGGCAGGAGCCCGGTGCTGTCCCTTCCTGCTGCTCTGGCTGCAGCTTCTGGCTCTGCGGGTCTGGGAAGTTTCTTCCTCCTGGGCTTCTATGGGTAACAGCCCTGGGGAGTCCTGACTTTGTTAGCAGTGTGTGGTACTGGTTACCCACCTGCCTATAGATCCTCAGTTCCCTCCTCTGCAAGAAAGAACTTGAGGGGCCAGAGAAGGTACAGCAGGTTGGGCACTTGCCTTGTACTCAGCCAACCCAGGCTTGATCCTTGACATCCCAGTGTTCCCTTGAGCCCCACCAGGAGTAATTCCTGAGTGCAGAGCCAGGAGTAAGGTCTGAATACTGCTGGGTATGCCCCAACCTTCCCCCTAAAAAGGACTTGAGAGGAAATCCCACTCCCAAATTCCTCGCTGTATAAATCCCTTTATTTTAATTTTTTTTTAATTCCTTTTAAGACTCTACTTTGGGGCAACACCCACTGATGCCGGAGTCTACTTCCTTTCCATGCTTTGTATGATGCTGGGGATCGAAGTCAGGCCTCTGGCACGCTCAGTCCATTCACTGTCTCTCACTCCCTCATGTTCTCACTCCAGAACACCTTGAGGCCTCCCCGGAAGTCCTGCCAGGTCTGGAATTGGCCCAGGAGCTGGCATCTGTATCTGCTGCCCGCCTCACTTTACTGCTTCCCTCCTCCCTCTGCTGCTGCCTCAGCTTCGGAAAAGTTCTGAAGTCATGGAAAGTTGGGGCTGTGCTCCCAGCCAGGGGCTGGGCCGGATGGCAGCCAAAACCTGATCTGGGCCTGGACTTTATTTTTAGCTTTTCTGACTGAGATGAAGGGGGGAGACATCCTCCAGTCTGGAAGGGCCGTTCCTCCCTGAAACATAGCAACATGGCAGCCACAAGCCACAAAGCAGCTTGTTCTGGGGCCGGGCAGATGGTGCAAAGAGCAGGATGCCCCACAGTGGAGCCCCCAGTACCCCTGAGAGACCCCATACAGAGAACAACACACACACTTATACACACACACACACACACACACACACACACACACACACACACACACACCTCATCTTGTTCTGACAAGCAGCCAGAGGCTCGCAGCAGAGCAAGCCCACGTGTCTTTATTCTTCTGTCCCCTCTTCCCTGGTTGTCACACTGTCCCTCCTAGTGGTGGGTTGGAGACCAGGTGACCTGTAGTGGCAAGGAAGGCAGCCTCTTATGTCTCTCCACTTTGGCCTGGCATGTGCATTGTCAGAGAAGCATGTCCTCAGCCTCTGCATCAGAGAGTGTCAGAGCGGCCACTTAACTCCAGCCCCGACTGTCCCAGCCCACACTCGCCTTTCTTCACCTGGCAGATGGGCTGGCACAGGGCTGACAGTTGGCCCCCACCTCCACACCCCTGTACTTTCCTTACCACTCTGCTCACACTAACCGAGAAAAGGAATGTCTGGAAACTCAGCAGTTCTTTGTTTTGTCTTATTTTGGGGCCACATCTGATGGTGCTCAAGGTTCATTCCTGGGAGGCTCAAGGGGAAATCATACGGGGTGTGGGAGATCATCCTGGGATTGGCCCTGTAAAAGGCAAGTGTCCTGCCTGCTGTACTATGGCTCTGGCTCCCTTAGCATCCATTTAAGAGCTTGGGATTCTTTTTTCTCTCCAGCTCACTGTCCAGCAAGGAGAATCTGGTACCCAGAAATGGCAGGGTGGCCTGGGGCAGTCCTGCCTAGCTGGTTCCAGCTGAAGTTTTGCCTACTTTAAGTGTGTGTGTGTGTGGGGGGAGGGTGGAGTGGGAAGGGGAGGTTTCCAGGCTGGCGTCCATGGGGACCAAGGGCCACATCTGGAGGCAGATGCTGGGTGTGTAGTCACTCAGCCTCTAATGAGGCACAGAATCCGGGAGTTGGGGACTTGCGCTCTGCCCAGATCATGGGAGCCATACTTGCACTCCAAGAAGTCTGCCTGGTTGATTTTACCCAGGATCCCAATGAGTTTTGACCCATTGAGCCCCACTAGAGTATACTTATAAAAGAGCCTCATCGGGGAGAGAGGCACGAGGGACCTTTGGATCCAGTACCCCAGTACCCCAGGACTGGAAGACTGAGTGTCTGGGTCCCTGCTGCAAGAATGGAAGTGGGCGGAGAGCAGGGGAAGGTTGAACCCTGTGTGGGAAGCTGCAGAGACAAAGGTGGCCCTGTCTCTGGGAAGAACTGGGAGGGAGAGAGGGGAAAGCATTCATCTCACGGGATCGGGCCTATGTGCCCTTGGCCCCAGGCACGTTCCTTAGCCCTGACTCATGGGAAGGGTGGAGAAGCAGGAAGGGGGTTTGGGGGATCTTGCAGGAAGTGGGAGTACAGCCCCCAAGGCTTGCCAAGACAGACGGCACAACCTCGAGGCAACGCTGCTCTCTGCTGGCCGTACGAGGGATAGCAGCGCCAGCCTTCCCCTTCCTTGGCACTCGGGTGGGCGCAAGGATGCTCTCTGCTGGCAGACTGAGGGATAGCAGCCAAACTTGAGCGCAGAGCCCACCCTCCCCGGGGTCGCCTCCCGGACCACGCCTCTTACACGTTCTCTTCCCTTGCTTCTCTAGCAATACCAAAAAGGAAGGAGACCTGCTGTCTGCCCAGGCCCGGCTCAAGGACCTGGAAGCTCTGCTCAATTCCAAGGAGGCAGCCCTGAGCACTGCTCTCAGCGAGAAGCGCACATTGGAGGGTGAACTGCATGACCTGCGTGGCCAGGTGGCCAAGGTGAGGCCAGTCTGGAGCTCCACAGTACACCTGCCAGCCCCCACTCCCCAGCCTCCTTTGTTCCTCCTGTCTGCCTATCTATCCTGAGCATTCACAGGTTATTTCTACTAACTGCACCGTTTCCCGGACAGTGATGCCTATTTGGGGGAGGGGGCGCGTGGGTTTGGGGGGTCACATCCAGTTGTGCTTGGGATTAATTCCTAGCTCTGCGCTCAGAAAATTACTCTTGACAGGCTTAGGGAATTATATGGGATGCCAGGGACAAAACCCAGATTGGCCTTGTGCAAGGCAAACACCTTACTAGCTATGCTATCACTCAAACCCAAGGATAGTGATTCTCTTGTTGTTGTTGTTGTTGTTTTTGTTTTTTGATTTTTGGGCCACACCTGGCATCTCCCAGGGATTACTCCTGGCTTTGCACTCAGAAATTGCTCCTGGCAGGCTTGGTGGGTCATATGGGATGCTGGGGATCGAACCTGGGTCTCTCCCGGGTCGGCCGCTTGCAAGGCAAATGCCCTACCACTGTGCTATCACTCTGGCCCACTCTTTATGGGATGTAATTCCCAGCAGTACTCTGGACACCCAGGGGCATCTCCTGGCAATGACCAGCCTGTTGACTTTTGGCTATCTCTCCAACACTGTTCTTTTTTTTTTTTTGGGGGGGGGGTTTACACCCGGCGGTGCTCAGAGGTTACTCCTGGCTGTCTGCTCAGAAATAGCTCCTGGCAGGCACGGGGGACCATAGGGGACACCGGGATTCGAACCAACCACCTTTGGTCCTGGATCGGCTGCTTGCAAGGCAAACGCCACTGTGCTATCTCTCCAGGCCCAACACTGTTCTTAATACTTGGCAGGAGAATGTTTATTTTTGCCTTCAACATGCTTTGCTCTCTACTGTATACTGTGACCTCTCTAGTGACAAACTAAAAAGCTGGCTTGGGGACCAGAGAGATTGTACAGTGGATAGAGTGCCTTTCTGACACACAGCTCACCCCAGTTCAATCCCCAGCATTGCATGTGGTCCCTGAGCCCTGCCAAAGCGAGGAATAACTCCTGAGCACTGCCAGCTATGGCCCCCAAATCAAACCAAATTTAAAAAGCAGAAAAAATTCAAAGAGACTGGCTTGTCCTTGTCCCCCACTGTACACAGCCTCCCGTGCTCAAAGCGGGACAGGAATGCTGTCAGGTTAGTAGTCAAGTCTCCCTTGCCCGTCTGGCCATCCAGCTCTGGAGAGCAAAAGGGTGATACCTGCTGATTGAACCCCAAGCTGAGGCTGTTCTCTTGGGCTTCTCCCCTCAGATTTGCCTTTCCTCTCCCTGCTTATACGACTTTCTATGGTAGAAGCCTGGGAGGGTGAACCTCTTTTCCTGCTGCTCCTTGTGCCCCATCCCTGCTTTTTGGCCATGCTGTCTGGCCTCAGCACATTCAACTCCTGTTCCCCACCGAAAACACGGGTGCTTTGACCTCAGCACACTCAACTCCTGTTCCCCACCGAAAACACGGGGGCTTTCTCTGCCCCTGAAGGCAACGGGTATCTCTTACACACACACACACACACACACACACACACACACACACACACACACACACACACACACACACACACTGCCATGGGAGAGGAATGTGCCCCAGCTTCCCTTCAGCCCCTGACTTCTGCCTCCTTTCCCTTAGCTTGAGGCTGCACTGGGTGAGGCTAAGAAGCAGCTTCAGGATGAGATGCTTCGGCGGGTGGATGCGGAGAACCGGCTGCAGACCCTGAAGGAGGAGTTGGACTTCCAGAAGAACATCTACAGCGAGGTAGGGAGGGTGCAGTGTGTGTGTGTGTGTGTGTGTGTGTGTGTGTGTGTGTGAGAGAGAGAGAGAGAGAGAGAGAGAGAGAGAGAGAGAGAGAGAGAAAGAGAGAGAGAGAGAGAGAGAGAGAATGTGTGTGGGCTCATATGTGTGTACACGAGGGCTTGTTTGTATGTATATGCTGTGCACTTGAAGCTGAGGTGGGGACAGGTGCAGCCTTGTGTGTGCCCATGTGTAGGTGCCTGAGCTGCAGCTAGGGGGCACTGTGGTGCTGTCATCTTAGGCAATGCCCACAGTGACCCCATTCAGAATTGGGGTGAGGCCGGGAGCTCACTCACCAGGGTTGACCTCAAAGCTCTTTGGTAACCTGGAAGCCTGCGTCTTTCCCCATCTAGGAGTTACGTGAGACCAAGCGCCGCCATGAAACCCGGCTGGTGGAGATTGACAATGGGAAACAGCGTGAGTTTGAGAGCCGGCTGGCAGATGCGCTGCAGGAGTTGAGGGCCCAGCATGAGGACCAGGTGGAGCAGTACAAGAAGGATCTAGAGAAGACCTTTTCCGCCAAGGTGCAGCCCCTTAGCGAGCCCCGGCATCCCCGGCCTGTGCTCTGAATGTGTGCCTGCAGCCCCAACCCTTGTCTTCCCTGCAGCTGGACAACGCCCGGCAGTCGGCAGAGAGAAACAGCAACCTGGTGGGGGCTGCCCACGAGGAACTGCAGCAGTCCCGCATCCGCATTGACAGCCTCTCGGCCCAGCTCAGCCAGCTCCAGAAGCAGGTGAGTCTGGACCCCTCAGCCAGAAGCCAGGCAGGGCCAGCGGTGCTGTGTGAAGAGGGAACGGGGCGGGCAGGCTGTGTCCCAGGCCTTCAGCCTTAGTGGGGGTCAGGTGGTCTGTTTCAGGATAAGACCCTATCTATAATCTTTCTCTGTCTTTCTACTGCTTTTCCCTTTTAACAGTGGAGCAGAGTGGAGAGATAGTACAGTGGGTTTGTACTAGCACAAAGGTTTTTTTTTTTTTTGGTTTTTGGGCCACACCCGGCAGTGCTCAGGGGTTACTTCTGGCTGTCTGCTCAGAAAGAGCTCCTGGCAGGCACGGGGGACCATATGGGACACCGGGATTCGAACCAACCACCTTTGGTCCTGGATCGGCTGCTTGCAAGGCAAACGCCGCTGTGCTATCTCTCCGGGCCCCTAGCACAAAGGTTTTTACCTTACATGTGACCAATCCCTGTTCCACTCCAGCATCACTTATGTACCCTGAGCCCCACCATATCTGATCCTTGAGTGCAGAATCAAGAGTAAGCTCTGGAGCTGGAGAGATAACACGGGGGTAAAGTGTTTGCCTTATGGCCAATCCAGGACAGACAGTGGTTAAAACCCCTGCATTCATTTCATGTGGTCCCCCAAGCCTGCCAGAAGCAATTTCTTTTTTTTTTTTTTTTGGTTTTTGGGCCACACCCGATAACGCTCAGGGATTACTCCTGGCTATGCGCTCAGAAGTTGCTCCTGGCTTGGGGGACCATATGGGACACCGGGGGATCGAACCTCGGTCCGTCCAGCGCAGGGAAGGCAGGCACCTTACCTTTAGCGCCACCACCCGGCCCCCAGAAGCAATTTCTGAGCATAGAGCCAGGAATAAGGCCTGAACACCACTGGGTGTGGCTCCTCCCCCCAAAAAAAAAACATAAGCCCTGGGGCCAGAGAGATAGCATGGAGGTAGGGTGTTTGCCTTGCATGCAGAAGGCCGGTGGTTCAAATCCTGGAATCCCATATGGTCCCCCAAGCCAGGAACGATTTCTGAGCGTAGAGCCAGGAGTAACCCGAGTGCTGCCGGGTGTGACCCAAAAAACAAAAAACAAACAAACAAAAAAAAGAAAAAGCCCTGAGCACTGCCAGGTGTGGCCCCAAACCAAAAAATGTGTAGCTAGGCTGGTCCCTAACTCCCACGGTGCCTATGGGGACCACTTGTCTCCCAGGACTTCCTGGGTGCTGCTGGACATCCGGGGGCTGTAGCTGGGGGTGCTGGGCCAGCCTCTCTGGAGACTTCACTGTATCCTACTCCTCCCTTAGCTGGCAGCCAAGGAGGCCAAGCTGCGGGACCTGGAAGACTCGCTGGCCCGGGAGCGGGACACCAGCCGCCGCTTGCTGGCCGAGAAGGAACGGGAGATGGCGGAGATGCGGGCGCGGATGCAGCAGCAGCTGGATGAATATCAGGAGCTGCTGGACATCAAGCTGGCCCTGGACATGGAGATCCACGCCTACCGCAAGCTCTTGGAGGGCGAGGAGGAGAGGTGTGTGGGGATGGCAACACCCCTGCAGGGGGAAGGTGCTAGACCTGTCCCCCAGCATCCTGACCATGGCCCCGTTTCCCCCCCAGGCTGCGCCTGTCCCCTAGCCCCACCTCCCAGCGCAGCCGTGGCCGGGCCTCGTCGCACTCATCGTCCTCCCAGACACAGGGTGGTGGCAGCAGCAGCGTGACCAAGAAGCGCAAGCTGGACGCCACTGAGAGCCGCAGCAGTTTCTCCCAGCACGCGCGGACCAGCGGGCGCGTGGCCGTGGAGGAAGTGGACGAGGACGGCAAGTTCGTGCGGCTGCGCAACAAGTCCAACGAGGTAGGGGCCGGGGCTCCCCGCCCAGGTTAGGGCCAGTGACAAGGTGGCAGGCGCCAGGGCCTCTGTTGACAGGTCTAGGGGGGTGATTTAACTCAGCCCAGTATTTACTGCACCTTCTGCAACAAACCGCTTTTGGTTTGGTGGAGAGATAGCACAGAAGATAGCTGCCTTGCAAGCAGCCGATCTGTGACAGATGGTGGTTCGAATCCCAGCATTTCATATGTCCCCCGTGCTAGCAAGGAGCGATTTCTGAGTGCAGAGCTAGGAGTAACCCCTAAGCACCACCGGGTGTGATCCAAAAACCAAAAAAACCCTGCTTTTTGGGCTCGACCTGCACGTCCAATGATGGCCTTGTTCTTTATCTTGAGAGAGAACCTAGTTTTGGGACATCACCTGGTCCCTCCAGCAAAGGGACCCCGAGGGCTGGAGGTGCCTCTCCAGCTTCCCTTCACTCTCTCCCTGACAGGACCAGTCCTTGGGTAACTGGCAGATCAAGCGCCAGAATGGGGACGACCCTTTGCTGACCTACCGCTTCCCTCCCAAGTTCACTCTGAAGGCCGGTCAGGTGGTGACGGTAAGTGGCCAGAAATATGGGACTTGGAGGGCCCTGTCTGGGCCATGGGACTCCTCCCAGCTGCACACTGGTGAGGATGGAGGAAGCACTGAGCCAGAGGGTGGGACCCTGTCTAATTCTCCTCATCTCCCTAGATCTGGGCCTCAGGCACAGGGGCCACCCACAGCCCCCCAACGGACCTGGTGTGGAAGGCGCAGAACACCTGGGGCTGCGGGAACAGCCTGCGTACAGCCCTCATCAGCTCCTCCGGGGAGGTGAGCATGGAGGGCACTGCGGGGGGGGGGGGGGGGTGTCCGTGGGGCCTCAGGCCATGGTACTGACTCCCCACGGGGCGAGTCAGGCCATCGCTGCAGCATCTCAGGCCTGACCTGCAGCCGGGAGACACCGTTTTGTCCCTGGAAAATTCCTCCCCGAGTACCCACCCCGCCCTCATTCCCAATCCTGTGTCCCCCCAGGAAGTAGCCATGCGCAAGCTAGTGCGCTCGGTGATGGTGGTGAATGATGACGACGATGAGGAGGACGGAGATGACTTGCTCCATCACCACCACGTGAGTGGCAGCCGTCGCTGAGGCCCAGCTCACACCAGGGTCCTGCCAGGCCTTCCCCACGCCCCAGATCTTTTCATTAAAGATTGTTTTGGAACTTTACTCGCTGCCCTGGCCTTTCTTCTCTCTGCTCCCCATGCCTTGAACTGGGAGACTCCCGCCACACCCACCCTCCCAGGGGTCCAGGTGCCCTGCTCTGGTTCAGGAGGAAAAAAGGGCATGTGTTGATTGCCTGGGCACCTCCCCCGGGGAGCTGTAGATCTGGGTCTGGGTTGGTGTCGCAGGAAAAGAGGCCCATAGAATCCTCCCCACTCCCACTCCCACTCCTGCTGTCTTTCATCCCTCATCCCTCCTTCCTGCTGCATGCATGGGTGTGCTCATCTGTCTTTGCCTTCCCCGAACCCACTCTTGCCCTGCCTCCTGGCATTGCTTTCTCTGCACCCCCTACTATATACTCTTGGTGATTTTGTATGACTCTTCCCCACTGTTCGCTTACTCACTGCTTCGACTGACTCTCAGTCCCCTGCCAAGTGACCGCTCCAGTGCCCCATCTCCAAGTCCCACATCCTGTCCCCTTCGTTATCTGCCCCTCCCCGTGGCCCTTTTCCACAGCCCGCTCCCCATCCCCACCTCCCTCCACCCTGCCCTGGCTTGGGGGCCTGCCGTGGTCCGGGCCCCACAGTCGGAACCCCTGAGTCTTGTCTCCCTCCTCAGGGCTCCCACTGCAGCGGCTCAGGGGACCCCGCCGAGTACAACCTGCGTTCGCGCACGGTGCTGTGTGGGACTTGCGGGCAGCCGGCAGACAAGGCCGCGGGCAGCGCAGGGGCCCAGGTGGGCGGCTCCGTCTCCTCCGGCTCTTCTGCCTCCAGCGTCACCGTCACCCGCAGCTACCGCAGTGTAGGGGGCAGTGGGGGTGGAAGCTTCGGGGACAGCCTGGTCACCCGCTCCTACCTCCTGGGCAACTCCAGTCCCCGCACCCAGGTGAGTCGTCCACGGTGGACAGGGTGCCCTCGTGTCACCACCTGCCTCTGTGCCTCCCATCTGCGCCCCAGATCTGAGGGCAGGGGCTAGGCCGAGGGCCAGGAGGGAGTCGCAGGCCTGCTCCGCCACTTACGCTTCTCTCTTCTCCTTCCCAGAATGCTCAGAATTGCAGAATCATGTAACCTGGGAGCCATCCGGCCGGTGCAGGAGTGGGGTCTCCTGTGCCCCCCTCAGTCTTGTGCCCACCCACCTCCCCGCCCTGTACCTCTGGGGCAAGGGGACTCAAAGCCAAAGCAAAGAACCCCTTTAGTTTTTTTTCTTCTTGTTATTTTTTTCTAAAAGAAGGTATTTTCTACAGTGATTTTATGAAGAAAAAAACAGGAACAAACCAAAAAAAAAAGCCTTTATCAATCCCACTTGCTTTCCCTTGCTTTCAGAAAATGGGTATCTGCCTTAGAAAAACAACAACAGAGGATTTTTCACGGAGGAAAAGGTGCTTTAATGGGCAAAGGGCGAGGCCCTGCCTGATGATCCCACCCCGGGGCCCCTGACATGGTGCCTGAAGGGGCCTCTCAGAGGCTCCTCTGCCTGCCCCACTCCCACCCCACCACCCGGGGTGACTTTGTTGTCCCACCTTGCTTATTGTCCAAGCTTGCTTGTTTTTATATTTCATTTAGACAAAAGATGGGAATGAGGCGGAGGTAGAGAGGGGCTGGGGTTTGTGGAGCGGAGCGGTTGAGGTCTCTGAGCAGTGAGAAGAGGAAAGAGGAGGAAGTGGAGTAGTCCCTACAAGGTGGGGAGAGGAGAGGCCATGTGGCAGTGGTTTTGCTAACACTAATATGCCCCAGCCACCCTTTTCCCATTTGCACCCTTTCCTGAATCAATACACTATAATTTCTATGCCTGCCTGCTGTGGTCTTTGTTGGGGAGCGTCTGTGTTCTGGGGGACACTAACACACGAACATGCATACACCATAAACACACTGCCTGACCCTGACTGGTGGAATGAGCCTCAGATTCTTGGGTGGACAGAATTCTGAGGTTTAGCATCCTGACAGAGGGGCCAAAAAGGACAGCAGGAAAGGAGGCCTTACCTGGTGTGATGCAGTGGCTGGTCCTTCCCTGCTAGGCTCTGGGCTCATCTTGGCTCAAGACTGTCAGCCTGGGGCTGGAATGAGGTCAGTGGCACACAGCAGGTAGGATGGTTGCTTTGCATGCTGCCGAGCAAGGTTCTCTCCGCTGCATCCCAAATGGTCCCCTGAGCCTGCCAGGAGTGATTCCTAGGAGAGTCAGGAATAACCCCTAAGAGCCACTGGGTGTGGCCCCAAAACAAAACGGGAGCCTGGTGGACACTGAGTACCATCAGGGAATTTAGCTTCTGTGGGAGACGAGAGCCGTGGCCTTCTGCCGAGGAGAGGCTGCCCTTTAGAACATTCTTCATTCTCAGCCCAGGGATTGGAGATCGCCTCTGGCCGTACCAGAGGAAGCCACTTGCACTTCACCCAAAGGGCACCTGGGGGCGCCCGCGCGACACGTATGCTGCTCTGACTCCCAGACTTAGCCCAATTCTGGTGGCATGCCGACGCCTCTGCACCACGACCGCTGCGCTAACGGGGGGCCTGGAATCCCCAGAACTTGCAACTCGCGTCCCAGCTATCTTGGTGGGTGAAGGCGAATGTGGCAAGTCAGCCACACGCGACGCAAGATGACTCCTGCGTGCTCCGCGAGGTAGCTGAGACATAGGCATCAGTAACAACGCCAGACACCTGGTTGAAGGAAAGTTCGAATCCCACCACCCCAGTCCTGCTTCTGGGGTCCCCTGCAAGAAAGGGCCCGAAGATCCCTCTAGAGAATTTAGGGCCTGAGCTGCTTCTGCAACCAGTCCGGGGGAAAGTCAAAGGTTTTTACTTATAAAAAAAAAAATGCTGGGGGTGGGGTGTGGCACTAGAGGTAAGGTGTCTGCCTTGCCACATTATCTGCCCCCCGAAAAACCAAGAAAAAAAAAAAGAAAAGAAAAGAAAAATGCCATTTGGATTCATTTTGGTTGAGGTGATGGTGGTTTACAAGATTGTTTTAGGGGTGCAGCTTATTTTTGCCACACCAGCCAGTGCTCAGGGCTCAGTCCTTTTGGGGCTCAGGGAACTGTAGAAGTGTGGGGGATTGAATCCTTATTGCTTTGGTCTGCTCTCCAGCCCCAATTAATTAATTAATTAATTAATTTTTTTTTTTGGCAGTGCTTAGGGGTTACTCCTGGCTTTGTGCTCAGAAATCGCCCCTGGCAGGCACAGGGGACCATATGGGATGCCGGGATTCGAACCACCGTCCTTCTGCATGAAAGGCAAACGCCTTACCTCCATGCTATTTCTCCGGCCCTTCCAGCCCCAATTTATTTATTTATTTATTTATTTATTTATTTATTTATTTATTTATTTTTGTTTTGTTTTGTTTTGTTTTTGGGCCACACCCAGTAACGCTCAGGAGTTACTCCTGGCTATGCGCTCAGAAGTTGCTCCTGGCTTGGGGGACCATATGGGACACCGGGGATCGAACCGCGGTCCGTCCAAGGCTAGCGGAGGCAAGGCAGGCACCTTACCTTTAGCGCCACCGCCCGGCCCCTCCAGCCCCAATTTATAATGAAGCTTTTCAGGGGGGTCACACCTGGTGGTGTTCAGGGATCACTCATGTCAGGCTCTAAGGACCATATGGGATGCCAGGGATCGAAACTAGGTCATCTCCCGGGTTGGCCATGTGCAAGGCAAATGCCCTATTTCTCCGGCCCCTGCACTTAATCTTTTTTTTTTTTTTCATCTCACCTGTTGGCACTCAAAAATTACTACTGGCTCTGCTCTCAGAAGTCACTCCTGGCAGACTCAGGGGACCATATGGGATGCCAGGGATTGAACCTGGGTCATCCCAGGTTACCATGTGCAAGGCAAATGCCCTACTGCTGTGCTATCACTCCAGCCTCTGCATTTATTCTTTTTTTTTTTTTTTTTTTTGGTTTTTCGGGCCACACCCGTTTGATGCTCAGGGGTTACTCCTGGCTAAGTGCTCAAAAATTGCCCCTGGCTTGGGGGGGACCATATGGGACGCCGGAGGATCGAACCACGGTCCTTCCTTGGCTAGCGCTTGCAAGGCAGACACCTTACCTCTAGCACCACCTCGCCGGCCCCTGTTTTTATTCTTAATGAAGAGGTACCATGTATATCACTTTATCTCTAGCACCCAATTCGTGTTTAGAGTGATCAGCTTTAATTATTATTGTCTTACTGGTTTTTCTTTACCCTAACTGTATTGCTCCACTACTTGTGGCATGCTTCCAACCCATCATCCACACATTTTTCTCATGTCCACCCATTTGTCCCCTCATAGTATTTCCTTGGTGAAACCTGTCCAGGTTAATTCTATCATGTTTTTGAACTTTTTTTTTTTTTTTGGTTTTTCGGGCCACACCCGTTTGATGCTCAGGGGTTACTCCTGGCTAAGTGCTCAGAAATTGCCCCTGGCTTGGGGGGACCGAACCGAGATCCTGATCCTTGGCTAGCACTTACAAGGCAGACACCTTACCTCTAGCACCATCTCGCCGGCCCCACCATCATGTTTTTGTTATAGAATATTCTTGGATATGGCCCTGGAACATTTCATTAAGTGCCCTTCATTGGTGGTCACACCTCATACTCAGACCAGTCATTGGTCCTTCCCCCCTTTCCTCCACTGCTCTGGATCGACACATGGTTTATATAATTGCTTAGCTTGGCGATTATGATTAAGTTGTTCACACATATGTTCTGCATCCTGCAACTTGGTACCCTAAAGAACAGGGATCATGGGGCCCAAGCCATAGCACAGTGGTAAGGCATTTGCCTTGCACGCAGTCAACACAGGACGGGCCCAAGCATCCCGGCATCCCATATATCCCCCCCAGACTGCCAGAAGTGACTTTTGAATGCAGAGCCAGAAGTAAACCTTGAGCAATGCCGGGTGTGGCCCCCAAACCAAAACAAACCAAAACAAACAACAACAACAAAGAACAGAGATTACTGTTAAGACCCTTTTATCTAGCCTCAGTGAGATATAAAGTTACAAAAGGAAGATACAGTACAACCAATAATAGGCTTTTGGTCCAGGTTAAATATCTGGACTGTAGAGAGTTCAGGCAGGGACCAAAGCAATAGAACATAGAACAGGGGTTACGGTGTTGGCCATACACATAGCTGACCCAGGTTCAATCCCGGGCATCCCATATGGGCCCCTAAGCCTGCCAGGAGTGAGTCTGAATGCAGAACCAGGAATATGCCCTGAGCACAGCCAGGTGTAGCCTAAAACCATAAACAAACATAGGGCTGGCACTCCTGCAGAGCAAGTAGGGTGTTTGCCTTGCACATGGCCAACCCAGGTTCAATCCCTGAACACAAAGCCAGGAGTTATCAATCCCTGAACAATGCTAGGTGTGGTCCAAAAGAAACAACAACAAAAAATTTTTTTCAAACCCTTCCCTGCGTGTTTCTGAGAGCTTTGAAATAGTGTTGGGGTTCTTGATTCTTTAGGTGCAGAAAAGCAACCAGTGGTACTGAGCAAAATGTTGAATCCAGTCACAGCAGTAGCTGCCACAGCTTTGATAGAGGAAGCCTTTAAATTAAAAGTTTGGGGTGCCAGGAAGGTGGCGCTAGAGGTAAGGTGTCTGCCTTGCAAGCGCTAGCGTAGGACGGACCGAGGTTCGACCCCCCTGCATCCCATATGGTCTCTCCAAGCCAGGGGCGATTTCTGAGCGCATAGCCAGGAGTAACTCCTGAGCGTCAAACGGGTGTCGCCCAAAAACCAAAATAAAAAAAAAAAATAAAAATAAATAAAAAAAATAAATTAAAAGTTTGGGATGGCCAAATTTATATCAGACAACACATCAAATTTTAAACAGCTAGGACTATAGCACAGTGGTAGGGTGTTTGCCTTGCATGCGGCTGACCCAGGACAGACTTGAGTTCAATCCCTGGCATCCCATATGGTCCCCTACGCCAGGAGCGACTTCTGAGCACAGAGCCAAGGGTGTGTCACTGGGTGTGGCCCAAAAAACAAACAAAAAATATTTTTAAACTGCTCTAAGGGACAGGAATGGTATTTTTGTTTGTTTTTAGGTTTCACATCTGGCAGTGCTCAGGGATCACTCCTGGCATTGCTCAGAGGAACCCTATGTGGTGCGAGGGATTGAAGATGAGTCAGCCACATGCAAGGCCAGTGCCCTGCCTCCTGTACTATTTTTCCATCCAGGAATCATCATTTTCTTCTTCTTTTTCTTTATTTATTTGGGGGGCCACACCTGGAGTTGCTCAGGGCATAACTCTGGCTCTACATTCAGGAACCATCATTGCTGGCAGAGGTCTGGGAACATTATGGAGTGCTGGGGAACAAAGCTGGGTTTGTATGCAAGGTGAATGCCCTTCCTACTGTACTATTGTTCTGGTCCTGACACCATGTATAATACTCTGAGCAGGAAAGAAGAATCCTTGTATACAGAATCAGGCGTAAGACCTGAGCACAGCTGGCTGTGACCCTAACCCCTCTAAGTTTATTTTGTGTTTTGTTTTGGGGTCACACCGGCAGCGCTCAAGTATTACTCCTGGCTCTGTGCTCAGAAATCACTCCTGGCAGGCTTGGGGGACCATATGGGATGCTGGAATTCGAACCACCTCTGTCCTAGTTTGGCTGCGTGCAAGGCAAACGCTCTACCACTGTGCTATCTCTCTGGCCTCCAACCACTCTAAGTTTAAAAAAAAAAAAAAAAGGGGCCGGGCGGTGGCGCTGGAGGTAAGGTGCCTGCCTTGCCTGCGCTAGCCTAGGACGGACCGCGGTTCGATCCCCCGGCGTCCCATATGGTCCCCCAAGAAGCCAGGAGCAACTTCTGAGCGCATAGCCAGGAGTAACCCCTGAGCCTCACAGGGTGTGGCCCAAAAACCAAAAAAATAAAAAAATAAAAAAAAAAGAATAAAGTAACCTTGAGAGCCAAGTGCCTGGGACACTTTGACCCACCCAGGCTGCAAGGAATAGCTCAACAGGCTTTGCATATGGCTTAACTCAGTCCTCCAAGTACCACCAGAAGTGATTGCTAAGCACTTTGCCAGGTGTGGCCTCTCCCACACACAACCATCGCCCTTGCATCTGAGCCATCACCACTATAAACACTATGGAGGAGGTCCTCGAGGATTTTATCAGTGCAAACTTTTGTTTTTGTTTGGGGATCACACCTGACAGTGCTTAGGGCTTACTCCTGGCACTATACTTAGGGATCACTTCTGGCTGACTAGGGGGACTTTATGAAGTACTGAGGATCAACTCAGGGCTGACTATCTTCTCCACTGTATTAGCTCTCCAACTCCTGTCATATTGTTTCTCTCTCTCTCTCTCTCTCTCTCTCTCTCTCTCTCTCTCTCTCTCTCTCTCTCTCTCTCTCTCTCTCTCTCTCTCTCTCTCTCTCCCCTTTTCTCTGTGTCTCTCTTTCTTTTTCTTTGCGGCTGTGCTTAGGGGTTACTACTGGCTCTGTGCTCAAAATCACTGCTGGCAGGCTCAGGGGACCATATGGGATGCAGGGATCTAACCAGGTTCCATCCCGAGTTGGCCATGAGCAAAGCAAACACATTACCGCTGTGCTATCGCTCTGGCCCCCATCATATTGTTTCTTTCTTTTTTCCTTTTTTCTTTTTTTTTGTTGTTTTTTTGGGCAATACCCTGTGACGCTCAGGGGTTACTCCTGGCTCTGCGCTCAGAAATTGCTCCTGGCTCAGGGACCATATGGGACGCCGGAGGATCGAACCAAGGTTTGTCCTAAATCGGCTGCATGCAAGGCAAATGCCTTCCACTGTGCTATCGTTCTGGTCCCTTCATATTGTTTCTTTTTTTTTTTTTTGGTTTTTGGGCCACACCCGTTTGACGCTCAGGGGTTACTCCTGGCTATGCGCTCAGAAATCGCCCTGGCTTGGGGGACCATATGGGACACCAGGGGATCGAACCGCGGTCCGTCCTACGCTAGCGCTTGCAAGGCAGACACCTTACCTCTAGCGCCACCTTCCCGGCCCCCATATTGTTTCTTATAATGAATTTAGAAAACTTCGCCGCTTAGTTTTTTTTTTTTTTTTTTTTTTTTTGGCCCATACCCGGCGGTGCTCAGGGGTTACTCCTGGCAGGTACGGAGGACCATAAGGGACACCGGGATTCAAACCAACCACCTTAGGTCCTGGATCGGCTGCTTGCAAGGCAAACACCGCTGTGCTATCTCTCCGGGCCAAAAGTTTCCTTTTTATAAGGCACACTTTTTTTGTTGTTGTTTGTTTTTCGGGCCACATCCGTTTGATGCTCAGGGGTCACTCTTGGCTAAGCGCTCAGAAATTGCCCCTGGCTTGGTGGGACCATATGGGACGCTAGGGGATCGAACCACGGTCCTTCCTTGGCTAGCACTTGCAAGGCAGACACCTTACCTCTAGCGCCACCTCGCCAGCCCCCCCCACCGCTTAGTTTTATCCATAGTTCCTGAGTCATGTATTTTGTGTATATTTTAAAGAATGTGTATTATACAAACATACTTTTTACTAGCTGAATGCATATGCAACACTTCATTTAACTAATTGCCTCTAGACATTTCAATTAATTTTCAGTTTTATGACTGTAAATAAAGCTGCAGTGAATGCCTTTTCTTTGAGTATTTCATGCTAAGCTGATTTCTTACTGATTCATCTTACTTAAAAACCATGTCCACACACCTACATCATCTCAACCCCAAACTGCCTGTCTCCCCTGCAACCCCCCGACCCTATGAGCGCCTGTCTCTGAAGGATATTTCACACATTCTCTTTTTCCAAACACCTCCTCTTCACTCTCAGTTGCTAACCTGCTTCCTTCATTCCAGGAAAATGTCTATGAGGCCCTGTCCCTTTTGCCTGTTGCTTTGAGCTTTTTTTTGTTTGTTTGGTATTGTTTTTATTTTTGGACCACACCCCGTGGTGCTCAGGGGTTACTCCTGGCTCTGCACTCAAAGAACCATATGGGATGCCAGAGATCAAACCCAACTGACTGTGTGTGGGATTGGAGAGATAGCACAGCGGTAGGGCATTTGCCTTGCACATGGCCAACTGGATAGACCTTGGTTCGACTCCCGACATCCATATGGTACCCAGAGCCTGCCAGGAGCAATTTCTGAGCACAGAGCCTACAGAAATCCCTGAATGCTGACTATGCTGACTAATATGATCAACTGACTATGTTCAAGGCAAATATTCTATCTGCTGTATTATCAATCCATCCCTAAAATGGAAAGAACTCTAAGGGGAAAGAGAAAAAATTTCAAGTTCCAGGGGTGGAGCCATAACATGGCAGATAGGGTGTTTGCCTTGCATCAGCCAAAGACCTAGACCTCTCCCCTGCCCTCCTCTCCTCTGTACTCCTCCTATCCTCTCCCCTCCTCTCCTCTGTACTCTCTTCCTCTTCCCTCAGCTTCCCTCCACTCCTTTCAGCTCTTCTCCCCTCCCCACCCCCACTGGCCCTTAGAATCCTTGGGCCGCTCCTGGTACTTAGTACCAGTGGTGCCAGCTGGCAGCTCACACCGGAGACGGATGGGGACATGAGAGTGGGGAGAGGGGGTGGGCAGGGGCCCAGAAGGAACAGGGGCCAGGATCCGAGGGTCTGAGGAGTGGTGCTCAGAAGCTGGGTGGCCTGTTGCACAAGGGTCCTAAGCAATGAGAGTGGGACCAGGCAGAGGGGGCGCGTTTCCTGGGGAACAGAGGAGGTGGGGTCCCTCCCTCCTGCACTGGCAGATCTAATCCTTTCCCCTACACCCCTCCTTAAGCTGCCCCCACCTAATGCATCTGGGTCCCTTTAAGAGCCTCCTGGGAACTGGGGCACTGGAAGGGGCTGGCAGGTCCCCACCCCTCCCTCTGCCATGGCTCTTGCCTCCAGCTCTGCCAGCACAGACACTTCTGGAAGCCTGGCCTGGTTAGGGTCTCCGCTGCAGGGCTGGGGGTAAGGCTCAAAGGGGGTGCCAGAGGGGGTGAGCATACTGGGGGTGGGAGTGCGGGATGTGATTACCACACTGGGGTGAGCAGGGTCTGGGGCCTATTTCCCTGGACGGTGGTCGCCGCTGGCCTGGAGAGCCTCTGCCTCCATCCACTTGAGTGTGGGCCTTGCCCCCATCTCATTCCCCGGGACCTTCATGGATTAAACTCTCAGCCACTCCTTTCCCACAGCCCTTCCTCTCAGAGGTGGGGAAACTGAGGCTCAGTGGGCCAGTAGAGGTGGTGCTGTGTGCTGTGATGGAGAAGAGGCGGCAGTCAGTTGGGGTCCTACTGCGCCATATCATTGGACCAGGGATGGAATGACGGGCTCACTTCAACCCGTTCTACCCCTAGCTGGCACCGTCATCAGCTCCTGCCAGTGCCCCCAGGAAAGTTGGGGTGTGCCCCTTCCGAGGAAGGAAGTCTGGATCCCGGGTATAGTACTGCCATAGAGGCCCATTCTCTGCACTGTGATGTGTCACTTGTTGTAGAAACAAGTTTTTGTCTAATTGTGCCAGTGGGAGGGGCCAGTTAAGGAAATGACCTGGGTGTGGGCCCTGAAGTTCAGGCTCTTCCTTCCTGACCCAGCACCCCAGGTTTCTACCAATCTGTCATGTCCTTGCCCTCTACCACATACCCTCATTTTGGGGGCACAGAGCCTGAACCCAGAGGAGAGCCCCAAGCTAAGGTGCTGGTGACTGAGGGTGTGTGTGTGTGTGTGTGTGTGTGTCAGGAAGTGTGTGTGAGGGCAACACAGCTTCCACTTCTGCTCTCAACATCTGCTGCCCCGAGGCAAAGACTCCCCCACTCCCCACCCCCAGTGGAAAGGGAACCGAGCAGTACTGTGCAACCCTGTACCCCACTGGGCCCAGCACAGTCATTTCCTTCTTGCTAAAAATATCACTGGGGGGCCAGAGAGGTAGTCCAGTGGGTAACACGCTTGCCTTGCACTTTGGCTGATCTGGGTTCAATCCCTGGCACTCCATATGGTCCTCCAACCCTGCCAGGAGTGGTTCCTGAGTACAGAGCCAAGAGTAACCCCTGAGCACCAGTGGGTATGGACCAAGAATCACATTAAAAAATAGATAAGAACATTAGTAGTTTTGGAGAGGGGCTCAGGACGGGGCCAGGCCAGGCACATGTGTTAATGGGGAGGGGGGATGGCAGGCCTGCCTGGACCACACAGCAGGTGGCGCTGGGCTCATGGGCATCTGAGCTCTAACCATCGTGGGCATCTGGGCTCTGTCTTCCGGCAGGCTGAGAGGCCATTCCGGAAGGGTCAGCCCCAAATCCTAGTTTTACTAATGAAGAAGCAGGTCAGAGGGGACTAGGAGATCTGTTATTAGGGTGGATTAGGATCCCTTGTTAGGAAAGCCCACCCCAACCTCCCATTTTGTCTCTGTGGCCCCCAGGTAGGGGGATCCAGCACAGGCAGATCTCTGTCTCTGTGTCTCTCTCGTTTTCTCTGATCTCTGTGCATTTCTTTTTTTGTTTATTTATCGGATTTTTGGGATATACCCTGTGTTACTCAGGAGTCACACCTGGTTCTGGGCTCAAGGGGTCACTTCTGGCTGGGCTTGGGGGACCATATAGGCTGCCAGGGATTGAACCCTGATTGGCCACGTGCAACGCTAGCTAGCACCCTACTTGGTACTGTCTCTCCAGCCCTCTGTCGCTTGATCTCCATCTTCCTTTCCATCTCTCCTGTCTCTCTCTGCCTCCACTCAGCCAAGAAGATCACGAAGAAAAGGTAGAGAGTGACTCTGGCTCAGGGGGAGCCCAGGGTTCTATTCAGAACATCACCAGTCCCCATTTCTCTATTTATTTGCACAAATATTCGGGGACAAACAATTTGTCCTCACGGGCAAACTCCATTTTCCTGGGGTCCAGCTGGCTGGCACTCAGGTGTGACCCCTACATCCAGACAGTTCTCAGGGGAGAGTGAAACCTAGAGAAAAGGACCACCCAAGAGGCCGGCAGACCCCAGAGCCCACGTGGGTGCAGACAGCCCAGCAGCCGGGCCCATGATTGCTGCAGGGGAGCGCCCACATCTGGTGCTCTAGGAGCCGCAGAAGGTGGGGCTCAGGGGGACCCGGGTAGGAGGAGGAATATGGGGAGATTCTAGTCCCTCCCACTTAGAGATGCGGTCGTCATGGTGACGGAGGACCAGTGAGGCGGGCTGAGGATGGGGCTGGGGGGCGGGGGTGTGGCCGGGACGGAGCCCTGGGGGAGCCGTCCTGGCATTCCAGGAGGGAAAGGAAACGCGGTGGAACCCCCAGTTCCAGGTGAGGAGGCTGCACGCAGCAAGCGAGGGGCGAGGGGCAGGCCATTGTCTGGCGCTGGCAGGGCCCCAGGGGGACAGGCGGGGGTCGGGCCATTGTGTGTGTGTGCGTGGGCCTGTGTCCCCACAAGCCATTCTGCTGGGGACCCTCTGGTGGGTATGTGGGCTCTGCTCTGGAGAGGGGGGCAAGCAAGGAAGCTGTGTGGGTGGCAGTGTCTGGGCTCTGGAGCTCTGTAGTCACTTCATAAATACAAGTTGATTTCACTCGCTGGTGATCAGAGCCACGGAGCTGTCAGGGGTCCAGGACCCCAGTTCCAGAACTGTGTTCCCCGGCTCCAGGAGAGCTGATGTGGGGGACACCATGCATACCTGTACCTAGTGCTTCGGTGAGGGGTGCTGAAGAGGTGGTCCCTGGGCTGAGCCGCCCCAGGACCACAACTTACTCTTTCGGGAGGGGGGACCTGGAGGAAGGGGTCGGACCCATGCAAGGGCTGTTGGGGGGGGCAGAAGACCCAGAAGAGCTGGGGGCAGGGACTTGAAAGGGACAGACGTTCAGCATTGTGATAATCATGGGGATCCCCACTGCACTCCAAATCTGGGGGAGAAAGCAAGTGAGGAACCCCTCTGAGGCTGGGAAAGTCCCTGGGGCTCCATCCCTGACATTTGCCACCTACCCCCCTCCTCCCACTCCTGTGCAGCCAGTTCTACTATCAGCTAGGGCACTTCCACTTCCCCTCCTGGGCCTCATTTCCTCCTGGGGGTGGCAGCTCTGGGGGGGGGGCAGATGATGTGGCAGGCCCACAGCACGCTTGGCAGGACCCAGTGCTAAAGGACAGCGCGGGGGCCTCATGGTGTTCAGACTTTCCAGCCAGACAGCAGCTCTGTGACGCTGTGACAGCCCTTCTAGCGTGTGTGTGTGTGTGTGTGTGTGTGTGTGTGTGTGTGTGTGTGTGTGTGTGTGTGTGTAGCTCCTGACTTTGGACCTGGGATCTGGGATCCTGGTGGCAAGAGACAGTGTTTCTATCACCCCTAGGCTTTTCTTATGTGGAGCAGAGCCACAGGAGAGTCTTTGAGGGATGATTCAGACATATTATTCCTTAGCCCAGAGCAACTAGTGCTTTGGACCTACTGGCCCCATAGAAGTGGCTGCGTACTGGAAAGGGGTGGGTGTGGGGGGGAGCCAAGTCTCTGGACCTGATGAGACAGTAAGATTTGACTTTTGGAAGAGGATGCTCTGAGTTTCACTTGGCTTCTTTCTAGTGGTATTATTCCACACACCACATCTGTGAAATGGGATTACAGGGCTGACACCCCATATTTGGCTCAGGCCGTGACCGAGAGCCTGATGAGGAAAACTATTGGGACTGGCTGGAGGGGCTGACGAAGAGGAGGCCTGGGGCCAGGAGGAGAATTTCTGGGTGCTCAAAGAAGGAGGAAGTAGACACTTCTGGGGTGAGGTGGGGTGGAAGGGGACCAGGCCCTGAGCCTGACCCAGATAAGCCAATCTGTTCCATCTGACAGGCCTAGGGCAGGGTCTGTTCCTATGAGATAACACCCAGCTATCAACCCCAAATGAAAGTGTTCCCCCAACTTCTTTTTCTCAGTAACATCTTCTTCCTTTGATAGCTGGGTATTACCTTTCAGTTCCGAATTCTGAGCTGGGGTGAAAGGAACATCGGAAAGGTGGGAGTCCTGGTTAAAGTTATTGGTCTTTATTATTATTGTTGTTTTCTGGGTTTGGGGTGATGCCTAGTGGTGCTCAGGGCTTATTCCTGACTCTGCATTCAGGGGTCACTCTTGGCAGGGCTTGGAGGACCCTGTAGGTTATAGTAATCAGACCTGGTTGGCTACATTCAAGGCCAGTAACTTCCCTACTGTAACTGCAGTAACTTCTCTCTGCCCCAAGTTTTTTTGTTTGTTTATTTGTTTGATTTTGGGCCACACCAGTTGACGCTCAGGAGTTACTCCTGGCTATGCTCTTAGAAATCGCTCCTGGCTTGGGGGACCATATGGATCCAACTGAGGTCTGTCCTAGGCTAGCGCACACAAGGCAGATACCTTACCTCTAGTGCCACCGCTCCGGCCCCTGCTCCAATTTTTTTTTTCTGGGCCTCCCCTGTTGTGCTCAAGAACCAGGAACCACTCCTGAAGTTCCAGTGCTCTTTCTGGCAAATTAGGTTTGATATTTGGGCAGGTGCTGGGGCTTACTGGGGTCACACCTGTCTGGGACAGGGGAAACATGCAATGTGAGATAAATTTGGGGCCTCTGTGTACAAGTCACATGTTTTAAATTTTAGTCCCTTTTTTTAATTTTTTTAATTTTTGGGTCACACCTGGCAGCGTTCAGGGGTTACTCCTGGCTCTGTGCTCAGAAATCTCCCCTGGCAGGCATGGGGGACCATATGGGATGCCGGGATTCGAACTACTGTCCTTCTGGGTGTAACGCAAACACTCTACCTCCATGCTATCTCTTCAGCCCCACATTTCAGTCCTTTGAGACATCTCCTGTCTCTGGAGTCTCTATAGTGAGAGTCCAGCACTGTTCCTTGGGTCACCCAGCCAAAGCCTTCTCCAGGGATCTGGACACCAGCCTAGCAGCCAAGGGGACTCTTGGCAAGTCTGGAATAGCGGGTGGTTCTTGGGGGTGGAACTGAGCACAATGTCCAAAAAACTGAGGGAGAATTCAGCGAGTGGCTGGGCATTGGCGTGGGAGTTAGCTGCAGGAAAGGCTTCCTGACCCGGACGATGAGGGGACCTTTATTGGAGTCAACTCAGCCTGGGGTACTCCTTAACCAGCACTCAGGCTGGTCTCAGGCTGACCAGACTGAAAACACCCCAGTTTATAGGTCAGGGAACCTTGGGAGCCAGATATCTCATTAACCTGCATTATGAGGCTCCCCTCAGCTTCTGGGAGGGCGGAAGAGCCGCCAGCATGGGGGGTTGGGTGCTCTGAGGTGTGAGTTCAGAGGGGGAATGTTCTAGAGCTCCCTAGACAGGAGCTTTTATTTTTGTTTTTGTTTTTTGGACCCACCTGGTGATGCTCAGGGGTTACTCCTGGTTATATGCTCACAGAGTGCTCCTGGGTTGGGGGACCATATGGGACGAAGGGGGATTGAACCGTGATCTATCCTAGGTTAGAATATGCAAGGCAGATGCGCTACCGCTTGTGCCACCACTCCAGCCCCTTAGACAAGAGCTTCAGCAAGAGACCTAGAGGCTAGACTCCAGAGGGATTTCCTCGTATAAGTTATGGAAGACTTAGTTTTCTTTACTTTATTTTCTTTTTTACATGTGTTGCCCCTCAAAGGGCTTACTCTTGGCTTTGTGCTCAGAGATTACTCCTTGGGTAGTGTCTCGGGAGACCTTCTGGGGTGCTGGGAATCAAACTTGTCAAACCATATGCAAGGCAAGTGCCTTACCTTTGTCCTATCTCTGCAGAGTCATGCACTTTTATTTATTTATATAATTATTTGTTTGCTTCGGTTTTTGAACCACACTGGCAATGCTTTCGCCTGGCTCTGTCTCATGGCTCAATCCTGGCAAGAGCTCAGGGGATCATATGTGGTGTATGGGATCAAATCCCAGGTTGGCCATGTGCAAGGTAAGTGCCTTACCTGCCGCATTGTCACTGCAACATTGTACCTGTTTGTTGTTGTTGTTGTTGTTGTTTTTGGATCACACCTGGTGGCACTCAGGGGTTACTCCTGGCTCTGTACTCAGGAGTCATTCCTGACAGTGCTGGGGGACCATATGAGAAGCCAGGAATCAAACCCGGGTCCATCCCAGGTCAGCCGCGTGCAAGGCAAACACACTCTACTGCTGTGCTATCTCTCTGGCCTCTGCAACAGCACTTGTATTTTTTTTTTTTTTCAAGACTAAGTAGGACACTGAAGCAATAGCATATTTGCTATTGATCTTACATGCAGTCAACCTGGATTCGATCCCTGTATATGTAATCTATGTGTTCCCTCCCCCAACCCCAGACTTCGAGGAGTGATTGCTGAGCTCTGCTGGGTGTGGCTAAAAACAAAAATAAAAAAAGGCTGAAATGGGTGGTGTTTAGGCCTTCCCTTCAGTGAGAGCTAGGAGAGCTCTGTGGAAAGAGGGAGTCACAGTTTGTGTCTTGTCTCTCCAGGAGTGTGGACAGAGTCCACTCCTGAGCTGTTAGATGGGGCCTGACCTAAGGGCAGGGCTGAAAGGACCTTCCCTGTGGTCTGCCTGGAAGGACCTGGGGAGGAGAAGACAGAGAGAGGCGTGCCTCTATTCCTCCCAGTCCACAGGCTTCCGCCCCCAGCGGGACCTGTCACAACTGGATAGGTGGAAAAGCAGGTTTGCCAGCCAGCCGTGCTCCGGGCTCCCCGGCTGGCGGCTGGGGTTGGCACTATGGGTCCTTGGAGGGCCGCACACCTGGCCCAGCCTGGTCAAGCCTTCTGTCCCTGCTATCCCCTGCTGTCCTCTGCCTCTGGGGTCTGAGAACCCCATTTTCTTTCTCTTGGATGGCATCCGAACCCCAGAAGCCGCCTTTCCAACTGCGGCAAGGGTAGGTGAGATCAGATTCTTGGGGGTTGGCGGTGCTCGGGAGCGGTGGGGTAGGGGGGAGGCGAGGAAATTGTGTGGACGGAAGAGAAGTAGTGAATCGAGGACATGTCTCAGGCAGACTCTCCTTGCCCAGGCGGGCCCAGAGGAGAATCTGGTGGGCCCCTGTAGGTCAGGAAACAACAGGGTGGGTATGAGGCCCAGAGAGAGGGCAAAGGTGCCAGTGGTGGGCCAGTCTGGCAGTAAGAGTCTGAGGCCAGGAGATTGTTTCTCCTTAGGCAGGGCTCAGCAATGCTCTGGACTCTGGACTCAGTAACCACCTGACACCAACAGAACCAAGCTTTCCCAAGGAACAGTACCGGGAAGGCCAGGCAGGAGGAGAAGAAACACAGGCCCAGAGGAAGGGAGACCAGGCCTGGGTGGTGATAGAAAGGAGACATGGGTCCTGAGAGGAAGTGGGCTTGCCTGGCCCTCGCCCTCACACTTCTGCTGCCTGGGGCTCTCCTATTGGTCCCCAGGGGAATGTGGTGAGAACTTGCTACTCAAAGCCTGCCCCTGACTGTTTCCCCAGTGCCATCTGCTGACGCCTGGCTGAGCATGGCCCTTCCCGCCTTGGGCCTCAACCCCTGCAGCCTCCTGCACCTTTTCCTCTGTCAGCTGCTCCTGCTGCTGCTCCCGTCCACTGCAGTAGGGGACAGTGTGCAGGGACCTGTGCCCAGGGTCAAGTTTCACGCAGGTAAGGAAATGCTAGGCAGGTGACCGTGGGCACTGAACTTGTGGAGGGCAGAGGAAGGAGACAGGGAGTGAAGGAAGAGGGGAAGAATGAGAAAGCGATGTGGTCAGAGAGACAGGAAGGACTAGATTGGAGATGGGGAGAGAGAGAGGGAGAGAGAAAGAGAGGGAGAGAAAGAGAGAAAGAAGGAAAGAGAGGGAGAGGGAGAGATAGAGGGAGGAAAAGGGAGAGAAAAAGAGGGAGAGAGAGGCAGACAGAGGGGGGAGAGAGGAAGAGAGGGAGAGGGAGCAGGCAGCAGTGAAACATGGGGTACGTGGGTGCGGCTGTAGAGAGGAGAGGGGCTGACTGAAACACTGGCCCAGTTCTCTGAAGTTGGTGATTGTTTTTTTTCTACTTTTGTGTTTGAACCACACTTGGCTGTGCTCAGGGGTTACTCCTGCCTCTGCACTCAGGAATCACTCCTAGCGGGGCTCAGGAGACCATATGGGGTGCCAGGGATGAAACCTAGGTCAGCAAAGTGCAAGGCAAGCACCTTACCCACTGTACTATTGCCTCAGCCCTGGTGATTTTTTTCTTTCCTCTTAAAGTGTCACTGTCATGTGACTCTGGGACCCCCAAGCCCCTTAAGTGCTTCCCTCCTCAAGTCCCCAAAGCCAAAGCTTGATCCCCAGGCCTTGAGAACAAACATGCCCCAGGATGCCCTGCAGAACGTTTTTCCTTTTTTTTTTTTCCTTTTTTTTTGGTTTTTGGGCCACACCTGTTGAAGCTCAGGGATTACTCCTGGTCCTTCGCTCAGAAATTGCCCCTGGCTTGGGGGACCATATGGGACGACAGGGGATCGAACTGTGGTTTATCCTAGGTCAAGCGCGTGCAAGGCGAACGCCTTACCGCATGTGCCACCACTCTGGCCCCATCGTTTTTCCTTTCTGATGAGCCACTCAGTGTTTCTGGGGTGGCCATGACCTGTGGTAAGGGGGAAAGGAGGTGGATTCAATGAATCGGACCCTTCAGCTTCCTTCTCTAAAGAGCTTGTTTGGGTTCCTGCCTGTCATTCCCCCATGGCAAGGCAGCCCCAAGCCTGGAAGCGCCTTCAGTGATTTTTCACTTGGATTCCACCCCTTTGTCTGTCTCTGTCTGTGGCTGCAGGCCCTTACTCCCAGCCCCCCCACACTCAGGCTGTCATCACCCCCAGTCTCACTACTGTGGGCAACACACACAGTTCTTGGGGGCTGCCAGTAGGCACAGTGGAGCAGGGGCTGCCGCCAGAGAGTGGGTCCCCTGCCAAGGTCTGGGGAACACTCTTTGCCAACTTCCCCACCCCACCCCCACTCCCAGCAGACTCCAAAAGAACCGCTTTGCCCATCAAGTTCCTGTCCCTCATCCACAGGGGACGGGCGCAGGGCACTCAGCCTCTTCCACCAAAAAGACCTCCAGGATTTTGACACCCTGCTTCTGAGCAGTGATGGCAACACCCTCTACGTGGGCGTGCGAGAGGCCATCCTGGCCTTGGACATCCAGGATCCAGGGGTACCGAGGCTCAAGAACATGGTAAGGAAGTCAGGGAGAAAGGGCACGTAGGGGGTGAGGAAGGCCCGCAGCTGGCCCGTGTGGTCTGGGCCGCCTAGGCGTTGAATAGCAGCGCAATTGGTGTTATTTATAATTGGCAATAATCAGCAGTTCCTGTCTTATTTACATATCTGGTCCTGTAACAGACGAGAAATGTCAGAGTGGCTTTGCCATGCCTCCCACACGGCTGGGTGAATGACACTCATTGTTGAAGTGGCGGAGAGAGAAATCAGTGACATGAGAGAGAAACACGGATCCAAAGTATATCAATAATATGATCCCCGCCCACTCGGAGAAATCCTTGATGTCAAATCACTGTCACCTTCCTGGGGAAAAGCTTGAGGGAGCTGGAGAAGGGCAGACAACGGGGTGGGAGAGCAGAGAGCAATGGCTTGCGCTGGAAGGCATGTTTCTCTTTGTGTGGTCTGTGGGCCACCTGCTTGTCTGGGGTCCCAATTCAGAAGACAGATTCTGAAGCTGGGGAAATAGCTCAGCAGTAGAGTACTTGCCTTGCCTGTGTGAGACCCTGGGTTCCAATCCCGACTGGAAAAAAAAAAAAGGCCGATGTGAACCAGGTACTGATGTTTTATTTTGGTTTTGGTTTTTGGGCCATACCAGCAGCACTCAGGGATTACTTCTGGCTCTGCACACAGGAAATACTCCTAGTGGTACTCAGGGGACCATATGGGATACTGGAGATTGAACCTAGCTAGGTTAGTTGTGTACAAGGCAAGAGCCCTGCCTGCTGTACTATCACTCCAGCCTCTTCGTTGTTGTTGGTCTTTTTTGTTTTGGGGGCCACATCCAGCGGCACTCAGGGGTTACTCCTGGCTCTGTGCTTAGAAATCACTTCTGACAGGCTCGGGGGACCATATGGAATGCCAGGGATCGAACTCAGGTCCATCTTGGATTAGCAGCGTGCAAGGCAAACACCCTACCGCTGTGCTATCGCTCTGGCCCCTGTTGTTTTTTGGAAAGATGATCAAAAAGCCCTGGCGTTGCTTAGGGTTTGCTCTTAGTTTTGAATTCAGCTGGGCTCAGGGACCCTATGTGGTATCAGGGATAGAATCCAGATCCTGAGTTGCTTCAGAGTTGGAGACATGGGACCGGTGAGATAGCATGGAGGCATTTGCCTTCCATGCAGAAGGACGGTGGTTCGAACCCCGGCATCCCATATGGTCCCCCGTTCCTGCCAGGGGAGATTTCTGAGCATAGAGCCAGGAGGAACCCCTGAGCATTGCCGGGTGTGACCCCCCCTCAAAAAAAAAGAGTTGGAGACATTTGGAGACATCATAGTGATTAGTATGATTAGTAATCATAGTGATTACGGTAGCCCATCAGATCTCGAAACAACCATGTATATACTGGGGGACACTGCTGACCCGAGGAGTGGGGAAAGCTGGAGTTTAGGGTCTATCATTGCTTTTTTTTTTTTTTTTTTGGTTTTGTTTTTCTGGGTCACACCTGGCTGCGCTCAGGGGTTACTCTTGGCTCTACACTCAGAAATCGCTCCTGGCAGGCTCTGGGGACCACATGGGATGCCGGGATTCAAACCACCGTCCTTCTGCAGGAAAGGCAAATGCCCTACCTTCATGCTATCTCTCAGGCCCCTATCATTGCTTTTTATTTGCCTTCTCTCATTCTCACTTCAGATATCCTGGCCAGCCAGTGACAGGAAAAAGAGTGAATGTGCTTTCAAGAGGAAGAGCAATGAGGTGAGTGGCTTTGAGGGGCCTTAGCAGCAGACACTGGGGCTCACCGCTCTCCTCTGGAGGACCTGGGAGAGGCACTTGGCTGCATTCTGTCAGCTGGTCTTGAGGGGCCCCTAGGCAGAACTCTGAAGGCTTGACCTCTGCCTCCCCAGACACAATCACTCCTGGTAGGCTCAGGAGTTCCTAGAGGGTGGAGGGGATTGAACCTGGGTTCGCTGTGTGCAAGGCAAGAAGGGCCTTACCAGCTATCCCGTCCCTTTGGTCCCCAGACGCAGTGTTTCAACTTCCTTCGTGTCCTGGTCTCCTTCAACGCCACCCATCTCTATGCCTGCGGCACCTTCGCCTTTAGCCCTTCTTGCACTTTCATCGTGAGTTACCTGGTACTACCCACCCTCCGCCCAGCACTCCTTTGGAGCCCTGGAAAATTCTTCCAAAAGCAGAACCCTGGCATCCTGGCCCCCCGACCCCTACTTCTACTTCTCTGGTGTCTGTTTCCCTCCTCCCTCATTTTTTATATACTTTTTATTTTTGGGCCACACCCGGTGATGCTCAGGGGTTACTCCTGTCTATGCACCCAGAAATTGCTCCTGGCTTGGTGGACCATATGGAATGCCAGGGGATTGAACCACGGTTCATCCTGGGCCAGCAGCATGCAAGGCAAACACCCTACCGCTGCGCCACCACTCCCGACCTTCCCTCCTCCCTTCTCCCTCTTACCCCTTCCTCACATGAAATTTTGCCGTTTTGGACCTTCGGCTTTTCCTCCCTCCAGGAACTCCAAGATTCCTACCTACAACCCATCTCGGAGAACAGAATCTTGGAAGGGAAAGGGCAGAGCCCCTTTGACCCTGCTCATAAGCACACAGCTGTCTTGGCGGGTGAGTGTTAGGCCCTGGACTCTGTGAAGTACTGGCTCTGATAGACTGGGGAGGGAGGCTGGAGTCTGAAAGTGGGGGGCAGAAGGAGAAGCAGGTGCTCCGAGCACCTGCTCCTGTAGAAGCCACTTTTAGAGATGAAGAACGAGGTGGCAGTACCTAGAAGCAGGAGGGTGCTGGTAAAAGGTCTCAGGCTCAGAAGAGGCCCAACAGCCAGAAATTTCTTTATTCATATGCTTCTTCCTCCTCTGTGGCATCAGGCCTTGTGCTAGATTTGGAGGGTCTCGCTTTCCTATGCCTTCCTTATTATTTTTGTTTATTTTTTGTTTGGGGGTCATACCCAGGAGCGTTCAAGGCCTAAGCCAAGCATTCAAGGCACTAAATTTCTAGCTCTGTGCTCAGAAATCATTCCTGGCAGGCAGGCTCGGAGGACCATATGGGATGCAGGAGATTGAACCTGGGTCAGCGGCATGCAAGGCCAACAATGCCCTACCCGCTGTGCTGTTGCTCCAGCCTCCCTGCCCTCCGTTGATGCAAGCTCTTAAGTCACACTTCCTGACTTCCTGGAGGAGGTTTTTTTTTTTTTTTTTTTTTTTGGTTTTTGGGTCACACCCAGCAGTGCTCAGGAGTTCTTCCTGGCTCTACGCTCAGAAATCGCTCCTGGCAGGCTCCATATGGGATGCCGGGATTCAAACCACCGTCCTTCTGCATGCAAGGCAAACATGCTACCTCCAGGCTATCTCTCTGGCCCCAGGAGGTGGTTTTTTGAGTGGGACATGGAAAGACAGCTAGATGGGGAAGAGAAAAGGTATTTCAGGGAGGGAGGTAGGACCTGAGGTGTAGACGTAGAAAACACAGTCACCTTTGGGGATACAAAGAACAATTTTTCTTGGCAAGTGTTTTGACTGGGTTTTGGAGCCAGGAGACCAGAAAAGACCTGGAAAAGTGCCCACACACAGAAAAGGCCACAAGAGCTGAAAGACTAAGGAGGAGAGTTGGGTTTGCTGGAAGGTATATATACCCAGAAAAAGTAGAAGACTACCATGACTGCTGGCCCATGGCAGAGCCAGATCTGAGGAGGGTCTGCCCCCATTTCCCCTGGCCTAGATGGGAATCTCTATTCTGGCACCATGAACAACTTCCTGGGCAGTGAGCCCATCCTGATGCGTGCGCTGGGACCCCAGCCTGTCCTCAAGACTGACAATTTCCTCCGCTGGCTGCAGTGTAAGTGCTCTGTCCCCTGCACAGGCGAGTCCCTTGGCCAAGTGCCTGAGACCTGGCACTCGAGAGAATATTCATTCCTTCCGTTCCCTTTTGTCCAGGGCATAGTATGTGCCTGGCATTACTGGGTACCTGGATGCAACAGGAGAGCAGACAAGTCTCTCCTTCAGCAGGGAGGTCCCTGGCATCTTCCCGACTCGGGGATTTATTTCCTCTGGGGGACCCAGGCCATTTCCATGCTGAGTTCCTGTGCTTGCTTGTCCCACCCCCGTAGCGGACGCTTCCTTTGTGGCTGCCATCCCTTCGACAGATGTCGTTTACTTCTTCTTTGAAGAGAGCGCCAGCGAATTCGAGTTCTTTGAGAAGCTGCACACGTCTCGCGTGGCCCGAGTCTGCAAGGTGCTTGCTCCACCTGGGTGAGAGGTGGGGTCGGCCTTGGGTGGGGAGGTGGAAATGCCTCTCTAGAACCCAGCCTGTGGCCCTAGAACGACGTGGGTGGTGAGAAGCTGCTGCAAAAGAAGTGGACCACATTCCTGAAGGCCCAGCTGCTCTGCACCCAAGCTGGACAGCTGCCCTTTAATGTCATTCGCCACGCCGTCCTGCTGGCCCCCAACTCCTCCTCCGCTGAGCCCTACGTCTACGCAATCTTCACCTCTCAGTGGTGAGCTATGGAAAGGAATGTGGGAGCTAGGCATGGCTTCCGGGGCTGTGTTGCTTTTACTGTACTAGAGGCAAGGGATGGAGCAATAATGCAGCCAGTAGGGCGTTTGCCTGGCACACGGCTGACCCAGGTTTGATCCCCAGCGTTCCATATGGTCCCGAGACAACCAGGAGTAATTTCCTTTTTTGTTGTTTTTGTTTGTTTGTTTGGGCCACACCCAATGACATCAGGGGTTACTCCTGGCTGTGCGCTCAGAAATCGATCCTGGCTTGAGGGACCATATGGGACACCGGGGGATTGAACCGCCGCTCGTCCTAGGTTAGCGCATGCAAGACAAATGCCCTACCGCTGCGCCACCACTTAGGCCCCATCCAGGAGTAATTTCTAAGTGTAGAGTCAGGAGTAACCCTTGACCATTGCTAGATGTGACTCCCAAAACAAAACAAAACAAAACAAAAAGAGGACAAAGGATGAGGGGCTGGAGAGGCTACACAGCAGGTAGAGTGCTTGCCTTGCATTTAACATACCCAGGTTCTATCCCCAGCATCCCAGATGGTCTTCCAAGCTCCTCCAGGAGTAATTCCTGAATGAAAAGCCAGGAGTAAGCCCTGAACATCACTGGGCGTGGCCCCCAAATAAAACAAACAAACAAACAAACAAACAAGAGGGCAAGGGACTAACCTTAGCTGAAATCCTACTATACTATCTCATCAGAAGGCATTTGTGGGGCCAGAGCCAGCTCCAAGAACTCAACTCATGCTCTTTAGGTAGACAGGCAGGTTCAGGGTTTAATTCCTGGCACTGTCTGATTCCTGAGCATCCACCAGGAATGATATCTGGGCTCTGCACCCCCAAAAAATATTTGAGGCCTGAGAGTGTAGTAGGTAAGGCACTTGCTTTGATACCCTGCACCAAACTCCAGTGCCCTATATTGCCCCCTGAAACCCACCAGGAGTGGTCCTTGAGTGCAGAGCCAGGAGTAAGCCTTGAGCACTACTGGGTGTGACAAAAAATTAATTTGTTTATCATCACTTATCAGAAACTTGACTCATGCCTCTTATGCAAATATGAAAAATCTCTCTCAAGAGGTTATTAGCTCATACAAGGCAGCTTACTAAAGCTAAATATGAAAATGAAATAAAGGGCTGGAGAGATAGTACAGGAAGTAAAGATCTTGTCTTGCATGTAGCTGACTCAAGTTTGGTCCTCAGCACCTCTGAACACTGCTAGGCATTATCCCTGAGCATAGAGTCAATAGTAAGCCCTAAGCACTGCTGGTTGTGACCCCAAAACACAGAAAAAAAATTTTTTGAGTTTGGGTCACACTCAGCGGCTCTCAGGGACCACTCCTGGTTTTGTGCTCAGAAATCACTCCTGGCAGGCACAGGGGACCATATGAGATGCTGGGATTCAAACCACCATCCTTCTTGGATCAGCTTCATGCAAGGCACATGCCTACCATTGTGCTATCTCTCTGGCCCAAAACACAGAAAATTTAAAAAGGATAACAAAATGGGGCTGGAGAGGTGGCGCTAGAGGTAAGGTATCTGTCTTGCAAGCACTAGCCAAGGAAGGATTGAGGTTCGATCCCCCAGCATCCCATATGGTCCCCCCAAGCCAGGGGCAATTTCTGAGCACTTAGCCAGGAGTAACCCCTGAGCATCAAAAGGGTGTGCCCCCCCAAAAAAAGGATAACAAAATAGACTGGAATGGGAATAGCAGATAAATAAGAGAATCAAGGGATGGAGTTAGTTCAGCACAGATGTCTGTCATTTGTCACTCAGGAATTACCCTGGATATCAGTCAGTCATTCTCCAGCTTAGAGAAGAGGCAAATACTGTCAGTGGCCTAAGATGGAAAGGAAGGAATTGCTTAGAGATTCAAAAAAGGTTCATGTTTTGCTTGAGGTACCACAGAATGGTCTGTGTCCAGTTAAGCACCTGCTGTAGCACAATAACACAGCAGTAGGGTGTTTGCCTTGCACATGGCCAACTCTGGATGGAACCCAGTTTGATTCCCAGCATCCCATATATTCCCCCTGAACATAACTGGGTGTGACCCCCCCAAAAAAAAGATAAAGAGAGAGAGCAAGAGAGACAAACTTGTCATCTCTACAGATGGTGGCTGGAACCAGCGTTAGTACAGTGAGCAGTGTTCTTGCCTTGCACACTGCAGATTGGGTTTCAATCCTTGGTACCCATGTATGGTCCACCGAGTCCCCCTCTAGGAGTGATCTCTGCACACAGATTTAGAAGTAAGCCCAGGGGTCAGGTGAGATAGCATGGAGGTAGGACATTTACCTTGCATGCAGAAGGACAGTAGTTTGAATCCCTGAGCGCTGCTGGGTGTGATCCAATCCCCCTACCCCCCAAACAAAGTCAGTCCTCAGTGGCTCATGAAACAAGAAGTCAAGCTGAGCTCTGTTTGCTCTCTGACAATGGGAGAGATTAGGAATTATGGACCCATGGGGATGGAGTGATAGCACAATAGTAAGGCATTTGCCTTGCATGCAGCTGACCCAGGATGGACCTGGGTTCAATCCCTGGCATCTCATATGTCCCCTGAGTCTACAAGGAGTGTTATATTTTTTTGTTTTTTGTTTTTATCAGACCTGGCAGTGCTCAGAGGTCACTCCAGGCTCTACGCTCAGAAATTGCTCCTGGCAGGCTTGGGGGACCATATGAGAAGCCGGAATTTGAACCACTATCCTTCTGCATGCAAGGCAAACATCCTACTTCCATGCTATCTCTCCAGTCTAAGGAGTAATATTTTTTTTGTTTTGTTTTTGAGTCACATCCGGCAGTGCTCAGGGGTTACTCCTGGCTGTCTGCTCAGAATAGCTCCTGGCAGGCACAGGGGACCATATGGGACACCGGGATTCGAACCAACCACCTTAGGTCCTGGATCGGCTGCTTGCAAGGCAAACGCCACTGTGCTATCTCTCTGGGCCCAGGAGTGATATTTTTTTTTTTTTTTTTTGGTTTTTGGGCCACACCCATTTGACGCTCAGGGGTTACTCCTGGCTATGTGCTCAGAAATCGCCCCTGGCTTGGGTGGACCATATGGGACGCCGGGGGATCGAACCGAGGTCCTTCCTTGGCTAGCGCTTGCAAGGCAGACACCTTACCTCCAGCGCCACCTACCCGGCCCCAAGGAGTGATATTTTTTAAGGAGCAATTTCTGAGCACAGAGCCAGGAGTAACTTCTGAGCATGGCTGGGTGTGTCCCAAAGCTCTCAAAAAAGAAGATGGAATTGTGGACCCCACAGCAGGCTTTTCCGGTAGCCCTGCCATAAGCTGTGTACCATTTTGTATGGCCTGGTCTAGTATGGGGGTAGAGGGACTGGCAGGAACCCCTCATAAGGCCTGAGAACCCAGATGAGGGTGTCCATGAGGGTGCAGGGCTAGAGAAGGGGGGGTGTTCCTGAAACAGCAAGAGGTTACAGGCAATGTCTCTTCCCTGACCATCTCCAGGCAGGTCGGTGAGACCAGGAGCTCTGCTGTCTGTGCTTTTGCTCTCAGTGACATCCAGCGTGTGTTTGAGGGCAAGTACAAGGAGCTGAACAAAGAGACATCCCGCTGGACCACATATGGGGTCCCGAACATCAACCCTCGTCCTGGCAGTGTGAGTACTAGCTCTCCCCGTAGCATTCAAATTTAGAGACAGAAACCACTATTATGGTTAATACATTCCCAACAAATGTCATGCCCTCCACGTCCTGCCTGCTTAGGTGTCTATCTGGTCCTGGGCTCTGCTGCCATAGTTGGCCAGCCCCATCCTTACACAGAACAGTGTTCCCTCACTCCCATCCAAGTGCCTTCTTCTTCTTTTTTTTTAATTGTTGTTTATTTGTTTCTGAGTCAGACCCAGAGCTGCTTCAGGGGTTACTCTTGGCTCTGAGCCCAGATATCATTTCTGTGGTGCGGAGGGGACCATGAGAGATTCTAGGATTGAACTCGGGTCAACTGCATGCAAGGCTAATGCCCTACACACTGTTCCAGTCTTCTAGATGCCTTCTAAACACCTCTTTTGTCATGGATTTTCATTCTGTTTTTGATTTTTGGGGGGCGAGCCATTAGTACTCTTTTTTGGGGGGCTACACTCAGCAGTGCTCAGGGGTTAATCCTAGCTCTGTACTCAGAAATTGCTCCTGGTAGGCTTGGGGGACCAGGTGGGATGCTGGGGATTGAACCTGGGTCTATCCCAGGTTAGCTGTGTGCAAGGCAAATGCCCTATCACTGTGCTATTGCCCCGCACGCCCTTAGTACTCTTCAGTGCTAGGGGTTGGGGGCTTGTAGTGCTGGAAGCTCTGTGCATGCCACATCTAGCTATGATCCAGCCCTTTGAATCTGGCCCCAAATCCCTATTCTGGAAGGTGGGGGAGGGGGAGATAACTTGCTTTTGCAGCCATTCCAGGTAGTGCTCAGGGCTTACTACTGGCTTTGCTCAGGGTTCAGTTCTAATGGGTTTAGAGTATTCTATGGGTGGCTAAAACTCGAACCATAGTTGTACTATCCACAGTCACATGCTAGCCAGCGCCTTAACCTTTGTGCTATTGCTTTGGCCCCTGTAGCTGTGTTCTTTCTTTCTTTCTTTATTTATTTTGGTTTTTGGGCCACACCCGGTGACGCTCAGGGGTTACTCCTGGCTATGCGCTCAGAAGTCGCTCCTGGCTTGGGGGACCATATGGTATGCCGGGGGATCGAACCTCGGTCCGTCCAAGGCTAGCGCAGGCAAGGCAGGCACCTTACCTCTAGCGCCACTGCCCGGCCCCTGTAGCTGTGTTCTTGACTTACACCCATTCTGCAGATATGTACCAAATTGGGTTATAGCAAACAGCAAGGACTGTTTGTGGTACATTCCTCTCCAAAGACATGTTCTGTGATATTACGTTGGTAGCTTAAAATCAACCATGGTAGGTCTATATAGCAGGGAAACCAGCTAGCTAGAAGAGCCCAGGGTCTGCTCCTACCCCGTTCCAGAGCTGCCTCACTACCCTGATCACATCTCCCAACATTGCTTTGTGGTCATTTGTTAGAGCAGGATATTTTTTTTCCTGTTTTTTGTTTTGTTTTGGTTTTTGGTTTTGGGGCCACACCCGGAGGTGCTCAGGGGTTACTCCTGGCTGTCTGCTCAGAAATAGCTCCTGGCAGGCACGGGGGACCATATGGGACATCAGGATTCGAACCAACCACCTTTGGTCCTGGATCGGCTGCTTGCAAGGCAAACACAGCTGTGCTATCTCTCCAGGCCCTGTTTTTTTCCTTTTATTATTATTATTATTTTTTTTTTTTGGCCACATTCATTGACATTCAGGGGTTACTCTTGGCTATGTGCTCAGAAATCACACCTGGTTTGGAGGACCATATGGGATGCCGGGAAAATTGAACCGTGTTCCATCCTAGGTTGGCCGCATGCAAGGCAAACACCCTACCACTGCGCCATTGCTCAGGCCTTTTTTTCCTGTTTTTTTTTTGGGGTGGGGTGGGGGGCATGCCTGGTGGTGCTCAGGGCTTACTCCTGACTCTTTGCTCAAGTATGCTCAGGTCACCCTCTGCAATGTTGGGAATGAATTTGAGTTGGCTGCATTTAAGGCAAGTGCCTTCCCCACAGTTCTGTCTCTCCTGCCTTTAAGTTCTGATCTTTACCTCAGTTCCTATCTTGGTCTCAGTGATCTCAACTTCTTATGATATACCAGAGACTTTCTAATAGTTTCATATTCCTGGAAATCTCTCCAGGTCGCTGAGCTCTGGAGCTGTGCTCCGGACACCCTGAAGTCATCCAGGGATTTCCCATCTTTGTCACTTGGGGTATCCCCTTTTTTTTTTTTTTTTTTTTTTTTGGTTTTTGGGCCACACCCTGTGACGCTCAGGGGTTACTCCTGGCTATGCGCTCAGAAGTTGCTCCTGGCTTCTTGGGGGGCCATATGGGACGCCGGGGGATCGAACCGCGGTCCGTCCTAGGCTAGCGCAGGCAAGGCAGGCACCTTACCTCCAGCGCCACCGCCCGGCCCGGGGTATCCCCTTTTGTGCTGCTCTTACTTCTCTGTCCTATGGCTTCCTCTTTCCCCAGTCCCTTCCCTGTGTCGTTGTGATGAGCAGAGGTCACACATCCTTGCCTGCTGTACCCTCACATTGTTTGAGGGTCATGCCCTCCATTTGTGTGGTGCTGGCATCATGTCTAGTAATATCTTACCAGGGGGTGGAGAGAAAGAACAGGACTAAGCACTTTGACTTGCATGCAGCCAATCTGGACTTATCCCCAGCACTCCACAGGGTCCTACCTTCTCTGCCAATAGTGATCCCTGAGTACAGAGCCAGGAGTGAGTCTTGAGCACAGTTGGCTCCCACCCAATTTCTTTTTTGGGAGGTCTTTGGGTCACATCCAGTGGTGTTCAGGGTTTACTCCTGGCTCTGTGCTCAGAAACTGCTCTTGGCAGACTCGGAGGACCATATGTGATGCCGGGAATCAAACCACTGTTCATCTTGGGTTGGCTGTGTGCAAGGCAAATGCCCTACTGTGGTATCTCTCTGGCCCCTCACCCCATTTTATTTTAAAGAAACAAATCCATTGTAAGGCCACAAAAATCCCAGGTTCACACAGAGCTTGGCTCTACACCCACATGCAGTGGCAACTGGGATTGAACTCAACATATTATACTTGCAAGGCAAGTGCTCTAAGCTATGAAACTACCTCTGGACCCTTTGTTTTTGTTTTGTTTTGTTTTGTTTTTGGGTCACACCCAGCAGTGCTCAGGAGTTACTCCTGGCTCTATGCTCAGAAATTGCTCCTGGCAGGCTTGGGCGATCATATGGGATGCCAGGATTCGAACCTCCGTCCTTCTGCATGCAAGGCAAATGCCTTACCTCCATGCTATCTCTCCAGCCCCACCCTTTTTTTTTTTTTTTTTTTTGGTTTTTGGGTCACACCCAGCAGTGCTCAAGGGTTATTCCTGGCTCCAGGCTCAGAAATTGCTCCTGGCAGGCACGGGGGACCATATGGGACGTTGGGATTCGAACCAATGACCTCCTGCATGAAAGGCAAACGCCTTACCTCCATGCTATTTCTCTGGCCCCCACCCTTTGTTTTTTTATTTTAGTTTACTTTTAATTTTTTTTTGGGGTGTCAAATCTGGCTGTGTCCAGTCCTCAGGGACCATGTGATACTTAGGAGATCTTATGGAATATTGGGTTTCACTCGATCCCAGGTGAACTGCATGCAAGGCAAACAACTTTCCCATTGTGATAGTTCTACAGTTTTGTCCCTCTTATTTTATTTTATTTTTTAGCAGTGCTTGTAGGACCCTATGAAGTATCAGGGACTGAACTACTAGCTGCTTACAAAGCCAACCACTTTCCCCACTGTCCTATCTCTCCAACAAGGCCTCCTTGCTCTTTTTTTCCCTTGTATTCCAGTGTTGCTGTTGAAAAGAAAGCTATTCTGATGTCTACCTCTTTAAATAAACCTCTTCTTTTCTCTCTGGAATCCTGGAATTTGTTTGTCCCCCCACTTTTTCTTGTGGGGGGAAATGTTTGTTTTGTTCTGTTTTAAATTTCAGGATATTGCCCTCTGTTGAGTCTGTTCAGTTATTATGTTGGACAAATTATCCTTTCGCATTGCGAAATTTAGTTCCTTCAGTTCTAAGTAGTTTGCCTAACATATTGACTTTTATACCCTTAAACTATTTTCAAAGCCTTTGTTTTTGTTGTTTTTCTGGCTATGTCTCAATTTTTTCTTCCAAGTCTTTGATGAAGTTTTTGTTTCTGTTAAAGTTTCTCCTAACATTGAATAATGTTCTAGTCCTTTTGAGCTTCACATATCTTTTTTATTTAAAAAAAAAGTTCATAAAGGGGCTGGAGCGGTGGCGCAAGAGGTAAGGCATCTGCCTTGCTTGCACTAGCCTAGGACGGCTTGCGGTTTGATCCCCGACATTCCATATGGTCCCCCAAGCCAGGAGCAATTTCTGAGCAAATAGCCAGGAGTAACCCCTGAGCATCGCCAGGTGTGCCCCCCCCCCAAAAAAAAAGTCCATAGAGTTAAACAAATTAAAAAACTTCAAATACTGGGGATGGAGTGATAGCAGTGGTAGGACATTTGCTTTGCATGTGGTCGACCCTAGACGGACCTGGGTTTGATTTCCAGCATCCTATATGGTTCCTAGAGCTTTCCAGGAGTGATTTCTGAGCACATAGCCAGGAGTGACCCCTAAGCGATGCCGGGTGTGGCCCCAAACCCTAAATAAATAAACAAATGGGGTTTTTTTTTGTTTATTTTTTTGGTTTTTGGGTCATACTTGGCAGCGCTCAGGGGTTATTCCTGGCTCTACACTCAGAAATCGTTCCTGTCAGGCTCGGGGGACCATATGGGATGCCGGGATTCGAACCACCATCTTTCTGCATGCGAGGCAAACGCCCTACCTCCATGCTATCTCTCCGGCTCTAGCATTCTCTCTCTCTCTCTCTCTCTCTCTCTCTCTCTCTCTCTCTCTCTCTCTCTCTCTCTCTCTCTCTCTCTCTCTCTCTCTCTCTCTCTCTCTCTCTCTCTTTTTCTTCGGTTTTTGGGCCACACTGGCGGTGCTCAGGGGTTACTCCTGGCTGTCTGCTCAGAAATAGCTCCTGGCAGGCACGGGGGACCATATGGGACACCGGGATTCGAACCAACCACCTTTGGTCCTGGATCGGCTGCTTGCAAGGCAAACGCTGCTGTGCTATCTCTCCGGGCCCAGCATTCTATCTCTTGACACTCAGTCCCTCAAGCACCTCCAGGAGTGATTCCTAAGCACAAAGCCAGGAATAAGCCCTGAGCATAGCTAGACATGGCCACAAACAGAACAAAACAACACAAAACAAAAAAGGCCTATCAAAACTTGTTTCACCTCTACCCCATTCTCTACCCTCATTAGTTAATCGATTCAAACCTGTGTCTCCCAAATGCCAAGTATGCACTTAGCTCTTGAGCTCTCTCCCAGTCTCCTCATCCTTGGAGAGCAGATTCCAAACCTATCATTTCATCTGCATTAGCTTCTCCTGGCTGCTGCTCGTAGCACCACAAACGTGGTGATTTCAGAACCAGAAGTGGGTTATCTCATGGCTGTGGAGCCCAGGAGCTGGGAACTGGTGCGTCCGCTCCGTGAGCTCTGTGGGCTGTGAGGAGTCTTGCTGCTTGCGTGCCTCTCACTTCACTTGGCAAGCTGCTGTCAGCCCTGCTGTTGCTTGGCTTATATCCGTCTGTCTTTGCTTCCCTGTCTTTCTCCATTCTTCTGCAAGGAACCAGCTCACTGTATTGGGAGGTCCCCAGAACCCAGAATGATTTTATCCCAAGGTCTTCTGTTTTTTTTTTTTTTTTTTTTGGTTTTTGGGTCACACCCGGCAGTGCTCAGGGGTTACTCCTGGCTCTATGCTCAGAAATCGCTCCTGGCAGGCACGGGGGACCATATGGGACGCCGGGATTTGAACCACGGACCTTCTGCATGAAAGGCAAACACCTTACCTCCATGCTATCTCTCCGGCCCCAGGTCTTCTGTTAGATCTGCAAAGACCTTTTGTTTGTTTTGGGGCAGGATTGATTGCACAGCCAGTAAGGTGTTTGCCTTACATGAGTGCAGAGCCACCAGTAACCCCTGAGCGCTGCCAGGTGTGCCCCCCACAAAGGCATTATGTTTGCTTTTGCAAACAGTGACATTCCTAGGTTAAAACAACATGTTTTATTTTGTTTTACTGGGGGGCGCCATAACTAGCAGTGCTCATGATTTTACTCAGCTCTGTACTCAGGGATCTTTGTTTATTTGTTTGTTTTTGTTTTTTTTTTTTACCACACCCAGCGTGGCTCAGGGGTTACTCCTGGCTCTGCACTCAGAAATCACTTGTGGCAGGCTCGGGAGACCATATAGGATGCCAGAGATGGAACTCGAGTCTGTCCCAGGTCAGCCATGTGCAAGGCAAACATCCTACTGCTATGCTATTGCTCCAGCCCTCAAGGATAGTTTTTGGCAGTACTTGAGTAATAATATGGGGTTCTGTGGATTTAAACCCTGGTTGGCTGCATGCAAGTACCCTAACCACTGTACATACTACTTTTCTGGCCTCAAACTATATAGATCAAACCCAGATTGGCTGCATGCAAGGCAAACACCCGACTCTGTGCTATTGCTCTGGCCCAGGGCACTTTACTGGCATGTACTAACTTGGGTCTGAGCTCCATCATTTCTTATGGTCCCTCTGAACACTACCGGTATGTTGTTCACCCCCCAAAATATATATAGTTCATTTGAATCAATGTTCAAATAACAGCTATCCTTTTTTTGGGGTGGCCACACCCGGTGGCACTTGGGTTATTCCTGGCTTTGTGATCAAAAATCACTCCTAGGGGCCGGAGAGATAGCATGGAGGTAAGGCGTTTGCCTTTCATGCAGGAGGTCATCGGTTCGAATCCCGGCTTCCCATATGGTCCCCTGTGCCTGCCAGGAGCAATTTCTGAGCCTGGAACCAGAAATAACCCCTGAGCACTGCCGGGTGTGACCCAAAAACCACAAAAAAAAAAAAAAACAAAAACAAAAATCACTCCTGGCAGGCTTGGGGGACCATATAGGATGCTGGGAATTGAACCCAGGTCAGCCACATGCAAGGCAAATGTCCTACCAGCTGTGCTTTGCTGTGGCCCCACAGTTATATTTTTGGACTGATTGTTCTTTCGTCTTTTTCAGTTTTTCTTCCCATCTTCTTTTTCTTTTTTTTTTTTTTTTTTTTGTGGTTTTTGGGTCACACCCGGCAGTGCTCAGGGGTTACTCCTGGCTCCATGCTCAGAAATTGCTCCTGGCAGGCACGGGGGACCATATGGGATGCTGGGATTCGAACCGATGACCTCTTGCATGAAAGGCAAACGCCTTACCTCCATGCTATCTCTCCAGCCCCCCCATCTTCTTTTTCTCTCTTGCAATTGATTTGTCATTTTGGGGCTCCTTCCCTCCCTTCCTGCCTTCCTGCCTTCCTTCCTTCCTTCCTTCCTTCCTTCCTTCCTTCCTTCCTTCCTTCCTTCCTTCCTTCCTTTTCTTTTTTTTTTGGGGGGGGGCACACCCAGCGGTGCTCAGGGGTTGCTCCTGGCTATCTGCTCAGAAATAGCTCCTGGCAGGCATGGGGGACCATATGGGACACCGGGATTCGAACCAACAACCTTAGGTCCTGGGTCGGCTGCTTGCAAGGCAAACACTGCTGTGCTATCTCCCCAGCCCTCTTTCTTCTTTCTTTCATTTTTGGGTCACACCCGGTGGCGCTCAGGGGTTACTCCTGGTTCTATGCTCAGAGGTCGCTCCTGGTACCATATGGGATGCCAGGATTCAAACTAGGGTCTGTCCTGTGTTGGCCGCATGCAAGGCAAAAGCCTGACCACTGTGCTATTGCTCCAGCCCCTTTTTCCTTTTTCTTTTCTTTCTTTTTTCTTGGGGGGGGGGGGTGACACCGAAGATCAAACTACACTTTTGAGGCAAGTGCTGTATCACTGAGCCATATCCCCAGAGCCCTGCAGTCTGTTTTGTTTTTTGTTTTTTGGTTTTTTGGTTTTTGGGCCACACTCGGCATTGCTCAGGGGTCACTCCTGGCTGTTTGCTCAGAAATAGCTCCTGGCAGGCACGGGGGACCATATGGGACACCGGGATTCGAACCAACCACCTTTGGTCCTGGATCGGCTGCTTGCAAGGCAAACACTGCTGTGCTATCTCTCCGGGCCCCTGCAGTCTGAATCTTGATGAACATGGTAGAGGGTTAGCATTATCTGTAAATGTTGGATCTTAGGTCTGGACTTGAAGGAGGAAGTGGGTTTGGGTGGGTGAGTCTGCTTGATGTGGTATAGTGCTTCTCTTTAGGGCAGTGTGATCTCTCCTCTTCAGGAAGTAACAACCCCTGCTCTTTGCTGTGGTTTTCCATCTAATAATGGTTTGTGTTGCTGCCTCCGTTTTCTGCATATAGCTTTTCAGCTTCTCACCTTTGCAACTGCACCTATCACAGTTTGGTCCACTACTTGTTCAGTTACTCCCATCAATAATCATTTTTTTTTCAGCCTCTCTTCTCGTTTGTAACCACCGTTCCATTGTCGGGGCTAGAGTCTTTATTTTGGTGTTGTTTTGACTTTGTTTCTTTATATTTCACAAGTGAGTGAAATCATATGGAAATTGTCTTTCTTCTTGTAATTTATTTCACTGAGCAGATTGCCCGCAAGGCCCACATCTGTGTTGTTGCAACTGGCAAGATTTTATTTATTTTTTTTTTTATAGCTGAATAGTCTTTGGACAACATTGGAGAATAGAGAATATATCTTTTTCTTTCTTTTTTGTTTTGTTTTGTTTGATGGATTTGGGTCACATATGGCAGATTCCTGGCTCTGTGCTCAAAGCCATCTCTACAGTGCTCAGAGGACCTTGTTGGGAATGGAACCAGGTTTGTTTGTTTGTTTGTTTGTTTGTTTTGTTTTTGGGCCACACCCGGCGTTGCTCAGGGGTTACTCCTGACTGTCTGCTCAGAAATAGCTCCTGGCAGGCACGGGGGACCATATGGGACACCGGGATTCGAACCAACCACCTTTGGTCCTGGATCGGCTGCTTGCAAAGCAAACACCGCTGTGCTATTTCTCCGGGCCCAGGAACCAGGTTTATTGTATGCAAAACCTGCACTTAGTCTGCTGCTGAGCCATCTCCCCACCCCTGCACTCACCTCTTTCTAGAAATAGTGCTCTGCAAGGGCTACATCCCTTGGTGTTTTGTTTTGTTTTTTTTTATTTGTTTGTTTGGGGACCACATCCATAGGCACTCAGGGTTAGTCCTGGCTCTGCACTCAGAAATCGCTCATGGCAGGTTTAGGGGATTATATGGGATGCTGAGGATTGAACCCGGGACTCAGGTTTGTCCTGGATTTGCAGCATGCAAGGCAAAAGCCCTACTGTTGTGCTATTGCTCTAGTCCCCCCACCTTGGTGGTTCTTACACACATGGGCTGTGGCATGACTTGCTTGTGGTGCCAGGAATCACAAAGTCCAGAGGGGCCAGGTGCAAACAGAAGTTTGCCAGCATTGTGCACACCATGCACCCGGGATTTGAACTCATGGCCATATGTTTGCAGGGCAGGAGTTCTAAGTCTCTGTGTTCCTAGACCACAACTTATTTTTCAATTTGTGGGTCACACCTGCTCAGTGCTTAGGGCCTACTCCAGGCCTGGTGCTTGCCATCAGCAGAGCTCATGGGACCATGATGTGCTGGGGATTGAATGAAGGTCTTCTGCAGCAAAGCATATATTCATCTGTGCGAGCCATCTTTTGGACCAATAACAGCTTTTTTTAAAAAAATTATTATTATTATTATTATTATTATTATTATTATTATTATTATTATTATTATTTTGCTTTTGGGCCACATCCAGCTGTGCTCAAGAGTTATTCCTGGCCCTGAACTCAGAAATTGCTCCTGGCAGGCTCGAGGGACCATATGGAAAGCTGGGGATTGAACTTGGGTCCATCCCGGGTTGTCTGTGTGCAAGGCAATCACCCTACCACTCTGCTATTGCTCCAGCCCCCAATAACAGCTTTTTTTTTTTTTCTTTCTTTTTTTTTGTTTTTTGGGCCACACCCGGCAGTGCTCAGGGGTTTCTCCTGGCTGTCTGCTCAGAAATAGCACCTGGCAGGCGTGGGGGACCATATGGGACACTGGGATTCGAACCAACCACCTTTGGTCCTGGATCGGCTGCTTGCAAGGCAAACGCCGCTGTTCTAACTCTCCGGGCCCCAATAACAGCTTCTTATCCAGTCTTCTGCTGATGGGACTTAGATGAATTTATTTCCATATCTACTGTGAATAATGCTGCAGCAAATTAATGGTGGTGCATGGATCTTTTTGAAAAAGTGTTTTCAGGGCTGGAGAGAGTCCACAGGCTGAGCACATACTTTGCATGTAGGAGGCCTGGGCTTGATTACCTGCACAAAATGGTCTTCCTAAGCACTTAAGCACTTGAGAGTGAATTCTGAGCACAGAACACAAAGTACCCACAAACATTATTGGTGTGGTTTTATGCCCAGTAGTCTCTCCAACCTTTGTTTTTGTTTTGTTTTGTTTCGTTTCATTTTTTGTGCCAGGGCTTGCTTTATACATGTAAGGCAGGCTTTCTATCATGAAGCTACATCCCTCACCCCTGTCAGATCCGATTGTTTGGGAATTGCAAGCTTAAGATAACTCCCTTTAAGCTTCCTGTTTATTTGATTTCCAAATTGTGGCTATTTAAGTTTCCTCCTGTTTACATATTTTATATGTATGTTTGTATATTTTCTTTCTTTCTTTTCTTTTTTTTTTTTTTTTTTTTTTTGGTTTTTTGGGTCACACCTGGCGGTGCTCAGGGGTTACTCCTGACTGTCTGCTCAGAAATAGCTCCTGGCAGGCACGGGGGACCATATGGGACACAAGGATTCGAACCAACCACCTTTGGTCCTGGATCGGCTGCTTGCAAGGCAAATGCCGCTGTGCTATCTCTCCAGGCCCTGTTTGTATATTTTCAAAAATCCCTTTTTGGGGAAAAATTTCTTTAGGGCCTGAGAGATAGGGTAAAAGGTTTAAGAGTTTAAAAATAAAAGAGGGGGCCCCCGGAGAGATAGCACAGCGGTGTTTGCCTTGCAAGCAGCCGATCCAGGACCAAAGGTGGTTGGTTCGAATCCCGGTGTCCCATATGGTCCCCCGTGCCTGCCAGGAGCTATTTCTGAGCAGACAGCCAGGAGTAACCCCTGAGCAATGCTGGGTGTGGCCCCAAAACCAAAAAATATAAATAAAATAAAATAAAATAAAAGGGGGGGCTGAGTGATAGCTCATCGCTAGGGCATTTGCCTGGCATGTGGCCGACCCAGGACCAACCTAGTTTGATCCCCAGAAACCCATTTGGTCCCCTGAGCCAGGAGCGATTTCTGAACATGTAGCCAGGAGTAACCCCTGAACGTCACCGGGTATGTCCCCACCCTCTGCCCCCTAAAAAAGAGGTTTTAAAGAAAGGGTTAAGAGCCTTGCTTTGTATGCAGCTCACCTGTAATTGATCCCTGGTACCACATAGGGTTCTCCAAGCCTCACTAGGAGCGATTCCTGAGTGCAGAGGTAGGAATAAGTCCTGAGTACTGCTGTGTGTAACTCAGAAATTCAAAGAAAAATGAAAATTCCTTTTGTGAGGGCTGTAGTGATAGCACAACGGGTAGGGCATTTGCCTTGCACACAGCTGACCTGGGTTCAGTTCCTGGCATTCCATATGTTCCCCCCCAAGACTGCCAGGAGTGATTTCTTTTTTGTTTGTTTGTTTTGGGGCCACATCTGGCAGCGCTCAGGGGTTATTCCTGGCTATATGCTTATCGCTTATCGCTCCTGGCAAGCTCAGGGGACCATATGGGATGCTGAGGTTCGAACCACCATTGGTCCTGGGTCGGCTGCTTACAAGGCAAAACACCCTACCACTGTGCTATATTTCTCTGGCCCCCCAGCAGTGATTTCTGAGTGCAAAACCAGGAACCCCTGAGAGCTGCTGGGTATGCACCCCCAAAAGAAACTGTCATATAAATACTAAGCTACAGAATAAAATAAAATAAAGAAATAAAAAACAATTCCCTTTGGGGGCTGGAAAGATCTCTAGTTTTCCAGGCAGATAGTTTGAATTTCATCCCCCACACCACATGTCCATTCAGCACTGCCAGAAGAGACTCCTGAGCACAGAGCTGGGAGTAGCGCCTGAGCACCACCAGCTGTGTGCTCCAGCCCAAACCTTGGAAAGCCTGTGGCTCCTCCTAGCATCCACAGGAGCTACAGGTGTTGCTTTGCAGATGAGGAGACTGCAGTTCTGAGGGGAGGTCCCTTGTCCGAAGAACACAGCGAGTTGATGACAGTTGGGGCTGGCTTAGAGACAAGAGGGGGACAGGAACGTGACCACAGATCAGGGCTGGGTGCCGGTGTTGGCAGGCCAGTGAGGCACCAGCCGGTGCAGCCCCCTCACTTTATGTGTGCCCAGAACAGAGAGGAGAATCTCCCCAAGTCGTGCTTTGCATTCCTGCTGCTGCTTGAGGAGATGCCTCCTCCAGTCACTAGTTCCCACAATGGGCATTGCTGTTATTGGGAGGCGCTAAGGAGGGGCAGAGGCCGCCTTAAATTAGGGGGAGAGTTTATTTGCTCACTCTATGTAGATTTCTTTATTTTTTAACTTTATTGATTGATTGATTGATTGATTGTTTCTTAGGCCACACCCAGTGGTGTTCATGGGTTTCTCCTGGCTCTGAACTCAGAAATTGCTACTGTCAGGCTTGGGGGACCATATGGGATGCCGGGAATCGACATGGGTGCCGCCCGGGTTGGCCGCATGCAAGGCAAACGTCCTACCGTCCTACCGTTTTGCTATCTCTCCAGCTCCTCCGTGTAGATTTCTTTTTTTGTTTTTTTGTTTTGTTTTTTGTTTTTGTTTTTGTTTTTGTTTTTGGGTCACACCCGGCAGCGTTCAGGAGTTACTCCTGGCTCTACACTCAGAAATTGCCCCTGGCAGGCTCAGGGGACCATATAGGATGCCAGGATTCGAACCACCATCCTTCTGCATGCAAGGCAAACGCCCTACCTCCATGCTCTCTCTCTGCCCCCCCCCATGTAGATTTCTTAATAAGGATTTTTCAAAAATCTTATTTTGGGTCACATTCTGTGATGCTTAGGGGATACTCCTGACTGCACTCAGAAATTACTCCTGGCAGTGCTTAGAGGACCTTATGAGTTGCTGTGATTGAATCAGGGATGGCCATGTGCAAGGCAACCTCCCTTACCTGCCTACTATGCTCTCACTCTAGCCCCAGGTAGATTTCTTTTTCTTTTCTTATTTTTCATTTGTTTATTTCAAGTGTTTGGGGCCACATTTGGTGGTATTCAGGGGTTACTCCTGGCTCTGTATTCAAAAATAACTCCTGAAAGTACTTGGGGAACCATATGGGATACCTGGGATCAAATTCAGGGAGTTTGTGTGCAAAGGCAAGCACCCTACCTTCTGTACTACCTCTAGCCACTCTTTTTTCGTAGTGAAGCAAGATAGTTTTATGAGTGAAACTTAAAAAGATGCCAGTGGAGGAGGAAGGAAAGGAATGCATGTTCAAGAGAGAATTCAAGGAGCCAGAGCACAGTGGGTAGGGCATTTGCCTTGCATATGGCTGACTTGGGTTCAATCCTCGGCATCCCATATGGTGCCTGAGACTGCTAGGAGTGATTTCTGAGCACCTAGCCAGGAGTAACCCCAGAACACCACCAGATGTATATCAAAAACAAAACAAAAGAGAGGGAGAGAGAGGGAGGGAGAGAGAGAGAGAGAGAGAGAGCGAGAGAGAGAGAGAGAGAGAGAGAGAGAGAGAGAGAGAGAGAGAGAGAAATAGAGTAAACAAGGAAACATGGACAAGCAAGTGGTACACGTGTTTAGGGGAGAATATGGTCTTGAAGAGCAAGCTAAAATTTCTTTAATTTTTTGTGGGGAGCCACACATCACAATTCTCAGGGCTTATTTCTGATTTTGTGCTCAGGAACCACTCCTGGTAGAACTCAGGGAACCTTAGTGCTGGGGATTGAACTTGGGTCAGCTGTGTGCAAGGCAAGCGCCTTTTTCCTTGTACTAGTTCTCCAACCCCATCCAGGTATAATCCAGGGGGCAGCTGAGTGAATTTTTTTTTTTCTGGAATAGACAGTGGGTACCCGTAGGCTCTCTCAGCAGCTACTTTAATGGAACAGAAAATTGGGTATGGCTGTAGAGGATCCTCAACCTACCTCCTTGAGGAAGAAGACATGGGCACTGCCTAATGTCCTCCTAAGGATATTCCTGCCTCTAGGTCACCCAACCCACAGGTGATGTATTGCTGGGGTGCCTGGTGCCCATCTGACATTAAACTCCAGTGCCCATCTGGCATTGAACCTCTGGACACACCAGCTGGAGTTCAATGCTAGATTGCTCCAAGGCCTGGTTTCAGGAGACTCATGACAAGATGGGAAATTCTGACCACCTGCCTTTTGCGCTTTTCAGTGCTCAGTGGGCCCTTCCTCAGATAAGGCCTTGACCTTCATGAAGAATCATTTCCTGATGGATCAGCAGGTGGAGGGGCGCCCCCTGCTGGTGAAGTCAGGTGTGGAGTACACACAGCTGGCGGTGGAAATGGCTCCTGGCATTGAGGGGCACAGCCACCTGGTCCTATACCTGGGCACTGGTGAGTATTGGCTGAAGCCTGGGGTAGGGAACCAGCCACTGGAAATCATCTTGAGCTTTCAGCCAGACATTTTTCTGGCATTTACTGTGTGCCTGGGTGTACAAGCTAGCCCAAGTGGACAATACCTACATTTCTGAGAGCACCATCAGATGGAGGACACTGAAATGGAAGTCTGGGTCTCTTCAGTGAAAGCTGTTTTCGTTAGAGCGGAGAGAGGGAGAGAGTGGGTGGGTGATGGGGCCTGGAAGCTCAGTCCAGAGCTCTCTCCTTTAGCACCTTAGTCTGAGGGGGGGTGGGGGCAGGAAGGAAGTGCCTTTGTGGTTTTTTGTTTGTTTGTGAGCCACACACCAAGTTCCCAATACACTGTCCAATTGGTCCAGCCCTTTTGTTTTTTTTTGTTTTTTGTTTTTGTTTTTGTTTTTTTTTTTTTTTTTTGCTTTTTTTTGTTTCCTTGTTTTGGGCACACCTGGCTTGTGCTCAGTGCTTACTCTTGGTTCAATACTCAGCATTTATTCCTGGAGGAGTTCAAAGGACCATACGAGGTGTCAGGGCTTAAACTCTAGTCATCTGTGTACAAAGCAAGAGTCTTACCCACCTTACTCACTTTGGTACCAGCAGGGCTTTTTTTCTTTTCTTTTCTTTTTTTTTTGGTTTTTGGGCCACACCCGGTAACGCTCAGGGGTTACTCCTGGCTATGCGCTCAGAAGTCGCTCCTGGCTTGGGGGACCATATGGGACGCCGGGGGATCGAACTGTGGTCCGTCCTAGGCTAGCGCAGGCAAGGCAGGCACCTTACCTCTAGCGCCACTGCCCGGCCCCTTTTTTTTTTTTTTTTTTTTTTTTTTTGAGGCCACACCTGATGATGCTGAGGGGTTACTCCTGGCTCTTCGCTCAGAAATCTTCACTCAGAAATCCTGGCTTGGGGGACCATATGGGATGCCAGGGGATCAAACATGGTCCATCCTAGGTTAGCGCATGCAAGGCAAATGCCCTACCCACCTCTCTGGCACTGTTCTTTTGTTATTTTGATTTGTTATCACATCCAGGGGCTGGAGGTAGTGCGTTTGCCTTGTATATATAAGGACGGTGGTTTGAATTCCGGCGTCCCATATGGTTCCCCTGAGCCTACCAGGAGCGATTTCTTAGTGTAGAGACAGGAGTAACTAACACCTGAGTGATGCTGGGTGTGACCCAAAAACCAAAATAAAAGATTTGTTATCACACCCTATGGTGTGCTCAGGGATCATTCATGGCAGGGCTTGGGTGATCCTATGTAGTGCCAGGGATTGAACTTGGATCAGTCCTTAACTTCTGTACTGTATCTCTCATCTGTGCCAACAGTTTCATTGGGTACTTTGCAAAGGGCCACAAATTAGAGTCATCTATGCCTTGCAAACGTCAGAAGGAATTTTCTGGAATGTGGTGGGGACCCAGAGGTCGGTTAGTTGAGTCTTTGCCTTTCATGTATGAGGCCCTGTTTCAGACTGGCCATAGAAGAGGCCTTCCCATAGCAGGGGAGACCAATGGAGTTGGAGGCTGCGAGGGGCCTGAGGGTGTAGTGAGTCCAAGCCTGCTCTCTCTCTCTCACAGCCACCGGGTTCCTGCACAAGGCCGTGGTGAGTGGGGACAGCGATGCCCACCTGGTAGAGGAGATCCAGCTCTTCCCGGAGCCTGAGCCTGTGCGCAACCTTCAGCTGGCCCCCTCCCAGGTAAGATGGCCTTGGGGTGAGGGATGGCTTTGGAGTGAAGGCAGCCTTGGCAATGCCAGTGGTGCTGAACTTTGCCATCTTCTCCACAGGGCGCCGTGTTTGCAGGCTTCTCGAAAGGCATCTGGAGGGTTCCCCGGGCCAACTGTAGTGTCTATGAGAGCTGTGTGGACTGCGTCCTTGCCCGAGATCCCCACTGTGCCTGGGACCCAAAGGCCCATGTGTGTGCTCTCTTGCCCAATCCCATCCCGTAAGTGCCATCCCCCTACCCTTTCACCCAGCTCCTGAACTTCCTCTTTGTCTAGAGGCTGCTGACACTGGCCCCTCCTATATGCCCCCCATTGTGGTTGGCTTTTCTAAGGATAGTCTTGATTCTTTGCCATGATGGTGATCGAACCTGGGGTCTTGCACGTCAAGCAAGTGCTGAACCATTGAGCCAGTCCCTAGCCTACTGGACTTTGGTTGTTTTTTTGTTTTGTTTTTGGGTCACACCTGGCAGTGCTCAGGGGTTACTCCTAGCTCTATGCTCAGATATCGCTCCTGGCAGGCTCAGGGAACCATATGGGATGTCGGGATTTGAACCACCATCCTTCTGCATGCAAGGCAAATACCCTACCTCCATGCTATCTCTCCGGCCCCTTGTTTTCTTTTTGTTATTTAGCTTTGGGGCCACCCCTGATGATGCTCAAGGCTCTGTGCTCAGGAATCACTCCTGGCAGTGCTCAGGGACTGTTCTTGGCTCTATGCTCAGGAATGCTCATTCCTGGTGGTGCTCAGGAGGACCCTATGTGGTACTGGGCATCTGAGCCAGGGTCAAAGTTGACATAGCCACATGCCACTCCATCCTGCCCTCTCTCTCCGACCCCTGTTCACTCCCACACTCTGCTCTTCCCTGTCTCCCTCTGTGTCATAACACTTTTCCTTTCTCCACCTTCTCAGGATGTCCTGGAAGCAGGATATGGAGCGTGGGAACCCCGACTGGGCATGTACCAGTGTTCCTAGGGGCAGGAGCCGGCGCCCTCTAAGACGCCCCCAAATTAGTAAGTGTGAAACTGGGAGCAGGGAGTTGCACAGAACTGCATGTGGGAGGAGTCCCAAACAGGAGCAGGTGTTGGCCCCTCAATTTCCCACCTCCAACATGAGACTGAACATGGGGGTGGTCAGACTTTGGGTGCAGAGAGGAGAGGGAGAACTCTTGGCAGAGATTTGGGATTGGGTTGGCCTTAATAGTATTAATGGGAGCACTGACGTTGGGGAAGGAATCAGAGAAGTGAGAGGGAGAAGAAACTGTAGTGATGGGGCTGAAGCGGTGCTGCAAGCGGTAGAGCATTTGCCTTGCACGCAGTAACCTAGGACAGACTGCAGTTTGATCCCCTGGCATCCCATATGGTCCCCCAAGCCAGGAACGATTTCTGAGCGCATAGCCAGGAGTAACCCCTGAGCGTCAGCGGTGTAGCTCAAAAACCAAAAAAGAGGGGCCGGAGAGATAGCATGGAGGTAAGGCGTTTGCCTTTCATGCAGAAGGTCATCGGTTCGAATCCCGGCGTCCCATATGGTCCCCCGAGTCTGCCAGGAGCAATTTCTGAGCATGGAGCCAGGAGTAACCCCTGAGCACTGCCGGGTGTGACCTAAAAACAAAACAAAACAAAACAAAACCAAAAAAGAAAGAAAGAAACTGTAGTGAGGTCCAAAGGGCAGGAACTCTCTCCTGACCTCAGCTCATCTCCTTTTGCTTCTCTGCAGTTAAAGAAGTCCTGGCTGCACCCAACTCCCTCCTGGAACTTCCCTGTCCCCACACCTCTGCTCTGGCCTCATATCTCTGGACTCACGGGCCAGGCCAGATCCCTGAGGACTCATCTGCTGTCTATAATGGTTCCCTCTTGCTGCTGCTGCGAGCTGGCCAGGGCGGCCTCTATCAGTGCTGGGCCACTGAGAATGACTTCTCCTATCCCGTGGTGTCCTACTGGGTGGACAGCCAAGACCCATCCCTGGCCCTGGACCCCGAGCTGGCCGGTATCCCCCGGGAGCGTGTAGAGGCCCCCTTGACCAGGGTGGGTGGTGGGGCCTCCCTAGCTGCCCCAAGGTCCTACTGGCCCCACTTCCTCACGGTCACTGTGCTCCTGGCCCTGGTGCTCTCGGGGTTCCTCATCCTTCTTATCGCCTCCCCTTTGGGAGCCCTCCGAGCTCGGGGGAAGGTCCAGGGCTGTGGGACACCACCTCCCGGGGAGAAAGCCCCTCTGAGCAGGAAGCAGCACCCCCAGAACTCCACGGAACACAGGACCTCGGTGGGTGATGTGGACTCTGACAACAACCACCTGGGCACAGAGGTGGCCTAGATCTTGTGGGCATGATGGAGTTATCCCAGTATCCCAGGATGGCTGGAGGGTCTGGAGCAAACACCTGAGCCTGTGGGAGCAGCACAAGAAACCATCTTTCTCCCAGAGAAGAACTTCGGCAGCAGACAGAATGTGACACAGCGCAACTCCATGCATAGCTCTGTGGGCAGCTGCTGGAATCTTAAACCCGAGGTGGATTGCTCCAGGACCCCCTAAATCTCCATCAGGACCTATGGGGATTGCACATCAGTTCCAGACTGCTGGAACACAGTCGCTCCAAGTGCTGGAGATAATGAAGGGATGCACGCAACTGACCCTGGTTCCATTTCTGGCACTATTTCATGGTATCTTCCTGAGTTTGTGCCATGAAGAAGCACTGAGCACCAGCTCTGCCCCCCCCCCCCCAAAAAAACCCAAGCAGACATTGACAGTCTTCGAGGCCTGAAAGATAAGGTGCTTGCCTTGTACGTGCCTGACCTAGGTGTGATCCCCCCAACAACGTGTAGGTCCCCCAGCACTTCCAGGAGTGATCCTTCGACACAGAGCCTGAAGTAAGCCCTGAGCACCACTAGCTGTGACCCAACTCTTCCTTCCCCCACATGCACAGGGGGCCCAGCAGCTATCTTGGACACCAGCATTCCCAGGTTGTGGGTGAGGGTCCAGGGGTGACCCATGGACTTCTGAGCACTTTCCTGATGTTGATACTTTTCTCCTGCTCAGGCCTGACCCAGAATGAAACCTTCTACCTACGTGGTAATACACCTGGTGGGGCTCTGGGCTTGGTCACTTCCTTTTTGCCCAATTCATCTCTCCACCTCTCTCCTCCCCGTTTCAAGGTTCTAAGGTTCAGAAAATGCTTGTTACAGTTTTTTTGTTTGTTTGTTTGTTTAAGTTTTTGAGCCACACCTGGCTGTGCTCAGAGCACTGAGCTCAGGGAATCACTCCTAGCAGGATGAGGAGACCATAATGGATTGCCAGGGGTTAAACCTGGTGTACCGTGTGCAAGGCAAATGTCCTACCTGCTGTGCTATCACTCAACCCCAGACAGTTTATTTTTTATTAAAAAGATAAAATTGATAAGTGTGTGCTGCAGAGTGTGCTTACAGAGGGCCATGAGGGCTCGGGGAACAGTCTGACTTCTAGCTTCAGTCCTGGCCCTTTCAGACCTAGAAAGGACATACTGTTTGAGTGTCCCTAAAATCTTGCCTTTCAGGGGCAGGGAGGTGGCGCTAGAGGTAAGGTGCCTGCCTTGCCTGCACTAGCCTTGGATAGACCTCGGTTCGATCCCCCGGTGTCCCATATGGTCCCCCAAGCCAGGAGCAACTTCTGAGCGTATAGCCAGGAGTAACCCCTGAGCATCACTGGGTGTGGCCCAAAAACCAAAAAAAAAATCTTGCCTTTCAGAGGTGAACAGGTTTCCACATGGTGACTGCAGCATTCTAACCTTTCCTGACTCAACTCTGTCCCTGTCCACTGCAGCCCTTTTGGATGCAGTGTTGGATGCTGGGAGAGTTATCTGTCATGTCCCCTGCCACCTTGCCTCTCCTTCCTGTCCTGTGGGTGTACATTCCTTCTCCAGCTAAGGCTGATCAACACATTTGCCCTGCCAAATGCCTAGCCCCCACACGGACCCTCTGAACCATGCCCTCATCTTACACCCCCTCCCTCGCATCCAGTATGTGTGTGTCTCCTTTTGGGGAAGAGGGGATGAGGAGTGGGGCCATAACCTGCGATGCGATGCTCAGCAGTTACTCCTGGCTCTGCACTCAGGAATTGTTCCTGGTGGTGCTCCGAAGACTACATGGGATGATAGGATGATGGGGATCTAACCCAGGTGAGCTGCGTGCAAGGCAAATGCCCTATCCACTGTACTATCAGTTCGATTCCTCTTTTTTTTCTTCTTCTTTGTTTTGTTTTTTTTTTTTGGGTCACACTCAGCAGTGCTCAGGGGTTACTCCTGGCTCTAAGCTCAGAAATCGCTCCTGGCAGGCTCAGGGAACCATGTGGGATGCCGGGATTCGAACCAATGTCCTTCTGCATGCAAGGCAAATGCCTTACCTCCATGCTATCTCTCTGGCCTCAGTGGTGGGTTTTCTTAATGATGCAAGAAGGTAACTTTTGGCTCTTCATTCAGGGACTACTGGCAGTGCTTGGGAACCATATGGGATGCCAGGGATTTAACCCAGGTTGGCAGCATGGAAGGCAAATACACACCATGGCTTCAGCTTCATTGCTAGCAGTTTTTTTTTTTTTTTGGTTTCTTTTTTTGGTGGGGGGGGGGAGCCACACCCAGCATTGCTCAGGGGTTACTCCTGGCTGTCTGCTCAGAAATAGCTCCTGGCAGGCACGGGGGACCATATGGAACACCAGGATTCGAACCAACCACCTTTGGCTCTGGATTGGCTGCTTGCAAGTCAACCCTGCTGTGCTATCTCTCCGGGCCCTGCTAGCAGTTTTTATAAGTAATTTCAGGATGTCTTCTATCAAGTTTTATTTATTTTTTCTACCAAGTACAATTTTTTTTGGTGGGGGGTTTTGGGCCACACCCGGCTGTGCTCAGGGGTTACTCCTGGCAGGCACGGGGGACCATATGGGACACCAGGATTCGAACCAACCACCTTTGGTTCTGGATTGGCTGCTTGCAAGGCAACACTGCTGTGCTATCTCTCTGGGCCCCCAAGTACAAATTTTGATCCTCTGCCTGTTCCATACTTCCTTCTACTCACAGTACTATCTCTCCAGCCCCTCAACAAGTAAGTCTCTTTTGCTCTTTCCTATTACCTCCACACACCATACTTTGTCCTCCAGCTGTTCCCTCATGCCCTGAGCACTGCCAGGAGTAATCCCTGAACACAGAACCTTTTAAGACCTTTTAACCTCCTGGGGCTGGCCTCCATCTCTGTGCTCAGATGTCACTCTTCAAGTTTACCCAAAAATAGTCCGAGTGCAAGCCTGACACGGTGACCTCTAGACCACGTTCCTGCCCCATAACTATCTCACAAACCTTGTATGGTGACTTCTTAAATTAAAATATCTTATTTGTAATGTGGTTTGAAAAAAAAAACAACTCAGACAAAATGAATCCCGTGCTGCCCCTTAAGAGAACAGTTCTGTGGTGTTTACTTGATGTCCATTGTGTAAGAGACCACAAGAACATTTCCATCTTGCAAAACCTGGAAGACTCTTTCCCATGGTCACTTCTTCCTTCCTCCCAACCCTGCTTTTCTTCTTTCTGTTTCAAGGCTTCTCTCATCATCTCCAGAATTAAAGGCCAGTGTTTGCTCAGAACAGGGTTTCCCTTCCATGTACCTTCCCTCATGCTGTCTTTCTTCTTCCTCTCAGGGGGAGTTGGGGGGGGGGGTTTACTTCTCACTTCTTGGTAGTATGAACACACATGCAAATATCTCTCCAAAGCTATCTGTAGTGGGTTTTCTTTTTCTTTTTTCTTTTTCTTTTGGAGGGGTCACACCCAGCAGTGCTCAGGGGTTCCTTCTGGCTCTATGCTCAGAAATCGCCCCTGGCAGGCTCGGGGGACCATATGGGATGCTAGGATTCAAACCACTGTTCTTCTGCATGCTAGACAAAGGTCCTACCTCCATGCTATCTCTCCGGCCTCAGTGGTGGGTTTTCTTATAGGAGAAACTTAGATTCTCTAGCTTTTTTATGTTTGTTTGTTTGTTTTGTTTTTGGGCAGTGCTCAGGGGTTACTCCTGGCTCTGGGCTCAGGTATCGCTCTTAGCAGGCTCGAGAGACCATATGAAATGCCGGGGATGGAACCCAGGTCCATCCTAGGTCGGCCGAATACAAGGCAAACGCCCTACTGCTGTGCTATCTCTCTGGCCTTTCTTTCTTTCTTTTTCTTTCTTCTTCTTTCTTCTTTCTTTCTTTCTTTTTCTTTCTTTCTTTCTTTCTTTCTTTCTTTCTTTCTTTCTTTCTTTCTTCTTTCTTTCTTTCTTTCTTTCTTCTTCTTTCTTTCTTGTTTCTTTCTTTCTTTCTTTCTTTCTTTCTTTCTTTCTTCTTCCTCCTTCCTCCTTCCTTCCTTCTTCCTTCCTTCCTTCTTCCCTTCTCTTCCTTCCCTCCCTCCCTCCTCCCTCCCTCCCTCCCTCCCTCTCCCTTCCTTCCTTCCATTCCTTCCTTCCTTCCTTCCTTCCTTCCTTCCTTCCTTCCTTCCTTCCTTCCTCCCCTCCCTCCCTCCCTCCCTCCCTCCCTCCTCTCTCTCTCTCTCTCTCTCTCTCTCTCTCTTTCTTCTTTCTTTTCCTTTCTTTCTTTCCTTATCTTTCTTTCTTTTCTTTCTTTCTTTCTTTCTTTCTTTCTTTCTTCTTTCTTTCTCTTCCTTCCTTCCTTCCTTCTTTCTTTCTCTTTCTTTCTTTCTTTCTTTCTCTCTTTCCCTCCCTCCCTCCCTCCCTCCCTCCCTCCCTCCCTTCCTTCCTTCCTTCCTTCCTTCCTTCCTTCCTTCCTTCCTTCCTTCCTTCCTTCCTTCCTTCCTTCCTTCCTTCCTTCCTTCCTATCTACCATATGGGATGCCGGGATTCGAACCACTGTCCTTCTTCATCTAAGGCAAACGCCTTATCGCTGTGCTATTTATTTATTTATTCATTTATTTATTTATTTATTTATTGGTTTTTCGGTCTCACCCATTTGATACTCCTGGCTAAGCACTCAGAAATTGCCCCTGGCTTGGGGGACCATATGGGACGCCGGGGGATTGAACCCTGGTCTTTCCTTGGCTAGCGCTTGCAAGGCAGACACCTTACCTCTAGCACCACCTTGCCAGCCTCTCTTTATTTTATTTTTATTTTTATTTTTTTTTGGTTTTTGGGCCACACCCGGCAGTGCTCAGGGGTTACTCCTGACTGTCTGCTCAGAAATCGCTCCTGGCAGGCACGGGGGACCATATGGGACACCGGGATTCGAACCAACCACCTTAGGTCCTGGATTGGCTGCTTGCAAGGCAAACACCACTGTGCTATCTCTCCCGGCCCCTCTTTATTTTATTTATTTATTTATTTTTTTGGTTTTTGGGCCACACCCGGTAACGCTCAGGGGTTACTCCTGGCTATGTGCTCAGAAGTTGCTCCTGGCTTGGGGGACCATATGGGACACCGGGGGATCGAACCGCGGTCCGTCCAAGGCTAGTGCAGGCAAGGCAGGCACCTTACCTTTAGCGCCACCGCCCGGCCCCCTTTATTTTTTTTTTAACCACTGTTTTTTTTTTCTTCTTCCATACCCTCATGCACCACCTTTACCCCATGGCCTGACCAACTGCCCTAAATTACTTTCCAGACTTAATCTCTGTGGTTCTGAGGAATTGAAGCCGAAAGTTTGGGGCAGTTTGGAATGATAGAAAGAAGATGGGTCACACGTGGGATTTGGGGGAATTTCTCTACTAAATGACTAAGTCTTTTCTGTCTGCACCTCAATTTTCTCATCTTTCAGAAAGAGGAAATAAGGGGTGAGGCACGGCATAGGGACTTAAAGCCTAACTTCCTTTTTTGGGGGGCACATCTGGCAGTGCTGGGGCTACTCTCAGCTCTGTACTTATGAGTTGCTCCTGGTGGTACTTAGGGACATGGAATGTGGGGTTCACAAAAACTTTAGCAACAGTAAAGGGTTGAACACTGAACATTCAACTCCCTAAATTAATTCAAAACAATCAAACAATGCTTCAAGACACGAGAGGTAGTACAAAAAGGACATGTTCTTTGGGGTGGAGCAATAGTCCAGCAGGAAAGGCATTTGTCTTGCATATGACAGACCCAGGTGACTGATCTGGGTTAATCCGTGACCCCCCAAATCAAGGAGAAACTCCTGAACAGCACTTGTGGCTATGATTTAAAAAAAAAAAAAAAGGAGGGGGTGATTGTTGTGTTTGTTTGATTGGTTTTGGCTTTTGGGTCACACATGGCAATTGTGGTGGATGATGATGGAAGAATGAGAGGCCTTTTTCCTCCAGTTCAGGACCACGTGTATACACCTCCCCCAGTGGTCAGGGCTGCAGCTTCAGGATAGCGGCGGGTAGGAAACTCACAGGCAGGCTTCAGGGTATATCATCTTTATTCAGGCCCTAGCCAACATGTGTGGCCTATCATAACCATTTATGCTGGATCCTTATTCAGCTCTGCATTCTAACTTGTCTTTCAACCATCTCTCCTCCTGCTTCCTTCTCCATCCTCCATCCATGCAAATCTCCTTTGCCCCTCAGGCCAAACCTTTATGTTACCTACCAAAGAACTCGCTGCTTATAAAAACTGCTAGCAGGGCCCAGAGAGATAGCACAGCGGCGTTGCCTTGCAAGCAGCCAATCTAGAACCAAAGGTGGTTGGTTCGAATCCCGGTGTCCCATGCAAAGAGGACAAGGTAAAGTTACAGTGAAAGAACAATCACCCATAAACAGAGTTCTCAGAAGAAATCCCCTTGCTGACACCTAAATATTGAATTATAGTCAAAGAAACATTAAGAAAAATAAGGCAGAACACATGTACAATTACTTTGTCCACAAGTCCCCAGATTGTAGTACATTATAACATTTCTTAGCAGTACACAAAGCAGCCTAAAGCCATGAGATTTATGTGACTCCTTAACAATGAAAGCATAGTATTTTTTATATATTCATGCACATACATGTTAGTTTAAGTTAACATCAAAAGTTTAAGAGTTTTTTTTAAGGGTTAGTCAAAAGGGCACAGTAAAAACGGTGTTAGAGTGGCAAATATTGTTTGCATAGGCCCACCAAAATATGGGGGTCATAGAAAGGAATAGCCTTGGCCTAAATACAAGGAGACCACTACCCCTGAAGTTTCCTGGCATAAGACCAACTCTAGACTCCAGGCAAACTAGTTTATTCAATCCAAGTCATTGTCTGTAGTGCCAATACAGTTTTATTTTTCACACAGTCCTATTGTTTGCATCAGGTTTCTGTATTAAAGATCCTGGAATCTGCACATCCTACATTGAAGTCAGGCTGGTGTGGAATATCCTCTAGTTTCACCTCATAATTAAGGGGCAATACAGAAAGCCCTGTCCAGTAAGCAGGTCATTGTTCTTGTTAAGTCTTCTCAGTGTTAAGGGAAGTCTCTTTTGAGTAGATCGATGTCATAGCAGCTGTAGGGTCTTCCCTGGTAAAGGATTGCCTCCAGGTGATGTTATAGACAACCTTGGATGTTTTGTAGATGTCTTCTCTAGATCAGGGGTGAATGGAGAATGCCCATTCTTCTGAGGCCTGTGCCAGGTCTTTATGTCAATGTTCAGGGTGTAAGGTCCCATTGCACTACAAGATTTGTGTGTTCCCATCTCTATTAGATAAGAACTTATTGGTATGTATAGTATTTTCCCGTTTTAGTGTGCCTAAGCAAACAAGAAATAAAGCCACATGGTGTTATCAGAGTATATGGGGGCGTAAGAACATGTCCAACAATACCCATGACTTGGTTCAAACATAAGCATTAAACTGAGGGATTCTTTCACACCAAATTCCATATTGAGCAGTTCACAAAGAGAAGATAAAAAAGAAGGGGGGGGAAATCGTCACTGTATAAGAAAATATTCAGCAAAAGTTATAGCAGTCAAAGAAAACACCCATAAAATGTTGAAAAGACATACGTAAAAAAAAAAAAAAGACAGGGGCCGGGCGGTGGCGCTGGAGGTAAGGTGCCTGCCTTGCCTGCGCTAGCCTAGGATGGACCGCGGTTGGATCCCCCGGCGTCCCATATGGTCCCCCAAGAAGCCAGGAGCAACTTCTGAGCGCATAGCCAGGAGTAACCCCTGAGCGTCACAGGGTGTGGCCCAAAAACCAAAAAAAAAAAAAAGAAAAGACATACGTGTCCTTTTTATGCCTTTTGGAATAGTTGGGTGGGTGTTAACTCCAGGGCACAACTTTGGTCTGTGACTTAGGACTCTACAGTACTTAAGTTAAAAAGGGTAAATGAGGAGTAATGATGATAGGGGTTAAGGAAGTTAAAGAGAAAAATGATCTTTTGTAGGGGTGTGCAAAAGGGCAGAGTACAAAATGGACATTCTGCATACATAAAAACATAATTCAATGATAGTAAGTACTATTAATGTATCTTGTGTATGTATCTAGCACCCTCGCACGATTTTGAAAATATAGACTGGAAAGAGATTACCAGTGACTGCGTCAAGAAGCTGGGAGGCCGGAAGTTCAGAGCCCCACCCAGACCCTCCCTAAGGAGCCAAATGGATAATGGGGGAAAGCCTAGGATACCTTCAAGCTCCACCAAGGGACCCAACTCACCAGCTTGCCCAGGCATGTGGCCCGGGGAAGCCCTGGAGATCTGGAGCAAGGCGGTAGAGGGGTGCTGGGGAATTTTTATTTTTTGTTGTTGTTTTTTGCTTTTTGTTTTTGTTCTTTTGGCCACAACCGGTGATGCTTAGGGGTTATTTCTGGCTATGCGTTCAGAAATCGCTCCTGCAGAAGGTCATTGATTCCAACCCCGACATTCCATATGGTTCCCCGAGCCTGCCAGGAGCGATTTCTGAGCATGGAGTCAGGAGTAACCCCTGAGCGCTGCCGGGTGCGACCCAAAAACTAAACAAACAAAAAAGTTTGCAAGACAAGGTGCTTTTTGTTACTGAGCTGTCCCTAGGCCCCCAAATTTTTTCACACTGCTGCATTGCTTTACATTCTACCAGTCACATCAGAAAGCTTCTATTCATCCACACTCTCTTCCACATTTTATATTTTGTGGCCCAGGATGGACCTGGGTTCGACCCCTGGCATCCCATATGCTCCCCTGAGCCTGCTAGGAGAGATTTCTGAGTGCAGAGCCAGTAGTAACTCCTGAGCAGCACTGAGTATGTCCCATCCCCCCCAAAAAAGTATACTATCACTCTGGTCCCTTTTCTCTCTTTTTAATCTGTAATTCCCCCATGACTAATACTATTGGTATATATTCTTTGGAGAACTGTCAATTTAAGCAAGTCTTTTGACTGTGTGTGTGTGTTTGTGTGTGTGTGTGAGAGAGAGTGGGGGTGAGAGAGGGGGAAGAGAGAGGGAGAGAGGAGAGAGAGGGAGAGAGGATTTCCCACATTCCCACATGTAAGGCAAGTGTTCTACTGATCTGTGCTTGACATGTGTGTTGTAGTGTTGTGGGGCCGAATCCCAACTCTGTGACAAGGAATCACTCACTCCTGATGATATTTAGGGAACTGAGGTGCTAGGGATTGGATTCAGGCCTTCAACATAAAAAGTCTTTGCTCAGTCCATTGAGCCCCACATTTCTTGTGGAGAGATCTGGGCTTCACAATCTCAAATGCTGGGTGGCTGTCCCTGCTCTGTGCTCAGTTGCTCCTGGCAACTGAGTCTTGCATGATCAGAGGTCATCATGCAAGGCAAGTGTCTTAATCCCTCTCTATCTCTGGCTCTCTTTTTTTTCTTCTGGTTTTTGGGCTATATCAGGTCTTGCTCCTGGCTCTGAGCTCAGGGATCACTTCTGGTGAGGATCAGGGGACCAGAGGCAGTGCAGGGAATTGAACCTGGCTCAGCTGCAAGCAAGGCAAAAGTGTACTAAAGGGTAGGAGTGATAGCAAAGCAGTAAGGTGTTTGCCTTGCATGTGGCTGGCCCAGGATGGACCTGGGTTCAACCCCTGGCATCCCATATGCTCCCCTGAGCCTGCTTGAAGAGATTTCTGAGTGCAGAGCCAGTAGTAACTCCTGAGCAGCACCGAGTATGTCCCCTCCCCCCCAAAAAAAGTGTACTATCACTCTGGTCCCTTTTCTCTCTCTTTTTTTTTTTTTGGTTTTTGGGCCACACCCGGTAACGCTCAGGGGTTACTCCTGGCTACGTGCTCAGAAGTTGCTCCTGGCTTGGGGGACCATATGGGACACCGGGGGATCGAGCCACGGTCCATCCAAGGCTAGCGCAGGCAAGGCAGGCACCTTACCTTTAGCGCCACCACCCGGCCCCCCCTTTTCTCTTTTTTAAAGTGGGCTGTTTGTCTTTTTTATTTTGTTATGTTTATTTTTGGGGTGGGAGTTACTCCTGGCTCTGCACTCAGAAATCTCTCCTGGCAGGTTTGGGGATCACATGTTTTTTTGTTTGTTTGTTTGTTTTTTGTTTTTTGGGCCACACCCGGCATTGCTCAGGGGTTACTCCTGGCTCTCTGCTCAGAAATAGCTCCTGGCAGGCATGGGGGACCATATGGGACACCGGGATTCGAACCAAACACCTTTGGTCCTGGATTGGCTGCTTGCAAGGCAAACATCGATGTGCTATCTCTCCGGGCCCTGGGGATCACATGTTAGGGATCGAACTCAGGTCTGTCCTGGGTCAACCACGTGCAAGGAAAGAGCCTAACAGCTGTACTATCTCTTTAGCCCCAAAACCCTCAATGCTTTTTAAACAGGGGGCCAGTTCACTGTCCCTCAGACCATTGGAGGTCTGACTATAGTAAAAACAAAACTTATGAACGAATTCTTATGCACACTGCATATATCTTATTTTGCAATGAAGAAACAAAACAGATCCAAATACAATATGTGGCCCGAGGGCCATAGTTTGAGGACCATAGGGGTTAAGGCATTTGCCTTGAAAGCAGTAGACAACCATAACAAGAGTTGAATCTTGGTCCAGCACTACTAAGTATATCCTTGAGTACAGAGCCAGGTGTGGACCCTGTGTCTGTGCCATACACCTTCCACCTCCAAGTAAAAGAAATCTTTAATTTTCATGTCTATGATGCCCCCTACCGGGCAGCAGTATTCATTAGTTCCTCAAAATCATCTAGTCTTAGTACTTCCAGTAGCAGATTGTCCACCATTTAAATGTTCTAGATAAGTAAATGTATACAAAAATCAGACTAGCTTTGAACAATGGCAGAGTGTAGGGCGTTTGTCTTGCACGTGCCCAACCCAGAACTGGCCCGGGTTCAATACCCGTTATCCCATATGGTCCCCCGAAAGCCTGCCAGGAGCGATTTCTGAGTGCAAAGCCAGGCGTAACCCCTCAGCACAGCTGGTGTCATCCCCCCAAAAAAAATCGGATTAGATTTGAATTTTAGAATTACAATAGAGAGCCACCAGCAGGGCGGATAGAGCACTGCCTATTACACTGCTGACACGGGTTCGATCCTTGGCACCCCATATAGTCCCCCCTCCCACCCGAGCCCTGCCAGGAGTGATCCCCGAGTGCAGAGCCAGGAGTAAGCCCTGAGCACTGCCTGGCGAGGCCTCCCCGAAAAAATCAAAAATAAAGAGAGGCAGGACTCTTGCTGGGTGCAAAGCCAACAGTAACTCCTGAGCATCGCCGGGTTTGGGCCAAAACCAAAGCAAACAAACCAAAGTGTTACAATAGACATGAAGCACAAGGTGACCCACATAGAACCGGACGTTCAAGGAATTGGCCCGTCTTTCAATTTTTTCTCCCAGAGCTAGAAAGAACACGCATGCGCCGCAGAGCTGAGGGCACAGTGAAGCTTCAATGGGCGTGGCTACTGCCCTAACTCAAAATGTCCTCCAGGCCCATCGCTTCGGGAGGCGGGCCTAAAGATGCAAAACATCATACCTCCATTGGTCATATTGCCTGTCACTCATCTTTGTCCCGCCCAGGGGCGGGAGTAGCGGGGTTGTATTTCCGGTTCCGCCAGTACCTGGAGCCGGGGCGAGATGGAGGAAGATGCGACCCGAGGCCCTGAGTCCCCAGGCCCTGCGGATCGAGTGGGAGCTGCGGCCTAAAGGTCGGGGCTTGCAGTTCCCTTCGCTGGCGGCGGAACCTCCGTGATCTCGGAAGGTGAGCCCCCATCTCCTTGGGGCGCTGGAGTGTGACCCCGCCAAGATCCCTGAGCTTGTCAGAGAGCTGTCAGGGAGGCAGCTGTCAGGGAGGCTTCAGTGTTGGGGAGTTGGGGGGGGCAGTTTTGGGGAGGCCATGGAGGACGATTCCAGCAAGGCAGCATTTTTTCTGTCGGTGCATGCATGAGACTGACAGCAAATGAAGCTTGGTGAAGGACACCGAGGCAGCAGTGCAGGAGAGGGCTGGGGGGGGTCCACACTGGGGGTGCATAAATAAAGGGGTGTCACGTGGAGTGGAGGGAGCGGTGTCATGTGGTGTTGGCCATGTGGGGTCACGTGGGAGCTCTATAGATTACCGAACGGACACCAGGCAGTCAGGAATCTCATCCGGTCTGGGGGTTGGGGGTGTGAGACTGCCTCTCTCCCTGGAGCTGAGACCACACCTAAAGGGGGTGTTGTATTCATTGGGAAGGTGGGAGAACGTGTGGACGCACATATTTAGGGGAGGTGATCGCTGCTGTTAGGCACAACCTGAATGCAGCCGGCCCTGGAGAGGACAAAGCAACAGGGGGAAAGCCAAGATCTCCTTGTTTCCAGCCTTGGAAGGGGGAGCAGGCCCCAGGGATGTGCAGCGGGAGTGGTAGGAAGCGATTGGAGTTGATGAATGGTGGTTGTGCAGGTTTGAATAAATCTAATAGTTTTTGGTGGCAGGTAGAATAGTTAGAGGGTTCCTGATCCAGTTGTCATGGTCTCATGGCCCTGGACTGCTTGAGTGATGGCTATTCTGACATCACTTAATATTTCCAGGAGTGTTTTCCAGCCCCTGACATATGTTGTCACCTGGGAGTTTAGTTAAAATATTACTTCTTGGGGCCGGAGAGCTAGCCTGGAGGTAGTGTGTTTGCCTTGCATGCAGAAGGACAGTGGTTCAAATCCCGGCATCCCATATGGTCCCTGGAGCCTGCCAGGAGTGATTTCTGAGCATAGAGCCAGGAGTAACCCTTGAGCGCTGCCAGGTGTGACCCAACAACAACAACAACAACAATTACTTCTTGGGGGCCAGAGCGGTGGCACAAGCAGTAGGGCATCTGCCTTGCATGCTTGCATGCACTAACCTAGGATGGACCGCGGTTTGATTCCATGTCGTCCCATATGACCCCCAAGCCAAGCCAGGAGCGATTTCTGAGCACATAGCCAGGAGTAACCCCTGAGCGTTACCAGTTGTGACCCAAACACACACACACACACACACACACACACACACACACATATACTTCTTACACTAGTGAAATGGGAGAGTGGAAAAGGCTCATGCCTTGCAGGTAGCTAACCTGAATTTAATTCCCTGCACTGCATAGGGTTCCTTGAATCCTACCAGGAGTGATCCCTTATTGTAGACCCAAGAATAAGCTCTGAGCACAGTTGGATGTACCCCAACCCCCCACTTTTATCTCTGTTCAGTTGCTCTGGTGGACATTCTGGAAATTCTACAGATCTGGTTCATCGTGTATCTCAAGGGATATCCAGGCTGCCCTACTCTCAATGGCAAAACTGTCGAACAGCAAGGGGAAAAGCACTTTCCTGGTGGTTGGGTTTGGTGTCTAGTAGCAGAATTCGTGTGTTTCATCTAAGAAATCTAGGATTTGTGCCTGGAACCACCTCCCCCCAAAAATGTACTGTTAGCAAAATACATTCACAAATGAACTGTGGGAGCTGTGCCATGCTGCCTCACAGCAGCACGGTTCAGAGATGAGCAAACTGAATTTTAGGGGCTTGGTTTGGCCACCATCCTTCTGAGTAATGAAGATGCAACTCCAACTTGCCTCTTCAGATTACAGGTTTCCCTGTATAACCTGGCCATCCAGGGGACATTGTCCTCTCAGCCTGAGTCTTCTCTCTGAGCCCGGTGATAGTCTGGGGATCATACTTGACAATGCTTAGGAGACCATTTGGTGCCTGGCAAATCAGACAAGGCTGCATGCAAGGCACCAAAGGGCCTTAAGCCCTGTACTACTATCTTTCCAGCTTGTCTGGTATGATTTTATTTTATTTATTTATTTTATTTTTTGGCCACACCCTGTGACATCAGGGGTTACTCCTGGCTATGTGTTCAGAAATCGCTCCTGGCTTGGGGGACCATATGGGACACTGAGGGATCAAACCGTGGTCCGTCCTAAGGTAGCGCTCACAAGGCAGATGTCTTATGGCTCGCGCCATTACTCTGGCCCCTTGATTTTATTTTAACTAAATTTAGGGTGATGGAATCAGAGCGATGCCTGAGCCAGTTTGACCCTTTATATTGGAAAGGTCAGTTAGAGAGGTCTGTGCTGAGACAACTCATTCAATGGCTTGGGATCATCCAGGATCATCTATTGGGTCTCCATAGAAAGTACTGGAAACTTTGTTCCTGGACAGTGTTCTTAGCTGGGAGAAAAGCCCAGGATATAGGCCGTGCATGCACAAAAGAAAGGGAGTAAAACCATGAGCAAGTGTGGGTGATTGAATTGGGTGCCATGAAAGGTTGCATTCAGTTCCTTGCAAGGATGCTCTTCCAGAGGGTCAAGGCAGAGGAGCTGGTCTCTTTCTTGGGGGGTGGAGTCACTTTTGTGAGCCCTCTTTCCTTCTGGGGATTAACTATTTGATAGCTGAGGACTACCAGGATGTGGGGCCCTGAGTCCTGTACTGCTCTGCATCTCCTGAGCTTATGGAAAAGCAGCCTCTTTTGCTGGGCTTCACCTGCCGCTACCAGGGAGCTGCTGTCCTCTCTAGACTGGCCCAATTTTGGCCTGTGACACTGAGGTTCCTGCCCTGCTTAAAGAGGTCACTTTACAACTGCCTGTTCACCTTACAAACACCCTGGGAAAGTTGCGGCAGAGCATGGCTAGCCTGGAACAGTGGTGAGAGGCATTTTCTCGGTGCTTCTGAGGGGAGCCTTTGCACGGCTGGCAGTCCTCAGGGCCACCCAGAGTGTTTTGTCTTGGAGGCCGCTGCTCTCAGGAGTTCTGGAGGCTGGCAGTATACAGCGAGCTCCTGGCCGTATCCCTGCCTTCCCCTCTGACCAGCGAGTGGCCTGACCTTGGGCCTGTCGCTTCTGACCTCTCTGACCCCTCTCTGACCAACTGTTTCCTCACTTAGGGCAAGTATCAGAGCATCCACGACAGTATGAGACTCATACAAGTGACAGACATTTGGGGGCCTCTGTTTCCCCTTACTGGACAGTTAGTAATGTTGGGAACATGAATAGGCTTCTTGAGGACACTAAGGCAAGAAGAGAGTGACCCCTTCTCTAGAATGCTCCTCATGGGGGCAGAGGTTGGGAGCATTGCTGCTTGCTGGGGCTGACAGGGAGGCAAGGGGGGCGGGCCTCCGTGCCATCTGTCCTTGCAGTCCTCGAGATCCTTTGGACCCTGCTCCTGCTCAGCACACACTGATTCCTTGTCCTAGCTTAAACTCTTGACATCTTCCTTCAGCTTCAGGCCGTGCTTGTCTTGTTCCTACAGTCTAGACATTTCTTTCCTAACTTTCCATTGCTGGTACTGTGCCAGGATCTGATACACACAGGAACACTTGGCATCACAACTAATGTATGTCAGCATGTGATATCCCTGGTCTAATAGTTCTTAAGTTGGAAGATGCTGATTTTTTTTTTTTTTCTTTCTGGGATACACCCGGTGATGCTCAGGGGTTACTCCTGGCTATGCACTCAGAAATTGCTCCTGGCTGGACAATAGGGGATCATAGGGGACGCTGGGGGATCGAACTGTGGTCCGTCCTAGGTTAGCGCGTGCAAGGAAAACACTATCGCTTGTGTCCTGATCCGGTCCCAGATTTTTTTTTAATTTGAGTCACAATTGGTCTTGCTCACGGGTTACTCCTGGCTGTGAGCTCAAGGATCATTCTTGTCAGTGCTCGAGGGACTATATGGGATGCTGGGGATTGAACCCAGGTTTCCACTTGCAAGGCAAATGCCCTCCCCAATGTGCTATTGCTCTGGCCCTATCTTTTGTTTGTTTTGAAAGATACTGATTTTTATTTGGGGATTTGTGGCCACACTTGATTGCTCAGGGCATAATCCTGGCTTTGTGCTAGGGGAGGGGCATCACTTCTGGCGCATGACTCCTGGATTGTTTGGTGCTAGGTATTGAACCAGAGTTGACTGTGTGCAAGGCAAATGCCTTGACCCATGTCCACTCCCTCTGGCCACAAGAAATACCTGCTTTTCTATAGTTGTTATTTTAGTAAACTGATTAATGTTGAACTTTTTGAAACTTTTTTGTTTGTTTGTTTTTGTTTTTTGTGTCACACCAGCAGTGCTCAGGGGTTCCTCCTGGCTCTACGCTCAGAAATCGCTCCTGGCAGGCTCAGGGGACCATATGGGATGCTGGGATTCAAACCACTGTCCTTCTGCATGCAAGACAAGCGCCCTACCTCCATGCTATCTCTCTGGCCCCATAATATTGAAACTTTTTGGCTGCTGGAGCACCAGCCACATTAAAGCCACACACTACTTTAGTTTTCGTGCTTTCATCTTTGTGTGTGTGTGTGTGTGTGTGTGTGTGTGTGTGTGTGTGTTTTAATCTTTGTGTGTTTTACACTGATGCTCTGAAGGACTTCAGCTTTTCTTGAACAGACCACCACATTGTCAGAGGCAGAATCTGTGTCTTGTGTCACTAGAGCCAGCTAGGGATAGCTAGGCTGGGTAATTATGATTCATATGCATCAAGATGGAATGGGGGTGGGGAGGGGTGACCCCCAAAAAATAGAATGGGGGGGCAGAGAGATAGCATGGAGGCAGGGCATTTGCCTTGCATGCAGAAGGATGTGGTTTGAATCCTGGAATCCCATATGGTCTCCTGTGCCTGCCAGGGGCGATTTCTGAGTACAGAGCCAGGAGTAACCCCTGAACGCTGCCGGGTGTGACTCAAAAAAAAAAAAAGTGGAAGGGGAGGGTCTGGAGTGGTAGCATAGCAGTAGGGTGTTTGTCTTGCACGCAGCTGACCCAGGATGGATGTGGGTTTGATCCCCAGCATCCCATATGGTCCCCCAAGCCTGCCAAGAGCGATTTCTGAGCACAGAGCCAGGAGTAGCCCCTGAGCGCTACCAGGTGTGGCCCTAAAACCAAAAATAAAATAAAATAAAAGATAGAAGGGGCAAACCATGTTCCCTCTGTATTCTCCCTATGTTCTCTCCATGTCCCAAACGTGACTCTCAGCAGAATGACTCAGCTTACAGCGCTGCTTTACAATTTTTGGAGTAAGTTATCTAGTAACCACAGGGGACTCTGACCTTGGGCTGGTTTCTGACCCTTTCACTGGGGCCAGGGGAGGTAGTGATTGGGGATGCCCTGTGGTGTGAACACCCCACTTACCTTATGCTCCACCTTCTTTTCTAAGGCAGCCCAGGGAAAAGAGAGGTGCAGAGAATATGGTCAGGGGAGCTTGAGGGGTCTACAAGGGAAGCCAGGTGGCAAGGTGAGGTCAGGGCCATAGTGATAGGACAACAGGTAAGACGTTAGCTTTGCACAGGCTGACCCAGGTTCAATCCTCAGGAAATCCTATGGTTCCTGAGTACTGTCAGGAGTGATTGCTGAGCACCGAGCCAGGAGTAAGCCCAGAGTACAACCAGGTATAGTGCAACAAACAAACATAAAGAAAGGTGAAGTAATTGGCTGATGGGGCAGATGAGGGTGATAGGCCAAAGGTGATGCCACATTAGGACCCAGGCCTCCTAGCTCCCACATATCCCTGTGGTCCCAAGAGAGCTTGTTAGTTCTGACAGCCCTGTCCTACCCACTTCCCTCTCTCCTGAACATCTTTACAGCCCCTGCTGCAACAGGAGCTGCAGAAGCACTGAGCCCATAACTGAGGATGGGAGTGAGTCTCCCATCCTTTGAGGGGTGAAGGGCTTCACAGAGAGGGGGCACCTAAGTCAGCAGGACTGCGCAGGATGGAGATGGCAGGCGGTTTCCTCATCCATGCAGGGAGACTGTGGTGGCAGTTGGTGCTGCTGGACTGGTCAGGCTGACGCATTGTTGGGAGGAGAGAACCCCAAAAGATGCAGCTTGGGGATGGAAATACCAGAGGAGAACCTGCAATGAGCTGACACCTCTCATTTCCCTCCCCATGTCTCCTGCTCTCAGCCCCAGGCCTGCTTGCGCGATGGAGGACAAGCGCAACATCCAGATCATTGAGTGGGAGCACCTGGACAAGAAGAAGTTCTACGTATTTGGGGTGGCCATGACCATGATGATCCGCGTCAGTGTCTACCCTTTCACCCTCATCCGCACGCGCCTGCAGGTGCAGAAGGGCAAGAGCCTGTACCATGGCACCTTTGACGCCTTCATCAAGATCCTGCGGGCGGAGGGCGTGAGCGGCCTGTACCGGGGCTTCCTGGTCAACACCTTCACGCTCATCTCCGGCCAGTGCTATGTCACCACGTACGAGCTCACGCGAAAGTTTGTGGCCGACTACAGCCAGAGCAACACGGTCAAGTCGCTGGTGGCCGGCGGCTCAGCCTCCCTGGTGGCCCAGAGCATCACGGTGCCCATCGACGTGGTCTCGCAGCACCTGATGATGCAGCGCAAGGGGGAGAAGATGGGCCGCTTCCAGGTGCAGGGGACAGCAGAGGGCCAGGGGGTGCTGGCCTTCGGGCAGACCAAGGACATCATCAGGCAGATCCTGCGGGCTGACGGGCTTCGTGGTTTCTATCGAGGGTATGTGGCTTCGCTGCTCACCTACATCCCCAACAGTGCGGTATGGTGGCCCTTCTACCACTTCTATGCAGGTAAGAAGGGAGCAGGAGAGAGGGGCTGGGCTTTGGGGGGCTTGGGGGGCTGAGACAAAGGTTTGATGCAGGTTGAGGTGGGAGAGCTGATGGGACACTGAGCCATTCATTTAACCAAAGTCTGAGAAATTCAGAGACAAAATGATTCTTTTTTGTTTTTTGTTTTTTGGGTCATACCCAGTGGCACTCAGGGTTTATTTCTGGTTCTGCACTCAGAAATTGCTCCTGGCATGCATGGGGGAACTATATGGGATGCTGGGATTGGAACTACCATCTGTCCTGAGTTGGCTGCGTGCAAGTCTAATGTCCTAAAACTGTGCTATCTCTCCGGCCCAAGTGATTTTTTTTTTTGGATTTGTGGCCACACCTCGCAATGCTCCGGGGTTACTCCTTGTGTCTACTCTAGGGACCATCTGGGATGTAGAGAATTGGACCCAGAACTGCCATGTGCAAAGCAAACACTCTGACCCATTTTACTGTCACTCTAGCCCCAGACATGGTGATTCTTGTCTTCAAGGAGTCTCTAATAGAATGGGCACTGGGGCTCAGGCAAGCCAAGTCTTTGATGGCAGAATATAGTAGAGAGAAGGTAGAATAGAGGGTGTGTTGGAATCAGCTTGGGTCTGGATAGTGACAGAACTGGAGTGTAGGAAAGGGACAGAGATCCGTAAGGTAGGTGTGGGTTTTGTTTTGGTTTAATTTGGCCTCTCAAGTAGTAGTTCAAGAGGTCCAGGGACCCCTCTGGGAATTCTCAGTCAGCTGAAGAGTTGGTTCAGTGCAAAGACCCAAGGATTTAATGCTACTCCAGCCCTGCAGTGTCAGGGCCACTGGACCATCATGGAGTGCTAGGGACCTTCAGAACAGTACTTAGTGATGTTCGAGGAATATGTAGTGCTGGCAGTTGACCTTGGGTCAGGTGCATGCCAGGAGTGTACCTTGCTTGTTATGCTAGCTCCCAGCCTGAGGGCAGGGAATTTGAAGATGAACTTCATGGCTTTTTTTTGTTTTTGGACCACACCTGTCAGTAGTTCAGGGCTTACTTCTTTCTCTGCACTCAGGGGTCACTGCTGGAGAGCTTGGAGGACTATATGTGCTGCCAGGGATCAGCTGTATGCAAAGCAAATGCTTTACCTGTTGTTGTCCTGCTGTTCTGGCCCAAACTCGATGGATTTATAGTGAACTTCTGGATTGTCTGCTTTACCTCAGTATTGTTCAATGACAGCTGTGCTAGAATCTGACCCTCTTCATTCCTATAAAGATTTTTGTTCAAGAGCTGGGGAGTTAGGGCCTGGGTAGGATGCTTGTCTTGCATGTGGCCAACCTGAGTTCAGTCTTTGGCGCCACATAGTGACCCCTGAACCCCACCAGGAATGATCCCTGAACACTGCTGGTTGTGACCCCAAAATCAAAGAAAAAGAAAAGTAACTTTGTTCATAGACATTTTATTTTTCTTTGGGTGGAGGGGGGACACACCTTATGATGCTCAGGAGCTACTCTTACCTCTTCGTTCAGAAATCACTTTGGCAGGCACCGAGGACCAGATGGGATGCCTGGGATTGAACTGGGTCAGTCTCATGCAAAGCAAATGCCCTACCTGCTGTGCTGTGGCACCAGCCCCTAGACATTTTACTTTTTTTTTTTTTTTTTTTTTTGTGGTTTCTTTTTTGTTGTTGTTGTTTTGGGGGCGTACCCGGCAGTGCTCAAGGGTTACTCCTGGTTCTGCGCTCAGGAATCACCACTGGCAGGCTTGGGTGACCATACAGGATGCCAAGGATCAAACCCAGGTTAGCTCAGTGCAAGGCAAATGCCCCACCATTGTACTATTGCTCCAGCCTTTAGAAATTTTACTTCTAAGGTGTTTTCTAGAAGTGGGATTATTGGCTTGAAGGTAACATTCTCACCTCAATACATGTGCCCCCAGATTTCCATTGGGGGAGGATGGAGTATGTGGTTGAGTTGGAATTGAGGGACTAAGAAAGAGCTTGCCAGCCTGATGCCAGGTTTGCATTCAGGAGGCTTGGTTTATTTTATCCCTGAGCATAGCTGAGATCTAACTAAAGTCCCAATACCCCAGCGCCCCAAATAAAATATTAAGAGGGGGTGGATCAATACATAGCCCAGTGGGTAGGGCATTTGCCTTGCTCACAGCTGATCAGGGTTCAATTCCTGGCATCCCATATGGTCTCCCAAGCCCTGCCAGGACCAATTCCTGAGTGCAGTGCTAGGAGCAACCCCCAAGCATCACCAAGTTTGACCCCCCCCCCAAACAAAAATAAAACAAATAAATTTTATGGAATTGTATGTGTTTCTCCCCAAATAAATTTTCGTTTTGTTGTAGAACTGGTTTTGCTCAGGGGTTACTCCTGGCAGGCTTGTGGGACCATATGGGATGCTGGGGGTCAAACTCGGGTAAGCTGTGTACCAGACAAATGCCCTACGGGCTGTGCTAGGCTGTGCTGTCACTTCAGCCCACTTTGTTTTGTTTTTGGATCACACTCATCGGTGCTCAGGGTTTACTCCTGACTTCTCAGGGATCACTTTGGTGGGCTTGTGAGATCAATGGGACGCCAGGTCTTAAACCTAGGTTGGCCGCATGCAAGGCAAATATCCTACCTGCTGTACAATTGCTCTGGCCCCTAAACAAAAACATTTTTTTTTGTTTGTTTGTTTTGTTTTTGATTTTGGGACCATACCCAGCAGTGCTCGGGGGTTACTCCTGGCTCTGCACTCAGAAATTACTCCTGGTAGGGGGCCGGAGTGATAGCACAGTGGAAGGGCATTTGCCTTGTATGTGGCTGACTCTGGATGGACCCAGATTTGATTCCCGGCATCCCATATGGTCCCCCAAGCCTGCCAGGAGCGATTTCTGAGCGCAGAGCCAGGAGTAACCCCTGAGCGCTGCCAGTTGTGGCCAAAAAATAAATAAATAAATAAATACAAAAACAAGGGGACCGTACAGTTTTGGGGATTGAACTGGGACCTCCTGCATGCAAAGCATATGCTCATCTCGTTGAGGAATATCCTTGGCCCTTCTTTTTTCTTTCCCTTCCCTTCCCTTCCCTTCCCTTCCCTTCCCTTCCCTTCCCTTCCCTTCCCTTCCCTTCCCTTCCCTTCCCTTCCCTTCCCTTCCCTTCCCTTCCCTTCCTTCCCCTTCCCTTCCCTTCCTTTCCCTTCCCTTCCTTCCCTTCCCTTCCCTTCCCTTCCTTCCCTTCCCCCTCCCTTCCCTTCCCTTCCCCCTTCCCTTCCTTTCCCTTCCCCTTCCCTTCACTTCCCCTTTCCTTTCCCCTTCCCCCTTCCCTTCCTCTTCCCCCTTCCCTTCTCTTCCCTTCCCTTCCCTTTCCCTTCCCTTTCCCTTCCCTTCCCTTCCCTTCCCCTTTCCCCCTTCCCCTTTCCCCCTTTTCTTCTCTTTCCCTTCCTTTCCCCTCCCCCTTCCCCTTCCCTTCCCCCATTCCCCCTTCCTTTCCCCCTTTTCCCTTCCCCCTTACTCCTTCTCCCTTCCCTTCCCTTCCCTCCCCCTTCCCCTTTCCCTTCCTTTCCCTTCCCCTTCCCTTCCCTTCCCTTCCCTTCCCTTCCCTTCCCTTCCCCCTTCCCCTTTCCCTTCCCTTCCCTTCCCTTCCCTTCCCTGCCCTTCCCTTCCTTTCCCTTTCCCTTTCTCTTTCCCCTTCCCTTCCCTTCCCTTCCCTTCCCTTCCCTTCCCTTCCTTCCCTTCCCTTCCCTTCCCTTCCCTTCCCTTCCCTTCCCTTCCCTTCCCTTCCCTTCCCTTCCCTTTTCTTCCCATCCTTTCCCTTCCCTTCCCATCCTTTCCCTTCCCTTCCCCTTTTCCCCTTCTCCTTCCCCCTTTCTTCTCTTTCCCTTCCTTTCCCCTCCCCCTTCCCTTTCCCCTTCCCTTCCCCCTTCCCTTCCTTTCCCCCTTCCCTTCCCCCATTCCCCCTTCCTTTCCCCCTTTTCCCTTCCCCCTTACTCCTTCCCCTTCCCTCCCCTCCCCTCCCCTCCCTTCCCTCCCCTCCCCTCCCTTCCCTTCCCTCCCCTCCCCTCCCCTTCCTTCCCTTCCCTTCCCACACCTGGTGGCACTCGGGTTACTCCTGGTTCTGCCCTCAGAAATTGCTCCTGGTATGCACGGAGGACCATATGGAATGCTGGGAATCGAACTTAGGTCAGTTGCATTTAAGGCAAATAAATGCCTTACCACTGTGCTATCGCTCCAGTCCCCATCTCATCTTTTCTCGTCTATCTTTTCTTTTTTCTTTCATTTTTGCTTATTTGTGTTTGTGTTTGTGTTTTTGTTTTTGTTTTTGTTTTTTGTTTTGTTTTGTTTTTGGGCCATACCCGGCGGCTCAGGGGTTACTCCTGGCTGTCTGCTCAGAAATAGCTCCTGGCAGGCACGGGGGACCATATGGGACACCGGGATTCGAACCAACCACCTTTGGTCCTGGATTGGCTGCTTGCAAGGCAAACCCCGCTGTGCTATCTCTCCGGGCCCTTATTTGTGTTTTTTTGGGGTACACCTGGCAGTGCTCAGGGTTTACACCTAGCCCTGCATTTAGGGATCACTCCTAGTTGGCTTAGGGACCAAGCATATGGGATGCTGGAGATTGAATTCAGGTAGAATGCATGCAAAGTGAGTGCCCTACCTGCAGTACTCTGGACCCTGGCCCTTCCTCTTTTCTTTATTAATTTTTTAAAATTAAATAACCAGATACAGAGTTGAAAACTGTTGGTAGTTGAGTTTCCAACAATGTATAAACTTATGAATAAACTGTGTGACTCATGATGAATCATTGCGTACTAATATACTATCTAAACATTAAAGGTATTTCTAAAATATTTGATGGTAGATTATGATTAAGACATTACCTACAGGGGCCAGAGTATGGCGCAAGTGGTAGGGCATTTGGACGGACCACGGTTCAATCCCCTGGTGTCCAGTATGGTCCCCCAAGCCAGGAGCCATTTCTGAGCGCATATCCAGGAGTAACCCCTGAGACTCACTGGGTGTGGCCCAAAAAGAAAAAAAAAAAAAAAAAGACATTACTTACAAAAAAATCTTATTCATTCCTCTTTTTTTAAATTTATTTATTTAAATTTATTTAAAGAAATGCATCAATAGTTGACATATTTGATTATAATACATTTGTTTCAAGATAAGTGAAAGCAAAGTTATTTTAAAAAAATAAAAGTGGGGCCAGAGAGATAGTGCAGTGGTAGGGTGTTTGCCTTGCAAGCCAGAACCTACAGTGGTTCGAATCCCGGTATCCCATATGGTCCACCGTGCCTGCCTCATATTTCTGAGGGCGAGCCAGGAGTAACCCCTGAGCGCTGCTGGGGCTGGCCCACCTCCCCCAAAATAAAAGAAAGTGGGACCCGAGCGATAGCACAGAGGTAAGCCATTTTGCCTTGCATGCAACCAACACAGGATGGACAGTGGTTTTAATCCCAGCATCCCATATGGTCCCCCGAACCTACCATGGATGATTTCTGAGCACAGAGCCAGGAGTAACTCCTGAGCTGAGCGCCACCAGGTGGAACCCCCCAAAAAAAAAACCAAAACAAAAAGAAAGATGGGGCTCGGAGTGATAGCACAGCAGTAGGGTGTTTGCCTTGAATGTGGCCGACCCAGGACAGGCCTGGTTTGATGGCTGGCATTCCATATGGTCCCCTGAGCTTGCCAGGAGCGATTTCTGAGCACATGGCCAGGAGTATCTCCTGAACGCCACCAGGTGTGCCGCGCCCCCCCCCCCCCCAAAAAAAAAAAAAAGCCCTGGGGTGAAATCAATCCCAAAACTGGCTTACCTGAAATTTGGTCAAATTGGTGTCCCCGAAAGGAATCATAGAGGTTCAGTGATTTGAGGCAGGGCCATCAGGAAAATGGTGATTCTGGGTCATGGAGACAGCAGGTGTGTCATGCTTCTTTTTTAAGGCAGTTCCAACATTTCCCTGATGCTCATTGTGTATTATTTTCCTCCTCTTGTGTGTACAAGCAAGAGGGTTTTATGGTTTCTTTTTCTTTCTTCCTTTCTTTTTATATTTTCATTTTTGTTTTTTGTTTTTGTTTTTGTTTTTGGGCCACACCCGGCATTGCTCAGGGGTTACTCCTGGCTGTCTGCTCAGAAATAGCTCCTGGCAGGCACGGGGGACCATATGGGACACCGGGATTCGAACCAACCACCTTTGGTCCTGGATCGGCTGCTTGCAAGGCAAACGCAGCTGTGCTATCTCTCCGGGCCCATATTTTCATTTTTGGGCCTCATTGTGCATGGCAGACTCAGAGGACCCTCTGTGCTATTGGGGATCGAACCAGAGTCAGTGGCATGCAAGGCAATCAACCTAACCTACTGCACATTCTTTTCAGCCCACTATGATATCTTTTTAGAGTGCTGGGGATTGGACCTGGCCTGACTCATACATTCAAGTGCTCTGCTACTGAGCCATATCCTTGGCACTATAATTTCCCCTTTGAATGCTTCATGAACTTGCATGTCATCTTTGTGCCCTCCTAAGCTTTGCATGTGCCAGTTTTGGTATATGTGCTGCTAAAACCAGAACAGGTTTTTCTTCTTCTTTTTATTTTATTTTATTTTCATTTTTTGCTTTTTGGGCCATACCCAGTGGCGCTCAGGGTTACTTCAGGCTCTGGGCTCAGAGATCTTTCCTTTTAGGGTTCAGAAAACCATATGGGGTGCTGGTGATTGAACCCAGGTTGCCATGTGCAAGGCAAGAGCTCTAGGCTCTTTACTATTCCTATTTAAAAAAATTTTTTTTGTGTGTGTTTTGGGCCACACCCAGTGACGCTCAGGGGTTACTCCAGGCTATGTGCTCAGAAATTGCTCCTGGCTCGGGGGACCATATGGGACACTGGAAATCAAACTGCAGTTCATCCTGGGTCAGCTGACTGCAAGGCAAATGCTCTACTGCTGCGCTATTGCTCCGGCCTCCCTATTTAAAATTTTTAGAAATTTAATTCTTAAAAGTATTTTGGTTTTAGGGCTGGAGCAATAGCACAGCAGGTAGCTCATTTGCCCTGCATACAGCCAATACAGATTTGATACCTGGTGGTGTTCAGTGGTTATTTGGCTCTGCACTCAGCAATCACTCCAAGTGGAGTTCAGGGGACTGACTGTATGGGATGCTGGAAGTCAAACCCAGGATAGCTACTTTCAAGGCAAGCACTGTACTTACTGTATTATCTCTCTGGCTCCTATTTATTTATTTTAAATGTGTTTTTTGGGGCTGTATCTGGTGATGCTCAGGGCTTACTCCTGGTTCTGTGCTCAGGAGTCATTTCTGGCGGTGCTCAGGGGACTCTCTGGGTGCTGGGAATGGAACCCAGTTCAGTCCTGTTTAAGGCAAGTATGCCTTCCCCATTTTCCTGTCTCTATGCAACCCTTTTCTCCCCCATTTTGCTGGATTATATCTCATGATTATCAAGGGCTGGGCTTCTTGGAAGCATGTACTCAGAACTTGGCCTCTGTCCTTTAGCCAGAAGAGACTGAAACTAGTCCACCTGGGTTTATCTTTGCTTTGCCTGGATTGGGTACCCAGGAAACATTGCTGAATGAGTGACAGCAGGAGAGATGTGAGGCATTGAACCCCACCCTTTGCCTGTTTTGCTGTGGCTTGTAGGTCTGGGGGCCAGTGACAGCAAGCCCAAGAAGCCGCTCCTGCCAATATCGACACACACACACATCTTCCTCCCTCCTTCCCTCCCTCCCTCCCTCCCTCCTTCCTTCATTCCTTCCTTCCTTCCTTCCTTCCTTCCTTCCTTCCTTCCTTCCTTCCTTCCTTCCTTCCTTCCTTCCTTCCTTCCTTCCTTCCTTCCTTCCTTCCTTCCTTCCTTTATTGTTATATGTGCTACTATCTTTCTTTCTCTCTCTCTCTTTTTCTTTTTTTGCTGGGGACATACCTGGCTGTGCTCAGTACTTCTGGCTCTTCACTCAGGAATGCACTCCTGGTGGTGCATGGGGAACCCTATGGGCTGCTGGGGAATGAAACTGGGTCTGCTACCTGCAAGGCAAGCACTCTCTCCTCACTGTACTATCACTTCAGTCCCATTTATTTTCTGTTTTTGGGAGGCCACACCTGACCATACTCAGGTTACTCCTGGCTCTGCTTGCGGGAGTTTCCCTGGTGGTGTTCTGGGAACAGTTTGGGATGTGGAGGATTGAATCCAGGTTGCTTCATGCAAGGGCATCAGGCCTTACCTGCTCTACTACCTTTGGCCCCTCTTCCTCCCTCCCACCTTATTTCCTTTATTTCCATCCTTCTTTCTTTCCCTTCTTCCTTTCCTTCCCTCCCTCTTTCCTTCTTTCTTTTCCTCCTCCCTTCCCTCCTTTCTTCCCTTCTTCCTTCCTTCCTTTCCATCCTTCCTTCCCTTCCTTTCCTCTTCTCTCATTTCCCTTCCACACACTCTGTTCCAGATCACTTGGTGGGGATCTAGGGGACCCTATGTGGTATGGGGGATTGAATTAGGATCAGTTGTGTGCGGGTAAAGTGCCTTAACCCTGTACTGTCTTTCCCAACCACTTCAAAAACTTCAAATTAGTAGACAGGAGGTATCATGGGCCATGAGGTATCCCAGTGAGACTCTAGTCTTCTTTTTTTCACTTTGCCTGCTGACTCTGGTAAGACCAGGGGAGACCAGGGAGAGGGACTTTGGACAACTTAGGGAATTGCCAGACAGGGTCATTTCTACCCTGTCCTCCTGTATGTCCCTTAGTCTTCAGTTTTCTGGCTGTAAACTTCAAAAGTTTAGAGCAAGGGGGAAATAGAGCACATACTTTGCACACCAGTGTCCTTGATTCAGTCCCTGATATTGATGGTCCCTAAGCTCTGCTGAGTGTGATCCCAAAACAAAACAAGAAAAAACTGGAAGTGTGAGAAAAGAATTTCTTTTGTTTTTCAGTGGGCTAGAGTGGGTGGTACTGTTTAGGGTCACACCATCAGTGCTTAGGGGCTGTTTTCTGAGTTGTTCAGACTTTTTGCTCAAGGATTCTTTCTTTTGTTTTTTCAAGGATTATTTCTTGTGCTCAGGGGAATATGTTACCCAGAATCAAACCTAGGCCTCCTTCATGCAAAGCTTCTGCTCCAATCTATTGAGTCATTAGAAAAAAATATTTATTTTGGTTTGTTTTGGCCCACACCCTGCAGTACCCTGCTCTTACTCCTAGCTCTGTGCTCAGGGATCACTTTTGGTAGTACTCTGGGGACCTTTTGCCTTTTTTTTTTTTTTTTTTGGTTTTTGATTTTTGGGCCACACCTGGTGACATTCAGGGGTTATACATGGCTTTGTGCTGAGAAATTGCCCTTGGCCTGGGGGACCATATGGGACACGGGGATATTGAATCTTGGTTCGTCCTAGTTCAGTCTCGTGCAAGGCACATGACCTACCATTGCACCACCACTCTGGCCCCTGTAGACCTTTTGTGTACCAGTGATTACGCCAGAGCAATTATGTTCAAAGAAAACACCTTAAGCCCTGTACTATTTCTCCTACCTTGTAAACTCCTGTACTATTGGACCAGAGAAATATCACAGTGGGGAGATCGCTTGTTTACATGTGGCCAACCTGGATCCAATCATAGGCATTCCATATGGTCCCCTGAGCCTGCCAGAAATGACCCCTGAGCATAGATTCAGGAGTAATACCTGAGCACTACTGGTATGACCAAAGGGGGAAAAAAAAAAAACAAAAACCCAACCTTCTGTACTATTTTTTCAACCCACCAAAAAAAAAAAAAAAAAAAAAAAGATCTTTAAAGATTTTATGACAGTTGAAGGCCAGAGCAATAGCAGTGAGTAGGCCATTTACCTTGCACACAGCTGACCCGGGTTCAATTCCCAGCATCCCTTATGGTCCTCCAAACCTGCCAGGAATAACTTGCTTATACAATGACCAGGCTTCAGTCTCTGGCATCAACACCCCTGGCATCCCTAAGCATTGCCAGATGTGGCATCTGTAACAGTGCAAAAGAATACATTTTTCAAAACTGACTTATAGAGAGAAAACTGAGAAGGAATCATTGAGGTGCTGAATCTGTCTTACCTCAGGCTCAGGAATTGTTCCTGGCAGGTTCGGGGGACCATATGGGATGCTAGGGATCAATCCCGGGTCTGTCCTGAGTTGTCCACATGCAAGCAAATGCCCTACTGCTGTGCTATCACTCCAGCCCAGGGATCATTCTTTCAGTTTTTTGCTTCTTGGGCCAAATTGGAGGTGCTCAGGCTCTGCACTCAGAGCTCACTCCTGATGCTGCTTGGGGGTGTTAGGGATGAACACAACCCAGGTTGGCCACGTGCAAGGCAAGCACTCTCCCCCTCAACTCCCTCTCCAACCCTCAGAAGAATCTTGTCCCATTCAGAATGGGCAGTGTGGTGGGCAGTGTGGCTAAGAGGATTTCTGCAGGGTAGGAGGTGAAGAAACTTTTCTCTGAGTCCCCTGTGTCTTCAGTGGCCATGGTCAGTGGGTTGGTGGTCAGTCAGAGGCAGCTGGGCACTGGTGCTATGTGTTTTTGAGGTCTTATCTCCCCTTGGATTCCAGAGCAGCTCTCGCATCTATGCCCTAAGGAGTGTCCACACATTGTCTTTCAAGCCATCTCGGGGCCTCTGGCTGCAGCCACTGCGTCCATCCTCACCAATCCTATGGACGTCATTCGTACCCGAGTGCAGGTAAGAGAGGCCTCCCACATGTCCCCCACACTTCCCACACTCCTCATGTGTCCCCTCCAACTCCTCCCACATGTGTCCCCATTCTGCTTTTTATGGGGGGGGGACACATTCTGTGGCACTCAGGGGTTACTCCTGGCTCTGTGCTCAGAAATCACCCCTGGCGGGTTTGGGGGACCATTGGGAATGCCAGGAATCAAACCACCATATGTCCTGGGTTGGCCACGTGTAAGGCAAATGCCCTACCACTGTGCTATCTCTCCGGCCCCATCAGAGGAGAGCCTGAGCAATAGCACAATGGTAGGGCATTTGCCTTGCATTTCGCCATCCATGTGGTCCCTGAGCCTGCCAGGAATGATTTCTCTTTTAGCTTCTTTTTGCTTTTTTGGGCCACACCGGTGATACTCAAAGGTTACTCTTGGGTATGTGCTCAGAAATTGCTCCTGGCTTGGGGGATCGAATTGTGTTCCGTCCTAGGCTAGTGAGTGCAAGGCAGATGCTTTACAGCTCGCATTACCACTCTGGCCCTTTTTTTTTTTTTTTTTTTTGCTTTTTGTTTTTGGGCCACACCCAGCTGTACTCGGGGTACTCCTGGCTTTCCACTCAGAAATCACTTCTGGCAGGCGTGGGGGACTGTATGGGAGTGCAGGAATTGAACTCAAATCTGTCCCGGGTTGGCTGCTTGCAAGGCAAACAGCCTTCCACTATGCTATTGCTTCGACCCCTCATTCTGCTTTTTTTTTTTTTTTTTTTTTTTTTGTGTTTTTTGGGTCACACCCGGCAGTGCTCAGGGGTTATTCCTGGCTCCAGGCTCAGAAATTGCTCCTGGCAGGCACGGGGGACCATATGGGGCGCCGGGATTCAAACCGATGACCTCCTGCATGAAAGGCAAACACCTTACCTCCATGCTATCTCTCCGGCCCCTCATTCTGCTTTTATGTATTTCCCACATTGCTTCCAAGTAAGCCATGAGAAGCCAGAATTCAGAGTCCTGATGCTCTATTCTAGCCATTTCTGCAGCTTGAGCAAACCCTTTACTGAAGTGTTCCTCAGACAGATAGTTCCTTTTTGGGCTGAAGCAATAGCACAGTGAATACGGTCTTGCACATGGCCAACCTGGGTTCAGTCCCTGACACCCTATATGGTTCCCCAAACTTTCCAGGACTCAGTAGAGTGCAGAGCCAGGTGTGGCCCCAAAACAAGATGATCCATAGCACTACAAAAAAAAAAAAAGGCAAAGAAAAATTAATAAGTAATCACATAGACTCCGGAAATCCTAATCTCATTGGGAAAGCTACTTAAAGGGATAGAATATAGGCTTTGCATGCAGGATCCAGGGATCAGTTCCACTACTGCAAGGAACAGCTACAAGCTCTTCCAGGTATTGTTTAAAAAACTTGAATCAAAGAATCTAAAAAGATTTCCAGGAGAGGGCCTGAGTAATATATTATAGTGGGTAGGGCAGTTGCCTTGCACGCAGCAAATTTGGGTTCAATCCCCAGCACCCTGTATGGTTTCCCCAAACTCATTAGGAGTGATCCCTGATTGCTGAAACCTGACCATTACTTGGTGTTGCCCAAAAACAAAAACATTTCCAGGAGAATGGGATGATTGGATTATGAGGAGGAGCAGGAAGATGGAAAGCTTTAACAGGTTGGGATGAGGGGCAATTTTTTTTTTTTTTTTTGGTTTGGGGGGGACTTATACCTGGTGGTACTCAGGGGTTACTCCTGACTCTGAGCTCAGAAATCGCTCCTGGCAGGCTCAGGAGACCATATGGGATACTGGGATTCGAACCACCATCAATCCTGGGTCAGCTGTATGCAAGGCAAATGCCCTACCCACTGCTATCACTCTGGCCCCAATAGTGAGAGCTTATTTTTTTTTGTTTGGGGGCCATACTCAGCAGTGCTCAGGACTGTCTCCTGGTTCTATACTCAGGGGTCACTCCTCCGAGGGCTCAAGGGATATAGGAAAATATATGGGATATAGGGAATCAAAACCAGGTCGTCTACATACAAAGCAAATATCCTGTCCACTGTAGTATCACTCTGGCCCCTTAATATTTTAATGTTTGGAGAGGTATGTATTTGGACTTTTGCGTGTGGTGTTGGGGATTGAACCTGCGTGTCACACTTGCAAGCCAGGTGCTCTCTGCCATCTTCCCAGATCTTTTGGGAAGGTTACTTGAGTCTAGCTCAAAGTACTTAGTTCAAGACTCCTGGCTCCCCAGCTTCTCTGAGGAGAGACATAGGAAATTTATCTGAGGTTCTAGTAGAAAGACAAATGCGTTAAACAAAACCTTATCTGTTCATTCATCCATCATGACGCTTTTGGAAAAGTAGTGGGAAATAAAGATAGGCAGGTGTTTAGCTGCCAGCTAGTTTACTGTATGTGAAAAGCATAATATATGTTGACACAAATAACGACTATACCAGATGGACTGAGAGGAGTTATAAGAACAACAATCGTGGGCTAATGGATGGAAAGGGGACAGGATACTTCCCTCCTAAAATAGAATAGAATAAAGGGGCTGGAGCGGTGGCGCAGCAGTAGGGCATTTGCCTTGTAAGTGGCTGACCTAGGACAAACCGAGGTTCGATCCCCCAGTGTCCCATATGGTCCCTCCCCCAAGCCAGAAGTGATTTCTGAATACAGAGCCAGGAGTAACCCCTGAGTATCACCGGGTGTGCACCCCCCCCCCCAAAAAAAAAAAAGAATAGAATAAAAAACTTTCAGGTGGCTGAAGGGATAGTACAGTGGTAGGGCATGTGCCTTTGCACGTGACCAAAAACAGGACGGACCCCGGTTCGATTCCCGGCATCCCATATGGTCCCCCGAGCCTGCCAGGAGAAACCCTTGAGTGACACCATGTGTCACACACACACACACACAACTTTCAGCTTGATCTTAAAGCATGATGGATTTGAAGAGATGTATGGGAACAGTATGAGGGAAGTAATAACAGCAATAGTACAGTATTTGTCTTGTATGCAGCCCACCTGGGTCTGATCCCTGACACCTACATGGTTACCCAAGCACGAGAGGAATAATTTCTGAGTGTAGAGCCAGGAGTAACCCCTGAGTGCCAGCAGGTGTGGCCAAAAAGAAAAAAAAAAAAAGAAAGAAAAAACCTCTTGGGGCCCGGAGAGATAGCACAGCTGCGTTTGCCTTGCAAGCAGCCGATCCAGGACCAAAGGTGGTTGGTTCGAATCCCGGTGTCCCATATGGTCCCCCGTGCCTGCCAGGAGCTATTTCTGAGCAGACAGCCAGGAGGAACCCCTGAGCACCACTGGGTGTGGCCCAAAAACAAAACAAACAAAAAAATACAAACCTCTTTTTGATTTTTTTTTTTTTTTTTTTTGGTGGTTCACACCTGGCAGCGCTCAGGGATACTCCTGGCTTTACACTCAGAAATCGTCCCCAGCAGGCTCGGGGGGACCATATTGGGATGCTGGGACTCGAACCACCGTCCTTCTGCATGCAAGGCAAACGCCCCATCTTCATGCTATAAACACCCCACCTCCATGCTATCTTTCCAGCCCTTTTGTTTTTTTGTTTGTTTGTTTTTGAGTAACACCTGGAGTCACTCAGGTTACTCCTGGCTCTGAGCTCAGAAGTCGCTCCTGGCAGGCACGGGGAACCATATGGGACTCTGGGATTTGAACCACTTCTGTTTGAATCAGCTGTGTAAAAGGCAAATGTCCTACCACTGTTCTTTCTGGCCCCTTTTTCTGTTTTGTTGCTGTTTTTTTACTCCAGTTTCTTGATTTGTCTCTCTGGGCCTCTTACTTGAGCAAACAGGCATGACGAATGGAATAGATTCCCCATAGTTTTGCTGTTAGCAGGTCTGGAAGCCTGAGTTTCCAGCCCAGGCATGTGTCAGCCAGGACTATACTCAGCCACTGCTGCTGAACTGGCTCTCAGCAGATGGTCCGGCATCCTGGCTGGTTCTCACCACAGCAGTTTCAGGTGGAGGGAGGGTGTGCAGAGAAGCTCTGAGCTGACCTTATGGTGCCTTTTTTCAGGTGGAGGGCAAGAACTCCATCATCTTGACCTTCAGGCAGCTGATGGCCGAAGAGGGGCCATGGGGCCTTATGAAGGGCCTCTCTGCCAGAATCATCTCAGCCACACCCTCCACCATTGTCATCGTGGTGGGCTATGAAAGCCTCAAGAAACTCAGCCTCCGCCCCGAGCTGGTAGACTCAAGGCACTGGTAACTGTGGGGAGAAGTCTGCTGGTTCCCACACTACACGGGTTGGGGCAGATGGAGGAACACCTCTCTCCTCATGTCCCCTTCCCAACTTCCACTCTCAGCCCTATCCTGGGCTGGGTGGCCTGTCTGGGACAGTGACAGAGATTTGAGACTGCTCTTGCTGAAGACGCCCCACACTGGATCCCTGCCCCCACCATTTTGAATTTTCTTGCCAGACTCCTTCACTTAGTTCAGACTAAGGAGATCAGATCCACATGATTCTCTAGTCCCCTGTCCGGCTTGCTTCGTGGTTTCTGCCTCTGCCTGTGTCCTGAGAGCTGTACATAGAGCTTGTCAAGTGTCCTGCTACTGCCTCCAGGGCTGGCTGCAGCCCCATCCTGAGCTTGCAGTCTCACCTCTCCGACTGGCTTCACCTGGACCGAGGTGCCCACCCGACTCTGCCGAGTCATGCCATTGGGAACAGGTGGCAGGCGCTGTTGTTCAGGGGGGCAAGGGGTAGGAGCCGCACAAACCAACCATTCTGCCCCCTTATCCTCTTTCTAGATTTTTAGCTTGGGGAGAAAAGTGGATGCTCTATTGTGTGTATGTTTGTTTATCACCTGTGAACCAGACTACTCGTCATTTCCTGCTCCATCCTCAGTCTTATAGTCAGACGTGGAAAAATATAGGTGGGCCATAAGCCCACTTCTTTGGTCTTCCTATGTCAACCCTGTTGGCTCCATAGTCCTAGAAGAGTAGCTGCCGTTGGCTTCCCGGCCCAGATTCCATAGATGAGACTACCTGGAACCTGTTGGACTCAGAGAACAGTGAAAGTCAGGTTGAGAAAGAAGGTGAACTGGAAAGTAACAGAAGAGGGTCCATGCACTGGAATGCATGTCCCCAAGCTTAGGGTCTGAGCAGACGCTCATCACAGCGCGAGGACACCCCAGCCTTTGGACTCCAGGAAACACCCCTTTCCTCAGGAAACACCCCTTTCCTCTAAGGAATGGGAGGTGCCCATCCCCTGGAGGGATGCCTGGAAGAGAGCTGAGGGTCCTCGAGAAGCCACACGACACAGGACCACCGCGTTCACCAGCGTCATACTGCCGAAGTCCTCTGCTAAAGAGCATGGGGTCCAGATGAAGAGCCTCTCCCCCAAGCCTGTGTTGTGGGGAGAAGTGGCCAACTAGTGGAGTCGCAGGCATGGCAAACCCCGATATCCAGGCCTAATCGATCTTTCCAGTCTAATTGGTCCCAGCCTCTGGGGAAGGCCGTGGTGCCAATGTGAAAGGTGCTCAGCTCCCCGAAGCCTTGATTCTTCCTGCGGTCGCCCTCATTCTGTCAGGCAGAGATGCTGAAAACCTTTCTCTGCCTTTTTACCACTTCCATGGCTCCTTCAGGTCGGTCCTGCATCTTTGAGAGTCATCTTTTCCCTTTCCCTCATTTTGTTCTTGCACTTTATGAAAATCCTCCCATCGTTCTCCATAAATGCTCAGCCAAAGGGTTATTCCTTCAGATCATTCTGAATCTTCCTGTGCCCTCAAGAATCTTCCTCCCCTGTCAAGAAGCCTCCTGTACCTGGGTCCCATCCCTCCCAACCCCACATCTCCTGCTCGGCCTGTGAGAGCAGGATCGTCTCAGAGCATGGGACCACGGGTTGGGGGGGCGAGGTGAGGCAGGAAAGGTCCAGAGGATAGTTGGGGAGGTTCCCCCCAGACTGTGCTCTTGGATATAGTATTACCCAGCTTTCCGCTCCACATTTCTCCCATCTCTCGATTTTTCCATTTTACCAGGACCATAGGTCGCACCAGCTGGAATTTTTAGCCAAAATTTGAGGATTTGGGGGGAGTATTGATTGGTGGGCCAAGGAAAGGAACAATTAATTGATGCATTAATGCAATTAATAAACCTTGAGTAAAGTGGATTCGTGACTAGTAACAGCGAACTTTCACTGTCGGCACTGTGAGAAGTCTGAAAATGTAATGAATTAAAAGTTTTTATTGAGTCCCTGAGCTTTGCTTTATGTATTTGTTTTGTTTTGGGTCAGACCTGGCAGTGCTCAGGGGTTCCTCCTGGCTCTATGCTCAGAAATCGCTCCTGGCAGGCTCGGGGGACCACATGGGATGTCGGGATTCGAACCACCGTCCTGCATGCAAGGCAAACTCCCTGCCTAGCCTATTCTATCTCTCCGGACCCTCCCGTCCCGTTACCAAGAAAACCGCTCGCGGAGTCTCCTGACTTCCGGCTTCCGGCAGTTGCCCCGCCCCAGTGATTGACACTCCATTGCGACCAATCAGAGGCCGCCGGCTCCCGGGAACGGGCCTATCCGGTACTTCCAGGGGCGGGGCGGGGCGATCCGGCCGGCGGGATTTGGCGGTTCAACTTCAACATGGCTGAAGCGAGCAGCGTTGGTGCGGATGGCTGCTGTGAGGTAAAAAGTCCCCAGGATTCATCCCTGGAACCTGGAGCCGCCGGCCCAGCTCTCTCGAGGGTGAAGCTCCTGGATACCATGGTGGACACTTTCCTTAAGAAGCTCGTCGCCGCCGGGAGGTAAAGGTGGAGGGAGACGGTGTGATGGATGAAATTTCACAGTTGGTGAAGGTGGGCCAGGCAGGTTTTTCCCGCCAAAAATCTGAGTCTCGCGAGATCTGAAGGGAAGGTGGGGGGGCGGGAATTGGCTTGGTCACGTGACCCTGCGGACTGTCTAGTTCTCCTCGGGTTTGGCACGTGACCTCGAACATTCAAGTTAAAAGAATTCCTAGAGGGAGGGGCCAGAGTGGTTGCGCAGGGGGACCTGGGTTCGATCCCTGGTGTCCCATATGGTCCACACAAACCAGGAGCGATTTCTGAGTGCATTAGCCAGGGGTCTTCAAACTACGGCCCGCGGGCCACATATTGTATTTATTCTCATTTTGTTTCTTCACTTCTAAATAAGATATATGCAGTGTGCATAGAAATTTGTTCATAATTTTTGTTTTTACTATAATCTGGCCCTCCAACAGTCTGAAGGACTTGAACTGGCCCCTTGTTTAAAAACTTTGAGGACCCCTGCCTGAGAGTCACCAGGTGTGGCCCAAAAAGATTAAAAAAAAAATCGCTCCTTGGGGGGGGCATCATGGGATGCTGGGAATTGAATCTGGGTCCCTGTGGGTCAGCCACATGCAAGGCAAACGCCTTACCATTGTGCTATATAGCTCCAGCCCCTCAGGTTCTATTCTTGGCATCCCATATGGTCCCCCAAGACTGCTAGGAGTAACATCTAAGCTCAGTGGCAGGAATAACCTCTGAGCACTGCCGGGTGTGGGCCCCCCCCCAAAAAAAAATGGAGATAGAAAACAAACCAAAAAGAAAAATACAGGAGCTGGAGCTGTGGCACAGGCGGTAGGCCTGGTATGTACCTAACCCAGGATGGACAGCAATTCTATCCCCGCCCCCCCCCCCCGCCCCGTGTCCTATATGGTCCCCCCAAGCCAGGAGCGATTTCTGAGCACATAGCCAGGAGTAACCCCTGAGTGTCACTGGGTGTGGCCCAAAAAGTTAAAAAAAAATAAAGGAGAAGAAGAATTAGATGGTGATCCCAATCTACCCATTTTCATGACTCACAGCAACACAATACCCCAGCTCGGATGGCTCTGAGGATTCACTTTTGGGGAGTGCATGAATACACATGGGCTCCTAGAAGCAGGGTCTACTCCAGGAGAGCATGGGGTGACCCGCTACTTCACCCCGAGGGGAAAGTGCAGGACGACAATAATAACAACGCTTTCTTTTTTTGTTTTTGTTTTGGGGCCACACCCAGTGACGCTCAGGGGTTACTCCTGGCTGTGGCTATGTGCTCAGAAATCACTCCTGGCTTGGGTGCCATATGGAACGCCAGGGATGGAACTGAGGTTCGTCCTAGGTCCTAGGTTCGAGCAAGGCAAATGACCTACCACTTGTGCTACTGCTCCAGCCTCACACTTTCTTCCTTGACTATGTCTGGCACTGAGATCCTAGGAAGGTTTCCTCCCCACCCCACATAGCACTCACCGCACGGTGGTGTGGAAAGGCTTTGGAAAACACCAGCAACGTCTCCTGATCACAGCATTTCTACTTGCCCCTATGGCCCACTACCTGTTTTTCTTGAACTCACCAAGACTCCCAGTCTCTTTCCCTCCAAGTTTTAATTTATTTGGGTTTGGGCCACAGAGGGCTACTCCAGCTCTGGGCCTCGTGAATACCTGTGCTCCAGTCCATTGAGCTCTCTCTTTCCCACCAGTTAGTTCCTTGTGCCTGGTGTCCCATTCCTTCACGGACCTTATGAACCACCTTGCTCACGAATTCACTCAACAGTTATTTGGGGGTGTGTGTGTGTATGTGTGTGTGTGTGTGTTTTTCTCCCTTGGCTTTTGAACCACATAGAGCTGCGATGGCGAACCTATGGCATGCATGCCAGCTGTGGCATGTGAAGGCCTTGCAGCTGGCATGCGGGAAGGTCCGCAATTAATAAATTTATAAAATTTATAAAGAGTTTTTAGATACTAAAATCTTGTTATTAAGGTTTAATTGATGTGCTGGCACTTTTGAGGAAATTCTTAGGTTTTGTGCGGCAGTTTGGGCACTGGGCTCAAAAAGGTTAGCCATACTGACAGAGAGGGTAACTCCTGATTGGTTGTGCCCAGACTGCTGCAGAGGAACTATGTGATGGTGGGGATCGAACCTGAACTTCTTGTATTCATTCATCCTTTTTTGCCATTTCTCTGGTCCTCAATAGGTCTTTGAGTACTAATTCTGTGCCTGGTACTTTTAGATACAGGAATGCTATAAAACAGACAAGATTCTGACCTGGAGCTTCCATTCCGTGGGTAGAGATAAGTGATAAACTCAATAATGAGAATTTGGAAAGAATCAACAGGTAATGTAATAGCAACATGTGTAAAAGCAACGTGCTAGGATAGGGATAGCCCCTTCCGAGAAAATGACACTGAGTTGAAACTTGAAGAATTGCAAGGAGCCAGGCTGGAGAGATAGCATGGAGGTAAGGTGTTTGCCTTGCATGCAGAAGGACGGTGATTCGAATCCTGGCAACCCGTATGGTCCCCTGAGCCTGCCAGGAGCGATTTCTGAGCGTAGAGCCAGGAGGAACCTTTAGTGCTGCTGGGTGTGACCCAAACCCCTCCCCCACCCCAAAAAAAAAAGAGCCTCCTTTGGGGGGCGTTGCAGAGGGAGTACACCGAGCAGTGCTTAGAGAGCTTATTCCTGTGTCTGGCTCAGGGATCACTTCTGGTGAGGCTCAGAGCACCCTATTTAGTGCTAGGGATCAAACCTGGCTTGCCTACGCGCAAGACCAGTGCCACCCCCCAAATTATGTCTCCAGCCTAGAAACATTTCTTCTTAATGAAGCAGGGTGGCTGTCTCTGAGGTTGCTGAGGTGTGAATAGCACGAATTCTTGTCTCTGTCCCTGTCTGTTCCCAGCTTCTTTGTCTTGTAGTGAGTGAATCCTTTCTGCGGGCCCTGGCCAGGTGCTGCACGCCCCCTTGTGGACCGTGTGAGGTTGTTGTTCACTGCTAGTACTGAGGTTACTTTGAGGGCTGACTAGCCCTCCCGTAGCATTTTGGTGTCTTGCACATTTATCTTCCCAGAGGAACTATCGCTGACAAGCATCCAGAAATTTATTTTTAAAGTAATTAAAATAATGGGGGGGGGATTTGCATGCAGCCAACCTGGGTTTGATCCCAGGCATTTCATATGATCGATCTCCCTGAGTCCACCAGGACTGATTTCCTGAGTGCACAACCAGGAGTTAGCCTTGAACACTGCCAGGTATGTCTCAAAAATTAAAAACATGATTGGTTTGTTTTGGGGGTGTCACTCCCTGATTGATTTCAGGAGGTCAGGCAAATCTGGGGATTGAACTGAACTAGAGCCTGATAGATGTATGGCATGAGTTCTACCACTTGAACTGAATCTCCAACCTTAGGGTTTTTTTTTTGTTTGTTTGTTTGTTTTTTTTTGTGGTTTTGGGTCACACCCGGCAGTGCTCAGGGGAAACTCCTGGCTCCATGCTCAGAAATTGCTCCCGACGCATGAGGACCAAATGGGAAGCCGCATTGGAACTGTTTACCTTCTGCATGTTCTACCTCCATGCAATCTCTCCAGCCCCCTTAGGGGTATTTTTTTGTTGTTGTTTTTTTTGGGTTTTCTTTTGGGCCACACCCAGTGATGCCCAGGGGTTACTCCTGGCTTGCACTCAGAAATCGCTCCTGGGGGCCGAGAGATAGCATGGAGGTAGGGCATTTGCCTTGCATGCAGAAGGATAGTGGTTCAAATCCCGGCATCCCATATGGTCCCCTGAGCCTGCCAAGAGCGATTTCTTTTTTTTTTTTTTTTTTTGGTTTTTGTCCACACCCTGTGACGCTCAGGGGTTACTCCTGGCTATGCGCTCAGAAGTTGCTCCTGGCTTCTTGGGGGACCATATGGGATGCCGGGGGATCGAACCGCGGTCCGTCCTAGGCTAGCGCAGGCAAGGCAGGCACCTTACCTCCAGCGCCACCACCCGCCCCCAAGAGCGATTTCTGAGTATAGAACCAGGAATAATCCCTGAGCACTGCCAGGTGTGATCCAAAAGCAAAAACAAAACAAACAAACAAAAAAACCAGAGTTGGCTGTGTGCAGAGTAAATGCCTTAATCCCTGTCCTATCACTCCATTCACTGTAGTGAGTTTTTCAATGAAGTAAATGAGATGTTTTTTCAATAAATTAGAAAGCAGTGGAGGGCTGGGGATGTGGCTCCAGCAATTGCAACTTATATATGTTTGTTTGGTTTGTTTTGGAGCCACGCCTGGTGGTGCTCAGAAGTCGCTCCTGGCAGACTCGGGGGACCATATGGGATACTGGGATTCAAACTGGGGTACCTCCCGTGTTGGCCGAGTGCAAGGCAAATGCCTTACCGCTGTGTTATCACTCCGGCCCTCTCTCTATATAATTCCCCCCCCCCCCCCGTCTATATATAATTTTTTAATTATGTTATATATGTGTGTGTGTTTTTTTGGGCCACACCTGGCAGTAATTAGTATTTACTCCTGGCTCTATGCACAGAGTTTGCTTCCAGCAGTGGGGTACACACCATGCTGGGATTAAATCTGGCTTTCAGCATGCAGAGCTTTAGTACCCAACCCTTTGAGCCGTATCTTTGACCTGGAACAGCCTTTTTAGGGTGGGGGTGGTTTTGTTGTTTTGGGGCTACACCTGATTATGCTCAAGGCCTACTTCTTGTTCTGTGATCAGGCATCACTCCTGGTTTCTGCACCCAGGAATCACGTTGGGCCATATTTGGTGCTGGGTTCTTACCTGTTTGGGCAGATACAAGGCAAGTGTCCTGCCAGCTATACTATTGCTCTGGCTCCTACAACAGGGGTCTGGATAAGCTGCTGGCTCCACTGCAGTAGCTTTTTTTTTTTTTTTCTTTCTGGTTTTTGGGCCACACCCTGCAGTGCTCAGATCACCCTTGGTAGGCTTGGGGACCATATGGGATGCCAGTATTCGAATCAGGGTCTGTCCCAGTTGTCCCCGTGCAAGGCAAACATTCTACCACTTTGCTATCTCTCTGGCTCCTGCAGTAGCCTTTTAACAGGCCTGTCAGCATGTGGGGTGCACTGGAGTAAGGACTGTTAATGTAGCCCTTTATTCCTGCCACCTGCATTCCACCTCTAGAATCCTGTGAATGGGCACACCTCTGTATTTTTCATGTTCTTTGAATTCTCAGACCCTAAAGGGGACTCTTGCAGAGATTAGGGTCTACACTTTCCCATCTTGTCCCATCCTCTGTCAGCTGCCCGGAATTGAGGAGAAATGTGCCTGACCCCTCAGATATCCTCATGCAGGGCAGAGTCCCATGATCTTCCTGGACCAAACCCATGTCAGACCATAATGACCCATTTTGATGCCAGCCTCTGGCCCAGCTGCCTGGAGCCAGACCATAGCGGATGTCTGTGGTGGTTCTGAGGGTGCAGAAAACATCTGTTTCTTTCTTTCTTTTTTTTTTTTTTTTTGGGGGGGGTCACACCCGGCAATGCTCAGGGGTTACTCCTGGCTCTATGCTCAGAAATCACTCCTGGCAGGCTCGAGGGACCATATGGGATACTGGTTCTCGAACCAATGACCTTCTGCATGAAAGGCAAACGCCTTACCTCCATGCTCTCTCTCCAGCCTCAACATCTCAGTTTCTATCCTCTACTTCTTTGGGCACTTCCATCACCCAGTGCAGATTGGTGGGAACTTAGAACCAACTTCCCCCAAATAAAGCCCTGGTCCACAGTGCCACCAGCTTTCAAAGTGATAGTCCTGAGTACACTCAATCTAGAGCTGCTTCTGCACACTGAGCCACGTGGAAGAAAAGAGTGAAACACATATACAGTGATCAGGAGAGATTAGGGGTGGCAGAATCAGAGCCTTTGTTTTTGGGTAATATGTTCTCTGGTTATGTGATTCAGCTTTCAGTATTGTCCCTGGTGACTGACCAGCTCACTGCTTTCTTTTTTTTTTTTTTTTGGTTTTTGGGCCACACCCAGTAATGCTCAGGGGTTACTCCTGGCTATGTGCTCAGAAGTTGCTCCTGGCTTGGGGGACCATATGGGACACCGGGGGATCGAACCGCGGTCCGTCCTAGGCTAGCGCAGGCAAGGCAGGCACCTTACCTTTAGCGCCACTGCCCGGCCCCCCAGCTCACTGCTTTCTTGAACACTTATCACTCAGTTGTTTCTTATAAGCTGTCCCATAGTTTGGGGTCTGAGAAGCAGCTCAACAATAGAGCACTTGCTCTGCTTGTGTGAGATCTTGGGTTTGACCCCTTGTATCAAAAATAAACAAATGGATTAGGGGCCAGAGAGATAGGATGGGGTGAACATCCTATTGCATGTGGACAACTCCAGGTTCACTCATACACATTACACAGTGATCCCTGAGCTCTTCAGGGAGTGATCCCTGAGCATTGCTGGACATGGCACATAACAAAACACCATGGATTGCAGAAGGAATTGAGTTAGGGTTTAGGAATGCTGAGGAGCGGGGCCGGGCGGTGGCGCTAAAGGTAAGGTGCCTGCCTTGCCTGCGCTAACCTTGGACGGACCGCGGTTCGATCCCCCGGTGTCCCATATGGTCCCCCAAGCCAGGAGCAACTTCTGAGCACATAGCCAGGAGTAACCCCTGAGCATTACTGGGTGTGGCCCAAAAACCAAAAAAAAAAAAAAAAAAAAAAAAAAAAAAAGGAATGCTGAGGAGCTGAGGATGAAGGCCTCAATACCTGGAGGGACGGGAAGGGTCTGGCCATCAGTTTACAGGTACCTGATTTCACCATAATCTCTGCCTATCCCCTGCACACGTAGAAAGGAGCGTGCGTGCGTGCGTGCATGAGTGCGTGCATGCGTGTGTGTGTGTGTGTGTGTGTGTGTGTGTGTGTGTGTACTTGTTTCATCCCCTCCCATCCCGCCCCATGCACATCTCCAGCTAAAAGATGGAGCAGCCAGGACAGGTGGGGAACAAGGAAAGGAGGCAGAAAGCTGGACAAGGAGACAAAGGGAAATGAACACTGGGGAAGGATGTGGAAGGGGATTGCGTTATGCATGAAACCCTGTCATTAGGAGTATTGCAAATGTAAGCTACATGGTGCCTAAAACATGTAAAATAAATGAATAAACAGATTTTAAAATAAAAAGGGGAAAGGCATATGTTTTCCAGCATATAAGACGACTGGGTGTATAAGATGATCACCTACTTTTGCTGAAAAAAATATAGGTTTTGGGCTATATTCATCATATAAGATTCTCTCTCTCTCTCTCTCTCTCTAACTTTTTATCTCAAATTTGGCTTTATTTTTTGTTTCCTAAATGGTTTACTGATCCATATATTTGGCTCTAATTTTCAAGAAGTCTAAAAAAGACTACCTCTTTTAACGCATGGAAATGGAAATTAATGGGGGCCGGAGAGATAGCATGGAAATAGGGCCTTGCATGCAGAAGGATGGTGGTTTGAATCCCGGCATCTCATATAGTACCCTGAGCCTGCCAGGAGCGATTTCTGATTGTAGAGCCAGGAGGAACCCCTGAGCACTGCCGGGTGTGACCCGAAAACCAAAACAAACAAACAAAGTAAGATTTGATTTCAATATGGAAATTTTAATTCAAATGCTTATGTCATGCATTTACTTAGCTGGAAAACTCGCTTATAAACATAAGGCTATTTGTCATCAAACATGTAAACATAAAACTGTGATCTACATTGAGAGCAGGGAGAAGGCTCCTCCAAGAGCAGCTGGCTGGGGTGCAGTGATTAATAGGAGAGCTAGAGGAAGACAGAGCATCTCCTCTGTGTCCCATAAAAGCTGAACAGAGGGATGCTGGTGGTAAGAGGTAGGGGGGCTGATCACCCTGAAGCTGGAGTTAGTTATAGCATGCCGTATAATCGGTGTATAAGACGACTTTTTATTTTTTTTAAGCCAGTCAAATTGAGCAGAGGGGGGTTATATACCAACTTTTGTGATACTAACGTTAATAAGTTCTGATAAACCACTACCATCAGACCAGTCGACCCCCAACTTTTTTTTTTTTTTTTTTTTTTTTGGTTTTTGGGCCACACCTGGCAGTGCTCAGGGGTCACTCCTGGCTGTCTGCTCAGAAACAGCTCCTGGCAGACACGGGGGACCATATGGGACACCGGGATTCGAACCAACCACCTTTGGTCCTGAATCGCTGCTTGCAAGGCAAACGCCACTGTGCTCTCTCTCCAGGCCCGACCCCCGACTTTTTTTTTTTTTTTTGATCACACCTAGCAGTGCTCAGGGGTTACTCTTGGCTCTATGCTCAGAAATCACTCCTGGCAGGCTCAGGGGACCATATGGAATGCTGGGATTCGAACCACCAACCTTCTGCATGAAAGGCAAACACCTTACCTCTCTGGCCTAGACCCCCGACTTTTTTTTTTTGTTTTTTCGGGCTACTCATTTGATGCTCGGGTTATTCCTGGCTAAGTGCTCAGAAATTGCCCCTGGCTTGGGGGGACCATATGGGACGCCAGGGGATCAAACCGAGGTCCTTCCTTGGCTAGCGCCTGCAAGGCAGACACCTTACCTCTAGCACCACCTCGCCGACCCCAACCCCCGACTCTTAAGTTTTTCATGGGTTAAAAAGTCATCTGGGGCCGGCGAGGTGGTGCTAGAGGTAAGGTGTCTGTTTTACAAGCACTAGCCAAGGAAAGACCAGGGTTCGAAGTTTGATCCCCCTGCGTCCCATATGGCCCCCCCAAGCCAGGGGCAATTTCTGAACGCTTAGCCAGGAGTAACCCCTGAGCATCAAATGAGTGTGGCCCGAAAAACCAAAAAAAAAAAAAAGTCGGGGCCGGCGAGGTGGCGCTAGAGGTAAGGTGTCTGCCTTGCAAGCGTTAGCCAAGGATCAGACCGCGGTTCGATCCCCCGGCGTCCCATATGGTCCCTCCAAGCCAGGGGCAATTTCTGAGCACTTAGCCAGGAGTAACCCCTGAGCATCAAACGGGTGTGGCCGGTAAAACCAAAAAAAAAAAAAAAAAAAAAAGTCATCTGAAGGGTTTCATATTTTAAAAAAAGTCATCTTATACTTTGGAAAATATGGTAAATGGTCCAGAGTTAAGCTGCTCTGCCTGGGGATGCCCTGGACAACTCTTGTCTCCCACCCACAAGGGAGGCCTCTCTGTCACTGTCCACACCTGGTTTCATTTATTTATTTTTCCCCAAATTCAAAAGAACCTTTTATTTACTGGGATTGAAAGAGGAGGAAAAGGGCAAAATGCCCTCAGGGGTTTGAGAAGGGGGGCCTCTTCTTTTATTTCCCCTTCTTTGGAGGGCACACCTGGAAGTGCTGAGGGGTTACTCCTGACTCTGCACTCCAGAATCACTCCTGGTGGGTTTGGGGAACCATCTGAAATTCTGGGGATCAAACCCAGGTTGGCCACATGTAAAGCAAATGTCCTTTCTGCTGTATAATCTCTCTGGCCCCAAGAAAGGATCTCTTTTGACAGGATTCCTCACCCCTGATTCTTTTTTTTTTTTTTTTTTGGGGGGGGGGTCACACCCGGCTGCACTCAGGGGTTACTCCTGGCTCTGCATTCACAAGTCACTCCTGGTAGGCTCGGGAGACCATATGGGATGCTGGGAATCAAACTCCTATCAGTCCTGGTTCAGCCGCATGCACAAACACTATCATTGTGCTATCTCTACAGTCCCTGCTATCTGTCTGGTCCTATCACCTCTGATTCTTAAAGGTCTTGACTGGGAGAAACCCAGCTGTCCAGGTCAGAGCCTCACAGCCTGGGGAGTTGACACCTTCCTTGCCCTCTGTTCTGTAGGCCTAAAGGCCTGCCTTCATGGAGCCATCTCCTTGTCCTTGCTTTTTTGCTGGGCAGCTCTCCCCTCCCCTCCCCTCCCCTTCCTTTCCCTTGCCTTCCCTTCTTCCCAGAGGTTTCATGTACTCGGTATCATCAACAATTGTCCACTTCAGCTGCAGGACCTGACTCCTACGTGTGGCTCGGGGAAGTACATTCTTGCCTCAGCCTGCAGGGCAGACACTACTTGCCACTGCACCATTCCTCAGATCCCCTTGCAGCTCTTCAAATTCATTTTAGTATTTTATAAGGCTTTTTTTCAGGGGGAGGGGCAGAGCAATAGTATAGTGGGCAGGATGTATGCCTTGCATGGCAAATATGGCTAACCCAAATTTGATCATCTGAATACCATATAGTCTCCCAGTATCACCAGGGAAGATCCCTGAATGTATAGCCAGGTGTAAACCCTGAGTGTCGATGGGTGTGACTTGCCACAAAAAAGAAAAAAAATGTTTTTGAGGGGAGCACAGCCAGCAAGGTCAGGGGACCTACTACTGGGAATTAAGCCCAGACTTCACCTAGGTAAAACAAATGCTTCCTATGGAGCTCAACCATGATCTGGGTTCATTTTTGGAGGGAGGAAAGCCTCCCCAGGGCCCTGTAGGGGACAGGATGACAGGCAGCTTGTGATCCCCCTACAGCAGCAGTCACCCCCGAGAGTGTGGGGTCCAGAACAGTGGTACAGTGTGTAAGGTGCTCACCCTTGCTTACTCCCCAGCATCCTATATGGTTCCCAAAGTCCGCCAAGAGTAATCCCTGAGCGCTGCCAGGTGTGGTGCAAAACCAAGAAAGAAAGAAGCGAAGAAACCGGTGTGCTCACAGCCATCTGAGTTGAGGCCACTCACTTGGTGGCTAGTGGACCCACTGGCGTCTGACAAAGATTGGAGGGCCACTCGCTCTGCCAAGGGGAGGCTTTGGCTCTGCTCCCTGGGACTTGAGTCCAGAAGCATCAAAGCTTTGATCCGTGCCTGAGCCCAGACCTGCCTGCTTTCTCTTTCTGTAGCTACCAGCGGTTCTCTGAGTGCTACAAGCGCTTCTCACAGCTACAGTCAGAAATGTCGCAGCGAATCTATGACAAGTTTGTGACCCAATTGCAGACATTGATTCTGGTGAGTACAAGAAGCCCTGCGGCAGTGACTTCATCCCCTCATTCCGAAAGGTGTGGCTCCTCACGTGTCTCTGCTGTCCGGTTTCTTTTTTTTTTTTTTTAGGCCACACCCGGCATTGCTCAGGGGTTACTCCTGGCTCTCCGCTCAGAAATAGCTCCTGGCAGGCACGGGGGACCATATGGGACACCGGGATTCGAACCAACCACCTTTGGTCCTGGATCGGCTGCTTGCAAGGCAAACGCCACTGTGCTATCTCTCCGGGCCCAGCTGTCCGGTTTCTTTTTTTTTTTTTTTTTTAAATATGGAACGCTTCACGAATTTGCGTGTCATCCTTGCGCAGGGGCCATGCTAATCTTCTCTGTATCGTTCCAATTTTAGTATATGTGCTGCCGAAGCGAGCACAGCTGTCCGGTTTCTAAGTGATCATGTCATGACCTGGTCTTCCCCCCACATTGTATCTCTGTCTCCTGTGGAAGCTGAAGTCCAGCACAAGGGCAGTCTGGGACCCTACCCCTAAGAGGCACAGCAGGGCCATGTCTCACAGCACATGGCTTTTCTGGACAAGAAATAAGACTTTGCTAGACCACAACCCAGGAGGGCTCCTGGGCATTGTTGTTTTCATCTTGTGGTTATAGAGGGCAGGGTTGGGGGAGGCCCACCGCAGGAGGAGAGGCCAGCTACCTCTGCTGAGGCCTCATGTCGATTTCCCGCTTTAGTGGTGCTAAGAATCACTGACGAGAAGTTGAAATGTTTGTATTCCAGGGACACAGATAGGGCCTGGGAAGTTGACAACATGGGCTGAACTCAGGCTCTGCTTGCAGGAGGCCTGAGTTAGATCCCTGGCACTGCCAATTGCCCATCCCACCTCCCCAACTACCCTAGCAATTACTGGGTGTAGCCCCTCCAAAATAGCAACAATAACAGACACAGGACAGGAATCAGTCAACCACTTATTTGTGTGGTTTCATCAGTTTTCAGCAAATTCCCATGGGCCCTTCATGGCTCTTTTGTTCCTTTTCTTCAGAAGGAAATTGCAGAAATCAAGACTGAGGGGAACCTGGAAGCTGTCTTGAATGCCCTGGATGTGCTTGTGGAGGAAGGCAAAGACCGCAAGGAGCCAGCCTGGTGAGAGGGGCCGCTGAGAAGGACCCCAAGCAGGACCTGAGTGGAAAACGGGCCTTTGTGGGGGAGTTAGCAGAATCATCTGTGCAGGGTCAAGTTAGGGGCTTGCATAAGAGTGCAGGAAGGTGTTGATCAGAGCTCCCATTTGGACCTAGGTCTGGGGGAGCAGAGCATCAGGGTCTGGAACTTTCTGTCTATAAACAGTCCCCCAGTTTTCTTATGAGGCTGCCCAGTGCCTGAAATTTGTGCACTGGTTCCTTCAGCCCCTGACCCTGCTTTAAATGCTTGAGACCACACAATGGACAAGATACAGCCATGTGCCGAGTGGGACAAGACAAGCTTGGGGGTAGGGGGACTGTTCTGTGCTGCTGTCTCCTACCATTCCCTCTGAGGGGGGCCCAGCCCTTTTCTGTGCTTTCTCATATGCATGATTTTATGCATTTGACCTTGATACCTGATATAAAGGAATTTTGAGGTTTTGTAGGAGACCCTGGGTTCAACCCAGGGTATGCCATGGTCCCCTGGGCCCCCTGAGCATTGCCTGGGAATCACCCCCAAAAAAGAAAAATATAATAATTGTCCCTCTTTCCCTGTTTCTGCTGCTGCTGGCATAATGGTGCTTGAACACTTGGGGTGCTCATGTGGGGCACACTTCCTAGCCCTAGGCCCCACTTCTTTTCTGTACCTTGACTGAACCAGGCTCTATCATGTGCAAAGAAAGGAACCCCTGCCTGCCTGTAGTTTTACATGGTGCCCCCAAGAGCCTCCCCCTTACATGTGGGCAGCAGGTCATTGGTGCCCCAGACAATGGCACTGGCAGCAGTGAAAGGTCTCCATGCTGGTAGCTCCAGAGATCTGGCTGCATCTTTCGCCATCAAGCCATGTCCCCAGCACTCCTGAGGAATAACACTGTTTTTGTGGTGCCAGCAGTGAACTCAGGTCTCATGCATACAAGGCCTGTACTTTACATTAGACTACATGTTCCATCCTGGTAAAATATTTTTTTTTCCATAGATTTTTATCCCCCTTTGGTTTTGGAGCCATACATGGCAATGCTATGGGACCACTGTCAGTACACTGCTAGATTCGCTTGGTTAAACATGTGGTGCCAGAGATCGAACCTAGGTATCTTACATGCAAGCCTGCTCTGCCCATTGAGCCATTTTTCTGGCCGAAAAAACCGATTGTTTTTATATTGTTTTTACTTGGGGGAGGGGTATCACACCCAATGTTGCTTTGGGATTACTCCTGGCTCTGTACTCAGGAATTACTCCTGACATTGTTCAGGGGACCATATGGAGTACCCAACACTCTGCAATATTGTTCTGGTCCTGAAAAATATTTTTAAAGGGTCTATAGGAGAAAGAAGGGTACAGTACCAAAAAAAAAAAAAAAGAAGGGTACAGTACAGTTGGTAAGGCATGTGTCTTGCATTCAGCCAGTCTGGGTTTGGTTCCAGACATCACATATGATCCCCTGAGCCCCACCAGCAGTGGGCCCTGAGCACTGCCTGGGATGTATAGCCATACAAACTAAATAAATGGGCCCATAGGGCTGAGAAATGGCTCGGTGGGCTGGTTCCTGCTTCACATACAGGACTGGATTTGATGCCGTATTAATCCCCAAAGCAAATAAACCGAAGAATTCAGTGACCTTTACCACCGATTGGCTGTGACCTGCCTCCTTACTCTGAGTATACAGGACTCCTTTTCATAACCTCCTAGGCCTAGAATTTCTTCTTCATCTTCCCAAGTCAGCTGGCACCCCAGGCAGCCATGCTTTGTGAGGCTGCTGTTCCTGCTCCCCTGCCCATATGTGCTGGGCAAGTGGTCTAGCTGAGGACAAAATGAGGGTGGGTGGCAGGTTGTGGGCACAGGAGCCAGAGCTGTGGAGGAGGGTCCAGGAGGGTGATGGTGGTGGGACAGGGCATGAGGAAGTGTCTGCTGGGTACCCAGCTGGAGGCCGAGGTGTAGTGATTGGAGCCTCACCCCTTATATCCGCAGGCGCCCAAGCGGAGTCCCAGAAGGGGATCTGCGCAGCCCCCTGCTGCCCTACTACCTGCGGCAACGGAATGCGTTGCGGCGCCTCGTGCAGAAGCAGGAGGCTGAGAACCAGCAGCTGGCGGAGCAGGTGCTAGCTGGGCGCAGGCAGGTGGAAGAACTGCAGCTGCAGTGCCGGGCCCGGCATCAGGCCTGGCAGGTGAGAGTGGGAGGCTGGGGATCAGCTGGTTGCACCACTGTGGCCTTTCAAGGAGAGAGTGGCCCTCAGTGCCACAAGCACTGTTCTGGGGTGACCTAGTCTTTTATTTCATTTTTTTTTTTGTTATTGGACCACACCTGGTGCTGCTCAGGACTTAATTCTGGCTCTGCACTTCGGGTTCGGAGAACATTTTGGTATGACCGGGATCGGACCTGGGTTAGCTGAGCACAAGGCAACCTTGCTATCAGCCCTGATCTTTTTCTTTCTGGATTTTTATTGCTTACTTTATGGTTTTAGGGTTACACCTAGTGGTGCTGGGGTGGAGGGTGGTTTCAGCTCAGGATACTCTTAGCTATCTCAGATACTCTCTGGTGTTCGTGTGGGGTTAAACCTGAGCATTCTACGTGCTATGCATGAGCTCCAGCTTTTTTTTTTTTTTTTTTTTTTTTTTTTGTGGTTTTTGGGTCACACCCGACAGTGCTCAGGGGTTTTTCCTGGCTCTGTGCTCAGAAACTGCTCCTGGCAGGCACGGGGGACCATATGGGACGCCAGGATTCGAACCGATGACCTTCTGCATGAAAGGTAAACGCCTTACCTCCATGCCACCTCTCTGGCCCCGAGCTCCAGCTTCTTGCATTGTCCTTTTCCTGACCAGCCCAAGGTACTTGGGACCTGGTTGTGGAAGGGGGGGGTCAGGCTGGGTGCCAGGAGCAGGTGTGGCCGCAAAGTGATGCATGTGGCTCCCAAAAAGGAGGGCACCATCTCCCCAAATCCTTGTCTCTGGATTCTCCTTTCCAAGACTGCCTGTGCTGTCCTCCCTGAACACCTGGCAGGACCAACATATGCCCTGGTCACTCTTTTTGTTTGATTATGGGGTGGGCCACATCTGGCTGATTCCTGGCTCTGCACTTAGGAATTACTCTTGGCAGTGCTTGGGTGGAAACCATACAGGATGTCAGGGATTGAACCTGGGTCACCACGTGCAAGACAAGCACCCTTCCTACTGTACTGTGTCTCCTGTCTTGGGCACTTTGGGGATCAGATGAACCAAGGAATGACCCCGGCCCTCCCACATCACCTCCACTGTTCTTGTCTCTAGTGGCGTAAGGCCCTGCTCATAGGCTGCCAGTTGGGCAGTGGGGTGTCCCCATAGGGTATCCATCCCTTCAGGCTCTCCCGCGATCACTCGCTGTATTTGTAGTCTGGCTGAAGTCACCTCACTCAGGAGCTTCTGCAGTAGCCCCTGCAGAGTCTGGGATACTTTGGGGGAGGCCCAGGCAAGACCCCACGGCCCTGGCTTACATTAGGGAAGGGAGGTAGGAGATCTCAGCCAGTCTTTTTGTCTGTCTGCAAAGACTTTGCACAGGGAGCAGAAGGAGCTTTTGGCTGTGCTGCAGGAGCCTGAGTGAGAGGAACCTTCCGAACAGAAACGTCAAGGTGGAGGCGATGGCCATGCACGGCCTGGACACGCGGCCTAAGGAGCTGGGCAGTGGTGAGGCCATAGCCTCATGAACTCGGCGGGTTGACCCAAGGACACAGAAGTCCCCACAGTCTCCATCCTTTGGACCCTTAAGCCATGCACCCTCAGTCAACCCCACTGTCAGCGCCTTAGGGAGCTGGGCTCAGCCCCATGCTACTGGGATTGGGCCCTCGTCACCACCCTCCCCCATCACTGGGGGAACCTGGTTTCAATTTCCTCTGATTGCCTCTTTGCTAGCCAGCCCCAGGCCTGCCTGGCTCTCCCACATCTCTAAATAAACTTCCTCCCTGCTCTGTAATCTGTGAGGACGCTTCCTCCACTGCCTCCCCACTTCTGGCCAGCACCCTTGATCCCAGGCAGCTTCCCTGACTCCCTCTCCCCACTGCCCTGGGGTGACCCCCAAAATACCCTTGGGTAGAGGGGCAGGGCTGGTGGGGGCCACACCCAGTGAGCTTGAGCCTGAGGATACGTGGGAGGATATTGGGGCCTTGGACTCCTCCAGGTTTGGGGGTGGTTTGGGTTACCCTGCCAGGTACCTGTACAAGTTTATTGGGGCTGCAAACCAGGAATGGGGCACCCTGGAGCCACCCTGGTACTCCCCCTCCACCTCATCTCACAGTGAGGGAACAACAGGGTTTCAGGCACTGCCCATGGGTGAATGAGGGCATAGCCTGGCACTGCCACCATAGCTTCATTGATGCCCACAGCGACTACAGATCACAGCCTAACCATACCCTTGGGACTGGCCCCGTAGGTCCCCCGGGGGGACTGTCTGATCTGGGGGCGATGAAGAGGCCAGGCCATATAATTGCAGCCCCCAGGGTCCTGTTCAACTACCACAGTTCCAGCCACAACATTCTTTGGGTTTGACCTACAAAGCTAGGGCGGATGACCCCTAAATAGCCTTGGCACAGTCCCCTGTGACCCGCCAGCACTGTGGCCTGGCACCCCCTCCCTGGACACAGCCCTGAGAGTATAAAGCAGCCGAGCCGGGAGCAGCAGCAGCTCCAGCAGCCATGCAGCCCCTCGCGCTCCTCACCCTGCTCGCCCTGGCCATGCTCTGCTGCGCTGGCCAGGCAGGTATGTACTCACCCTCCCCTGGGCCTCCTCCCTTTCTTGGCAGACCCAGAGGTTTGGCTAACGGCTTCTTCCTCCTTCCTGCAGATGCCAAGCCCAGCAGCCCAGAGTCCCGCAGAGGCACGGGTAAGAGGGGCCCCCAGAGGGGCTGTCTGCAAAACCCTGCCCTTATCCCTGAGCCCCGTCCCCATCTCTGCTCTAAACTCACCCTGCCTACACCCACAGCTTTCGTGTCTAGGGAGGAGGGCAGCGAGGTGGTGAAGAGACTCCGGCGCCAAGCGAATCCTGACTACGGGTGAGGCTGCAGGGGGTGGGGTGCCAAGACCCTTGTCTGGGTAGAGGGTGGCTGCTAGGCCTAGAGGCTAAAACTGTCATTTTGGGCCCAGAGCCCCAGCCCCTCCTCTAGATCCCTTGGAGCCCATGAGGGAAGTGTGTGAGCTGAACCCCCAGTGCGACGAGCTGGCGGAAGTTGTTGGCTTTGCTGAAGCCTATCGGCGAATGTATGGCATCGCTTAGTCCCTGCCCCTCAGCCAACCCCCTCTACTGACTTCCCCAGCCCTACCTACAGGAGTGGGGTCCCTCTCTGCTACTACCCCAGGCCCACTGGCCCTGCCCATAGGAGTGAGCTCTCTCCCTCACTGCCCAGAATAAAAGCTTAAGAAAACTTGGGTTGGTTGTCTTTGTCCCTCTTTGCACCTTTTTAGCCCCAGAAAGTGTCCGTCTATTTGTATCTGCACCATCCCAGAAAGCATTGAATGAGTTTTCCTAAGGTCTCACAGCCCGTCTCTAGCCAACCACCTTCTCAAAGCACATCCACCTGTGCACATAGCTGTGTCCAAGACTGATGTGGCTGGCAGCCTGCAGCAGACATGGGTGTTGCCTTCCTCTGCGCCCAGCTTAGTCACCTCACCTTCTTTCTCAGTGGCTTCTGGATGCCTGGACAATGACTGATGAATCATCTCCCCTTCTGATCTCCAACCATAGTCCACCTCCCCTCAGACCCTTGGCAGCAGTCCCACCACTGCCTCCCCATTCTGCCCCCTCAACTATGGCCACAGACTGGAGCATGGAGCTAGGAGCGCAGGGGTCTTGGCCCTCGCCCTATAGAAGAATGGAAGGTTTTCGAACAGGAGTAAGCAAAGGTAGCCAAACAGAAGCTTGCTGAGTCTTTTGGGCTTTCCAGCCCGGAACCTGGAGTGCAGAGGCACAAGCTGGTGAGGGATGAGGACTGGGCATCTCAGGCTGGAAGCCCTATGATCACCTCAGGGCCCCCACAGATGAACCTGCTGTGGATCTGTGGCATTTCTGAGAAGCAGGGGACAGCCTTTCAGCCATGACATGTGTGTGTGATGTATGGAAATGACCTATGGCCTCTGCGGCCGGGTTGAGAAATGTATTGGGAGTAGCAGGAGAGGCTGGTGCAGAGGAAGCTGCGCAGGACCTGGCATAAAGAACTGCAGGTGCAGGTGGCTATGCAATCAGGAGGTTGGCATGGAATAGGCCACATACGGGAAGGTGCAGCCTGTGGAGAGGGGGTACAAGAGCCAAGGCCCTGGCACCCCGACAGCCCTGCCCAGATTCCCTCCAGGCCAAGCACTCAGGCTTGGCTGAGGGTGCCACAGTCCTGGAAATAGCAGATGTGGTACACACAGGCAGAGCTGAAAGGGTAGGTGCAGCAGGATACCAAGGGGTAGAGGCAGGTGGGTAGTAGGAAAATGAGTAGGGGCCAGCGCTCTCTCGGGAAACCGAGGCCCTTGATAATGCCAAGAGGCGCCACAGGAAGTACCTATGGTAGGTTGGCACAGGCTCAGGTGCATGCTGTGCCCACACATTCCCCCCCCCCCAAGGCTCCGTGCACAGCCTCCATCAGGTGAGTAAGAAATGAGTTCAGGGGCCAAAGTGATAGCACAGTGGTAGTGTGTTGGTGCGCAGCCGACCCAGGTCCAGTCTCTGGCATCTCATATAGTTCCCCCAAACCTGCCAGGAGTAACCTGAGTGCTGCCAGATGTGGCCCCACCCAAAACAAAAGTGAGTCCAGATGTTGACAGTCTCATTAGTCATCTGGAAGGAGCTGAGCTGAGCTGAGCTGGTAGTGTCACTACCCTGACGTACCATCCTCCCAGAACACCTCCAGTGGAATCAGTGGGATCGGGAAAGCATGTGGGTCATGGTGTTAGCGCCCCATCCATGCCAGGTCTCTGTAAACAGGACTGCAGAGAAAAGGCCAAGGGCCCCCAAACCAAAGTTTCACCTTATCCGGAGGGGGGGGCAAAAAAAGACAGAAAAGCCAGTTCAGAGAGCAGCTGAGTTCAGAGAGCCAGGAAACAACCTATGTGGGAGGCCATAACTGCTATTTACTGTCAGTTGAAGAGCCCTCCCAACCCTGCCAGGCTGGTTCCCTCAACCGGGGAATCTGGTGCACTGAGGGACTGGGGCATCTCACGCTAACCTAAGACAGGATAGGGGGTGGAGGATCAGGCAACTGCCCCCATCTGCGTCTTTTTCTGGCTGAGTGCAGACCTGTGGAGCAGACAGGTGGAGTGAGTCACCTGATCCCCAGGTGCCTACTGGGAGCCTCTGTCCCCACAGGGAGGGGGCTAGGCAGCCAAAGCTCAGCAATGTTGCCAAGGCCTGGCAGCCCTGGTCTGATCAAGATGTCCCTCCGCAGCTCCCTTTCCTTTCCAGAATGTGACAGCTAGGCCAGCACTGAGTCACAGCTCCACTTCCACGAAGGGCTCCTGGCCAAGTTCCCTATCTAGAGAAACTCACAGCACCCAGGGAGATTTGAGTAGTGAGGGATGCTGGCTCTGCCTATGACTACCTCCCTCCCTCCTGTGCCCCCCAGTCCAGACCTGTGTGCACGGCTTGGCCCTTCTCTGCTCTCTCTGCGGCTGCCTACCAGCACATTCCTTAGCACAAATGGAGGTGGGCAGTGGAGCAGTGGAAGGAGGGAGAAGACACTCCCCTCCCACCCCCACCATTCCAATCCATCCACCAGGCCAAAACTTGGCAGCAGCGCTGTAGCCTTGTCCTGCCCCCTTCCTACCAGCCTCACCCATCCTTGTTTGTGGGGGCTGTGGAAAGGACTTTGCCCCTACAGCCAACAATATGAGGCATCCCGTTCCCCTGTACCCAAACTGGAGCCAGCAGGTATCTTGACCTGGGCCCAGTCCCTTAACTACCAAGTGTCAGAGTGGAGGTGGCAGATTTCAGGAGGGGATGGGTAGGTTGCACCCATGTGCACCCCCATGTGTACTCAACCACAGGAGGGCTGAAGCCAGGAGGGGCCTGCTTGCCCCTTGGGGCCCTTCTCTGCATTAGGGTTCAGCTCTCTGGACTGCTGAAGAGACACGCCAGGATGGCTGCCCTAGGCATTCCATGTGTCCCCCAGAGCAGCTCAGAGCCCAGGGGGCTTTCTTGGCCAGAGTTGGACACTTTGTCAAAGAGGGAAGCCTAGCAGGCCTGCTGAAGACCCCAGGCAGGGTGGAGTAGGGTTTCTGCAGGAAGAGGCAGGGAGTGGGAGACAAAAAGGAACCAGGAACAAACCCAGCCTTGTCCAGTGGCAGAGCAAGGTGGGTGTTCTTGCCCCATGAGCAAGCAGCTCATTTGGCCTCCTAAACACACAGCCCTGCAGAGGTTGGAGGAGCAGGCCAGCGAGAGTTGAAGCATGGCTGGCAGGGCCTCTGTCAAACAGCCTCAAAGTGAATCCTGACCATGGTGTCAGAGGCTGCCTGGCGAGGCTGGCATGTCTGAACATCTGTTCTGGACAGACTCCAGGGATAAGCGGGGCCACTGCTGGGAGTGGCAGGGGTCCCTTGCCACATAGTTCGGTGCCGGCACTTGCAGGGCAATCTAGGCAGATTTAGTCACCTTCTGAGCAGAAGACAGTCAGACTGAACTGCTGCTGTTGCTAAGAGCCAGTGCTGGATGATCTTCCCTACCACTAGGTAGACACCTAGGGTTCTAGGCACTTGACAATGGTCACCATGAAGCCATTTCTGGACACCATTTCCAGTCACCATGAAACCTTCCATGGTTTCTGGGCCACATCAGTATGTAGTCACCATCCCAGTAACACATCACAGACAAGCATCAGAATAAAGGGAGGGGGGCGCGGGGAAAAAAAAAGAATAAAGTGGGCTCTGGGAGGTTTTTATTAATGATGCTTCAGCCTGTCTCTGCCAAGGACTGGGAGTAGGATGCCCCCAATTGTCCCAGACTTGCTGCCTCAAAGTAACCGGAGGGGGAAACCCCGATCTCCTCTGGGCACACGGGGGGGGGGGGGGGGGGGAGGGGGGAGGGAACCACAGCTTGCACTGAGATGGCAGACCAGCTGAGCCTCTCCTTGCATGCTCCTGCACTGCCATGAGCTCTCCATGATCTTGGTTCCCACTATCCATTTCAGAACTACAAGAGCCAGTCCCAGCTCAGCCTTTCAGGCTGTGTCCCAAGGAGTGTGGGAGTGGGGCTGCTCCCTCAGGACGAGCCCACTTACCCCAGCAGTTTCAAAGAGCCTCTCCCTTCTGCTGCCAAGTTGGACAGTAAGGGAGAGTACATCCCATCTTCTCTGCCCAGCACCCCCATCCAGCACAATAGCCCACGGGAAGCAGTGACTGAAGTCGCAGGTCCACGGGCCAGACTGCCCCCACCCACCCTTGGAGCCTGTCCCCGCCCGCCAAGATACTGTGAGGGACATGAGGTGATGTGGGACAGCAGGGGTTCACCTGCAGCAGGCAAGGTGGCAAGCTTGGCCCCTCCTCTGATTCCCAAGCTCAAAGGTGGCCCATCCCTCAACAAGGAGCTGTGAGGACGATGGGGGTCCTGGAGAAGTGGCTGCAGAGAACCTGCTGCAGACTCCTGGCATAAGCGGATTCTCCTGGGGCGCAGAGGCTCCATGCCCTGGCCCCATTCGCCTCCTGGTAACAAGGACCTGTTGCCTCAGCCCTGGGTCCCTCCTGCTGCGGGGACAACAGGGCAGTGGAGGCAGGAGGCTGGATGCTCGTTAGAACACTTTCCTCCTTCCTGCATCCTGGCAGCGGTCCCTGCCCTCCCTGTGCTCCTGTGCCCTCCCCGCCTGTGCGCCGGGTATCTTCCCTGCCAGCGCGTGCATGAGTCTGCATGTGGGGTGACGACGGTGTTGTCCTGGACGCCAGGAAGGGCAGGAGAGATCTGGAGTCAGCCCCACGGCAGGGCCTGGGGGTTCAGTCTCAGCCCATCTCCTTCCACTGCTTGTACAAGTCCAGGACATTCTTGATGTCCACACTGGCGTGTGCAGCAGCCTGCAAGGCTGCCTGTGGCAGAAAGGTAGGAAAAGTGTAAGGCTAGAACTCGGGCCCTGAAGGGCTCCATCCCCTCACCCGGTCCCAACCCACCTGCATGGGGCCTGAGAGCACGCTGGGGTTGTCCAGTGGAAGACCTGTGACAATGGTGACCATGCCACTGGGATCCTCCTCACCTGCCCCCTGGGCCAGAGTCAGCTGTTTGCAGCTATCCAGGATCTTATAGAGAGCCCTGGGGTGGGAAGGGTCAGTCAGCATCTGCCCTGTCTGCACCAGCCACCCAAAGTGCCAGGAGATTAGCAGACAGGTGGCAGCCTGGAGGTGACTGTGGATGTGTGTGGGAGGAGCCAGAACCAACATGAGGCAGGGCCGCGAGGGGCTGAAGGTAGATGCACTCACCAGGCGTCTGCATCCTGCTTCTTCAGTTTATGCCGCTCAAAGCTCTTCCCCACTTCTTTCTGGCAGCGAATGTACCTGTAAAGGAGCCGGAAGTGGTGTGAGGCAGTGCAGTGGGGAGCCAGTACCCCCGGCAAAGCAGCCCACTGTGCAACAAACAGGGGCCCAGAGTTCCAGGAGGCTTTGTGGGGCCCCTGGGAAGACTGAAGGGAGAGGTAGCAGCAGATGCTTTTTCAGTCCGGCTCCAGCTCTTGGAGGCCAAACAGGCTTTGTACAGCTTCCTGCCTTGCCTGATGCACAGGAGAGCTTCCCCACTCCCTCACCCGCACTGTGACCTTTTCCGGCCCAGAGGCCACAGGAAGGGCTGGCTGAGCCTTGGTATCTGAACCTACTGGTTTGTGAGGAATTTTTGCTTTGGAAAGGTCACCTGCTCTGACCCTAAAGCAGCACCCCCGCCCCAGCCTGGAGTGGGGTCTGAAAACCTCCTCCCAGTGAGGCTGCTCTCAAGGGGCAGTAAGGCGAGAGGTTGGATCCCTGTGGTCTCCCTGAGTCTCACCTGTGGGTCGCAGGCCAGGGACTCACCTGTTTCCTTTCTTAAACTCAGCCTCTAGGTAGCGTATCCCATCTCGGGCCCCCGGGTGCTCCTTCTTGAGCAGATCCAAGCCATCAATCACTGAGGCAGAAGCAGAACAGGGGCAGTACTCAGCTCTGTGTACAGGAGGGGGGCTCAGCAAATCCCCAGCATTGGCCTGGGGCTCACACTTGTGTGTTCTCTGCTGCTTGGTGAGCCAGAGCCCAACCAAATCAGAGCCTTAACAAGGACTGACGGGCCCCCAAAGAAGGGCCAGCATCGGTCAGTCATGCTAGCTATCTCTCCACATGCTCGAGAGGCTCACCTGTCCTCGGGATGATGACGATGAAGCGTCCACTAGTGGCCAATTGTCTAATGATAGGCAGATGGTGGCAGAGGGCCTGGGTGTCAGGGACGAGGTAGGGGGACATTGCTGTCTGGGCCTTGGGCTGCTGCAGGCTCCCTTCCAGCTGAGAGACCTCAAGCTAGCAAAAGGAGAAAAGGCGGAAATGGGTACCACTGCAGGGATGGCACTGGTGCCAAGGGCAGGCACCAGAGGCAAGGAAATGGAACAAGGGTTAAGGAGAGGGAAAGGTAGAGAGGGAGGCAGATGAAGGGACTGAGGGAGACAGTTGAGGACTAAGTGGTGCCAGGAGATGGTAGGAGGACAAGGAACTTGCCTGGTATGAGGTACAGCCCTCCACTGGAGAATGAGAGAAAAAAGGGGAGTGGGGAAGTGAGAGCGAGAAGGGGAGGAAGAGAGAGAGCTGGACAGCATGCATGTGCAGAGCAGAGCAGGCTATGCCGCCCCTACCTGGAGCCGCAACTGAGCCATGTCCCGCATCAGCCTGTTCCGCCGAGCTTCCTCCTGTGCCTAAGAGGAAAGTCAAGGAAAAGGCTAGGGTGAAGAGTTGGTGACACTGACCTTGACGAAATCCAGGCTGACAGCTCAGAGGTACCCCAGCACTGCCCAGAGTGGCACAGGAGCAAAAACAAGACCAAGAACATTGGGGGGTAAAGAGAAGGGAGGTGGGACTCAAAAGGACCCTATGTGGTGCCAAAATCCGAGACCACGGTGGTCGTATGAAAGCAAGTACCCTCCCACTGCACCGTCTCCTTGGCCCCGAAAACGGTTTTCAGCGATCTTGAGCCTGAAAGACAGGCTGGAGGGCGGGTCAGACTCACCATGCGGAACTGGGCCTGGGCCTGCTGCAGCAGGGTCTCCTGCTCCGACTGGCCGATGCTGACGAAAATGCCCACCTCCGGGCTGAACTGCAGGATGCTGCCTTGCAGGCGGGCGACGAAATGCCCAAAGCTGCGGATGCAGCAGATTCGCACGACTGACTGGGGAGACAGAGGAGCCCAGCCAAGCTGAGGATTGCTGAGGGCCCATTAGACAGCCCTGCTACTGAGCCCCCACTGCTACCCCCTTATCACCCATCAGGGGACAGAAATGGCTGCCCCTAGGTGACAAGAAAGGTGTAAGCACATGCTTGAAGGATGCCAGTACTGAGCTGGGGGGAGTGTAAGCACTATTGGGAGGGAGTATTAGGACTGTGGGATGGTACAAAAGCCCGAATGGCAGGAGACCTGGGGTCTGGCCATGGAATGATGTAAAGCAATCTTTTTTGTTGTTGTTTGCAAGGCAAATGGCTTACCCCTATACTAGTTATTTTTGTTCTGAGGCCATGCACAGCAGTGTTCAGAGACCCTATGGAGTGCTGAGGATTGAACCCAGCTCAGCCACGTGTAAGGCAAGCTCCTTACCACTATACTGGGTCTTAGGGTCCAACAACGAAAATCTTACTTGCACCCTCGTATATATACAACACTACTAAATGGAAATGCCCCATCTGGAGAGGAACCAACAGGAAGTATGTGTATGGAGGTGAGATGCAGGGTGTGTGGCCCGTGTGTCCAGCTTCCCTCTGCTGCCCCCAGAGGTCCCACATGGTTACAGATTCAAGAGCAAAGTTTCTGCAGCATGTTGGAAGCAGTGCCTGTCCAGATCTAACCTGCTCAGGGTAGCTCAGAGATCAGAGCAAAGAGAGGATAGGGCTGAGGTGGAACTCAAGGCACAGTGCTTGCCTCATATGTACAAGACCTGGGTTCATATCCAACACTGCAAAAAATTCCCTTTTGCAAAAGGGAAAAATAAATGAAGAGAGATTTCAAAGCCATTGGCCAGAAGGGAATAAAGCAAGGAAGTTGCTAGCCTCATGTACTGCTGGCCCCAAGGGACCCCCAAATTGCAGTCTTCAAGCACTGCCAGAACTAGCCTGAGTAATGTATGTGTAACTCCAAACCTGGCTCCCACTACACCTGCCAAACACCTCCCCACCCGTATTTTAAAGCTTTAATGGTTCCTGTTGTTTATTACTCAAAAGCAAGAATGGTTGCAAGGCCAGAGAGACAGAAAAGTGGGTGGAGCCTTGCACACAGCCAACCTGGGTTCGATCTGTGGCATCCCATATGGTCCCCTGAGCCTGTCAAGAGTAATTTCCCAGAAGCAATTCCTGAGTACCAGCAGGTATGGCCCCAAAACCGTGCAAAAGGAGAGAGGGAGAGAGAGAAAGAAAGGGAGGGGGAGAGAGAGAGGAGAGAGAGATAGAGGAGAGAAAGAAGAGAAAGAGGAGAGAGAAGAGAGAGGAGAGAGAGGAGAGAGAGGAGAGAGGGAGGGGAGAGGAGAGAGGGAGGGGAGAGTAGAGAGAGAGAGAGGAGAGAGAGAGGAGAGAGAGAGGGGAGAGAGAAGAGAGAGGAGAGAGAGATGTAGAAGCGATAATATACAGGGTAGGGCACTTGCCGTGCATACAGTCAACCCAGGCTCAATTCCCAGAATCCTATATGGTCCCCTGGCCCTGAGTGATCCCTGAGTTCAGAGCCAGGAGTAACCTCTGAGCACAGCTGAGTGTGGCCCCCCCAAACCAAACTAAAACAGCAAGAAGGGTAGAAGAGCAGAGACCTGTCACCAGCAGCTGCAGAACATCCTGCCCCAGGGCTCAAAGAGGGACTAGGGCCAGGGAATGAGCTTGGTGGCAGAGTACATGGCTCGGATATTCCAGGTCCCAGCACCACACAGTAAGTACTGAATCTGCAGTAGCTCCACTAGTGGGAGAGCTCAGGAAGCCACAGCCCCACCACTGACCTGGACCCACCCTGCCTGGACCAGTGCACACACAAGGTATGTGGTCACCACCCTACACACACAGGCATGATATTCGCAGGGCCTCCTCACCTCCACCTCCTCTGCATGCACATATGCATGGTCTCACCTTCTCTAGACATGTATGTACACACACGCATGCATGCGCAGCCTCACCTCCTCCAAAGCGCTGAGCAGGGGCCGGTCTGTGTCAAAGTGGAAGTGCTTGTGGGCAGCCCGGAGGGGAGGCAAGTTGCGAAGTGCCAGGTCCTCCGGGAGCAGCAGACTAGAGGCGAGGTCAGGCAGTTCACAACCTGCCAGAAGATCCTGGACCTCAGGGCACAGGGACAAGCCTGAGGTGAGAGAGACACATGTGGCCACCATTCAGTGGGAGCCCCGGAGGACAACGGAGAGCAAGGAAGAGACATGTGGATGCAGGCCAGGTAAAGCCTGAGGGGGTGGTGCTGAGGAACAGGGGGAGAAGGGAGGGAGAGCCCCAAAGGGGACAGTCAGTACTGACAAGCACAGCAGAAAGCAGAGAAGCTGTACCCTGGTGGGGAGGAAAGGGATGGGCTCAGAGGGACTCACCGGACTCTTGGAGCTCCCCAGCAGTGGGCAGCAGGTTCAGCAGCACAGACAGGCGGTTCCACAGACTCTGTGAGCTCTGGAGAGAGAGGACCAGGGGCTCAGCCAGACTGAAGGGACTGGGAGCTCTGTGCAGACCTGTGGGATCTGAGGCTCAGTGCTCAGGGGTCGTTCATGGCTCTGACCCTGCTCTCCAGTCTCCCCAGCACCTCCTTAAAGATAGGCAGTGCAGGCAGCTCACAGGTTTTGGATGCGGGTGCCCTAAAGTCCATCCTGAATCACATGATCCTGAGCATGAGGCCAGAATGAGACCAGGTGAGACCAGGAGTATGAGCCCCTGAATACTAGCAAAGGTGCCCCCCCCCCCAAATAAATAAAAACAAAAAAGCAGGAGACAAGAGAACTAGGAAGGAGTCCAGCTTTTGGTACCAGAGCGCAAACAAAGGAGATGTCACTGCCCAGTCAGGCACACACAGGGTTCCAGCCCTGATGCAGCAGGCACGCACCTGTGCACACACAACTATGAGGTCCGGGTTGGTCCGTAGCCAGTCCAGGAAGACTTTCACAGCTGGGAGCAGGCCCTCCGCCACCAGCACCTGCAGCTTCTCTTGGATGCTGCGCTCATTTCGACATGAGCGCCCACTCGACTCGCTTCCTTCGGACTCGGAGCCCTCTTCAGAGGCTGGGTGGGGAGAACAGAGCTGAGGGAGGGGCACACTCTGCCCCCACCCCAAACACTTCTGAAGAGTTCTGGTACCAAATAGACTTGACACTCAAGAGCACAGCTGCCCTCTGTCTGCCAGCCCAGCAGAAAGAGGCATTCAGGCCAAGACGAGAGTAGGACTAGAGATATAGACCTTTTTTTTTTGGTTTCTGGGTCATACCTGGCAGCATTCAGGGGTCACTCCTGGCTCTACAATCAGAAATCGCTCCTGGCAGGCTTGGGGGACCAGATGGGATGCCGGGTTTGAACCACTGTCCTTCTGCATAACGGCAAATGCCTTACCTCCATGCTATCTCTCTGGCCCCAGAGACACAGACCTCTAAACTAGAATTTTTTTTGGGGGGTGGGGGTGGGGTAGGCATACCTAGCAGCGCTCAGGGGTTACTCCTGGCTCGGCACTCAGAAATTGCTCCTGGCAAGCAAGGGGGATCATATGGGATGCCAGGATTCGAACCACCATTTGTCCTGAATCAGCTGCGTACAAGGCAAACATCCTACTGCTGTGCTACCTCTCCGGCCCTAAACTAAATCTTTTGGGCCATAGAGAGTACAGCAGGGAAGTCTCTTGCCCTATACATGGCTGACTTGGGTAAAATCTCCCAAGGTCCCCCGAGCCCTACCAGGAGTGATCCCTGATCAATGATCTAGGAGTCACCTTTAAGCACAGCAGGGTGAGGCCCAAAACAACTTAAGAAAAAAAAGCTTGTGGGCCAGATTGATAGTATAGCAGTCAGTGTACTTGTTGCCTTGCACACAGCGGATGTGAGTTCAATCACTGACATCCCATATGGTCACCACCAAAAGTAATTCTTGAGTGCAGGGCCAGGAGTAACCCCCGACCATTGCTAATATTTAAAAATAAAAAATGAGGGGCTGGAGAGGTAGCGTTGAGTTATGGTGATTGCCTTGCATGCAGAAGGACGGTGGTTCGAATTCCGGCATCCTATAAGGTCCCCCGAGCCTGCCGGGGGTGATTTCTGACACAGAGCCAGGAGTGACCCCTGAGCGCTGCCAGGTGTGACCCAAAAAGCAAAAAAATAAAAAAATAGGGGCCAGAGATAGCACAGCGGTAAAGCGTTTGCCTTAAATGCAGAAGGATGGTGGTTCGAATCCCGGCATCCCATATGGTCCCCTGAGCCTGCCAGGAGTGCTTTCTGAGCATAGAGCCAGGAGTAACCCCTAAGTGCTGCCGGTTATGATCCAAAAAAAAAAAAAAAAATGAGGAGCAGGCGCGGTGTAGCAAGCGGTAGGGCGTCTGCCTTACATGTGCTAACCCAGGACCTGGGTTCGATCCCCAGTGTCCCATATAGTCCCCCAAGCCAGGAGCGATTTCTGAGCTCATAGGCAGGAGTAACCACTGAGCATCACCGGGTATGGCCCAAAAACTAACTAAATAAGGAAATAAATAATGAACTAAGAAGGTTGAGGCTAAAGCGATAATTCAATGGATTTGGATGTTCTCTGTATGTAGACAACTCAGATTCATTTACTAGTACATAAGAGTCCACCAGGAATGATACCTGAGCATAGCCAGGAGTAATCCCTCAGCAGAGAGCCAGGAGTTAAGTCCTGAGCATAGCCAGATATGCCTCCACCCCACCCCCAAGAAAAAGAACTGAGCTCGGGAGTGGGCTCCAGTGCATTAGTGTGCATAGGAGCTTGTGGTAAAGGACAGCAGTGCATTAGAACAGGGTGGCAACTTGTACACAGGACAGCAGTGAAAGCAACTATGGCTCAGCAGACACATGCTGGATGGACAAGGCTCTCTTTGAGAGGAAGACCCCCCCGCCCCCAGAGCTGGTAGGGACTCCTGGCAGGACCTAGGAGAGTAAGCAGTAGTGGCTGCTGTATGCAGGAAGAGTCCTAAGTCCCCAGAGTGGGCAGGAAGGTGGAAGTTGCAGGCCACGAGGACACAGCAGGAGAGGGAGATCTTAGGAAGGGACCCTGGGAAGGGGTAAGTTGTGCAGAGGAAACCATCTGCTCTCCCAGCTCAGCACCCAGGAATGAATACCTGGCTCCAAGGGCTTATCCACGTCCCCATTGACACAGGGCTTGTGGCCATCTGAGGTGTGGGGCTCAGTGGCGGGCTGGAGAAGCAGGTTGCTGAAGGTGGGAGCCAACCGAAAGCAGCGCTTGGTCTGGAACATCTGTGTGGACATGGCTTGTAAATTGCTGGTAAGGTTTGCCTCACTGGGCGCCAGGGGGCCATTGAGGACCTCAGGGGCTTCCGACTGGGCCCGAGGAGGTTCTGAAGCTGGGGACCGCGTTCCCTCTTCGTCCTCCATATCTTCCAAGTCAGACCGAGACTCTTGGCTGTTCATTTCCGAGTCTGTCTCAGCATCAAAGGCTGTTCCCCCACCTTCGAGACTCTTGTCAGAGCCACTGTCTGAGCCCTCACTGGCCCTTGCTGAGTCAGGGCTGGAGTCCGACTCGAAGCCTTCACTCAGGTCACTGTCGTCGCCTGCTTTGGGCGGATGGCGGCGGCGGCGGAGGCAGGAGAGGCGGGAGAACTTGCGGCCTTTTCTGCCCTCCCCCTCTGGAGGGCCAGTGGGTGGCTCAGGGCCTGGCTCCTCCTGCTTCTCCAACGGCTCCCTGGGCTCTGCTTCATCTGGGGAAGGGGGGGGAGGCATGATGGACTCACAGGAGCGTAGGGGCAGGCCTGGCCTGTGTGTTCCTTGGCCCACTTGTGTCCAGCCCACACCCAGCCCTCGCCATGCCGTACCAGTGCCATCACTCTGGAACGCCGGCACAGGGTTCTCGCCCTCCTCTAGCTCTGCCTGCAGTCGGATGTTCACGTGATTGACGAGGTGGGAGAAGAGGGCCAGGGTGAAGGCAATGGCTGCGCTGTACTGCTTGGAGCCTAGAGCCAGGAAAGCAGCATCAAGGGCCGTGGCCCAAAGAGGAGGAAGGGCCAGCAAGCGCAACCCTATCTCACCTGCTCAGTATCTAACCAAGCTGCTTCAAAGGGCAAAGGTCTCTCAGGTTTTTCCACTATTTATCCATCCTATAGTCTAGATGTGCCAGCTCACCCAGTGCTTCCTCCTGGAAGCGGATCCTCTCATACCGTCTCCTCCCCTCAGCATCGAGGTCTTCACACCCCAAGTACCCCACACCCAGTACTGCCAATTTCATCTTTCCCCCTTCAAAGCCTGCTTCACATATACTTCTTTCAGGAAGCTCTCCAGAGTCTCTAAAGGACTACCTGCACTGCCTAGCAAGGTCTCAACTAGGCCTGATCTAGCTAAAAAGGGGTGGATAGAGGGGAGCAAAGCTGGGAGAATGGGACCCTTGTCCTTTACCCTCCCCACAGCTGAAGAAGTTAGTTTCTGCTACCTGCTCTCTTGAGGCTGTACACCCCCATGAGGCAGATGATGAGCATCTGGAAGATGAGGAGATCAGGGAGGAAAGCGTAGCCACTTTCATAGTCTTCTTCCTCCTCGCTGGCCAGGCTGAGGTTGGGGGAGGAGGGCAGGTAGAACAGACAGAGGTTGAAGTCTTCCAGGACAGACTGGCAGAGCGCGGTCAGCTCAGAGTCCACAGAGCTAGGAAGGGCAGAAGTCACAGGTCAGCACCGGGCTGAGAAAGGCAGACGGAGCCTTGCAATTGAGGGTTAAGAGAAAAACGCTGGCTCAGGAGGCCTCGGTGTGAGCAGCAGGGGACTGAGTGCAGGCAGATGAGCTAGCAGGGAAAGAGGCCTCTGGGCAGCCCATCACGAGCATCTCCCAGAGGACACAGCTGGGAGCAGGTGCCGAGGACTCAGTAGTCAAGCAAGTTACTTATCTGAACATCATCCAAGTGGAAGGCAGACGGGATGGTGATGCCACCACAGATGTGGCTCACATGGTTCTTGGTCCCCCTTCCACTCACCTGCTTTTGGGCTGCAACAGACTTTGCAGATACATAAAATTCACCAGCAACCTCTTAATGTCTTTACATCTGAAATGAGAAGGATTAACACAGTGGGGAATGGCTGCTATGTTATGGGTGTCCTGTGCCCCTAAGAAAGGGGCCCCGGCCTCTTGGGCCTGCTCACCGCTTCCTGCTGGGGGACAGTCTCCGCATCTCACACTTCTTCATCTGGTGGTACATTCTGGCTGCCTTATCGTATAGCCGCTTGAGGTTCCCGTAGGCCCCCTCAAAGGACACTTCTGACTGGATACTACAGGAGACACAGGGGTGGGTTGGGGAAGGCAACTCAATCTCTAGGGAGAAGTAAAGGAAAGGTGGCCTCTGCCAGGGAATTTGGGAGTAGCTTTACCAGTTAAAGACAGAGCTCCTGTCCTGTACTGCCTTCCAGGGACACCTGATTCCCCAACCCCACCCCATACACACTAAAGTCCAGAGTTACACAAGAATAAAGACAATGTCTTTGGGGCTGGAGAGATAGCATGGGGTTAAGGCATTGCCTTACATCCCAAAGACCCAGTTTCAATTCCTAGCACCTAGGAATAAAAAAAGGGTCACTCACTCCTCTGCCAGTAACAGCCCTGGAGCACCACTGGATGGGGCTCCAGCAATTCACCCTCTCCCCCAAAAGGTATCTCCATCTTGAAACAGGACAATCCTACTATCACAAAGTTAATTTGCTCACCATCCCCACTGTCAATTTTGGGGGGTGGGGTGGAGAACTGGGCCACATTTGGCTATGTGGAGGGCTTACTCCTCACTCTGCACTCAGAAATCACTCCTGGAAAGTTTGGGGGACCACGTGGGATGACAAGAATAGAACCCAAGCAGACATTTGGAAGGCAAGTGTCCTGCTGGCTGTACCATCTCTCTGGCCCATTTAGTATTTTGGGGGGAAAGAACACACCCAGCGATGATCAGTGATCACTCTGGCAAAGCTCAGGGGACCATATATATGGTGTTGGGGATCAAATCCAAGTTGGAAGTGTACAAGGCAAGTGACCTACGTGCTGTTCTATCTCTCTGGCCACCATCCTCCTCCATCTGTTACGTATTTTAGCAGGAGCTTCTAAGCAGTACTTAGCCAGTCTGGGAGTCCCACTGGCAATTCTCTGTCATGGTTCAGTGCTGGCCTGAGGATGTGATGCTATTTGGATCCTGCAGTACCCAAGACACTGGGGCAAACCATCAGTGCTGGGGATCTCCAGGGCTACACTCAGTGATGCTCAGTGGAACTGAGAATTGAAAGCAGGTCAGACTAATTCCAGGTATGAGCTCTACCTGCTGTACTATAGGCACTATCTTTTTTTTTTTTTAATTAATTTTTAGATTCTTTAGTTACTATTTCTTTATCATTTTGTTTTGTTTCAGGGGCCACCATCAGCCGTGCTCAGGGATTACTCCTAGCTCTGTAATACTCGGGGATCACATCACTCCTGGCAAGGATCCCTCTTTGGTGTCAGGGATTCAGCTGCACGCAAGGTAATCTTCAGCCTCTCCTATCTCTCTGACACCTAATTATCTTAACTACCCTTTTTTTTTGTTTTGTTTTTTGTTTTTTGTTTTTTGGGCCACACCCTGTGATGCTCAGGGGTTACTCCTGGCTATGCTATGCGCTCAGAAGTTGCTCCTGGCTTCTTGGGGGACCATATGGGACGCTGGGGATCGAACCGCGGTCCGTCCTAGGCTAGCGCAGGCAAGGCAGGCACTTTACCTCCAGCGCCACCGCCCGGCCCCATCTTAACTACCCTTTTTATGTGATGCTGGGATTAAACTCAGCACCTTCCAAGTGCTCTCCCACTGTGCTCTATGCTAGCCCATCCTCCATCTCTACAACAGCACTTGGGGCCAGAAATTGGGCTGAGAGGCAGAATGCCCACTTCTCAGGCCCTCACTTAGAGCCCTAGATCAGTGTTTTTCAACCTTTTTGTGCAAAGGCACACTTTTTTTCATGGAAAAAAAAAATCACAAGGCACACCACCGTTAAAAAATGTTAAAAAAAAGATTAAACTCTGTGCCTATATATAAATTCTCTTGATTAGTAAACAAATAAATTATTTTATAATTAGTTTATTATGAAATAATCTAATGATCGGTCTATTTGTGAAATTGGAATTTTTCCCACAGTGTGCCGCAGCACAGTGGTTGAAAAACACTGCCTTAGATAACCGTGTGCCTTAAAAAAAAAAAAAAAAAAAAAAAAAAAAGCTATGTAGTACAGAGCATTTAGAAAAGGTAGCACTCGGGGCCGGCAAGGTGACGCTAGAGGGAAGGTGTCTGCCTTGCAAGCGCTAGCCAAGGAAGGACCGTGGTTCGATCCCCCTGCATCCCATATGGTCCCCGCAAGCCAGGGGCAATTTCTAGCGCTTAGCCAGGAGTAACCCCTGAGCATCAAATGGGTGTGGCCCGAAAGAACAAAAACAAAAACAAAAAAAAGAAAAGGTAGCACTCAACAAGCATTTCCTGTGCACAAGGACATTTACATAATATGTGTAGTATATAAAAAATTTTCCATAAATTATTCTTGGAATTGTATATAAAAATATTTCCTTAGGATTGTTCTATGACTATTGCCCCACCTAGACCAGGTGGGGGCGCTGTGGAGTTGGCAATAAATAGCTTGATGGACAGGGAAGAGGAGTCCTTTTGCGAGAGCTGGTTGCAGGCTGCAAGAGGTCTCCCTCTCCCCCCTCTCCCCCCTCTCCCTCTCCCTCTCCCTCTCCCTCCCTCTCTCTCTCTCTCTCCAATCTTTTACACCCTAACCTTCTTGTCTGTGTGGATTATTATTTGCTGCGGATAAATATTACCCAGATCTCCCCCCGAAAGGGGACAAGGGGGTGGGAAGTAATTTCTCATTCTGGGGACTATTTGTGGATTCACAAACACCTAACGAAGGATTTAACAGCACAGATTCTCTACAATATGTACTTCAGAAAATCCTCACCACACTCATTATCACAAATGATTTGGTCATGCCATAGTAGGAAACAAATCTGGAACCATCCTAGTCACACTCTTAAGTTCCCAAATAATCTTAATAAAAAGCAATGATGGGCTGCAGTGATAGTACACTGTGTGTGTGTGGGTGCTTGTCATGCAAACAGCCAACCTGAGTTAGATCCAAGCACCCCATATGGCCCATCGAACCCCACCAGGAGTGATCCCTATCCCTGAGTGTAGCCAGGAGTAGTTCCTGAGCACCCCAGTACACAAACAACTCTCTCCTCTCTTTCAAAAGATAAAAAAGAGTGGTCAGCAAAAAGAAAATGTCTGTGGTGACACAAACGAGCTGATATTCCTTCCACTGCGAAGGTCTACTTTGCATTCCTCTCTCTCCCTCTTCAATCTGGGCAAGAGGATTAGCCATGCCAAGTTACCAGGTTCCAGGTCTAGGAGATTTGCAGATTCCTATCTCCCCTGCCCTTTTTTGAGGGTGGGGAGGGTATGAGGGAGAGGCCTACATCCAGCTGTGCTCAGGGATCACTCCTGGCAAATAGTCAACCATGTGCAAGTAAATTACCCAGATTCTATTTGATTTTGTTTTAGAGCCACACCTGGCTCAGGAATCGCTCCTGGTGGGCATACGGGACATTACAGGATGCCAGGCAACAAACTCCGAGTTGGCTGATGGCAAGGCAAATGCCTTACCTGCTGTAGTACTCTCTCTCTGGCCCCTAGTTCTCAGATTCTTATATTTGCATGTGGTAGGCATGGGGCCAATCGCTGGCAGTACACACAAGCACATATGGTGCCCAGAGCATTGCCTGATGAGATTCAAGAATAAAATAGAGGGGCCAGAGCGATAGCACAACAGTAGGGCATTTGTCTTCATGCGGCCAACACAGGACAGACACCGGTTTGATTTCGGCATCCCATATAGTCCCCTGAGCCTGCTGGGAGGGATTTCTGAATGCAGAGCCAGGAGTAAACCCTGAGTGCCACTTGGTGTGACCCCAAAACCAAAAAAAGACAAACAAAAAAATCAAGAATAAAATAGAGAGGCCAAAGAGATAGCACAGCGGTAGGGTGTTTGCTTTAAAAGCGTCAGATCCAGGACCAATGGTGGTTCGAATCCTGGCATCCCATTTGGTCCCTAGCTCTGCACTCAAAAATTGTTCCTGGCGGGCTGGGCGGTGGCGCTAAAGGTAAGGTGCCTGCCTTGCCTGCGCTAACCTTGGACGGACCTCAGTTCGATCCCCAGGTGTCCCATATGGTCCCCCAAGCCAGGAGCAACTTCTGAGCACATAGCCAGGAGTAACCCCTGAGCGTCACCAGGTGTGGCCCAAAAACCAAAAAAAAATTGTTCCTGGCAAAAAAAATATTCATTCCTGGAAGGCACAAGGGACCATATGGGATGCCAGGATTTGAACCACCATCTGTCCTGGGTCAGCTGCTTGCCAGACGAACGCCCTGCTGCTATGCTATCTCTCTGGCCTCAGTCTTATTTCTTATCATAACACAATCACTGGCATTTGGGGGATCAACTAGCGTCACATTACTTGGCTGTGATGACCCAAAGATCTAAGTCTCATCAACAATGGATGTCTTGGGACCGGAGCGGTGGCACAGAAGTAAGACGTCTGCCTTGCAAGCACTAGCCTAGGACAGACGGCAGTTCAATCCCCCGGCGTCCCATATGGTCCCCTCAAGCCAGGAGCAATTTCTGAGCACATAGCCAGGAGAACCCGAGTGTTAAACAGGTATGGTCCAAAAAAACAAACAAACAAAATAAATGGATGTCTGAAGCCCCAAAGCTACGTGTGGGAACCCAAGAAGCAGCGATCTACTCTAAGGTCATCTCCTCTTGCTACGATCAACTGCTGGCCATTTAGACATAGATGAACTACTGCTCAAAAGTTCTTTTCAGAGGCTGCTCTGTTAACACTTGAGGAGCTAAAGTCAATTTCTTCCTGTGACATGATGGGTAGAGCCTCACAGATTGCAGAGGGTAGAAGGAGGAACAGTAGGGCTGTGTCAGTAAACCCCCACAGGTCTGTCCACTGCAGTATTCTTCAGCTACCTCAGCCACAAGCTTGAGAGTGGTGGAGGGGAAGGGGCAACCAAAGTGGAGATGGCATGGAAGAGCCAGTGGGGCTGAGGATGATACTCACCAGCGCAGGTAACAATACATGGCTTCCACATTATAGTATTTGCTGCCTGCAAGGGTGCCCAGCTGATTGAAGGGCATTCCTGGGGGAAAAAAGATGACTCACAGTCACAAGTCACTCAATACTTGCAGGCCTACCAAAGCTGAGCACCAGGTGCCAGGACTGCAGTGTTGGGTCCTCAGGGAATTAGAAGCCTGAGTCTCCTGGCTGCTTCAGTCTTTAAGTAGTACAAGGAACCACTAAGCTCTTCTCACTTCAATCCCAACACTGCCAACTATCCTGCAAAGATGCCAGCAACACGGGTGCCAGCCCCTCACACTCCGTGAAGCCCTCTTTGACCGAGCATTCCCTCCGCAGCTCTCCTAAAAAGGGGGCTTGTTCTTTCTCTTACATAGCCCCTTGAATGGACAGAAGTCTGGGGTCCCCTCTATCTCCAGAGACCCTTGGGTCAGGGAAGCTTGTATCTCTTCTCCTCCTCTGTCTCCTTCTTACTTAGTTCCAGACTTTCCCATCTAAAGTTCCCCCGCGCCCCCCTACATCTGCAAGGACATGTCCTGGGCAGGAGGAGCAATGAAGACAGAGCAGGAGCAAGTGGGTGAAGGAGGCCCTGGGCCAAGCACGCTCAACTAAACAGCACTCTCCACTGCTGTCCGCCTGCCTGCCCTGTGAAAAAGGATGCCGGGCTGAGATCAGCTACTTACCAATCTGGGGGGCAACTGACAGGGCTTGGTAATAAAATCTCTCAGCTAGTAGCTCTGTGTCTACGCCAGCTAATTCATTCTGATATCGTGCTGCAAGAGAAAAGGAAGACACAGATGAGGACTCCAGGCCTCAGGAAACCCTTTCCTTGCCTAGGAGCCTGCTCAAGAAGCTGTAACACGAGCCTGGGAGGAAGACACCTGAGCTAGGAAACATCCAGCTATCTGCATTACTCGTTCTTCTTTGAAGGGAGGTTCAAATAAAAACAACATGGAGGCTGGAGTGGAGCAACAGAACAGCAGGTAGGGGCACTGGCCTTGCACATAGTCAACCTGGGTTCATTCCCTGGCATCCTATATGGTCTATTGAACCTGCCAGGGACCATATTCCTGAGGGCAGAGCCAAGAGTAAACCCTGAGCACAGCGGGTGTAGCCCAAAAATAACGAAGAAAAAGTGTAAATAATATTCAGTGTCTTTAAAGACACTTCTAGCTCCTTTCAATGTGGGAGGGCTACAGCTTATGTAACTGGTTACAATGATGACTTAGACTGTTTCTAGAGTCAACTACCCTACCCCAGAAAGATATTACTAACTGCTCCTGGTCTGCCTGCCTCCCCCTCTCCTTCCCTTCCTTCCCTTCCTTCTCTCTCCCTCCCTTCCTCCCTTCCTTCCTTCCTCCTTTCCTTCCTTCTTCCCTCCCTCCCTCCCTCCCACTGTCCCTCCCTCCTTCCATTACCTAAGAGAGCCCAGAATGGGCTTAGACACAAAAAGGGAGTGACTGCAGTCAGCAAATGATACCATACCTATAGCCACAACCCTAAGAGGAACTACTGTCTATGAGAGACCAAGTGCATATAGCAAGCATATTTACATGCTGAGAAACATCCTTCCCTGTGGTGTAACTTGAAATGAAGATAAAAGAAATTCTCAAAAAAATGAGAATAGGGGCCGGGTAGGTGGCGCTGGAGGTAAGGTGTCTGCCTTGCAAGCGCTAGCCAAGGAAGGACCGCGGTTCGATCCCCCGGCGTCCCATATGGTCCCCCCAAGCCAGGGGCGATTTCTGAGCACATAGCCAGGAGTAACCCCTGAGCGTCAAACGGGTGTGGCCCAAAAACCAAAAAAAAAAAAAAAAATGAGAATAACATCAGATTGAACTCTCTGGGGAAAAAAAAAAACTCTCTGGGCCAGAGAAATGGTACAGGGATTAAGGTACGTGTTATACAGGTGGCTGACCCCACTTAATTTCCGGCACCTCATATATCCCCAAACACCAGTAGCAACTAACATCACAGAGCCAGGAGTGTCCTCAAAGAATGTAGCCTAGCCCCCAAAAAATAACAAACAGATGAAAAATAATTTTATTTGGGGACTTATAACTAACTCTTGGCTTTGAACTCAGGGATCACTATGTGGTGCCAGTATGAAACTTTTTTTGGCTATTCTTGGGCTTACTTCCGGCTCTGCACTCAGGAATCACTTCTGGCAGTGCTCGGGAACAATAATGGGATGCTGGGTAACAAAGCTGAGTCAGTTGCATGCAAGGCAAAAGCCCTACCAGCTATACATACTTTTACCCTAGCCTAGCCCTAGTCTGAAATTGTCTTTTTACTTTTCTTTTTGGTTTTTGGGCCATACTGGCAGGTCTCAGGGGATATTCCTGGCTCTGTGTTCAGGTATCACTCATGACAGGCTCGGGGGACCATATGAAATGCTGGGAATCAAACCCAGGTCCATTGTAGGTCAGCCGCATGCAAGACAAATGCCCTACCACTGTGCTATCTCTCCGGCCCCTGAAATTTTATTAACTCTGACTTTCTCAGAGCTTGAAGTCATGTTCCTTCCTCCTGATTTCCAAGAGTAATAAAGAGCAGCCATGGAGGAAAGCAGCACCAGCAGAGCCCTGGTTCTCCGGCTGTCCTTCCTACACAGGAGTGCCCACCATCAAAAGAGCATGACTGTATTAGAGTCTGAAAGAGAATGAAACTAAAGCCTGAAACTCTTACACAAATCCCCCAGGTACACCAGACATCGGTGGCATGCCATCTGTGCCCAATCCATCTCCTTCCCGGTGGCAGACACGGGCTTCTTGCATCCTGAGAGAAGAGAGAAATTTTTGAGTACTTTTCTCTGGCCCACTGTGAGGAAAGCCCTTACCTAACAAGAAAAAAAATAAAGAAAGAAAGAATTCAGGACTTGGCTTGGGATATTGTTTATGAAGGAGACACATTTGGAAAGTAGGAGGAATACATTCACAGAAGATACAGGAAGAGGCAGGCTTACTAAGAAGACTGATTCACTAGACTGGTAGACACTGCAAAGAAAGGCTGGGGCTGGATCGATAGATTGTACAGTGGGTAAGGAAAACACTTGCCTTGCATGTGGCTAACCCAAATTCAATCCCTGGCATCCTACATGGCAGGGATCTCAAATTCAATTTACCTGGGGGCTGCAGGAGGCAAAGTCGGGGTGATCTTTGAGTGCAAAGTCAGTAGTAAGCCTTGAACATTGGGGGGTGTGACCCAAACAACTAAAACAAAACAAGATTCCTCTAGGGCAGGGCCACAAAATGTTGTCCAGAGGGCTGCAAACAGCCTGCGGGCTGCAAGTTTGAGACCCCTGCTATAGGGTCTTCCAAGCATTGCCAGGAGTAATTCCTGAATGCAGACTCAGGAGTAAATCTTGAGTATTGCCGGGTATGGCCCCAAAACAAAAAGCTGGGGCACTCAACCTACGCAAGCTTTCTGGGGAAGGGTCCCTAAAAGAGCTTCTTTTTTTTTTTTTGCAGGAGGCTGAGGGGGGTTTTCCTGGGACACACCTGGTGACGCTCAGGGGTTACTCCTAGCTGCACTCAGAATCTATCGTTCCTGACTCAGAGGCCCATATGGGATGCTGGATATTGAACCTGTGTCCATCCTGGGTCAGCTGCATGCAAGGCAAACACCCTATGGCTGTGCTACCACTCCGGCCCCTGAAAGAGCTTCTTATGAAGTTATCTAAATGCAAGCCAAGTCACAAAAGTTCATGGGAACACCAGTTTCTGGCTGAACACTCTGGAGGTACTCTCAGGTAGGGGGAGGGCCAAATCCTCACCCGACAGAAACTACATCCACACCCCAAGCTACCATCATGCCAGAGACCCAATTTTACTGCTTCACAGCTAATCACTGCAGAGAAACCTAAATGATGAAATCTCTAGGTACATCACCTTTTGACCTAAAAACTGGTCTTCTTGGAATAGAGGCAGGTGTCTACCCATCCCCCACCCTCATACTTTCAAAGCCACAGTAGCTACATCCACATCCGAAAATGTAGGCTCAGAGACCCATTTCAACAGATCCTGGGATTCCTGGAGCTTGCAGTTGCATACCACCTCCAAATTCCTCAATTCTGACACATTAGTAGGAGCCTAAATGGGAAAGCCAACTAATCTCAACAACAACTAAAAATACAGAAGGCTCAACAAGCCACAAATAGCTTAGTAAACCCTCAATGACCTGACTTTCTTTTACTGAAATATTTTTTAGTAATCTCATTAGCCATTTAGCTGTAACAAACAATATAAAAGAAACTATCTTGTGGGGGCTGGAGAAATAGCATGGAGGTAGGGTGTTTGCCTTACATCCAGAAGGAAGGTGGTTTGAATCCCGGCATCCCATATGGTCCCCCCGTGCCTGTCAGGGGCAATTTCTGAGCGCAGAGCCAGGAGTAACCCCTGAGCACTGTCAGGAGTGACCCAAAAACCAAAACAAAGCCAAAACAAAACAAAACAAAAAAGAAACTATCTTGTACCTGCCAAGAAGGAAAGCTTAGGTTGGGGGGGTGGGTAGAAACTGTGGACAATGATGATAGAGGGAATGTTACACTGGTGGTGAAAATGGTGTTAGAACATTGAATACCACAGAAATTGCATTATGAGCAATTTTTTATACCATGGTGTTTAAATACAGTAATAAAAATAAAGAAGGCATCTATCTGCAAAGGAGTAAGAGGTGAGGCTCATGTGTCAGCATGGAAAGATATGCCTTAGAATTCAGGGGTCTCAAACTCACGGCAAATGGCCCTCCGAACAACATTTTGTGGCCCAACTAGAGGAATCTTTTTTTCTTTTGTTTTGTTGTAGTTGTTTGGGTCACACCCCTCAATGTTCAAGGTTTACTACTGACTTTGCACTCAAGGATCACCCTGACTTTGCCTCCTGCAGCACCCAGGTAAATTGAGTTTGAGACCCCTGCAGAATATGGTAAAGACAGGACCCCTGCCCAGAAGTACAAAATATGAATAAAGCTCTGGGCTTCTGCCTAGGACAGGGGTCTCAAACTCGCAGCCCATGGGCCGTTTGAGGCCCTCCGTACAACATTTTGTGGCCCTGCCCTAGAAGAATCTCTTGTTTGGTTTTGTTGTTTGGGTCACACCCCTCAATGTTCAAGGCTTACTACTGACTTTGCACTTAAGGATCACCCCGACTTTGCCTCCTGCAGCCCCCAGGTAAATAGAGTTTGAGACCCCTGGCCTAGAAGAACATAACACAGCCTACTGCCCATGACTGTGACCATGAAGGGATGAGACAAGCTCATCTTTCCTAAGGACTAGTGGGGGGCAGAGACAAACAATGCCCCAGGTTTTGTGCCTCCCTTCCCTATTCAGCCATGAACCTTCTGCTCAGAGAGCCAACATACTTGGGAGGTGGTTTTCCTAGGCTCAGGAACCGATCTGTTTCATAACATCAGCTTAAAAGATGTACAGATACCCTGTAGAGGTTACCCTTACTGCTTCCACTCTATAGAGAGTGTTATCTTCTGACAGCCCACATCCAAAGACACCTGGCTCTAGCCCTTCCTCATAGCCAGTGCCTAGAGTATACAGCCTGGGGCTGGAGCAATAGCACAGCAGTAGGGCATTTGCTTTGCACACGGCCAACCCACACAGACTCTGGTTCAATTCCCAGCATCCCATATAGTCCCCCCAAACCTGCCTGGAACAACTTGAGTGCAGAGGCAGGAGTAACCCCTGAGCGTCACCGGGTGTGACCCAAAAAAAAAAAAAACCCAAAACAAAACAAAAGTCCATAGACTACACAGTCTGAACTTGAAGAAGCCTTTTTTTTTTTTTTTTTTTTTTTTTTTTTTTTTTTTTTTTTTTTGGTTTTTGGGCCACACCCGTTTGATGCTCAGGGGTTACTCCTGGCTATGTGCTCAGAAATCGCCCCTGGCTTGGGGGGACCATATGGGACGCCGGGGGATCGAACCGCGGTCCGTTCCTTGGTAGCGCTTACAAGGCAGACACCTTATCTCTAGCGCCACCTTCCCGGCCCCTGAAGAAGCCTTTTGAGTGACAATTCTTTTTTTTTTTTTTTTGGGGGGGGGGTCACACCCGGTCGCACTCAGGGGTTACTCCTGGCTCTACACTCAGAAATCGCCCCTGGCAGGCTCATGGGAACATATGGGATGCCAGCATTCAAACCACCGACCTTCTGCATGCAAAGCAAACGCTTTACCTCTATGCTATCTCTCCCGCCCCTTGTGTGACAATTCTAAGGTGAATAAGTGCATCAATAGATGAAAAACTAAAGGGGAAGGGACCATAGTGATAGAATAGCAAGTAGAACGCTTGTCTTGCAGAAGGCCCATGTGAGTTCAATCCCTGCTATTCCATATGCAATGCCAGGAGTGATCCCTGAGTACAGAGCCAGGAGTAAGCCTGGTATACTGTTGGGTATGGCTCAAGTAACAAAAACAACAACAACAACAAAAACATAAACAAACCTAAAGGAGTCTGGGAAACGGATCTCTCTGGTCTATCAACCTTATGACTTCTATCTTAAATTAATACTTTTGTTTTGTCAATTTCTGGAAACCACAGTGTCGGGGATCATATGTGATGCTAGAGGACTGCACAGGTCACACAAACCAGACCACAAGCAAAGCAAGCACCTGCTTCTGTGGACCCTGGACCTTAATCATTTTTTTCTTTTCCTTTTTTTTTGGGGGGGTCACACCCAGCCGCACTCAGGAGTTACTCCTGGGGCCTGGCGAGATAGCACATCGGCGTTTGCCTTGCAAGCACCCGATCCAGGATCAAAGGTGGTTGGTTCGAATCCTGGTGTCCTATATGGTCCCCCGTGCCAAAAAAAAAAGGAGTTACTCTTGTCTCTTCACTCAGGAATCACTCCTTGCAGGCTCCAGGGATCATATGGGATGCCTGGGATCGAATCCAAATCAACCGCATGCAGGGCAAACATCTTACCTGCTGTGCTAGTGCTCTGGCCCCTGGACCTTAACTTTATTTATTTTTGGGTCACACCCAGTGGCACTCAGAGGTTATTCCTGGCTCTGAGCTCAGAAGTAGCTCCTCGTAGGCTCAGGGGACCATAAGAGATGCTGGGACTTGAACCGAGGTCTGTCCTGCATTGGCCACATGCAAGGCAAACACCTTACTGCTGTGCTATCACTCTGGCCCTGGATCTTAACTTTAAATAAATAAAACACCAACTATTCTTTTGATGATGAAATGCTGCCATATGGTGGCACAAACAAAAACTCCATCTCTGATTCATGACTATGTTCTGGTAAGGACAGGGCCATAGGCCTAGGGAGGAAAGTATAAAGAAAAAGAGACCTAGACAAAGAGGGAAGGTACTCTACAAGGGGGCCAAAATAAAGTTATCAACCCAAAATGGAAGTAAACTATAGTCTCTGGTACCCCTGTCTGACACTTATGGAGCAATACAATCCAGACTGCTCTCTTTCATGAAAATCATTTCCTTGGCCATATGCTTATTAGGGTTAATCCAAATTTAAGAAAGTTTGGCATGTGACCCTGGTGGCTATAATCCTGGTTCAATTCCCGGCACCATATATGGTCCTGTGAGTCCCTGGCATCAGGAGTCACTCCTGAGAACACAGCCAGTGATCAGTGCCACTGGGTGTGATCCAAACCCTCCACCAATAAATTTCATGAATCAACTGTCGATCTCCACAAGAACCAAGACTGTGTTGGTCATAATGACATGCCCAACAAGGGTTCAAAATTCAGAGTGGAGGCAGATGAACTTATCCCCATTTTCAGATCTCACTGACCTATGAGAGGGTCGGTGACATGAGTCCAGTCAATGCAGCATTGCAGCTCAAGCTGGTAATGGGACTGGATATAGAGAAGGAGATGCTGGTAGAAGCCAATACCAGCAACCAAGTGTGTCCTGTAGGCACATTCCAAGGTGCTCCGGCTGTGGATATGCTAGAGATCAAGGAAGGGAAGAGAGGGGCAAGCAATAAGCTTAAAAAGCAGAATACTCCTCCTGTCAGGCTTCCCCCACCAAACACAAAACTAGAAAAATGTGCTCATGTCACTGAGGAAAGAAACTGATTTTCTTGGATCTAGAATTTCATTCATATCTCTCTAAATTACTGTCAGAGTGTTAGAACAACTTCTCTGTCTCCTCACAAGGACCAAACCTTCTTCTCTAATCCCTCCCTCATCACCTTTCACCAGTGAAACCCTAGCTTACAACTTGCTTTGGCCCACTTACCTACTTGACCCTTCCTTAACTTTCCCTCTGAAAACACACCTCTTTCAAATTTGAGTCCCTCCCTTACCTTCTTATTTGTCTTGATAAATTGGATAACTTCATAGTACACCTTTCTCCACAGCAGCTCTTCAGCCTTCCTCCCATAGTCTACCGGGTGTAGGAACATAAGCTTGACGCAAAGCTCACGCAGCCTGGGGGCATGAAGAAGAGCAAGAGAGAAATGCCCTTTCCTCTGAGGCCTTAAGGACTGAAGACTAAGGCTGGAGCAATAGTACAATGGGTAAGGCATTTTGCTTGAACACTGCTCATCTGGGTTGGATGTCAAACATCCCAAATGGTCTCCCAAGCACTGCCAGGAGTACTTCTTGAGCACAGAGCCAGGAGTAACCCCTGAGCATCACCAGATGTGGCCCCAAACCCTCCACACAAAAAACCCTCCAGCCCAATCTTTGGCCTTTCATTTGAGCCACACTCAGCTGTGCTCAGGTTTTACTCTGGGCTCTGCATGCAAGAATCATTTCTGGCCAGTTTGGGGAACGAAATGGGACCATGTGGAATCATATGGGATCAAACCTGGGTGAGCTACAAGCAAGGCATATACCTTACTGTACTATCACTCCAAGCCCAATCTTTGCTTAACTTGCCTGCCTTTAATGTCATCCTATGGCACCAATTATTAGATAGATGTAAATGCCACAGGTCAGTTGAGCCCCCCAGTCCTCTAGGTAGGTCAGATTTCAGAGCCCCTCACTGTACCATGTGGCCAGAGGGAAGAGGGATATGTATTCTATCTGATGAGACTGCATGAGGAAAGCAAGAGAAACAGCAAGAACTGGGCTTTAGTTTCCAGCTTACTTGTTCCTCAGGCTAATGTTTTCTGGTTTGAACACTTCTTGATAAGCAGTTTTGTTGCAAAGGATGAGATCAAGTCGATGTACAGCCTCCACCACAGCCCTGTAGGGAAATATAGGCAAAGAAAAGATCCTGAGTTACATGTATGGCCCAATGAGATGTGGAAAAGTGATGCCAGGGAAGCTACTCTAGGCTGAGCTCAGTACAAAACAAAACGAACATTCTCTCATCCCACATGGCTCACACAAACATGTACCTTGCCTCCCATAGTATCTGGCAGCAAAAGAAAAATTTGGTTGTCAAAACTAGGATAGGAGGGGCCGGCGAGGTGGCGCTAGAGGTAAAGCGTCTGCCTTGCAAGCGCTAGCCAAGGAAAGATCGTGACAGCGGTTCGATCCCCCGGTGTCCCATATGGTCCCCCCAAGCCAGGGGCAATTTCTGAGCGCTTAGTCAGGAGTAACCCCTGAGCATCAAACGGGTGTGGCCCAAAAAAACAAAAAAAAAAAAAACACTAGGATAGGAGGCACAGGGCAGAGATTTGTTTGCAACAAGTATTTAGTAGCACTACCAAAGAAGCCTCAACACACAGTAGTCACATAACTATCCTGCTCCAAATGTCAATAGTGCCAAATTGTTCAGAACACTACCTCTAATATGTATGGTTGCTATTACCAATAAAAATTAAGAGGGGGGTCGAAGAGATAGCACAATGGTAGGGCATTTGCCTTGCACGCAGCCAGCCGATCTAGGACAGATGGTGATTCAAATCCCGGCATTCCATATGATCCCCCTATGTCTGCCAGGAGCAATTTCTGAGCAGAGCCAGGAGTAACCCCAGAGCACCATCAGGTGTGACCCAAAAACAAACAAACCAAAAAAGCAAAATCAAAAAACAAACAAACAGGGCTGGGAAGGTGGCGCTAAAGGTAAGGTGTCTGCCTTGCAAGACACAAACAAACAAACAAACAAAAACAAAAAACAAAAAAAAGACACAAAACAAAAACAAAAACAAAAAAACAAACAAACAAACCAAAGAGAGGAATATCATCAACCTTAGAGGACTGTTGTGAAGATTCCACAAAGTAATTTACCATATTTTCCAGCATATAAGACAACTTTTTTTTTTTTTTGATTTTTGGGCCACATCCGTTTGATGCTCAGGGGTTACTCCTGGCTAAGCGCTCAGAAATTGCCCTTGGCTTGGAGGGACCATATGGGATGCCCAGGGATCGAACTGTGGTCCTTCCTTGGCTAGTGCTTGCAAGGCAGACACCTTACCTCTAGCGCCACCTCGCCGGCCCCAAGACAACTTTTTTTTTTTTTTTTTTTTTTTGTGGTTTTTGGGTCACTCCCTGCAGTGCTCAGGGGTTACTCCTGGCTCCATGCTCAGAAATTGCTCCTGGCAGGCACGGGGGACCATATGGGACGCTGGGATTCGAACCGATGACCTCTTGCATGAAAGGCAAACGCCTTACCTCCATGCTATCTCTCCAGCCCCCCAAGACAACTTTTGAAAGGAAAAAAGTCAAGCGAAAATCGGGGGTCGTTTTATACACCAAGTATATCCAGTAAAACGTTTCAATATGCTGCTAAACGAAAGTCGTCTGAAGATTGCCATGAAACGTATTTTCCAACTCAATCCTGTACCAATCACTGCAAAGCTGTTCTGACTGCCTCTCTGACTCAGCCAATCCAAGCAGGCTTTTTATGCATGCAAATTAGACAATGTTCTATACCCGAATCTACGCTGTAAAAAGCCTGCTCAGATTGGCCAGAGTCAGAGAGAAAGTCTAAAATTAGGGGGTCATCTTATACGCTGGAAAATATGGTATATACAAAATAATTATATCTATTTGCGCTGGGAACTTGACTTATTGCCAGTCAATCTAGGCACGACCTCCACCATCCCATATGGTCCCCTAAGCACTGACAGGAGTAATTCCTGAGTGCAGAGAAACCAATTCTTGAGCATCAGAGTGTGGCCCCAGACAGAACAAACAAATAAACAAGAATGGTATAGGGGCCAAGGAGGTACTCAAACAGCTGGAGCCCAGGCTTTGCATATAGAAGTTCTAATTTCGGGGCCGGCGAGGCGAGGTGGGGTCGGCGAGGTGGCGCTAGAGATAAGGTGTTTGCCTTGCAAGCGCTAGCCAAGGAAGGACCTAGCCAAGGAAGGACCGCAGCGTCCCATATGGTCCCCCCAAGCCAGAGGCAATTTCTGAGCACTTAGCTAAGAGTAACCCCTGAGCATCAAACAGGTGTGGCCCGAAAAAAAAAAAAAAGACGTTCTACTTTCAATCCCTGGCACTATATGACTATATGGGAGCTGCCATGGCCCCCTCCCAAAAGCAACCTTGACTTCACAACAAAGGGAAAAAAATTCTTCAGTCTGGACGAGAGTATACAAGTTAAGGCCCTTCCAGAGGCCAGAGTGATAGCACAGCAGTAAGGCGTTTGTCTTGCAAGTGGCTGACGGGTTCAATTCCCAGCATCCCATATGGTATCCCAAGTCTGACAGGAGTTATTTCTGAACACACAGCTAGGAGTAACCCCCTGAGCATTGCCGAGTGTGGCCGCCCCCCAAAAATGGAGTTATGGCACTTCTCTTCCACCCCACCTACTTCAGTTTGAACCTAAACAACACCTAAAGCCTCCCAACTTAAGTGACCCCAGCAGGGGCCACTCCTAAGCACAGCCAGGAATTACTTCTGAGCACTGATGGATTTCAAACACTTCCCAACACCTAAAATTTTTAAAATACACACTTCAAAAAATTTTTAATTTAAGGGGCCGAGATAGCATAAAGGTGAAGCATTTGCCTTGCATGCAGAAGGACGGTGGTTCGAATCCCGGCATCCCATATGGTCCCCCAAGCCTGCCAAAAGTAACCCCTGAGTGCGGCCAGTGTGACCCAAAGGGGAAAAAAAAAAAAAGACTATCAATCCAAAACAGTGACCCTGATAGGAAGTTCTGACAGCAATTTTATGGAGGGAGGCATACCTGGAGGCAGTCAGAGACAATGCGGAAAACTAGAGCTCCTGCTTGTTGGTTAGCCACTACCCTCTTTCTATTGGTCGTGGTGGTGGGGAGGTGTTTTAGATACACTCTGGTCTTCATAAGCTACTTCCCGCCCCTTGCTTAGAGACTATTCCTACTAGTACTCAGGGACTATGAGATGATGGAGATAAATCCCAGGGTTCTGCATGCAAAACATGTAAACTAATCCGTTGAGCAGTCTCCCTAGTGACAAATTTATTTTTTGTCTTGTTTTGGGGCCACACTCGGCAGCACACTCTCAGGGGTTACTCCTGCCTCTGCGCTCAGAAATCACTCCAGGCAGGCTCGAGGGACCATATGTGATTCCAGGTATTAAACCCAGGCTCATCCTGGGTTGGCTGCATGTAAGGCAAGCACCCTACCACTGTGCTATCTCTTGGGCCCCTTAGTGACACATTTTAAACCTGAGAAGATGCAACACGTTTTTTCCATTTCCTGAGAGACCATAAGTCTCCTGTTAAATTGTAATCTCGATTAGAAATAAAATAGCACCAGCGGTCGCCATGTGTCATATTCTATTTTAGGGTTAGCATACTGTTGAAAAGCAAAAATAAGGCAAGTCCGTGGGGGGTCTGAGAGATAATACAGGGTAAGATTTTCTTTTCTGCTTGTATCTTGCAGATCCCAGTTCAAATCCCTTGAACCACGAAAGGTCCCTTAAACACTACCAGGAGTTACTCCCTGAACACAGAAGCCAGAAACAGCCCCTGAGCACCACGTTGTGATAATAAATTGTCCCCCAACAATAAACAGTTAACTGGTCTAATTGTTGGTTCTTGTGTCTCTTTCAATCTCCCTTCTCCCACTGCTGTTTCTTTGGTGTGTGTGTGGGGGGGGGAGGGCGCTCAAATATTTTTTAACACATCAGCTTCTGGCCCTCAGTTTTGGGCTACCAGAGGCTTGAGAAAAAAAAAAAAAACATAACGAGAAGACACTGACAATGATTAGGACAAGACCACAACCACTCCCCAAAGCTGGGGCCCAAGCAAGGATTTCAGCAGACGTTGCCCACGCGGTGTCTGACAGGCAGCACTGCCACTCAGCAGCAAGATGAAACACACGTGCCACTCCCAAAGCCCCCCAAGCGACTTATCTACCCAAAGATGGCTGGGGGCAGCCCAGAGTGGGAGTCCAGGGCTGTCGGCTTGGATCACTTCTCTATTTTTAGAGCTGCCTGTGCTCCCTTCTGCCTTCCGGAAGCCTGAGCAGCCCAGGGTGCATACCCCAGGGAGGAAAAAAGCCAACCTAACTTACTTAACTCTTTCTCTGCCAAAACCTGACCCAAGGCTCTGTAAGGCCTCTTTTGCCTCGCACACCTTGAGCTCCATGAAACCCTGCTCCCTCTCGGAAAGAGACCACTTGGCCTCATCCTCTTCCAATGAAGTTTTAGGTCCATGTTTCTGCGCCCCTTCCCAAGGAGAAACCCTCCCACGGCCAATTCCCAACAGAGATCCCTGCAGCCAGGACTTGAACAGTGGGCACTGGAGGAAATAAGAAACCAGAGGTAGAATATGCCTGGCAAGGGACACAGCAGGACTAAGGGCGTTGCCTAGGGTGACCAGACACTAGCTTCCCAGACCCAAGAAAAGACGACTCGGGGATCCAGGTCCTTCCTAGTCCTACACATCTCGCCCTCTAGGTTCTCTGTGTCTCGCATCCAGTTCTACAAAATGAAAACCCGAAGAGATTTAGGGAAGAACCCGATCTGAACCCAGCCTTCCTAAGGCGGGAAACTGAGGCCCAAGGTCACACACACAGTGTGCCAAGAGACAATGCCCAAGACCTGTGTGTGTGTGTGTGTGTGTGTTCATCTTCACTCCAGGTGTATATTTGTGTGTCCTTTTTTTTCTTCTTCATCTTCACTCCAGGTTTGTGTGTCTTTTTCTTTTCTTTTTTTTGGTTTTTGGGTCACACCTGGCAGCACTCAGGGGTTCCTCCTGGCTCTACGCTCAGAAATCGCCCCTGGCAGGCTCGGGGGACCATATGGGATGCCGGGATTCGAACCACCGACTTTCTGCATGCAAAGCAAACACCTTACCGCTGTGCTATCCATCTCTCTGGCCCCGTGTGTGTCACTTTCCCCCTTCATCTTCACTCCGGATATGTTCGTGTGTCCTTTCTTCTTTTCCTTCTGGGTTCTGTGCCTTTCCTTCGCTCCTGCACCCCAACCCGGACCTTCGCCCAGGCCCCCAATTCCCACCTTCCCGATGGACCCCAGGGCCCGGGTTCGGTGCCCGCCGAGGGCTCACTTCCTCCACGTGCTTCCCCCGCGCCTCCCACGCCCCCGATCCCTGCTCCGGGCTCCCACTCGGGGTCCCCCCGACCCCGCCCTGGGCTCCCCACTTCCCTTCCGCGCCCGGGGGCCCCGCTCACCGGTAGAGCCGCTTGGTGTGGAGGACCTTGGCTTCGGGCTCGCTGCTGTCCCCTGGGGGCGGCCCTTGGCTCATGGTGCCCGGGCCCGGGGTGCTTCCCGGTCACAGGCCCCCGCCACCCACCGCTCCCGCCGCCGCTGCCGCCGCCTCCGGCCGGAGCCGCAGCCACCACAGCCGCAGCCGGCCCTGCTCGGCCGCCATCGCTCTAAGGCGGCGCCCGCGCTAGCTCCGCCCCTTCCGCCTCCCAAACCTCGCGAGACCTGCCTCGAGATCGTAAGCGAAGGACCAAGGCAGTTGCTAAACCTCGCGAGACTTGGTTTTCCCTCCAGGAAGTCGCCCTTGCCAGCACTAACTCCGGGCAACGTCTTGGCCTCTCTTCCGGCTCCTTGCGTAAGATTTTTTTTTTTTGGCGTCAAAACTTTATTGACAACGCCGCCTGAGCACGAACAATGTGTCAGCAAGAGGAGGGTGCAGGGGCCTGAGAGATAGCAAGGAGGTAGAGCGTTTGCCTTGCATGCAGAAGGACGGTGGTTCGAATCCCAGCGTCCCATATGGTTACCCTGAGCCTGCCAGGAGCGATTTCTGAGCGGAGAGCCAGGAGGAACCCCTGAGCGCTGTCAGGTGTGACCCCAAAATAAAAAGAAGAGGAGGGTGCAACTTAAGGTGGGCCCCATGTGGATACTATAGGAGCGTGACTGTGCTTTGTCCTTTGTCCACCCCAGCGGTCATGAGGTTCAGTCCTTCTTTTTTTTTTGGTTTTTGGGCCACACCCGTTTGACGCTCAGGGGTTACTCCTGGCTATGTGCTCAGAAATCGCCCCTGGCTTGGGGGGACCATATGGGACGCCGGGGGATCGAACCGCGGTCCTTCCTTGGCTAGCGCTTGCAAGGCAGACACCTTACCTCCAGCGCCACCTACCCGGCCCCAGGTTCAGTCCTTCTGCTCACCCCACCCCTGCAATTCTACACGTCCCTTTTGAACTGAACCTCGAGATTAATTTAAATCAGTTAGATTAACTCGGTTTGGGGCCAGAAAGATAGTACAGTGGTAAGGCATTTGCCTTGCACAAGGCCAACACAGGATGGACTCAGGTTCGATTCCCCGCATCCCATATAGTCCCCCAAGCCTGCCAGGAGCGATTTCTGAGCACAGAGCCAGGAATAAGCCCTGAGCACCAGCAGGTGTGACCCAAAAACAAAAAAAAAAAAAAAAACAAAAAAAAACCAAACAAACAAAAAAAGGAAGAAGAAGAAATGTCCATGGAAGTTTCCTGGGGGAAATGACCAGGATGGTGACCTAAAAGCAAAGCTCTGAAGAAAGAACCTGGATGGGATCTAAGAGCAGAGCCCTTGGCCCTTCAGTTCTGCCTCCCTAAGACTCGCATTTGCACAAGCATTTCTCATCAGGCCAGTCACCATTTATGGAGAATGTAGCTTCTGGAGGCAAGGAGATGAGCAATTCTGACTCTGTTCCTGCCCTCACAGAGTTCAAAAAAAACCCCTACGTGATAAATTCCCACTCTCACGGAAAGCCACTCCCTCCTTCTTGCCCGCCCCTGCAAAGATCACTTTAAGTTCCCATCGCTTTCTTAAGCCTAATTTTAAACAGCACAGTGGGGGCCCCCAGCAGAGTACAACTATTAACTCCTAGAGTGATCTCTGAGTGATCTGAATCAGCCCTTGAGCGTCATCAGATGTAGCCAGAATAAAAAATTAGCAAAAGTGCAAGGTGGGGATGTGGAATTGTGAGAAGATAAATTCCCCTTCCATGATATGCTCCTGGTTTCAGCACCTGCCTTCTTTCTCCTGAAACAACGTCTCTTTCTTACCTTTAACCTTTTTTTTTCTTTTTTTTTTTTTTCTTTTTTTTTGGTTTTTGGTTTTTGGGTCACACCCAGCAGTGCTTAGGAGTTACTCCTGGCTCTGAGCTCAGAAGTTGCTCCTGGCAGGCTTGGGAACCATATGGGAAGCCAGGGTTCGAATTGGGGTTCTTCCTGTGTTGGCCACGTGCAAGGCAAACACCTTACTGCTGACTATAGGTCTGGCCCCTCTCACCTTTAACCTTCCCTGGCAAGTTTCCTGTCTGAATTCTCATACATCCTGATTGCTGCTTGGATCTCAACTCAATTAGTGCCTTTTCACGGATTTTATTGATCACTAGTAAATGGTCAGTAAATCATTTACTGATCTAGGAGCTTCTTTACCCCTCAACTGAACAAGCTCAAAAACAGAGAACTTGCCTCAACTTTTTTTGGAGGGGAGTTTTTTTTTTTTTTTTTGGACCACATCCGGCAGTGCTCAGGGGTTACTCCTGGCTCTGTGCTCAGAAATCGCTCCTGGCATGCACAGGGGACCATATGGGATGCCGGAATTTGAACCACTGCAGTTGGTCCTGGGTCTGCCGCTTGCAAGGCAAATGCCATACCACTGTGCTGTCTCTCTGGCCCCATCATGTTGACTTCCTGAGACTATGTGTAGAATAATAGGTACTTAATAAATACTAAGTAAAGGGGCTGGAGCAATAGCACAGCAAGTAGGGCTTTTGCCTTGCACACGGCCAAACCAGATTCAATCCCAGCACCCTATATAGTTCACCCCGTATCACCAGGAATAACCCCTGAATGCAGATCTAGGAGTAATAATCCCCCTGAGCACCTCCAGGTGTGGCCCCCAATACTAAGTAAATAAATATAGACATCTTTTATCCTGGTCTCCCATTCTACTCCAAACCACTCTTTGATGTGAAAACCAATGTTCCCCTCTGCTTTTCTGAACCACTTCTCTGCCTGGGGGACACACCCATCACTGAGTCCAGCCGCACCCCCACTTCCAGAAAGGATGACTCCTCCTCTAACGCCTTTTCTGTCGGCAAATTCAGCAGGGTGGGGCGGGACCTGCCCCTTTAATCTGGGCCCCACCTGCTCTGGTCAGACAGGTTTGGAGATCCAGGTAAAGAGAGTTAGAAATACTTGCAGAGCAAGCAGAGAACTAGGCAGCTTCTTCCCAGACGCTGGGGACCCTTCGTTTCTCTCCAGATGGAAAGTAAGAGGGAGTCATGGATCCAAACAGCCAGGGGGTAGGAGACCCCTTGAGGGGATGGAGGGAGGGGAGTCAACCCCATGCAGAAGCAAGGAGCTGGACAGGGCAGAGGACGGCAAAGGAGGGAGAAAAGACAAGCAGATGTTGAGGCAGGGAAATAGCCATAATTCGACCTAGAAGTCACCATGGGTCAGCCTAATCCATGGGAGACTGATAAGGTGGGTTCAGGAGGAGAATGGAAACTGTCTGAGGACCCAGGTCAAAAAGAAAAAAATGAACAAAAGAAACAGTGCCCTTTGACTGCCAGCTTTTGGGACAGATCTGTTGACAAATGATTGTGATCTATTGCCAGAATTTCTTTTTTTTTTTTTTTTTTTTTTTTTTTTTTTGGTTTTTGGGTCACACCTGGCAGTGCTCAGGGGTTATTCCTGGCTCCAGGCTCAGAAATTGCTCCTGGCAGGCACAGGGGACCAAATGGGGCGCCGGGATTCGAACCGATGACCTCCTGCATGAAAGGCAAACGCCTTACCTCCATGCTATCTCTCCGGCCCCTATTGCCAGAATTTCAAAGAGAATCTGTGGGGAAGAAGATTGGGGTGGTGGTGGCAGGAAATGAAGGGGTCTGGGACAAGTTCTCTGTTCATAGCCATTTAGTTCTAGACCCTTCCTTCCCATCCCGTTCCTGCACGAGGTGGCCCTAACCTAGGGATTAGGTGGAGGTAGATGGCGTGGGTGGGGGCTGAGGCTCCAGCTGCCAGGTCCCCCTGACTCAGCCTCCCCCTCCGGTTTAGGGTGTCGAAAGACCAACTGCACTGGACTCAGTCCCTCCCGCCTGCTCTGTTGCACCCTATGTCAATAGCTCTGTGGACTCTGTTCCCCTGCTGTCTGCCAAGCAAGAGCCCGGAAGGTCCCCTGTGCTCTGCCAACCCGCCTTATTTTTTTTTTTTTGTAGGGTGGGCACATATCTGACGGTGCTCAGGACTTACCACTGTCTCTGCTCTCAGGGATCACTCTTGGTAGGCTTGGGGGACCATACGGGATGCCAGGGATCAACCCTGCTTGGCCACATGCAACAACCCACTTTCTTTTCTTTTCTTTTTTTTTTTCTTTTTTTTTTTTTTTTTTGGTTTTTTGGGCACACCCGGTAGTGCTCAGGGGTTACTCCTGGCTGTCTGCTCAGAAATAGCTCTGCAGGAGGCATGGGGGACCATATGGGACACCAGGATTCGAACCAACCACCTTTGGTCCTGGATCAGCTGTTTGCTCTCCGGGCCCAACAACCCACTTTCTAACAGTGCCTTCCTCTGCCCTATTCCAGGGTGACATGACCTCGGGGTGTAGCCCAGAACCCAGAACGGAGACTTCAGGATGACAGAGCCTGAAAACCTGGCTCTGCTGGAGGTGAAGGGGCATGAGGTTCTTGAGAAGGGACCACCCCAAGTCTTGGTCCCAAATGGCCAGCACCCAGAAAGGGACGGTGTCAAAGAGTCCTCTAATGGAACTGAGTCCCCAGGAGTGGGGTCTTCAACAGAATCCCCCACGGCTGGCACAGGGGCTGAGGACGGACTGGACAGCACAGTAAGTGAAGCTGCCTACCTTGCCCCTGGGGCACTGTCCCCCAGCCCACCGCCCCCTTTCCAGACCCCCCTGGCTGGCGGGACATCGAGCCTGAGCCCCTGGGGTTGGAGTCGTTCACCAAGCTGGAGGAATCCCCCGAAGATGATGCCAGCCTACTGCCGGAAAAGGAGGCCCGAGCCTTTGTGCCCATCGATTTGCGCTGCATCGAGCGACGGCCCCCGGAGGAGGTGGTCAGCACAAGGGGCGAGATGGGCACCAGCGAGCGTCGCCGGAACCTCCTGCCACCCCGGGTCCCCCCACCCAGAGCCCACTGAGCGCAAGTGGGTCGAGGCAGCGGTGAGGCCTTCAGGCCGCACCTGTGGGGCCTGCGGGCTATGTGGTAGCCAAGAAGCCATCCGGGCAGTGGCCTCCATGGGCGCAGCATTGGTGGTCTTTCCCTGCCTGCTGTATGGGGCCTACGCCTTCCTGCCATTCGATGCCCCCCGACTGCCCACCATGAGCTCCCGACTCATCTACACACTGCGTTGTGGGGTCTTCGCCACCTTCCCCATCGTACTGGGTAAGCCTGGGCCTTGCAAGCAGATGGGGGGGGGGGGCTGTCCTTGAGCTTTGGACTGGAGGGCACTGATGGCCTGGGGAGTAGGACCCCCCAGCCCCACCCCTGCCTTTCCAGTCCTGGACCACATTACCAGCCAACCTCTGTGATAGTTCTTAAGAGGACCAAATCCGGGTCCGGAGTGATAGCACAGCGGTAGGGCATTTGCCTTGCATGCGGCTGCCCACTACGGACCTGGGTTCGATCCCCGGCTTCCCATATGGTCCTCCAAGCCAGGAGCGATTTCTGAGCACAGAGCCAGGAGTAACCCTGAGTGTCCCTGGGTGTGACCCAAAAATAAACAAACAAAAAAAAGAGGGTCAAATCCATCTGCCTTCCTAGAACCCAGGCCACAGCCCAGCCCACAGCTTCCTGATCCTTTTTTTTGGGGGGGTGCTGAGGTGAGTAAGGGTGGTTCGGGCCTCACCCTGTGGTGCTCAGGACTCACTCCTGGCTCTATGATCAGAGACCACACCTAGCAGTGCTTGTGAGACCTTGTACATTGTCAGGGATCCAACCCAGATTGGCTGCACCTAAGACATGTGTCTTCCTCTTTTCTATCTCTGGACCTGCTCTGACCTCCCGTGTTCTCTCTGCTACACCCAGGGATCCTGGTCTATGGGCTGAGCCTGCTATGCTTTTCTGCTCTCCGGCCCTTTGGGGAGCCGCGGCGGGAGGTGGAGATCCACCGGAGGTATGTGGCACAGTCAGTCCAGCTCTTCATCCTCTACTTCTTCAACCTGGCTGTGCTTTCCACGTACCTACCCCAGGATGCCCTCAAATTGCTGCCTCTGCTCACTGGTCTCTTTGCCGTCTCCAGGTAAGTTGGAGTTGCAGGGGCTTGACAGGGACAGCTGCTGGTGCTGGTGTGTAGACCAGGTGTTTCAATGTTCAGAGAACCAGGCCCTGGGAAGCTCTGAATGTCCCAGAGCTTGAATCTAGCCTGAACTCACCTGGAGGCAGGTGATCAGCTCCTGTTTTCCCAAAGGAGGCTGATCTCAGAGCCAGAGACCACCATCAAATTGGAAGGCTCCCTGCCCTTTGGGAACCATTGTGGTCCTTTCCCTATGGCTCTCTGATCTAGGAACTTAACACCTGCCATTGAATACCTGCTGTAACCAAGTGTTCAATTCTTTTAATGTTTTTGTTATGAGGGCCACACAAGCAGTGCTCAAGGCTCATTCCTGGCTCTGTGCTTAGAAATCATAATCATTCCTGGGTGGGTTTCATGGGACCAGATGCCCAGCAAATGCCTTCCTTACTGCACTAGCTTCTCCAAATGCTCAGTGCCCTGTTTTTCAATATTATTATTCAACAGAGAATAAGGTGCCACCTTGCATGTAGAGCCCCCCCCACCAGCTTGATCCTCAGCACTGCCTAGGATCCATCAGCTCTTCTAGGAGTAATTTCTTTCTTTCTTTCTTTCTTGTTCTTTCTTTCTTTCTCTTTCTTCCTCCTTCCTTCCTTCCTTCCTTCCTTCCTTCCTTCCTTCCTGTCCTCCTTCCTTCCTTCCTTCCTCCTTCCTTTCTCCTTCTTTCCTTCCTCCTTCCTTCCTTCCTACCTTCCTTCCTTGCTTCCTTCTACCTTCCTTCCATCCTTCCTTCCTTCCTTCTTCCTTCCTTCCTTCCTTCCTTCCTTCCTTCCTTCCTTCCTTCCTTCCTTCCTTCCTTCCTTCCTTCCTTCCTTCCTTCCTTCCTTCCTTCCTTCCTTCCTCTTTCATCTACTCAAGGGTTACTTTTGGTCCTGCTCAGGGGACCATATGAGATGCTAAAGATCAAACCCAGGTCTATACCGGGTCAGCTTCGTGTAAGGCAAATGCCTACCACTGTGCTATCTCTCCGGCCTCACTTCCAGGAGTAATTTTTGAGCACAGCTGGCAGTGGCCCAAAAAATGAAATCATATACCATCAGTTCTTCATAAGGCAGTTTCTCTCCTCATCATGCTGGGACCTGCTGCCTGGATTCTCCTTTTTGGAACTGCCTAGAACAAAAGGCAGGTATTTGACAATATCCTCAGCCACACCACCTCAATGCCCTGTTTCACCAGGGTTTATTTTTCTATGTGGTCCAGGTACCTCACTGTCCCAGGGAAGGAAATTTCTTACTTGTCAGACAGAAGGGAATCGGTCCAGGGTATTGGTCTCTTGGTGATACAGATTCAAGATCATGCAAGGTCTTGTTTGATTTATAACTTAATCACTTATGTCCTAAAACCATTTCTAGGAGAATGCATTAATCCTGAAGACACTTATACATTCTTTTTTTGGGGAGTGTTTTTTTTTTTTTTTTTGGACCAACTCAGCAACACCTAGAGGTTACTCCTGGCTCTGTGCTCAGAAATCACTCCTAAGGGCCAGAGTGATGGTGCAAGTGGTAAGGCATCTGCCTTGCCATCACTAACCTAGGATGGACCACGGTTCGATCCTCTGGCATCTCATATGGCCCTTTGAGCCAGGAGTGATTTCTGAGTGCATAGCCAGGAGTAAGTCCTAAGCATCACTGTGTGTGGCCCAAAAACAAAATAAAGAAAAAAGAAACAAAGAAACAAAGAAAGAAAGAAAGAAAGCAAGAAAGCAAGAAAGCAAGCAAGCAAGAAAGAAAGAAAGAAAGAAAGAAAGAAAGAAAGAAAGAAAGAAAGAAAGAAAGAAAGAAAGAAAGAAAGAAAGAAAGAAAGAAAGAAAGAAAGAAAGAAAGAAAGAAAGAAAGAAAGAAAGAAAGAAAGAAAGAAAGAAAGAAAGAAAGAAAGAAAAAAGGGAGGGAGGGAGGAAGGAAGGAAGGAAGGAAAGAAGGAAGGAAGGAAGGAAGGAAGGAAGGAAGGAAGGAAGGAAGGAAGGAAGGAAGGAAGGAAGGAAGGAAGGAAGTGAAAAGAAAAAAAAGTGAAAAGAAATCACTTCTGGAAGGCTCGGGGGACCAAATGGGATGCTGGGGATCAAACCTGGTCAGCCATGTGCAAGGCAAGCATCCTACCTGCCACACTATCACTTGAGCCTTGGGGAGGGATATAATTAATAGCTGTATTCGGGGCTGGAGAGATAGCATGGAGGTAAAGCGTTTGCGTTGCATGCGGAAAGATGGTGGTTCGAATCCCGGCATCCCATATGGTTCCCTGAGCCTGCAAGGAACAATTTCAGCATAGAGCCAGGAGTAACCCCTGAGTGCTGCCAGGTGTGACCCGAAAACCAAAAAAAAAAAAAAAAAATTGATAGCTGTATTCAGGATTTACTTCTGACTGTGTTCAGGGATCATTCCAGGTGATGTTTGAGGACTATATGAAGTTCTGGAGATCAAATCCAGGCCGACCATATGTAAGGCAAGCGCACTACCTGCTCAAACCCTGTCAACTTTTTTTTAAGTTTTGGGCCACACCCATCAATATTAAACGGTTACTCTTGGCTTTGCACTCAGGAATTACTCCTGGAGGGGCTCAGGGAACCATCTGGGATGCCAGGAATCAAATCTGGGTTGGCCTTGCTGTACTATTGCTCCAGTGCCCAACCCCATCATTTTTTTTTTCCGTCCCCCTCCCTCCAACCCCATCATTTTTGAAGCCAAAGTAGATCTTAACATTTATGCCTTAAGATTTTGTCTTGTGTTCCTTTTAGTATAGAATTATTGGTAGTTTATAGTCAGTTAAACTTTTAACTTCCTGTCACTTTGGATTGAAATTTAACGATCATTGATTTCACCAGACTTTTATCTCATGCAACCCTGCAATTTCTCCCTGTAGATGTCTCAAGATAACATGTTCTTGCTTGTGACTCAACCTCCTACCTCTTTTAAGACATAATGTTCTCAGGTAGAAGTCAATTTAAGGCTAAAGAGATGGTTAACAGGCCAGATGGAGCACACGCTTTGCATGTCAGATGCCTGGGTTTGATCCCAGGCACCACTTAGTCCCCCAAACAGTGTTGGGAGCAACCTGAGAACAGAGGTGGGAGTAGCCCCTAGGACTATGATATGGCCCCCAAGTCCCAAATTTCATTTTTGTGTTTTGTTTGGGTTATTTTTTGAGGGAGGAATACACTTAGCAGTGCTTAGGACTTACTGCTCTAAGCCCAGGGATCACTCCTGGAAGAGCTCAGGATACCATATAGGATGTTGGATATCAAATCTGGATTGGCCATATGCAAGTCAAGTACTTGCTGTACTATCACTCTAGCCACCATAATGATTTTTTTTTTTTGGAAACACACCTTGTGGTGCTCAGGACTTCTAGTTCTGCACTTCGTCATTACTTCTGGCAGTACTTGGGGGACATAAAGGACATATGGGATCTAACCAGGGCCAATGCATGCAAGGCAAATGCTTTACCTACTGTACTATTGCTCTGGCCCCCATCATAATTATTTTAACTTATAAGAAGTTGGTTTATGAGAAGTAAATAGTACAGTGGGTAGGGCAATTGCCTTGCATGTGGCAGACTTGGGTTTGATTCCTGGCACCCCATATGGTCACTCGAGCCCACCAGGAATGATCATTGAGTGTTCAAAGAGCCAGGAGTAAGCCCTGAGCACCACCAGGCATGGCTCAAAGAGAAAAGTTGGTTTGAAGCTGGAGGGATTGCTTTGCATGTGGTTGACCCAAGTTTGATCCTTGGCATCCCATTTGGTTCCTTGAACCCTCAGAAGAGATCCTTGAATATAGAGCCAGGAATAAGGACTGATCACTGCTGGGTGTGACCCCCCTCAAAAAAACTGGTTTAAGCAGTGAGCTAAAGGAATACTGAGCCATACTTTGTAGTGAAAATCACAAGTGGTTTCCTTTGGAGCATTCAGTGCAAGAACTTGAACCCAAAGTTTCCACCAGCAAAACATGTACCCTTTGAGCGCTCTCCCCATACCCATGTCACTCATTTTTGGGGGTCACACCCAGCAGCACTCAGGGGTTACTCCTGGCTCTGCATTCTGAAATCACTGCTAGCAGGCTCAGGAGACCATATGGGATGTCAGGATTCAAACCACCATCCTGGATTGGCTGCATGCAAGGCAAATGCCCTACTGCTGTGCTATTTCTCTAGTCCCTTATGTCACTAATTTTTATAGAGAGGCAATCACCACAGAGTGGGGGAGAAGCACCACAGGGTCAATTCACAGCCTAGAATGCAAGACTAGAATCCAGGCTCCTTCTCACTCTTACCTGAGGATCCTTTCATGTCACCTAAGAGTAAACTAAAAGCTTTGTGTTGCAGTTTTCTTACCTAGTCAGGCCCCTGGCAAGTATGACTGTGCAACTATCAGCACAGTGTAGCTGATGTACAACCCCTGCCCCATTTCCTGGGTTTGCAGGCACCTGAGCTTTGGAGCAATTGGGCTTTGGTTTAAGGAAAAACTGTTCCCTCCCCTTATTCAGAGGTGTGTAATGAGTGATTTTCTCAGCAGCAGGACAATCTGAGGGTAACTAGTCTAGTACTTTGATTTTATCTGGTTTCATGAAGCTGACGTGTCTGCTCTTTTCATTCTCTCTTCCTCTAAAATGGAAGGACAGGTTCTGTGTGGATTGGATCGAAGTCATGGTTTGACTGTTTTCTTAATTTGTCACCTTTGACTAGTCTTACTTAACCCCTTGTAATGAATGCTAGTTTCTTCATCTGCAAAAGGGAATATAAACACACTAGTGCTGTAAAAGAATGCAGAAGCTGAGAGAGAGAGAGAGAGAGAGAGAGAGAGAGAGAGAGAGAGAGAGAGAGAGAGAAAGAGAGAGAGATGTTCAGTTTGCATATGAATAACCCAGGTTTGACCGCCAGCACCCCATATAGTCCATTGAATGTGCTGGGAATGATACACTAGCACAAAGTCAGGCATAAGTCCTGGGCACCACAGGGTGTGTTCCAAAACAAATAGAAAGGATAAAGAAATTTTCATGCTGTAACAAGTAAACCAGAGAAAAGTTTAACATGTAGATCAATCTACAAACTAAGTACACTACTCAAAATATCTTCACAAAAAAGAGGGACGGAAAGTGAGGTTGGCTGTGGTTCAGCGGCATAACACTCACTTCATGTGTGTGAGGTCCTGTCTGGGATTCTGTGGCTGACACAAACAAAAATAAGCCAGCCAGGGGATTCAGTGGAAGACTGCCTTTTTTTTTTTTTTTTAATGTATGAAGCCCTGGTTCCTGGAGTGGCCATGGAGTAGGATCAGAGGGTGAAAAAGAACAGGATGGCTGAGTCATTCAAAGGAGAACACTTTACCATTCCCATTGGTATCAAGACTTCCATGGCAGTAGGATCAATAGCACAGTGGTAGGGTGTTTGCCTTGTATGTGACTGACCCTGGTTGAATCCCCAGCATTCCATGTGGTCTTCTTCTTTTTTTTTTTTTTTTTTTTTGATTTTTGGGCCACACCCGGCGGTGCTCAGGGGTTACTCCTGGCTGTCTGCTCAGAAATCGCTCCTGGCAGGCACGGGGGACCATATGGGACACCGGGATTCGAACCAACCACCTTTGGTCCTGGATCGGCTGCTTGCAAGGCAAACGCTGCTGTGCTATCTCTCCAGGCCCCCATGTGGTCTTCTAAGCACCTTTAGGAGTGATTTCTGAGCACAGAGCCAGAAATCTTGAGTAATCCCAGGAGTAATCCCTGAGTGCCACTGGGTGTAGCCCAACAACCAAAAATTAAAAAATAAAGACTTCCTCCTGGCTTTGTACCTTATATGGTGACAGGAATTTAAACAGTCAGCTACAGGCAAGACAAGTACCTTAGCTGCTGTACTATCTCAGGAACCAATTTCTTTCTTTCTTTTTTTTTTTAATAATAAAGTAGTGGGCCCGGAGAGATAGCACAGCGGCGTTTGCCTTGCAAGCAGCCGATCCAGGACCAAAGGTGGTTGGTTCGAATCCCGGTGTCCCATATGGTCCCCCGTGCCTGCCAGGAGCTATTTCTGAGCAGACAGCCAGGAGTAAACCCTGAGCACCGCTGGGTGTGACCCAAAAACCAAAAAAAAAAACTTAAAAAAAAAAATAAAGTAGTGCCTTTTGATTTATTTTTGGGTTGGAGCAGACCTGACAGTGCAGAGGGCTTACTCTGGCTCTGAACCAGAAATCATTCCTGGTTGGGCTCAGGAACCAACCATAGGAGTGCTGGGGATTCAACTCAGGCCACATGCAAGAGGCGCTATTGACCCACTATCTCCCTTGAGTAGATTTTTTATTTTTTGGTTTTTGGACCATACCTGGTGATGTGCAGGGATTATTCCTGACTTTGCACTCAGAAATCACTCCTGGTTTAGGGAACATATGGGATACTAGGGATAGAACCCAGGCCCATCCTGGGTCAGCCACGTGCAAGGCAAACTCCCTACTGCTGTGCTATCGCTCTGGCCCCAGGGTAGATTATTTTTATGGTGCTGCAGCTCAAACCTGAGGCCTCATATATGCAAGACATTTGCTCTATCATAGAGCCATTTCCCAGTCCCTTAGTAGGTTATTTTTGGGGTGTGAGAACAATACTAGGATGAAATTATAAGAAAAACATGTTCAAATCATATGCAACAGGAATGTTTTCTTTTCTCTTAAAAAAACTTTATTGGGGCTGGAGAGATAGCATGGAGGTAAGGCATTTGCCTTGCACGCAGAAGGATGGTGGTTCGAATCCTGGCATCCCATTTGGTCTCTCGAGCCTGCCAGGAGTGATTTCAGAGCATAGAGCCAGGAGTGACCGCTGAGCGCTGCCAGGTGTGACACAAAAACAACAACAACAAAACTTCATTAATTGGTTGGTTTATGAGCCATACCCAGTGGTTCTCAGGAGGTTACTCCTGGCTCTACACTCAGAAATTGCTTCTGGCAGGCTGGGGGCCCATGTGGGATGCCAGGAATTGAACCGGGTCCCTCCTGGGTTGGCCTCTTGCAAGGCAAATGCCCTACCGCTATGCTATCTCTGGCTCCGGATGTTTTCTTTTTGGATAGCAAGATAAACTTGCTCTATTCCTGTAACATTGTGTCTGGCCACACACTGTAAATCCTGATCTCCCCTCCAACTAACACTTTCCAACCCTTTTTTTGTTGTTGTTCTACAGGCTGATTTACTGGCTAACCTTTGCCGTGGGCCGCTCCTTCCGAGGCTTTGGCTTTGGCCTCACATTCCTGCCCCTGCTGTCCATGCTCCTGTGGAATCTTTACTACATGTTTGTGGTGGAGCCTGAACGCATACTCACAGCTGAGAGCCGCCTGGACTACCCAGACCATGCCCGTGACTATAGGGCCCGTCCTTGGGGCTAAGCCACCCTGCCTTGTGCCCCAGCCCAGAGAATCTGGCCTAGCCCAGGGGCAAATCCTGCTACTGCTATACCAGCAGGGCTCGAACAGACAGCAAGAGTTGGCGGAGCCAGTCGCATAGACCTTGGGGGTAGCCGGGGAACAGCTTCCTAGCCTGCCCCTAGCACTGAGTACTATGGGCAGAGACACCCCTCTCCAACTTCCAGGAGGCAGCTGCAATCTCCTGTGGGAGACTGGAACTATGGACAAGGATAAAGAAAACTAGCCAAGTAGTACTTTCACTGTGGGGAGAAACCTTTGAGCCTGGGTTCTGGATCCCCCCAGCACTGCCTTTCACCAGCTTTTTAGCCTCCACAAGACATCAGAGCTGCCCAGGTTGGCTCAGCTGCCTTTTCCTTTCCAAGGACTTAGGCTCCTGAAACATGTCACCTTTGGAGTGTGTGTGGGTACAGAGGAAAGAATGTGGTCATTGGGGAGCAGATGGGAGGCACAAAAGCTGGTTGACCCTGTGTGAATGTATGCTGATGTTTGTGTGTGCATAATAAATGACTAACACCTTTACTGCTTGCTTTTTCTTTTGCTTCCCTCTCAAGTGTCCCTTCCTCATCCAGAGGGCACCAGAAATCTCCCAGTTTTGTGGCTGGTAGTTGTCTGGTCCCATGGTAAGAGAGGGAGCTAGGCCTGGAGGGAAGCGCTACCACAAGCTGAAAGACACCTTCCACACCCACCCCAAAGCCAGCCTCAAACCAGCCCAATCCACCCAGAGACACCAAGAGACAAGGCCTGTGGAAAAAATAAATTTATTTCATATTTTTCTGGGGCAGCTAATGCGCCAAGGCCAATCTTATAGGAGAGGTCCAAAGGAAACAGGGGTGAGAATAAAGGAGCAGGAGGGCAATTGCGGGGACCCCCCCCCTCTATTAACAATCCTGCTTCTGGTTTCTCTCCAGGGCCAGAAGGAGGCCCCACCTGGAAATTTCCAGAACACTGACATTGAAGTTGGTGTGAGGTTTTACAAAGTAACAATATGGAAGGCAATTTATCTATCACTCAAATATGCAACACTTCCTATCAGCCAGGCAGATTTAGCTATGTACCTTCCGAAGAAGGGCTGCAATATTTTTTCCTTATTTTTGCGCCATACCCAGCAGTACTCAGGTATCACTCCTGATGGTGCTCAAGGCATCTTATGCTCTGCTGGCAATCCAACCTGCATCAACCAGGTGCAAGACAAGTGCCTTCCCCTCTGTATTCTTTCTGGCTTTGACAGGCTTCAATTTATAGCCTGGTATTCTGAGTACTGCTTGGGGCCCAACATCAAAAATAGGCCTCCAGCCAGGAGCATAAGCGTAGGGGCACCCAGGGCCACTGCCATGATGCCCAGAACTAGAGGAGAGAAGGTGTCCATTGGAGGGGTGCCAACACCCAGAATCATCGACCTAAAGTGGGTTAGAAAGAGATATGAGCAAGTCTTGTCCTCCTTCCTAAAGGTCTCCCCAACCCAGGCCTCTGCCATACTTACCAGCTGAGGTAGTATTGATCCCAGTAGCCAGGGCCAGTGGCAGCCCCAAATGTCAGATTTAAGGCACACATGCTGCTCTGGGACCCAAAGAAGGCACGAGAAATGGGTGACTGAGGGAGGAGATAGGCCATGGTAGGGTAAGGATGGGACGCTCGGCAGGGGAGGGCCGAGTCTCGACTGCCCCGTTTCTGTGAGAAAGCCACAGGACGCCATTGAATGAAGCCAGGTAGGAGGGATCCCCAGAACAGTTGATCCATCTGGAGAGCAAGAGGAGGAAGGTTGGTAAGACGACAGAGATGTGGATGACCATTTATTCCCTATTCATCTATTCCCTACCCTCCTTTTCTGGCCTCCTCCTGGTACTCCTGATTCTAGATTTATGAGTATTTCCACCAGGGCCTCCATCTTGCCCCTGCAGCAAAGGGAGCCGGACTGAGCAGTATGTCCTTTTCCAGCTCTGACGTTTGGCAAATTTTTTGGGAGGGTGGGGTAATTGAGGCATACCCAGAAGCACTCAGAGGTTACTCCTGGCTCTGTACTCAGAAATGGCAGGCTCAGGGGACCATATAGGATTCAGGGGATTGAATCTGGGTCGGCTGTATGTAAGGCAAATGCTATAGCTCCAGCCCCCAATTCTACCTTTTTATTTGGGGGTGCTTATGTGTGTGGGTTAGGGGGTTTAGATCACATTGCCCAGGGCTTACTCCTGAGTCTGTGTTTAGGGATCACCTCTGATGAGGCTTAGGGGATCCTAAAGAGTACCAGAGTTCAAAACCAGGCCAGCCACATACAAAGTAAACACCTTCCCCATTGTCCTGTCTCTCGACTCCCCAGTTGCAAGTCCACATTCCGTTGCCTTCTTGGGGCCCCAGGTCCTTCCAGATTCCATCTGCTGAATATCCCCTCTCATTTGCTCCTGCCTTCTTGCCTGTTCACCTGTCACCTCCACGGAGGACAGAGACCAGACCAGATATCTCAGCATTTCAAGTGTGGTGAAAATAAAGCGCAATTCTCTGGGGTCTGAGCAGTGTGCTAACCTGGAAGATAGCAGGATTATACTCGTCATCAATGGAGTGCTGCTCCCGCATGGCTGGGCAGTCGGGGCTCTTACTCACAATGGCCATCTCCAGCCCAAACAAAGACCGGTTCCCCCGGGGCTTGGCCCCAACCAGGGAGACTTCGAGCTGGCTAGTGTCTGCTGTGTGCAGCAGGCGAGGAGGCTGGAGAGGTCGGCCAGATTTGGAGAAGGCCTGTACCTAGAAATCCAGAGACATATTATTGATGGGGAGTAGCAGGCTTCAGCCTGTGCATGCTGCAGGCCACCCCCATCTTCAAACATACCCTTGTCAACAGGCATCAGCTCTCACAGGGGTCCCCACATTCTTACCCTGAAGATCAAACTGCCATTGGCAAAAGCAGAGTCATTTGTGAGACAGCCTTGAAACATGGCGCTCAGGTTGGCCACATCTAGTGAGTCACTGATGTTGTTCCAGGAGAATTCAGCCAAGGAGTATGGAGGGTATGGTTTCCCAGGGGGATCTGTGGACGTGTCAGAGGTGTTGGTGCCATCAAACTCGAACAACTGATGGAGGAGGGAGCCAAGTTTGCTTGCATCCAGATTCCTCTCGACATATTGTTTTGTTTTGGATTTGGACAAAACTGGGTAGCTCAGCCCTTACACCCGGCTCTGTGCTCAGGGATCACTCCTGGCAGAGCTTGAGGGACACTATCTGGGGCTGAGGTATCAAATTGAGGCAGGTACGTACTATGTCTCTGGTCTCAGAACTTTATTTTATTTTAATTACTTATTATTTTATTTTGGTTTTTGGGTCACACCTGGCAGCACTCAGGGGTTACTCCTGGCTCTTCACTCAGAAATTGTTCCTGGCAGGCTCAGGGACCATATGGGATGCTGGGATTCGAACCATTGTCCTTCTGCATGCAAGACAAATGCCTTACCTCCATGTTTTCTCTCCAGCCCCCAGAATTTTATTTTATTTTATATTTTGTTTTTGGGCCTCACCCAGTGATGTTCAGGGGTTACTCCTGGCTATGCACTCAGAAATCGCTCCTGGCTTAGGGGACCATATGGGATGCCGGGGATCAAACCCAGGTCCATCCTGAGTCAGCCACGTGCAAGGCAAACGCCCTACTACTTGCGCCACCGCTCTGGCCCAGAATTTTCTTGACTCATAGACCACATCACAAACCCAGGCTCCCTCCCACACCTGATTCCAACCCTCTACCTCTGTCCCCCAAATCTCATGGGCTCTCTCTATGCATATCCCCTGGGTTCTCCTCCCACCTCTTTACCCTGGTAAAGATGATGGCAGAAGAAAAGCGGATGCTGTTTTGGGGAAGCACCATCAGGCCCCCTTCCGGCTCAGGAGAGAGTAGAAGGCTCCAGTTGACACTTAGCAAACTCGTGGAGGTGTTGGTGGCCACGACCAGGACGGCTGGTGGCCCCAAGGTGCTCCATATGTAATGCAGAGTGGAGTTGGTGCCCACTGCCCGGATATGGAGTAGGTTCTGCTTGGGGTCCATCCCATCCTGAACGACCTCTAGCGAGACCTAAAACAGAAAGTGGTGAGGGTCGGGGCAACAATAAGACGGGAGAGACACAGGGTTTAGAAGCAGCTTGGAGGGAGCTGGCATGAAAAAATTCTGGATTCTGGTCACCTCCAGCATGCATGCATGTGGGCAGCATGGTATAAAGTGCAGAGAAGAATAGGAGGACTGGGCAGGCCCGGGCCTGTCTGGAAGTCGGTGGGAAGATCAAGACACTGGGTTGGGAGGAAGAAAACATTTAAGATTCAAGTGGGGCTGGAAGCCCTCCCACCGCCCACCCCCTACCCATCCCGGGGATGGGCTCCACAGTCACCGCCCCCCAAAGGGCAGCATTTCTGCAAACCCTCCAGCGCCTTAATCCCTCACCTGGCGAGTCTCCTCGCCCAGGAGCCCCAGGGGCATCGCTGACAGCAGGAGACTGAGTATGAGCCAGGGGCTGGGGGCATGGAGCCCCCAACCCCAGCCCCGCGCTTCCCAATCGCACATGCGACCCCAGGAAGCCTCCGGAGGCCAGGCCAGGACGCTCCCGAGTCAGGTGACCCCAAGGATCAGCTGATCTCCTAAAGGGTGGAGCCAGCAGTTAGGTCTTAAAGAGACATTTATTTGCCTTCAAGTGGGCTGTGCAAACCCCGTCCACAAAAGATCTATCGGTAGAGCGGCTGACCCAGGACGGACCTGGGTTCGATTCCCGGCGTCCCCTAAGGTTCCCCCAAGCCAGGAGCCATTTCTGAGCGCAGAGCCAGGAGTAAGCCCTGAGCGTCACAGGGTGTGACCCAAAAATTAAAAAAAAAAAAAAAAAAAAGAAATAAAAAAATTAAGGGGTGACAGGTACACAGAACCAGGTTGGTCCCAAGTACTCAGGAACTGAACCTAGCTTAGCCTAACACCTCCAGCCCCACTAGGGAGATTCCCAGTGAAAAACATTTGAAGACAGACCAAAGAAAACAGAAATATGAATAAATATTGGGCTGGGAAAATAAGGACAGCAGGTAGGGTCTTTGCCTTGCAGGCGGCTGACCCAGATTCAGTCAATCCCTTATACTCCCATATAATCCTTGGAGCCCATCAATAATGATCCCTGAGCACAGAGCCAGGAGTAAATCCAGAGCACAGTGTGGCACAAAAATAAAAAAATAAATGAATAAATAAATAAAAATAAAATCCCGAAAGTTCCAGTTCCCTGGACTCTTGGCTAGATGTAGGAATCAAGGTCAAAGAACTAGAATTGCACGTGCATATAGGAACTTGGGGGCAGGAGCGGTGGTGCAGACAGTCGGGTGTTTGCCTTGCATGTGCTGACCGAGGACAGACCGCAGTTCGATTCCTGGTGTCCCACATGGTCCCCTAAGCCAGAGCGAATTCTGAGCGCAGAGCCAGGAGTAACCCCTGAGCATCACCGGGTGTGACCGAAAAACCAAAACCAAAAAAATATTTATATTATATATATTCCAAACGGGACTCCCAAATGACTATGATAGGGCAGATACAGAGAGGAATTGGCGACAGACTGACTACCTGTTAGTACTTTTTTTTTGGGGGGGGGAGTGTTTGGGGGCCACAGCCGGCAATGTTCAGGGGTTCTTCCTGGCTCTGCTCTCAGGAGTGGCTCTTGGCTATGGGGACCACATAGAGATACCGGAGACTGAATCCAGGCTGCCTGTAAGGGAAGTTCTACTTTACAATAGCTTCGGCCTATCTTTTCTGTTTTGTTTTGTTTTGTTTTGTTTTGGAGTCAGACTCCTCAGTTCTTAGGGCTTCCTTGGCTCTGTGATCAGTGAATCTCTCCTGGAGGACTCAGCAATCTGTGGGGTCCTGGGGATCAGACTCCAGGTGGTAGTGCACAAGGAAAGCCCCTCACTTGCTGTTCCTGCTCCTGCCTTTCCTCAGAAGTGTTTTGTCACCCTAAAGTGTTTGTTAAATCCTCAAATTCCATAAGAGCAGTTTTGTTGTTCTCTTTGGGTTTGGGGTCCATAGCAGATAATGCATAGGACACCAGAAAGTGTTGGGGATTAAACCTTGGACTCCTCCTGTATGCAGAGTATACCGTCAACTTTTTTTTTTTTTTTTTTTGGTTTTTGGGCCACACCCAGCGGTGCTCAGGGGTTACTCCTGGCTGTCTGCTCAGAAATAGCTCCTGACAGGCATGGGGGACCATATGGGACACTGGGATTCGAACCAGCCACCTTTGGTCCTGGATTGGCTGCTTGCAAGGCAAATGCCGCTGTGCTATTTATCTGGGCCCTACTTTTTTTTTTGGGGGGGGGTTTGGGCACACCTGGCAGTGCTCAGGGGTTACTCCTGGCTCTTTGCTCAGAAATCACTCCTGGCAGGCCAGGGGACCATAGGGGATGCTAGGATTTGAACCACCATCCTTCTGCATGCAAGGCAAATGCCCTACTTCCATGCTATCTCTCCAGTCCTGTTGCTCTTTTTTTTTTTTTTTTTTTTTGGTTTTTGGGTCACACCTGGCAGTGCTCAGGGGTTATTCCTGGCTCCAGGCTCAGAAATTGCTCCTGGCAGGCACAGGGGACCATATGGGGCGCCGGGATTCGAACCGATGACCTCCTGCATGAAAGGCAAACGCCTTACCTCCATGCTATCTCTCCGGCCCCCCTGTTGCTCTTTTTTAAACAATAAATGCACAGTGCCAAACTCCCAAGATACTAAAAGTGTGTGTGTGTGTGTGTGTGTTGACTCCTGGCTGTGTGCTGAGGATAGAACCCAGATTAGCCATGCACAAGGCAAGCACCTTCCCTGTCATACTACTTTTCTGCCTCCTCCACATTTAATGCAACTCATTTTTTTTTTTTTTTTTTTTGGTTTTTGGGTCACACCTGGCAGTGCTCAGGGGTTATTCCTGGCTCCAGGCTCAGAAATTGCTCCTGGCAGGCACAGGGGACCATATGGGGCGCCGGGATTCGAACCGATGACCTCCTGCATGAAAGGCAAACGCCTTACCTCCATGCTATCTCTCCGGCCCCGCAACTCATTTTTTAAAAATTGTTTTTGGGTCACACTCGGTAGCACTCAGGGGTTACTCCTGACTCTATGCTCAGAAATTGCTCCTGGCAGGCTCGGGGGACCATGTAGGATGCCAGGATTCGAACCACCGTCCTTCTGCGTCTAAGGCAAGCACCTTACCACTGTGCTATCTCTCTGGTCCCGATGTAACTCATTTTTATTGCAACTGGAAGACAATACATTATTGAAAGTTCATGGTAGGTCCAGAGGCAAGTGCTATTTACAATAAATGATGAAATAACTGTATAGGGGCCAGAGAGATAGCATAGTGGTGTTTGCCTTGCAAGCAGTCGACCCAGGACTTAGGTGGTTGGTTCGAATTCCGGCATCCCATATGGTCCCCTGTGCCTGCCAGGAGCTATTTCTGAGCAGATAGCCAGGAGTATCCCCTGAGCACCGCTGGGTGTGCCCCCCCCAAACAGCTGTATAATCAGTCATATGATCACATATAAAGAATGGAGATTGGGCCCAGAGAGATAGCACAGCGGCATTTGCCTTGCAAGCAGCCGATCCAGCACCAAAGGTGGTTGGTTTGAATCCCGGTGTCCCATATGGTTCCCCATGCCTGCCAGGAGCTATTTCTGAGCAGACAGCCAGGAGTAACCCCTGAGCACCGCTGGGTGTGGCCCAAAAACCAAAAAAAAAAAAAAAAAAAAAAAGAATGGAGATTTAAAAAAATAAAAAAGAATGTGAGATGTGTATATGGTTCGGCTGATGTTGTTACTTGTTGCTGTTCCTTCAGGTGACAAATCCAACTGAACACCACTTTCTCCCTTTGTGTTCCTCCTTTCTAGGCATGACATCGGCAGTTTATTTTTGGGTCACACCTAGCAGTATTCAAGACCTTTTTGTGGCCTTCTCCTCAGGGGTCACTTCTGGTGGTGTCAGGGGACCCTATGTGATGGCAGAGTTAGATCCGAGGTCAACAGCATGCAAGACAGGCACCTTATACCTGTACTCTCTCTGGCTTCGATATTGGCAGTTTCATATATAAAATAAGGGGAGGTAAACTGGCTGCAACTTCACAACAACTTGATTCTTTCCTTGAGACAAACACTATAATTAGTTTTATTTTTACTTTTTGGTGACGGGGCTTGATTTAGGACTCCTGCACACATTTGCACTTGTACAAAATAAACCCCATTCCCTAGCCTTACTAATTGATGTGTCCTTCCAAAACACACTCAGAACTGCCAGTAATGTGTGAATGAACAGTGCTGCATTTTGCCTTAAGTCACTCTGGGGCCAGAGACAATACAGTGATTAGTGTTTGCACATGGCCAACTCAGTTCAATCCTCAGCATCCCATATGGTCCCCTGAGCACATCCAGGAATAACCCCTGAACACTATTGGGTGTGGCCCGAAAGCCAAAAAATCAGTTTCATATATACTTGTAGCCAAATCTGTAGGGTGATTTCCATTCCTGGTTATTTGTCCAGCTCTGAGGTTTATTTGTTGGTTCACACTATTTTTGTGATGTCATTTTTGGAGGGAGCAGGGGCGTTTTGGGGCCACATGCAGAGATGCTCAGGATATTCCTGTCTCTGTGCTTGAGTGACACCAAGCAGTGCACCATTGTATGTGGTGTCAGGATTCAAGCCTGGATTACATGCAAGACATAATCCCTAATCCTTACATATCTCTCTGCCTCAATCCCATTAAAAAACATTATTCTGGGGCCCGGAGAGATAGCACAGTGGCGTTTGCCTTGCAAGCAGCCGATCCAGGACCTAAGGTGGTTGGTTTGAATCCCGGTGTCCCATATGGTCCCCCGTGCCTGCCAGGAGCTATTTCTGAGCAGATAGCCAGGAGTAACCCCTGAGCACCGCCGGGTGTGGCCCAAAAACCAAAACCAAAACCAAACAAAACAAAAAAACATTATTCTGGGCCAGTGAGATAGCACAGTGGTAGAGCGTTTGCCTTGCATGCAGCTGATCCAGGACAGATGGTGCATGCTATATGGTCCCCCGTGCCTACCAGATTTCTGAGCGCAGAGCCAGGAGTAACCCGAGCACTGCTGGGTGTGACCCCCAAACAAACATATTCCCTTTTGTTGCTGCAATGTCTGGGGGGACTGAGAGTCACCAGACATATTTAGCTGTATTGCTCAATTAGCTTTTCTTTGTTTTTTGAGCCAGACATGGTGGTGCTTGGTGGTCTAAAGGGTGTCAGGGATTAATCCTAGGCTTCCTTCATGCAAAATATCCACTCCACCCTGCTGGTTCTCTCTCCTGACTCAAATGGCCTTTAGTTCTTATTTCTGGAGGGAGGGGGTTTGGGCCATAATCTTGGTGCTCAGAGGTACTCCCTGTTCTATGCTTCAGAATGCTCCCAGCAGTGATCAGGGAACCATATAGTGCATATAACTGAACCAGGGTCAGTTATATCAAGGTTAAGTGCCTTCACTCCTCTATCTCCCTTGTTCCCAAATGACTGTTTTTTGTTTTGGGGCCACACCTGGTTTTGGCACTCAGGGGTTACACAGGATTCTACCCTCAAAAATAATTGCTGGCAGGACCCATATGGGATGCTGGGGATTGAACTCATGTTAGCCATGTGCAAGGCAACACATGACCTGTAACACATAACCTGCTGTAATATGGCTCTGGCCCCATATCACACCTGCTGACTCTTGGGATTTACTCCTAGTGATGCTTGGGAGTCATATGTGGTGCTGGAAGCTTGTGGTGCAAGCAAGTAGTCTTTTCACCATACTATTCCTCAGGCCCCCAACTGGCCTTTACTTCTAAGTTTAAGGAAATAAACTTGGTATAACTTCAAACATTTAATTAATTTATTTTTGGCTTTTGGGCCACACCCGGCAGTGCTCAGGGGTTACTCCTGGCTGTCTGCTCAGAAATAGCTCCTGGCAGGCACGGGGGACCATATGGGACACCGGGATTGGAACCAACCACCTTTGGTGCTGGATCGGCTGCTTGCAAGGCAAACACCGCTGTGCTATCTCTCCGGGCCCACATTTAATTTATTTAATTAATTTTCAGAACTCAGCCCTGCCAAGAGTAATCTCTAAACTCAGAGCCAGGATTAGTAAATCCTGAGCATTCCTAGGTATGAGCCCCCACCATAAACTACCCTCTAATTGTCTTGGCTGACTAAAGATTTAAGTAGTTAAAAATCCAACCTTCCTCTGGACGCTTTAGAAGGGAGAGTGAGATTTGGCTGCAATCATTCTGACAGTGGGAAGGACCACAAGTTAGAATGGGGCCATGCACTGTATTTATAGAATTCCTAAGTTTAATGATTAATATTCACAAGGCAATTGAGTAGCTAGGGTGGCCTTTGTCAAATTCCAGCTTTGGGCAAGCACAAAGGCACATTGAAAGCAGCTTGACCTAATATGCCAGAGATTTCTACAGATTTGAAGACACTGAAATGCTTCTCTTTCAAAGCTGAAACCAGGAGCCTGTCTTAAGAATGGGGGCAGACTCCATCTGGAGTAACGAGCTTCCTCCATGATCTCCGGTTATTGCCCCCATCCCTTTCCTCTTCTGTATCTTTGCCTTGGCTGTCACACACAATTTGCCAGGGTCAGTGGCACACTTAGTGGCAGTTCCAGAGAAGAAACCAAGGATCTCACATAGGCAAACAAAACAAAACAAAAAACCGAACTCTACCAGTGAGTTATGTTCTTGGACTCTAGTTTCTCAGGTCTCGTGTCACTAATTTTCAAGTTGTTCTCAGGAGTCTGCACCCTTTACAATTGTCCTATTGTAATGGCTAGAGCTTGCGCTCTTAGCTGAGGCCCACACTGTGGCCAAGGTGCCCCTGGGGAGTCATTCCCCCTTTCAGCTAGACGTGCCTGTTTGCAGCATGGTCAGAAGCAGCAGCACAGGGATGCGTGCGCTAAGCTGCAGGTTCAAGCAGCTGATCACTGGATCACGTTCAGCACATGTAGGACACTGGGGATTTGAACTTCTGAGCATGTGACTGTTTTTTAAGTCCTTGCACTAGTCCTCTGGGCCAAGAATTCAAATAATCTCAAAGATCTTAAAGTTCCAAGGGTATTAACACAGCAAATTAAGAGGTAAATTTGTCTGAGGCAGGTACTTCAGGCCTTTTTTTTCTCACAGAAAAGGAAAAGCCCAGGCTGAACTTAAGCAGTTCATGTCTAATCAGCAGGCACAAACTAGGCTTATACTCTACAAAGTGATCATCTGACAGGCTCTTTTCCTCTCTCATTTTATTTCAGTGAGCAGCTGGAAAAGCCTGATTTATAGCGTCAGCCTCTATACAGAGATTCTATGTCTGACACCCACCAGCTTTGTGACCTCACACTAGATTATTTGTGTGATGTCACATGCCAAAAGAGGGGCTAACAGTGCCTATTTATTTATTTATTTTTGGTTTTTGGGCCACACCCGGCAGTGCTCAGGGGCTACTCCTGGCTGTCTGCTCAGAAATAGCTCCTGGCAGGCACAGGGGATCATATGGGACACCAGGATTTGAACCAACCACCTTTGGTCCTGGATTGGCTGCTTGCAAGGCAAACACTGCTGTGCTATCTCTTTGGGCCCAACAGTGCCTTCTTAATAAAAGTATGTAAGGAGTTAATATGTGCAAAGTAACTAGAACTCTTTTTTTTTTTTTTTTGGTTTTTTGGGCCACACCCGTTAGATGCTCAGGGGTTACTCCTGGCTACGCGCTCAGAAATTGCCCCTGGCTTGGGGGGACCATATGGGACACCGGGGGATCGAACCGTGGTCCTTTCCTTGGCTAGCGCTTATAAGGCAGACACCTTACCTCTAGCGCCACCTCGCCGGCCCCGTAACTAGAACTCTTAAAACTATCATAACTATTATTAGTTATAAAGTAACTATTATACAGCAGGCACTATGCACTATTGTTAGACTATCTAATATTCAACTTCATATGACTAAGTCCTGTGCTGAGAGAGGACATAAAGATTGTCTGAATGAATCAAAGACGAAGGGGCCACAGGAGCCAAGAGAAAGAATACTGGAGGAAAAAACAAACAGGGCCAGAGTGATAGCACAGCAGTAGGGTATTTGGTATTGGCCTTGCACTCTGCCAACCTGAGTTTGATCCCTGGCATCACATATGGTCCCTTGAGTCTGCCAGGAGGAACCTGAGAGCTGCCGGGGATAGTCCCCCCAAACAAAATAAACAAAACCCCACCACCAAACAACCAAAAAAAACAATCTCAAGATCAAGTCCTGCCTAGCTTCTAATTCCCTGAATCATAGCTCAGATTTCCCCACTTTGATAAAAACTAAACTCAGTGAAATCTGAATCTTCTTTGTTACTAGGAAGGGCAGAGGACTATGACAGGAACATGGCCCAACACTAACCCAGTAAGATAGTCAAGTACAGAAGTGATTCAACAACACAGGGAGAAGGAAGGGGAAATGAATTCCAGGTGAAGAAGGCATTTGGAAAACTACAAGATACAGCACAAAAAAGATGTCGTTCGGGACACATTCCTGAGCCCTAGTTCATACTAGGTGTTGTGATACATAGAACTACAGGTCGGGAACACCCAGTTTGGACAGGTTCCTCCAGTTCTTTTGGTGATAAATGCAAGTGGTAATTTTTTTTTTTGGCGGGGAAAGGAAGTGGAGGCACACCCAGCAGTGCTCAGGATCACTTCTGATGGTGCCGGGACTCAAACCCAGTCAGCACATGCAAGGCTATGGCTTTGCACACTATCACGCAGGCCCCCAAAGTGGTACATTATAGTTTTCTGAACTCTGCTCCAATTAATATCTGCTGGAGTCTGCAGTATACCCTGTTTCCAAAAGCCAACACTTCAATGCCCCAATTTCCTCCCCTCTTTCTTCTCAGTCAATTTCTTTACTCCACCCTTTTGGCCGGAGGGAGTATGACCCAAGGTTGAAAACACACAACAACTGTCTCCAATGACTTAGATTTAATCATTGGAAGCAAACTAAATGGAAAGCTTACAATAGAGAAGAATGACATGTCAGTGCCTTTTGCAAACTGAGCTGGACAGACAGGAATTGGACTGCCCCTCAACCCGATCCCTTCCAAACAAAGGCGTCCAGTGTCTCTGGCGTCTGGTTTGGGAAGGGGAGACGATGCTGGCTGTGTGCGTTGAAGCCACCTTGTCTGCCATTCACTCCTGGCCAGCATCAGGTACCCCTCCTTGCTGGCTCTGCTCATCACCTTTCTTTTTGTGGCCGGAGACGATGTCATCGATCCGCAGCAGCAGAACTGCAGTCTAGAGAAAAAAACCACAAAACCCACAGCCCCAAGTCAGGAAAGAAGTGCTTGTGTTTAGACAGAGTACTTAGGCCCTCCCATAGAATTACCATTTTATCTGAAATCTACCTTTTGACTCTTGAAAGTAAGATGCAGATAGTCCCAACCCAATATGCAACTAGTGCAATGTCATCTTGCCTTTCTAAGTTAGGGGGTAAATGTCCCTGGGAGTACTTTGAGAAAAATGATTTGTAGAACCTCTCCTTCAAGACTGGATCAGTAACACTCATTTCTCTGTGTCTGGAAATAAAGAGCACAGCACATGTCCTATGTACTTACCTCCACTGCTGTCTTGTATGTTTGCAGCTTCACAGCCAATGGTTCCCAGATGCCCAATTCTTTCATGTCCACCAAAGTACCTGCCTCACCATTTACACCCCAGGTCTCACAGTTTTCCTGGGTGTGCTTGGCCTGTAATTAGAAGCAGAAATAATTAAAAGGGCAAAATTCTGGGAATAAACAAGTTGGCTGGGGCACAATGAATAAAAAACTAAACCCAAATAGGGCCAGTAATGTTCAGCAATGCACATGAGGCCTGGACGAGAGCCCGGGCATCAACACTAGACTGATAGGAGGGACTAAGAGGTCACAAAACCAGTTATGATGGGGCCGGAGAGATAGCATGGAGGTAAGGCGTTTGCCTTTCATGCAGGAGGTCATTGGTTCGAATCCTGGCACCCATATGGTCCCCCGAGCCTGCCAGGAGTGATTTCTGAGCATAGAGCCAGGAGTAATCCCTGAGTGCTGCCGGGTGTGACCCAAAACCAAAAACAAACAAACAAACAAACAAAAACAAACAAAACCAGTTATGGCCCTCAAATCAAAACCAAACCAAATCAAACTCAAAACTTGAGAAGAGATATCAAAGAAATGAGCTAAAGAAATGGGGCAGACAATGTTACCCATCCCATTCGGTCCATGCTGCCATTTTGATACATTAGCATAACAGTAGGGAGAAAGCACTTACCCGAAGTGAGGTAAGGAGACGGATGGTGCTAGCACCACAATTCTGGATAAGGGTCCGAGGGATGACCTCAAGGGCCTGGGCTACTGCCCTGTATGGCCACTGCTCCACACCAGTCATGGCCTTAGATTTTTCGGTCAAGGCGTGGGCCACAGCCATTTCCGAGGCCCCACCCCCTGGGACCAGCTGTGGGTCGAGAAGAACGTTGCGGCACACCTGCATGGCATCCTGAAGGTTGCGCTCTACCTCCTGGGAATAGAAGCAGAGAGGAAGACATTAAACATTGCTCATTTAGACTAGATTAAGGGCAACAAAACACTTAACTGCCAAGCTTAAAAAACCAAGGAAGAAGGGCAACTAAGAATATTCTTCGGAATATACATATTAGGCAGCATAATGTTGCTATCATTCACCTTAGAAAAATAAGTCATTTAAAATATAAATAAGAGGGGCCAGAGAGATAGCATGGAGGTAGGAGAAGGGACGGTGGTTCGAATCCTGGCATCCTATATGGTCCCCCGAGCCTGCCAGGAGCGATTTCTGAGTGTAGAGCCAGGAGTAACCCCCTGAGCACTGCTGGGTGTGACCCAAACCCAAACCAAAACAAACAAACAAAATACAAGTAGGGGCTAGAAAGATAGCACAGAGGCAGGGCGTTTGCCTTGTATATGGCCAACCCAGGACAGATAGTGGTTTGATCCCTGGCATCCCATATGACCCCCTGCGCCTGCCATGAGCGATTTCTGAGCGTGGAGACAGGAGAAACTCAAGCGCTGCTGGGTGTGACCCAAAAACCAAAAAAAGGGCCAGAGCAATAGCACAATGGTAGTGCTTGCTTTGCAAGCAGAGATATCAGAACAGTCCCAGGTTCAATCCCCAGCATCTCAGATGGTCCCTGGAGCCTGCCAGGAGCAACCTGAGCACTGCCAGGTGAGCCCCAAAACCTAAACAAAACAAAACAATCCAAGAGTATAGGGCCATAAAAAGTGTTGTCTAGGGGCCGGAGAGATAGCATGGAGGTAAGGTGTTTGCCTTTCATGCAGGAGGTCATCGGTTCGAATCCCGGCATCCCGTATGGTTCTCCCGTGCCTGCCAGGAGCAATTTCTGAGCCTGGAGCCAGGAATAACCCCTGAGCACTGCCGGGTGTGACCCAAAAACACACACACACACAAAAAAAAGTGTTGTCTAACTCCATGTTTTGTCTATCCAACTGTACTTTATTCTATACTGGCTGAGGTCTTTATATACTTTCTTCTTCTTGGGGGAGGGGGTAATACCTGGCGGGGCTCAGGAGTTACTCCTGGCTCTGAGTTCAGAAATTGCTCATGGAGGGGCCGGCGAGGTGGCTCTAGAGGTAAGGTGTCTGTCTGCCTTGCAAGCGCTAGCCAAGGAAAGATCTCGACCTCGGTTCGATCCCCCGGCGTCCCATATTGGTCCCCCTAAGCCAGGGGCAATTTCTGAACACTTAGCCAGGAATAACCCCTGAGCATCAAATGGGTGTGGCCGAAAAACAAACAAAAAAAGATTAAAAAGAAATCGTTCATGGCAGGCTTGGGGTACCATATGAGATGCTGAGGATCAAACCTGGGTTGGTACCATGTTGGCCATGTGCAAGGCAAATAAATGCCCAACCTGCTGTGCTATTGCTCCGGCCCTGTTTACTTTCTTTTGGACCACATTCAGTAACGCTCCTTTAGGAAGCTGAATGAAGCAACAAGAGCTCCCCCTTACTAACTAGTAACTTGCTTTTATATAATTTACTTAATTTCACCAAGGAAAAATAATACAAATAGTTCAATAATTTTTTTTTTGTTTGTTTCTGGCTTTTGGGCCACACCCAGTGACACTCAGGTGTTACTCCTGGCTATGTGCTCAGAAATCGCTCCTGGCTCGAGGATGCCAGGACCGAACCGAAGTCTGTCCTGGGTCAGCTGTGTGCAAGACAAACACCCTATCGCTGTGCTAGTGTTCCAGCCCCATGGACAGCTCAATCTTTAAAAAAAATTAAAATGGGGCCTGGAGAGATAGTATAGGCAAGGAATCTGCCTTTGCATGTGGTCAACCTGGATTCTATCCCTGGTATCCTTTAAGATTCCCAAGTCCTGGGGCCGGTGTGGTGGCGCTAGAGGTAAGGTGTCTGCCTTGCTAGCGCTAGCCTAGGACCGACTGCAGTTCGATCCCCCGGCGTCTCATATGGTCCCCCAAGCCAGGAATAACTCCTGAGCGTCACCGGTGTGGCCCCAAAACCAAACCAAACCAAAACAAAAAAAGATTCCCAAGTCCTACCAGGAGTGAAGAACTCTTCTTTTTTTTTTTTTTTGGCCCCTGAAGGTACTCAGTGGTTACTTCTGTGCTCAGGAAGCACTCCTGGCAGGCTTGAGGAACCGTATGGGATGCCAGGGGTTGAAACCATGTTGCCCACATACAAGGCAAAAATCTCTACCACTGTGCCCTCAGGAGTAGAGGGAGCTAAGAGTAAGCTCTGAGCACCAATGGATGTGACCACCCCCAACAAACAAAACAATAAGAACATATCGAACACGAGAGAAATGTATACTGAATAAAGCCAAATGGTAGTTATACTTATTTAAAAAAAACAACAAACACAACTAGCATTAGTAAGAGCATAGTGGTAGTGTATTTGTCTTGCACGCTGCTAACCGGCATTCCATATGCTCCCTGCCCCCCAACCTCCAGGAACCATTTCTGAGTGCAGAGGCAGGAATATTCCGAGTGCCATCAGATGTGGCCAAAAGGAAAAAAAAAACAAAACACAATTAGCATTAGTATAAAGAAAGAAGATATTGTGGCTATAAATTAAATAAAAAAGAGCTTTAAATGGGCAACAGACTAGCAGACATCCTAGGAAGCATCCAGGAACTGGAATCATCTAGTTCACTCAGTCCCATGCTGACTCACCGAGAGAATCTCTTTGCTAGCTCCCCGGAGGAGAATGGTACAGGCCTTTGGGTCTTTGCACTCAGTAATGAACGTGAAGTATTCGTCTCCAATCTTCTTGATTTCCAACAGGCCCGAACCTGTACCTACATCTTCTTCTCTCAGTTCCTCTGGCCGGCTGACTATGCGGGCTCCACAGGCTCTGAAGAAAGGGTGGGGAACACCAGTTGATTACCGATACTTTTAGCCAACCCCTTAGTCCCCAGAGTCCGTGGTGGGGATAAGGCAAAACAGCATGATATAAACATTCCTGTATCTAGCATCAACCAAGTCTGCTGAAAAAAGTTTTAAACACTTAAAAGAGGTAAAACAAATGCCTTAAACATGTGAGGGCCTGGGTTTGATTCTTGGGAACATACGTGTGTGCACTACTAATGCTACTGTTGTAAATTTTTTTTGGGGGGTGGGGCACACCCGGCACCATTCAGGGATTACTCCTGGTAGGCCAGTGGGATCATATGGGATACCAGGGTTTGAACCTGGATCTGCCACATGCAAGGCAAATAGCCTACCGACAGTGCTATTACTCTGGCCCTGATATTGCTGTAATTTCATTAAAAAAAAAAAAAAAAAAAAATTGGGGCCGGGAAGGTGGCGCTAGAGGTAAGGTGTCTGCTTTACAAACGCTAGCCGCTAGCCAAGGAACGGACCGCAGTTCGATCCCCCGGCGTCCCATATGGTCCCCCCAAGCCAGGGGCGATTTCTGAGCACATAGCCAGGAGTAACCCCTGAGCGTCAAACGGGTGTGGCCCAAAAACCAAAAAAAAAAAAAAAAAAATCAAGGGCCGGAAAGATAGCACGGAGGTAGGGTGTTTGCCTTGCCCCCCACTTTTGGTTTTTGGGCCACACCCACTAATACTCAGGGGTAACTCCTGGCTTGGGGGACCATAAGGGACATTAGGGCATCAAACGGCAGTCCATCTTAGGTTAGCCACTTGCAAGGCAAACGCCTTACCGCTATGCCACCGCTCCGGCCCCCCACTCATACTTTTTAACCACACCTGGCGATACTGGCTTTGCACCCAGGAATTACTCCTGCCAGGTTTGGGGGACCATATTGGATACCAGGGATCCAACCCAGATTGATTGTTAGAGCAAATACCCTATCCACTGTACTATTGTTTCGTTCATATCAAATGTATATTTTGTCAGTAAAATCTGCATAGGTTATTGCTCATGCAGCTTAACATGGGCTTCCATAGGCAGAGCAAGCTTTGCATGAATGCAGCCTGCTGTGTACTTTCTCAGGACCCAGACTGACTAACCCCCAGCTGACATATAATCCCTTGAGCACCACCAGGAATGATGATTAAGCGCAGAGACATGAGTAATCCCTGAATACTGCTTGTGTGTGGCCCCCAAATAACCAACCAACCAAATACTGAAAATGGATGGTATCAGAGCAAGGGAATGACTACCGAAGTGCTGAATACATCCCAAAGGTGCTAAAGCTCATCATGGCCCCAGGGGCTTTGCTGTCTTAAGAGTCTAGGCACCACAATGGAATGGACAAGCTCCAGTGTAGTCAAAGTATGTAAGCCCCATAATTAAAGTGTGCAACACAGTGAGCACTTGTATTGCCACAAATATCCTTCATATTGAAGGCTACCAAAATGTATGCAAACACACACACAATTTTTTTTTTTTTGTTTTTGGATCACACTTGGCAGTGCTCAGAGATTACTCCTGGCTCTGTGCTCAGAAATCATTCCTGGCAGGCTTGGGGGACCTTATGGGATGCCAGGAATCAAACTGGGGTCCTTTAACGTGCAAGGCAAACGGCCTACCGCTGTACTATTGCAGCAGCCCCCCAAAAAGTAAAATTAGTGCAAACATCAATATGGTCAAATGTGAAAAGGTAAAATTAGATATGCAATTCTTGAGTCATCAAAACAGAAGACAAGAGAAAAAGGTGAAGGGTGAACCCTAGATTAAAAAATGTTAGTACTGGGCCCGGAGAGATAGCACAGCGGCGTTTGCCTTGCAAGCAGCCGATCCAGGACCAAAGGTGGTTGGTTCGAATCCCGGTGTCCCATATGGTCCCCCATGCCTGCCAGGAGCTATTTCTGAGCAGACAGCCAGGAGTTACCCCTGAGCAATGCTGGGTGTGGCCCAAAAAACAAAAAACAAAACAAAATGTTAGTACTGGGGCCAGAACAATAGTACAGTGAGTAGGGCTCTTGCCTTTCACGAGGCCAATTGGGTTCGATCCCCAACACTCCATATGGTTCCCCCATCCAATCACTAAGGAGTGAGTCTTGAGTGCAAACCCAGATAAGCCTTGAACAGTCAGGTGTGGCCCACAAACAAAAATACAAGGCCAGGCCCAAAGTAAGTCCTTATCAGACTACAGCAGTGGTTTTCAACTGTTTATACCTGTGAACTGACAGTGCATTATCAGTAACTGAAAACCACAGGACTAGAAAATTGGGGGGGGGGGGTTGGGCCACACCCAGTGATGCTCAGGGGTTACTCCTGGCTATGCACTCAGAAATCGCTCCTGGCTTGGGGGACCATATGGATGCCAGGGGATTGAACCGTGTCTATCCTAGGTTAGCATGTACAGCAAATGACCTACCACTTGTGCCACCACTCTGGCCCCTAGAAAAGTTCTAAATTGGGCAGTTAGATCAATTACTTTTACCTGTAATTTAAAGTTACTTAATGACTGCATCTTACTCCTTTCCTTTTCAGGTAGTGATGACTGCATGCTGAAATTATAAAATGGAAGCACTGGGCAAAGTTCTTACCACTCCAGGCCCACTCACCTGGCGATACGATTATTATCTGTCTTCCGGACTCTTCGAATAGCTGTGATGTTGGCCCGCATAAGATAGTGCTGAGCTAAATCTGCAAGCCCAAGGGTACAGATGTCAAGATTTAAGCCACAACTCCTGAGTTTAGAACTGGTTTTATTTTATTCTTATTGGGGGAAATGGGAAATTCCCTCAGTCATTATATGCAGTGCCTAAAATCAAACTGGAACCAGTGTTGGAGAGATGATAGTACATCACCCTGAGTACAGCTGGGCGTGCTCCCAAATGCCCAATAAAAGAAAACAAAAACTGGGCCAACTGCACATAAGGCAAGCAGCTTATTTCCTTTTTTTTCCCTTTGGTTTTTGGACCACACATCACTTCTGGCAGGCTCAGGGGAACAAAGGGGATGGCAAGGATCGAACCTGTTGCTGCCTGGGTCAGCCACATGCAAGGCAAATGGCCTACCACTGTGCTATCTCTCCACCCCTTACCTCCTGGTTTTATTTATTTTTTTGGTTTTTGGGTCACACCCAGCAGCGCTCAGGGGTTACTCCTGGCTCTATGCTCAGAAATCGCTCCTGGCAGGCTCGGGGGACCACATGGGATGCCGGGATTCGAATCACCACCCTTCTGCATGCAAGGCAAACGTCCTACCTTCATGCTATCTCTCCGGCCCCTGGTTTTCTTTTCTTTTTCTTTCTTTCTTTCTTTCTTTTTTTTTTTTGGGGGGGGGCATACCCGGTAACGCTCAGGGGTTACTCCTGGCTATGTGCTCAGAAGTTGCTCCTGGCTTGGGGGACCATATGGGTCGCCGGGGGATTGATCCGCAGTCTGTCCAAGGCTAGCGCAGGCAAGGCAGGCACCTTACCTCTAGCGACACTGCCTGGCCCCTGGTTTTATTTTCTTAATAAATCCTGACCACTGTGCTTACCATTTCTAGACTATGGATATGTGTCAAGATCATCCCTCCTTTCACCCCGTCCTACCCGAAATTCCCTTTTCTGTGATGACTACATCAGGCTTCAGACGGATGATGTCCTCGCACAGTTGCTGGATGTACTCTTCTTCCATTTGGAGAATTCGGGTGAAGTCTTCCTCTCGGGTGATCTCAATTTCAGTCTGTGTGAATAAAATCAATTTAAGGAATTTGGACAGGGTCAGCCCTTCAGGGTCATCCCAACAACTACCTATGTTCCCTTTGCCTATCTCTCTTCTCATGTAGCAAAAAGAGGATATGTTAGGATAATATTAAAGCCAGACTCCATCTTAATAAACCAGTTTAGCCCCAGCAATTCTATTACTGAACTCTCGTCAGTCATAAAACAAAGCAGGGGGCCGGAGCGGTGGCGCAAGCAGTTGGGCATTTGCTTTGCATGCGCCAACCTAGGACGGACTGCAGTTTGATACCCTGGCATCCTATATGGTCCCCCAAGCCAAGAGCGACTTCTGAGTGCATAGCCAGGAGTAACCCGAATGTCACTGGTGTGGCACAAAAACAAAACAAAACAAAACAAGAAAACAAAGTATGAGAAGTAGTACAGTGGGTGGGTGCATGATTTGCACAAAGTGGCTCTGGTTCAATCCCTGGCACCCCATATGGTCCCTAAGCTGACCAGGAGTGATGCCCAAGTGCAGAGCCAGAAGTCAGCCCTGAGCTCCACTTGGTGTCGTCCAAAACGAAAAATGATTCAAGGGCCGAAGCAGTAGCACAGAGAACATTTGCCTTGCATGTGGCTGACTTAGGTCTGACCCCTGGTGTCTCATATGATCTCCTGAGCAATTTCTGGGTGCATTACCAGGAGTAAATTTTAAGGGCTGCTGGTGTGGCCCAACCCCCCCCCCAAATTCAATTTCAAGGCAGCCAGTAATGAGTTTGGTATAAAAAAATGGATCACCTGCTTAAAGGTCTGTCTTGTCATGTACACTATAATTCTGGGTTGAATTCTTCCCATAAATTAAGTGGATTCTTTTTTTTTTTTAAAGGCCAGACCAGCAATGCTCACCTTTCTTGGAGTTTGTATTTGGGAAATGTTGAGTAGAGTCCAGGGATCTAATTTGTGTAAAAGAGGCTTGCAAAGTAAATTCTTACTGTATATCATTTCTCTGGCTCCAAAATCAACTGTTTTTTTGGCAGACCTTACCTCTAGTGCCACCTCGCCGGCCCCCAAAATCAACTGTTTTAAATCTTCAGGGAAGATTCTATATGAAAGTCAGTAATGAATACAGGACATAATAACAACTATCTTTTATTTCCCTTGTTCTCATTAATATATAATTTTAGGGCATTTTTTTTTTCCTTTTTTGTTTTTGAGCCCCACCGGGTGATGCTCAGGGGTTATTCCTGGCTATGCACTGGCAGGGGGGACCAGATGGAATGCCGGGGGATCGAACTGCAGTCTGTCCTAGGTCAGTTCGTGCAAGGCAAACACCATACGACTTGCACCACCGCCCTGGCTCCTAATATTATTTTAGTATATGGGCTATACCAGGCAGTGTTCAGGGACTAGGCTAGGGGAGCATTGAGTGCTAGGGATCGAAGTGAGGCTGGATGCATGCAAGAAAGGCACCTATCCCTGTATTAATTCTCTGAGACACAGCAATCAGAATTTTTATATAATCTTAGGAACAGGCTCAGGAACCTCACCTGGCTTTCTCCTTTCTTGTATTCCAGAGAAGAATCCAGCAGCACAATGCGAGGGTTCTTGATATAGCGCCGCATTCGTGGATGGGTTACATCCTTGTTAATCATGACTCCACGTAAGACACATGAGTCTTCAATGATGCCCCCAGGTATCTGAGCAAGAGATTCACATTAGCTCACAATCAAGGAGAATATCTAGCAATTCCTTTCCCAGATGGTCATCCTTCCCAAATGACTTCTATTTTTTTTTTCTTTTTCTTGGTTTTTTGGGCCACACCCGTTTGATGCTCAGGGGTTACTCCTGGCTACGCGCTCAGAAATTGCCCCTGGCTTGGGGGTACCATGTGGGACGCCGGGGGATCGAACCGCGGTCTTCCTTGACTAGCGCTTGCAAGGCAGACACCTTACCTCTAGCGCCACCTCACCGGCCCCCCCAAATGACTTCTAATTTCAGGCTTCCAAAATATCTTTCACCCACAAACCACAGTATCAAAAATAGTTCCCACCCATCTATGACACTAACAACCAATCTGAAGATCAGATGAAAATTATAGAAAGTTGGACCAAAGAGATAGCACAGTGGTAGGGCATTTGCCTTGCAAGAGGCCGACCCAAGACCGACGTTGATTCGAATCCCGGCATCCCATATGGTCCCCAGTGCCTGCCAGGAACAACTTCTGAGCAGAGTCAGGACTAACCCCCTCCCAAAAGAAAATCATAGAAAGTCAAGGGGTCGGGCCCGGAGAGATAGCACAGCGGCATTTGCCTTGCAAGCAGCCGATCCAGGACCAAAGGTGGTTGGTTCAAATCCTGGTGTCCCATATGGTCCCCCATGCCTACCAGGAGCTATTTCTGAGAAGACAGTCAGGAGTAACCCCTGAGCACCGCTGGGTGTGGCCCAAAAACCAAAAAAAAAAAAAAAAAAAAAAAGAAAGTCAAGGGGTCAGATAGCACAGCAGAAGGGCATTTGCCTTGCATGTGGCTAACCCAGGACGGACTCTGGTTCGATTTCTGGCATCCTTTAAGGTCCTCCAAGTCTGCCAGGAGCAAGGAGCAATGAGCAATGAGCGCAGAGCCCAGGAGTAAACCCTGAGAGCTGCTGGGTCTGACCCCAACTCCCCATCTCCAAAAATTACAGAAAGTCAGTGACCACAAAAATTTAAAGGGAATCAGATAAACATTATTTCCACAGGTGGGAAAACCAATGGAACTTTTAGGTTTGGGGCTCCATCTACTGGCCATGGCTACTTGTGCTACAATTTTTTGGGCTTGGGCTGCTACTGACAGCAGAGCTAAGAAGAGACCACATGATGCTAAGGAGTGGAATGGGGCTATCACACGCAAAGCATGTGCTCCAAGCAGATTTTTGAAGGCTGGGTGCAGCTTACTAGTTAGTACAGCACTTGCCATGCAAGCATGTGGAGGGGAAAAAAAAAAATCACAGGGCCAGAAAAATAGCTGAAAAGATTGAGCAGTATTTCACATGTACAAAGCCTGAGATTGATCCCTGGTCCATGGTCTGTAAGGCAACCACCCTAAAATAGCTGAGTAGTATCTCCCTTCCCTCCAACTGTGCCCCATAATAGTTCTTGTTTTTACTTTAGGGCTGTACCTGGTTCTGCATTGAGAAAAATCACTCCTGGTGGTGTTCAAGGGACCACATGAGATGCTAGGTATCAAACCTTGGAAGGCAAGTTCCTTACCCACGGTGATTATCTCTGATCCCTGCCCTATAGCTTTTTTGAGATGTCATACTTTTTGGTAACTTTTTTGAGATGCTCAGGGCCATGTACCAAACTGGGGTTGACCATGTGCAATTTGCAAGGAACTTACCTATACTATCTTTCTGGCCTCGTTACTAATTTTTGATTTTTAAATATTAATGAGTTTGGAGACCAAGTTTTCTGTGCTTATGAGGATTACTTCATAAAGCTCATGGAGGCCCGGAGAGATAGCACAGCGGCGTTTGCCCTGCAAGTAGCCAATCCAGGACCAAAGGTGGTTGGTTCAAATCCTGGTGTCCCATATGGTCCCCTGTGCCTGCCAGGAGCTATTTCTGAGCAGACAGCCAGGAGTAACCCCTGAGCAATGCCGGGTGTGGCAAAAAAAAAAAAAAAAAAGAAACATAAAGCTCATGGATAAATGTGGCATAAATACACCCAACATGAGACATCAATCCCCCCAAGTGCTTGTAAAACTTGTAATAAGAGGTCCAGAGAGACAGTATGACGCATGGGGTGCTTGCCGTGCACGTGGTTGATGCTGAATACTGAACCCATGAGAAGTGATCCCTGAGCACAAAGCCAGGAGTAAATTACTGGATATGGCCCAAAACCAAAAAAATCGAAGTACAGGAGTTGGAGCAACAGAACAGTGAAAAAGACACTCAAGTACTGACAGAAGTGATTTTTGAGCATAAGGAATAAGCCTAAGCCAGGGGTCTCAAACTCGAGCGGGCCGCAAATGGCCCTCCGTACATTTTGTGGCCCTGCCCTAGAGCAATCTTTGTTTTGTTTTGTTTTAGTTGTTTGGGTCACACCCCCCAATGTTCAAGGCTTACTACTGACTTTGCACTCAAGGATCACCCCGACTTTGCCTCCTGCGGCCTCCAGGTAAATTGAGTTTGAAACCCCTGGCCTAAGCCCTGAGCACAGGGAGGCGTGGCTCCAAAACCAAACAAAAAAAAAATTTTAAGGCGACCAGAATGATAGCAAAGTGGGTAGGGCATTTGCCTTGCACGCAGCTGACCCGGGCTCAATCCCTGGCATCCCATTTCATCCCGAGCCTGCCAGGAACAATTTCTCAGCGCAGAGCTAGAATTAACCTGAATGCAGCTGGATGTGGTTCAAGAAACAAAACAAACAAAAAATTGTAGCATAGATATACAATGGAATACTATATAGTTCACATGGGCTTCTCCAGAGGCAGAGTAGCCCAGTAAGCATCCTAGGGTGAATGTATGTGCTTGGGAATCACACACCCAGGCAAACCATGTGCATCCCCTACTATATCATTTTGGTAGTTTTTGTTTCATTTTGTTTTTGGGCCACACTCAGCAGCACTCAGGGATTACTCCTGGCTCTGCACTGAGAAACTGTTCCTGGCAGGCTTGGGGAACCATATGGGATGCTGGGGATCGAACCTGGGTCTACTGTGTGCAAGGCAAATGTGCTATCACTGTGCTATCACTCCAGCTCCACCTACTATTTTAAGGAAAAAAATAAAAGCTTGCAGCTCTTGTCAACTGGAAATATGGAAATCATGTCATACAAATTAAATTAGATGGAAAAGGACAAATACCAGATTTTCACTCATCTGTGTGGTAGGTACAGAAACAAACAAAACCAGAAAATAAACAGATGTCAAACCCTTGGCCTTTAATTACTATATTGAGATTTCCAATCAGTAGGTAAAGAGACCCCCTAGAGGGACACAGACAGTGGCGGAGGGTCTTAGACACTTTGGGGGCAGTGAAGGTGCATCAAGACATGAACACTATTGTAACCATGTTACCTACGCTACACTAAAAACTTAGGCCAGAGCAATAATACAGTAGGTAAGGAGGTTGCATTGCAAGCAGCCAAACCAGGTTTGATCCTGGCACCACAAATGATCCCCGAGTCAGTCAGGAACAATGCCTAAATATCAAAACCAAAATGAATCAAGTAGTTCACTCACAAATAGAAAATGTTTTCGTGGGGGGGGGGGGAAAGAAAAAAGAAAATGTTTCGTTTTGATTTTTTGGTTTTTGGGTCACACCCAGCAGTGCTCAGGGGTTACTCCTGGCTCTCTGCTCAGAAATTGCTCCTGGCAGGCTTGGGCGACCATATGGGCCAGGATTCAAACCACTGACCTTCTGCATGCAAGGCAAACACCTTACCTCCATGCTATCTCTCTGGCCCCTAGAAAATGTTTTCAAAGTACTTATTAATTACCTTTTCTACTCTTGCATATTTCTTAATGTCAATTTCCTTCCGGCCATTTTCTTCAAATTGTACAGTTTTGACAGCATCCAGAGCAATGCTGCAAGCCAGAGAAGACCAGCGACTGATTGCTTTGGTAGTGATGGAGCTGTTGATGATGTTCAGCATCATTTCTCGGTTATTTACATCAACTGGGGTACTGGAGAAAAAGAAGAGCAGAGTAGCCTTAGTAGAAATTTTGGATATTTAAAGAAGTTTTTAATCTGTAGCTCAGTGACTCTAGCAGTGATTAAGACACACCCCTGAGCAATGCTGGGTGTGAGCCCCCCCCCAAAAAAAACCCCAAACAACACCTCATTAATGGTGGGCCAGGGGGACCATATGGGATTCAGGGACCAAAACTGAGTTTGCCAAGTGTAAGGCAAACAACATACTCACTGTATTTATCTCTCTAGCCCCATGTTTTGTCTTTTATTATGGTGACAGTAAATGGAATCAAAATCTCACAAATATATGTACTCTTACCACTGAGCCAAGTAGTTCCCTCCCCTTTATAACCTTATTCCATAATTAATAAATTCTCAGGTTTTTCTTGAAAATCATCTCTAGTCTATCTCACTGGCCCCATGTTTTCTTTTCCTTTCTCAATGATGCACAGGGGCCATGTGATGCATGCAAACTATGCTCAGCGTATCAAGTTACTTCCCGGGTTCCTTTGCCCTTTATAAAATTTTACTTCCCTCATAGGCCTCCTATAAACCTCTCGATATTTCATGTGATGTGCTCCTGCTCTTCCTGCATTCCCAAGAATAAATCAGTGTTCCACATTTCATATACCCTGTTTCTGATCCAGATACCTGATTTTCTTCAGGGTGCCAATCATATCATCCAGGGCTTTTCGGTACGCACTGATCACCACTGTTGGGTGCATCTGCTGCTCCAGGAAATGCTCTGCCACAGACAGCATCTCCCCAGCTGAAAAAGGACACAAGCATCTTGTTTAGATGGATTTAAGGACATTAAGGCAATCTCATTTTGCTTCTAAAATTACACTGTCTTTAGCCCTAAAGTAGATTCTACCAAGACATGCTGGGAGAATAGTTGGCTATTTACACCATTCCAAATTCATACTTTATGCAAATCATAAAGAATATATATCCTTGGGGCCGGAGAGATAGCGCAGTGGCATTTGCCTTGCAAGCAGCCGATCCAGGACTTAAGGTGTTTGGTTCGAATCCCGGCGTCCCATATGCCTGCCAGGAACTATTTCTGAGCAGATAGCCAGGAATAAACCCTGAGCACCGCTGGGTGTGGGCCCCCAAAAAAAGTAAAAAAGAAAAAAGAATATATATCCTTAAGATTTGGGGGGTATGGGTGATACCTGGGGAACACCTAGGTGATCATGCCCAAGGCCTCTGTAATACTGGGCCTCCAGGATACAAAGCATTATATTCAGACCCCTGAGCTACTTCTACAGTCCCCATTTATTTTGAACATTCCCAGCAAGGGCCAGAGTGATAACACAGTAGTTAAGGCATATGCCTTTAATGTGGCCGACTCAGGTTTGATTTCCAGGATCCCATATGGTCAAAGTCTGCCAGGAGTAATTCTTTTTTTTTTTTTTTTTGGTTTTTGGGTCTCACCCGGCAGTGCTTAGGGGTTACTCCTGGCTCCAGGCTCAGAAGTCGCTCCTGGCAAGCATGGGGGACCATATGGGACGCCGGGATTCGAACCGATGACCTTCTGCATGAGAGGCAAACGCCTTACCTCCATGCTATCTCTCCGGCCCCAGGAGTAATTCTTGAGTACAGAACCAGGAAAACCTGAATGCACCTGGGTATGGCCCCAAAACAAAAAACTTTCCCCTAAAACATATACAACTGTATTCTTGTAGACTGTTACAATACCTAGATCCATAGGTGCATATACCCTTGTCTTCAGTAGATTAAACTAAGATTATAGGGTCAAGTGTTACAGCTTTTAGAATTTGTCTAGGAGGCTTTTTGGTTGCTCCTGGAAGGCCCTCCCTCCCCAAAGATTATCGGGTCAGGGGGCCAGAGCGACAACACAGAGGAAAGGGCACTTGCCTTGCACATGACCGAATGAGTTTGATCTCTGGTACCCCATATGGCTCCAAGTCCTGACAGGAGTGACCCAACTATCCTCCCAAAATAGTAATAATAAATGAAGATTATGGAGGGGCTGGAGATAGTACAGTGGCTAAGGTGCTTCCCTTGCACATAGCTGACCTGGGTTCAATTCTCAGCTTCTAATTGATCCCTTAGCACAGTTAGCAGTAAGCCCTGAGCATACCCAAAACAAACAAACAAACAAACAGAAAGGTTCTTTCTGGAAAAAAATATTTTCGTCAATATGATTTTCCTTATCTATCTTCCATTCTCTCTTACCAAGAATTATTACTGATGTTGTTCCATCTCCAACCTCTTCATCCTGTGTTCGGCTAATTTCAATCATGGACTTGGCTGCTGGATGTTGGACTTGAATCTAAGAAGTATAGATTGTCATTAAATCAATGTACCTCTAGGACCACCTAATGTGTTCTACTTTCCTTTAGTTTTTTTTTTGGAGGGGGGGGAGTTGGGGGGCCCACACCCGATGGTGCTCAGAGGCTACTCCTGGCTCTGCACTCAGAAATCACTCTTGGCAGGCTCACGGAACCATATAAGATGACAGGGGTCAAACCCAGGCCTGGGACCGGAGAGATAGCACAGTGGTAGGGCGTTTGCCTTGCATGCAGAAGGACGGTGGTTCAAATCCCGGCATCCCATATGGCCCCCCGAATCTACCAGGAGCGATTTCTGAGCACAGAGCCAGGAGTAACCCCTGAGCGCTGCTAGGTGTGACCCAAAACCCCAAAAATAAACAAACAAACAAAACCCAGGCCTGTCATGGGTCAGCTGTGTACAAGGCAAAGGCCCTACACCTGTGCTATATCACTCCAGCCCTTCCTTTAGGCTACAACCTGGAAGTATTCAAATGATTCAAAGGATCAAATTCTGGGCTCCAGCATTCAATGTGTGAATTCCTATTCTTTGTGATTTCCTAGCTCCTTGACTCCATTAAAAAAATTCTTTTAGGGCCCGGAGAGATAGCACAGCGGCGTTTGCCTTGCAAGCAGCCGATCCAGGACCAAAGGTGGTTGGTTCGAATCCCGGTGTCCCATATGGTCCCCCGTGCCTGCCAGGAGCTATTTCTGAGCAGACAGCCAGGAGTAACCCCTGAGCACTGCCGGGTGTGGCCCAAAAACCAAAAAAAAAAACAAAAACAAAAACAAAAACAAAAAAAAAAATTCTTTTAAATATAATTACTTAAAAAATACATATATATATAATTATTATTATTTTTGTTTTTTGTTTTTGGGCCACACCCTGTGAGGCTCAGGGGTTACTCCTGGCTATGCGCTCAGAAGTTGCTCCTTGGGGGACCATATGGGACGCCGGGGGGATCGAACCTCGGTCCGTCCTAGGTTAGCGCAGGCAAGGCAGGCACCTTACCTCCAGCGCCACCGCCCGGCCCCTATTATATAATTATTACTTCAGAGGGCCGGAGAGATAGCACAGCGATAGAATATTTGCCTTGCATATGGCTGACCCAGGACCAATGGTGGTTCGATTCCTGGCATCCTATATGGTCCTGAGCCTGCCAGGCACCAACCATTTATGAGTGCAAAGCCAGGAGTAACCCTAGCGCAGAGGTCGGCAACCTGCACTCTGGAGATATATGTGGCTCTTTTGAAGCTTTGTCATGGCTGGCTGATAGCAGGGGGGTGGTATCACTTAAATATTTTAATTGGGGGCCGGAGAGATAGCATGGAGGTAAGGCGTTTGCCTTTCATGCAGAAGGTCATCGGTTCAAATCCCGGTGTCCCATATGGTCCCCCGTGCCTGCCAGGAGCAATTTCTGAGTATGGAGCCAGGAATAACCCCTGAGCACTGCCGGGTGTGACCCAAAAATCACAAAAAAAAAAAAAAAAAAAAAAATTTTAATTGGCTATCAATTTGCACAAATATATTTTACATTAAGTGAAAAAGTTCTTTTTATCTTCAGATTGACAGCTAACTGCATGATCCTGTATAAAGCATTGATAAGAAACAGGGCCCGGAGAGATAGCACAGCGGTGTTTGCCTTGCAAGCAGCCGATCCAGGACCAAAGGTGGTTGGTTCGAATCCCGGTGTCCCCTATGGTTCCCCGTGCCTGCCAGGAGCTATTTCTGAGCAGACAGCCAGGAGTAACCCCTGAGCAATGCCGGGTGTGGCCCAAAAACCAAAAAAAAAAAAAAAACCAAGAAACAATGTATGCAGTGCTATAATTGTTTTAAATGTCACAATGGTTTTAAGGCTCCCAGGTTTTTTTTTCCTTCAGAAAGGAGTCCAGGTGGCTCTTTGTCTTAAAGGTTGCAGACCCCTACCCTAGAGTGTTGCCAGGTATTACCCAAAACCCAAAAACAAAAAAAACCCAAACATACATATATAAAATCACTTCATTTAAGCACCATAGTTACAAAATTGTTCCTGGTTCAGTTTCAGTCATAGCATGTACACCACCCTTCATCAGTGCAGATTTCCTGCCACCAATGTCCCCAGTTTTCCTCCCACCTTCCTCCCCCCCCCCTGTCATTCTCTCTTCTTTTTCTCTCCATTCACATTTTATGGCAAGCTTCCTAGCCCCTAGCCCTTATCTCTATTATCTCTAGATATTATCATACTAGCTTTTCTTTTTCTTTTTTTTTTGGTTTTTGGGTCACACCCGGTGGTGCTCAGAAATAGCTCCTGGCAGGCATGGGGACCATATGGGACACCGGGATTCCAACCAACCACCTTTGGTCCTGGATCGGCTGCTTGCAAGGCAAACGCCTTGTTCCACAAATAAGTTAGAGGTTTTGGCTTGGTGGCTAAGTGGGACTGAGATGAGACACCAACCGACTCCATGATTCTCTCCTGACTGGCTTGGTTTATTAATTCTTCACGGCTACCCTCCTTCATATTTGTTCACTGGGGGTTGGAAAAATGGTACGTGGGGTGATTTTACAATGTATTAGCAAATTTCATGACTCATTTTTTTCTAACAGTTAAGTTGTATTCCACTTTGTAGATGTACCATAGTTTCTTTAGCCATTCGTCTGTTCTTGGGCATTTGGGCTGTTTACAGATTCTGGCTATTGTAAAATAGTGCTCTGATGAACACAGAAATGCGAGAAGATTTTCTGCAGTGTTTTTGGGTCCCTGGAGGTTTAAATCTAATTTTTGTTGTTGTTGCTCAATTTTGGAGTTATACTGGCAGTGCTCAGGATTAAACCTGGGTCTTAATCCAAGTGATATGTGTTACTAGGGTAGGCCCCCAATCCAACCAGTGTCCTTGTACATACAAAAAGCCAGGCCCCTTTCCCAAAGTCTTTAGAAAGAATAGAGTATGACCTAAAATTTGATTCTGATTTTCAGCCTCGAGTTATGCGGAATCTTTCTGCGTGTGCACTGAGGTCCATCTGAGGCAATTGGTTTCTTATTGTCCTAAAGATCACCCAGAGATCTTGTGCATGCAATGTGGCACTCTGCCTGAGTACACGCCCCCAGGCCTATTTATGGGCATTATTCCAGCAGCCCCAAAGACACTACTTATCACCTGTCTATTCTATTCTTTTGTGGGCCCTTCATAAAAGCTTTAGAAACAACATGAAGACACACCTCTCTAAGAATAGCATTCCCATCATTGGTCATCACGATGCCTCCATTGGATCCAAAAGCATCTGAAACGAAAGCAAACGTTACAGGTTGTTTCTGAAAACCTGAAAGGTAAACCCTATAGTCCAATAATTGTACAAAGAAATAAACATACCTTCATCATGGACTTGGGCCCCAAACATGTCCGGATAATATCTGCAATAGTCTAATGGAAAGAAAACATAAAACACATAAATCCCTACCAGAGGCCACATGGGCATGTTAGGGGAAGGTACATGAATAACCAATAAGGCTAGATTTCAATGATTCTTTTTTTTTTTTTTTCTTTTTTTGGTTTATGGGGCCACACTTGGTGACACTCAGGGTTCCTCCTGGCTGGCTATGAGCTCAGAAATTGCTCCTGGCTTGGGGGACCATATGGGATGCAGGGGGATTGAACCATGGTCCGTTTTTAGGGCAACTGCATTCAAGGCAAATGCCCTACTGCTGCACCACTGGTCCGGCCCCAGGCAATCCAGGACGGATGGTAGTTCGAATCCCGAATCCCAGCATCAGTCTTCCCTGCCTGCTAGGAGCTACTTCTGAGTGCAGAGCCAGGAGTAAACCCTGAGTGCTGCCGGGTGTGACCCAAAACAAAACAAAAAAAAGCAAAAAAACCCCACTTTCATTTCGTCTATTACCCCCCTTTTGGGAAAAGTATCACTCAATGCCCCCCATTTGTACCAGAGGTTACTACTGTCTTCCTGGATGATTCCTGCACCACCCCTCAACCCTGGGAAAAGTGCCCTCCTTTTGCAGCAAAAGTTATTACTTCCTTCTTGGATCATTCCTGCATCACCTCCTGCCCCCTCCCCCCAGAAAGGCCTAAGAAGCTACACTTTGGGGGCGTAGTGGTGGCGCAGGGGTAAAGTTGTCTGCCCTTGCCCATGCAAGCCCTAGGATGGAATACAGTTCAATCCCCTGACATTCCATATGGTCCTCTAAGCCAGGAGTTTTTGTTTTTTTTTTTTTTTTTTGGTTTTGGGCCACACCCGTTGATGCTACAGGGGTTACTACTGGCTATACGCTCAGAAATCGCCCCTGGCTTGGGGGGACCATATGGGATGCCAGGGGATCGAACTGCTGTCCGTCCTATGCTAGCGCTTGCAAGGCAGACACCTTACCTCTAGCGCCACCTTCCTGGCCCCATCCAGGAGTGATTCTAAGCAACATAGCCATGAGTACCCCCATCAGTGTCACCGAGTATGACCCCAAATCCAAAACAAAACAAAAACAAAGCTATACTTTGGGAAATGCTGCTCTAGAGAAAGCAAGCATTTTCAAAATATACAGGTACCTGGGGCAAACTACTATACTTTAAATATATAAAAGATAGAGCTGGAGGGAGAGATATTATAAATAAGTACAGTGCTTGCTTTCACACAGCCAACCTGGTTTTCAACCCCCAGAACTTTACCAGGAGTAATTCCTGAATGCAGAACCAGGAGTCAATCCTAAACATTGCTGGTTGTGGCTCCCAAACAAATACTTGAAAGATGAGTTACCTTGGCAGCATTGATATTTCCTGATTGAACTTTCCTTCCAGATTCCCGCTTTGTGTTCTGGCCTAAAACAGAGAAAAGGCAAGGGCTGGAGTGACAGTACGGATATCCTGAAATGTTCTTGACCTGCATGTGGTAGACCTGGGTTTGATCCGCAGCACAGATATGGGCTCCCAAGTCCTACTAGGAGTAATTCCTGAGCATAGTCAGGAATAAGGTCTAGGGCCAGAGTGATAGCACAGCTGTAAGATGTTTGTCTTGCACGTGGTCAACCCAGGAAGGTCCTGGGTTTGGTCTGGTAGCCCATATGGTCCCGAGCCTACCAGGAATGATTTCTGAGCGCAGAGTGAGGAACAACCAGAGCGCCGCTGGGTGTGACCCAAAAAAAGATCCCCCCACACAAAAAAGGGGCAATTATGCAGTACTGCTCCATTGTACAAAAGCAATTAATTCTTCAACCTTTGAAAACAGTATCAGTTGTATAAATACACAGACAAAAACGTACCAAAACTTTTACTTTGTTAGTTATTATATGTCAATTATATCTTTAAAGGCTGTTAAAGAAAATCCAGGCCAGGCAGATAGTGCCAAGGGCAGCTAGAACTCAGGGCTTCTGCAAGGTTGCGCCCCCCCACCCCCCAAGCCAACCCAGCTGAGAGGAAGCACTGAACTGGAAACAGCAAATACCATCACAGCTATGACCCCAAACAAGTTATTTTAAAGCCTGGAGCAACCTCTGAACACTGTTGGATATGACCCCCCCAACACAAACAAGTTAAAAATAAAACAAAACAAAACAAAAAAAATACGGCTACATCTTATTTCATGTCACTATTAGACTAATACTAAAAACCCACATTAAATTTCATTTATGGAATCTTAGTTCTCACGTTCCCTTTAACCATTTCACAGCAAGAATTCATAACCTCAGCTTTATGTAATAAAAGATCCTCCATGACCTATGACTCCCTTAAGAGCACCAACTATTGTCTTATGTATAAAGGTAATTTGGAGATTCCTATTTTCATTCTTGGGAAGAGGATTCACAGAAAGCTAAAGCAGAATCAGTGAGAAATACCCCCCCTCCCTGCCTGTGTGCTATGAGGACATTTCCAAAAGAACTTCCTATACTTTTTGGTGCAAGAAACAGGCGCTCCTAACTCAGATATAGGAAGAAGCCGGGATCACACTTATGAGCAGTAATGACTGACTAGGTACCACTAATACCAGAGGCTTGGTATAAAGAACCGCTGCCCCACGGATGGAGACAATGTGGTATTAGGACCCATACCAATTTGCTCTCCTTCCTCTCCCCAAATGCTGCAGCCCCCTACTATTTATTTATTTTAGGGCCACAAGGGGCGGTGCTCAGCTTACTCCAGCTTCTACACATAAAGAATCACTCCTGGAGGTGTGTGTGTCTGGGGGGGGGGGGGGGGCTATATAAAATGCTGGGGATGAAATCTGGATCTTGCGGAGTTGCAAAGCCCTACCCCTGTACTACGGCTTTGGCCCTATGCAGCCCCTTACCATTGAAACCTTAAGTTTTCCACCCATGGGTGGGATGGGGTGGGAGTCTTTATATTTCCTATTTTTTTGGCATTCGAATCCTAAAATCCTGCCTGGGCCTTTCGGTGAAATCCCTAACCATCGCTTTTCTCACTTTGTGTGATTTTATTCCTTCCTTTCCCGAAAAAGTTATCTTCCAACAGAGTGAATGAATCATGGAACTACTTTTGGGGAACAGCCTACTGTGCGTAGCAAAACGATGAGAGGGAATCCATGGGGGTAGACCTCACTTTTCCAAGAAAACTGGGGGGCACTCTGGGGACTGAAGACGACAAAGCAGGGACCCAAGGGTGGTGGTGATGTGGGGGAAAGAAATCCTGTCTAAGAGAAGAGCCTGGGAAGTAGGGGGGATCCGGGCGAGAGAATCTCTAGGGGTGTAAAGAGGGGATCCCCCAAATTCGCCTTTTTCTTTTCCCGCTGGGTTCACTCCAGGGAGCGGAGAAACCCGACCATGCGGCACACGTGGCCTCCACCACTTCGGGTGGGATACCCCCCGATCACCAGATGATGCTCAAAGGCTTGGGAAGAAGTGGGGTCCCCCCACCCCACCCCACTCCATGCGGGCAGGCGTTTCATGCAGGGACTGGACTGGGGTAAAGTGGGGGGGAACCAGTGCTCAAACTCAGCCAAACCCAGGCCGGTCTGCGGCGTCAGGGAAAGCAAGAGGGCACCGAGAGCAGTTGCGAGCAGCAAAATTGGGGGGCAAGGCGCCCCTAAAGTGGACAATGACTTGGAAGGCAGGGTTGGGTAGCCAGGGCCAGGGTGGGGCCTGGTCTCCATTGAAAGTGTGGCAGTGCAAAGTCGGGGGGACTCCTTCCCTGCTTTTCCCCCCGCCCCACAACTCACTGAGCACGAGCACGGGACGATGGCCCATCATGGCGGCGCGATGCAGAGCCGGGGTACCCCCAAAACCGAAAGAACCGGCACACAGAACCTTCTGGAGACAAGAGCAGCCTAGGGAGGAAAAAAAAAAAAAACGCTGCCTCCTGGAGCTGACACCTTAACTCGCTACCTTCCGCCGATCGGCCGCAACCAATCACCGCGCGCTCCTCGTAGACTGGCACGAGAAGAAACCAATAGAAAGCCTCGGCCCCGCCTCTTACGCAAAAAAGAACGGCAGTCAAGCTAGGGTGAGAGAACGCGAGGCCGGACAGCAGATAGCCTCGGCGCATGCGCAATAGGGCGGCCGCTCCCGGCCGCGTGCGGCGGGGTTCCCTTCTGCGCAGGCGCCCGGGCTCGGGCAGTTGGGCCCGCCTCCCACGGCGCGTGTCTTTGGACTACAAGGGTGGGTTGCTGGGTTTGAGGCTTTGGAGGAACAGCCAGGTGAGGCCGCTTGGGCTGTCCGGAGCCGGTCCTGGAGCCCATATAGGCCCAGCGAACTCCTAAGCTGGGCGTGACAATTAGGCCGAGAGCCATAGTGACGGGGAAGGAGGAAGAGGCGGGGCGTCGGCGGCGTCCTGCGCGCAGGGGATTCTGGGACTTGTAGTCTTCGTCGGGTCTTTGGAGCTCGGCCCTCTGCAAACTGACTGTGCGTGGCTGGCTGGCTGGCTTGGCATTTCTTTCCCCTTGTCGGCGAGGGATGCTCGCTCTGCCGAGTGTCTTTCCCCGAGTCCGCTTTTGTACTTTTTGCACTTTTATTTAGTGTGGGAGCCTTGGAGGTTTTCTGGCTCCTCACCACGCCCTTTTCCTCTCACTCAACAGGTGGTTTTATTTGTTTTTAAATATTATCCTGTTGGGGGGGGGTGAAAAAAGGACTGTCAGGACCCAGAATACATACATACACATATATATGTATATATACATATATACATTCATATATATATATATATATATATATATATATATATATATATATATATATATATATGCCTTTTGTGGAAGATTTCCTGAAGTTTTCTGGGGGTGGTTTAATGGCCCTGAGTTTCCAAAGCGATTTTTTTTTTCTTTCCCTCCTATTCTGAAACCGTGGAAGCAGTAGTAATAGAACCAACTGCTTTCTAAATATGCGAACAATTAAGGTCTTAGGTGGGAAGGGGGTTTTGGTTCGGTGATAATGGCAGGCTTGGTATCTAGCTGTCTGTCTGTCTATCATCTGTCTGTCCATCTATATCATTTATCTTTCTATTATCTGTGTCTATATCTATCATCTATCTATCTATCTATCTATCTATCTATCTATCTATCTATCTATCTATCTATCTATCATCTATATCTTGGCATCAGGAATGACAAGTGGTCCTCACTTGGCTTGTCAATGAAATAGAAAACATTTTTCTTGTGAAATCAAACCGGCCTAATAACCTGCTCAACATACCTCTTTTGTTTGTTTGTTTGTTTTGGGGAGACCTGCTTGAGACTTTTTGTTTGTTTTAGGGGGGGTTGCACCTGGCTAGGCTCAAGTCTTGCTCCTGACACACTGCTCAGGAGCTATGGTCCCTAGTGGAGATTTAACCCAAGTTGGTCCTGTGCAAGGCACGTGCCCTGTCCACTGGACTCTGTCCCAGATCAAGAGACCTTGTAAAATAGTGGGTACTCAAGTATTGGCAGGGTTTGCTGATCATGTGATGCTATGACTTTTCTGCCCACCCCACAGGCACCACATCTATTGGTGTTCAGATGGAGCAGCACACTACTACTATGAACAGAAAAGGTGTGTGTTGAAGGACTTGTTTCCCCACCCTCAACAGCCAAAACTGAATTACACAGCAGCTGGGAAAATGAGTCTAGTTATAGGTGTATGCATTTTTCTCTTCCTTTCTTTTAATTGTTCCACTGGAAAAGTATTTGTACTTGTTCTGCATTTCCCACTCAATGGACACATTTCTGTAGTCTCAGTGCCTAGAACTGCATCAGACAAATAATGGAAGTGTGATAATGATATATTGGCAGCTGGGAAAATGAGTCTAGTTATAGGTGTATGCATTTTTCTCTTCCTTTCTTTTAATTGTTCCACTGGAAAAGTATTTGTACTTGTTCTGCATTTCCCACTCAATGGACACATTTCTGTAGTCTCAGTGCCTAGAACTGCATCAGACAAATAATGGAAGTGTGATAATGATATATTGGATGCTAAGGTTCTTCCTGTGCATCTCATTTTTTTTGTTTTATTTTGTTTTTGTTTTTGTTTTGGGGCTACACCTGGTGATACTCAGGGTTTACGCCTGGCAAACAAATGGGGTGCATGGGATCAGATGTGAGTTTGCCATATGTAATACACTGTACTATTGCTCTGCCCTGCTCTGTCTACTATAGTCCCCCTCCCTTTTATTAATTCCACACTCTTCAAGAGCACAGAACCAGGAAGGAATCATCCCTGGACACCACCAACTGTCAGCCAACCTCCCCACCCCAAAAAGGAATTTGTGCTCTCCTCTAGCAGCTTCTGCACCCAGTTTCTCCCTCTAATTTTTCTAAAGTTAACTTACTTCCCATTTCAGAATTTCTTCCATTTTAATTCCATTTTAATTCTTTTTTTTTTTTTTTTTGGATTTTCAGGCCACACCCATTTGATGCTCAGGGGTTACTCCTGGCTAAGCGCTCAGAAATTGCCCCTGGCCTGGGGGGACCACATGGGATACCGGGGGATCGAACCGCGGTCCTTGGCTAGCGCTTGAAAGGCAGACACTTTACCTCTAGCGCCACCTCGCCGGCCCCCCATTTTAATTCTTATAGATGAATAAAATATAGTTTTGGAGGCTAGAGAGATAGTATGACAGGTAAGGATGCCTACCATACCATAGATATTCCCTACTCCATTTTGATCCCCAGCATCCCATATGGTTACCTGAGCACCACCAGGAGTAATTCCTGTTTTCAAATCCACAAGTTTTTTCCGTTCTGTTGTATTCAAGTGTAAGTCTCAAATCTCAATCTTCCACAGCTTAGCCTGTCCTCCCCATCAGTCCCCTGTTCTGACCAATTACTAGAGTTCCCAAATCATTCCAGTGATATTCTTGCATCTTTATCTTTGTGCTCTCTTTTATCCCCTTCTACTTTTTTTTGTTGTTGTTGTTATGTCTTTCTTTATCCCCTCCTACTTAAAGTATCTTCTCCGCTCAATGAAAGCTTTCAAAGTGGGCTAAGTCTTAAGGGAAGGAGAGATAGGACAATGGTGAAGGTGCTTGCCTTGCATGTAGCCAACTTGGGCTCAGTCCTCAACAGTCCATATGATGGTTCCTTGAATCTCACCAGGAGTGTTCCATGAGCACCACAGAGTTGTGGCCACCAAAAACCAAAATTATCTCTTTCTGTGTGGAGCTTTCTCTGTTACGTACAAGTTGATCTCCTTTTCAGAAACATTTACTTTCACATTTAATCACATATTTAATTAAATTAAAAAAAGTAGGCTTGGGGCCAGAGAGATAGCATAGAGGCAGGGCGTTTACCTTGCATGCAGAAGGATAGTGGTTCGAATTCCGGCATCCCATATGGTCCCCTAAGCCTGCCAGGAGCGATTTCTAAGCCTAGAGCCAGGAGTAACCCCTGAGCGCTGCCAGGTGTGACCCCAAAACAAAAACAAAAACAAAAAAGGAGGCAAAGGGCTAGAGAGACAGTACAGTGGGTAATGTGCTTACCTTGCAAGTGTTCAACTCTGGTTTGATCCTTGGCATCCCATATGATCCCCTGAGTACCCCAGGAATAATTCCTGAGTGCAGAGCTGGGAGTAACCCCTGAGAATTGCTGGGTGTGACACAAAACAAAACAAAACAAAAATAGAAGGCCTGTGGGCCAGATAGATAGCACAGTGGATTGGGCTATTGCTTTACATGTATCCTGCCCAGATTCAATCCCTGGTATTGGTATTTCATATGATCCCCTGAGCACCACCAGGAATAGCCTCTGAGCATAACTGAGTGTGCCAAAAACCTAAAAACAAAACCAAAAAAAGGGGCCGGAGAGATAGCACAGCGGCATTTGCCTTGCAAGCAGCCGACCCAGGACCTAAGGTGGTTAGTTTGAGTCCCGGCGTCCCATATGGTACCCCGTGCCTGCCAGGAGCTATTTCTGAGCAAATAGCCAGGAGTAACCCCTGAGCACCACTGGGTGTGGCCCAAAAAAAACAAAAAAAAAGAAGGCCTGGGACTGGAGAAATGGTAGGGTGTTTGTCATATAAGCAGCTGACTCAGCACCCCATGCTCCCTGATCCTTGAGCAGGAATAAGTCTTTGGCACTGCTGTGTATATCCCCTTCTCCCCCCAAAAAGGCAATAACAACAAAACACCCAGAAAACAACAGGACTTACAGGCCAGAATAAATTCAGCAGTTGAGTATTTGCCTTATATTTGTGAGGCCCTGGGCTCAATCTCTGGCATCACCAAAAGGTTAGAAAAGGGTTAGAGAAGGGCTGGAGAGATATCACAGTGGTGGGGCATTTGCCTTGCATGTGGCTGACCCAGGAGGAACTGGTTTGATTCCCAGCATCCCATATGGTTCCTCAGCCTGCCACGGGTGATTTCTGAGTGTGGAGCCAGGAGTAATCCCTGAGTGCCACTGGGTGTGGCCCAGAAACCAACCAATCAATGAATCAATAAATAAATAAAGTTTAAAAAAAAAAAAAAGGGCTAGAGAGATAGTAGAGGGATAAGGTGCTTGCATTGAATGTGGCTATCCCCAGCACATGGTATGGTTCACCAGAAATGATAATGAGCATAGAGCCAGCAGTCATCCCTGAGCACTGCTGAGTGTAGCTGGAAAAAAAAAGGAGTGGCGAGAGAGGAAAAAAGCAAAAGGAAGAGAAAGGAAAGAAGGAAGGGAGGCATCAATGGAGGAAAGAAAAGGAAGATAAAAATGCCTATTTTCACCTTAGCTGTCAAGATAAATAGCTCATTGTTTATGTCCTTGTGTTGTGTGTGTGTGTGTGTGTGTGTGTGTGTGTGTGTGTATATATATATATATATATACATATATATATATATATATATGAAATCAATCACTGTTATATCAGTCTGATTAGTCTCCCTAACTAGTTATTAAGCAACCATGCCTTGATATCTTGGATATGCACCCACATTGGACAGCACCTAGTATGTTGTAGAATGTGTGAGCCGGAGTGCATGTTCCCAAGCACCTGTAAAATGTAAGCAAGTTAGATTTTAGCCAACCCCATGCCTGCTTATCTTGCTTGTTTTGTTTTTTGGGCCACACCCAGCACACTCAGGGGTTACTCCTGGCTCTGCATGCAGAGATCACTTCTGGCAGGCTCGGGACCATATGGAATGCCGAGAATTGAACCCAGTACCGTCCCCAGTTGGCCTCATGCAAGGCAAATGCACTACTGCTGTGCTCTCTCCAGCCCCAATGCCTGCTTATTTTCCCTGTTTCATTTGCCATGTGAAGATTGTCCGGGCAGCACCTATGACCTATTTACCCACCAGATGAAGAGATCTCATGGGCCACTTAGTGGAGTGTGCTTAAACTTAGTTGCTTCTGCTTTTTCATTTTAGCCAACGAGGATAGTGATGCTATACCTCTCTGTCCAGCTAAGCCCTCTCCCAGCTTCATTAATCTTCAAGCAAATGCCCCACCAGCAACTTTTCTGAACATGCACGCAACACAGCTGCCCTCACGTAAGCATTTCCTGATTGGTATATGGGGGAGATGGTCAGAGCTTTCTTTTTCCTCCTGAACGACTCTGGATTAAGGGACCTCTCAAATTTCCATTAGTGTCTTATTTAGAATTCAGTTATAATATTTAGAATTCAGTTATAATAAATCCATTTCTCCCCTGATATGTTAGCCCAAAAGTGGATTTATTCTTGTGGTGGGGGTTCTTGAGAATTGTATGAAAGACTTGCAGATAAAAGTCACATGCTTAAAAAGTTAGTTTAGGGGCCCAGAGAGATAGCACAGCAGCGTTTGCCTTGCAAGCAGCCGATCCAGGACCAAAGGTAGTTGGTTCGAATCCCGGTGTCCCATATGGTCCCCCGTGCCTGCCAGGAGCTATTTCTGAGCAGACAGCCAGGAGTAACCCCTGAGCACCACTGGGTGTGGCCCAAAAACCAAAAAAAAAAAAAAAAAAGTTAGTTTAGGGGCCAGAGAAACAGTACAGTATGTAAGGTGCTTGTCTTACATGCAACTGACATAGGTTTAATCCCCAGCATCCTATATGATTCCCTGAGCCCTGCCTCCCTGAGCATAGAGCTAGGAGTAACTCCTTAACACTACTGGGTGTGACCCAAAGACACTCCCCAAAAAAGTTAGTTTATTGTACAGTTTAAGTAGATGGGTCTACTGCCCTCCCCAATACTCAGGCCTCTTCTTTGACCTGTGTCCATGTCAGTGGTCCTGTTCTTTGATGTTTTGTCCATATTCCAATGTGCTGGATATGACCCTCAGTCTGCTCGCCTCCAGTGTATAGTGACCTGGTTCTGTCTCGACATCATTCTCTGTCCAGGGTAGACTTTCCTAGTCTGGAATCTGCAGCTGGAAACCTGCTGCTTTTGTGACCTTGCTGCATTGCTGCTCTGTGTCCTGTTGCTGGGCCTCGTGGGCCATACATCAGCAGCCTCTTTCACCTCAGCTTTTCTTCGTCTTTGCCCACAGCCTCATGCCTTGCATGGGATACCTACTGTCCTGCCATTTTTCTGGACATAGTTGAAGGAGGAAAGACCATTAGTTGGCTAAGGGCTTCTTATTATCTATAGTCTCCCACTCCACCCATCTGTTTTCTATTTTGACTTTCTCTGAAAGTGAGATTTAAAGTGACAGATTAGGGGCCGGAGAGATAGCACAGCGGTCGGGCTTTTGCCTTGCATGCAGCTGACCCAGGATGGGTCTGGGTTCGATTCCCTGCATCCCATATGGTCCCCCATGCCTTCCAGGAGCTATTTCTGAGCTCAGAGCCTGGAGTAACCCTTGAACGCGGCAGGTTGTGGCCCAATACCACCCCCCCCAAGACATATTAATTAGGGGACAGAGTGTTAGGCCAGGAGTGATTAGGAGTAAGCCCTGAGCACCACCAACAAAAACAAAAATAAGGTTCCTGAGTGATAATACAGAGGTTAAGGTACTTGCTTTGCACACAGCTAACGTGGGTTCAACTTGGGCATCCCATATGGTCCCCTGAGCCTCACCAGGAGTAATTCCTGAGTAGGAATTACCCCTGAGCACCACTAGATACGGCCCAAAAATGAAACAAAAAAATAACGAATTATGGGGCCGGGCGGTGGCGCTGGAGGTAAGGTGCCTGCCTTACCTGCGCTAGCCTAGGAGACGGACCGCGGTTCGATCCCCCGGCGTCCCATATGGTCCCCCAAGCCAGGAGCGACTTCTGAACGCATAGCCAGGAGTAACCCCTGAGCGTTACCGGGTGTGGCCCAAAAACCAAAAAAAAAAAAAAAAAATAACGAATTAATAAAAATGACCTATTTACATAAGAAGTTCACCTGGTGCTCTGCCTTATACCGCCCCATAACAATTCTACCAGATTATGATACTTTCTTGCTTATTAGCACCTTGGTAAGTAGGTAGGATTGAAATGAAAATGGCATTGCTTGCTTACTAACAATAGTACTAGATTAAATTTTTTAAAAGTCACCAGGGGAAGGACATATACTAATTTTTAACTCAGTTTTTGTTTCTTTGAATTTCCATTATGTATTCGTCCATGGGGAAATCAATAGGTAATGAGTTCCAGTGATAGGTTTTTAAATTAAAATTGGGTGTCCCAGGGGCTGCTCTGAGAAGGGGATATCTGAGTACAGGTGTACCTGGGCTGAATTGTGCATCAGCAGATGGGAGGGGTCACCTTGTTAGAGCCCTTCCAACTTCAGTATCATTATAGAACCTCTTTTTTTGTTCCCTTCTCACCTACGTTGCTCTTCCTTCAGGAAATGACTCAAAGCCCAGGGAATGTCTCGGACTTCTAGAATGTATGTACGCCAATCTGCAGCTTCAGACCCAGCTCGCCCAGCAACAGCTGGCTATTTTGGAAACTTTGCAAGCATCCTTGGCCCAACTGGCTCCTGGGAAGGAAAGCAAGAATGCAGATCTCCCAGCTTTAACTCGCAGTCTGTTGTTAAGGCATCTGCCTCAATTCAGTAAATGAATTGTGGAACAGAATTTGCGTATTTTTTTACCCCCAACTCTTTTCACTAAAACATAAGACAGGGCTCTTGCCTTGCACATGGCTAACTCAGGTTCAGTCCCTGGGATCCCAAAGGGCTCCCCATGTACCTTTAGGTGTGATCCCTGAGCACAGAGCCAGGAGTAACCCCTGAGTGTCGTTGGGTGTGACCCTAAAATAAACAAACAAACAAACAAACAAAAAGAATCAGGTTGGAGTGATAGCATAACTGGTTGGGCATTTGCTTGCATGTGGCTGACCTGGGACAGAATGGGACTGACATAGATTTGATCCCCAGCATCCCACATAGTCCCCTAAGCCTGTCAGGAGCTATTTCTGAGTGCAGAGCCAGGAGTAACCCCTGAAGGCTGCCGAGTGTGACCCAAAAAGAAAAGAAAAAAACTAGAAGAATTTGTATGCCCTCCAGATTACAGGTTGTGAGGTAGAATTTTTAGGTGGGGGAATCAGAAACACAAGCAGATCTCCCTGGGAAACTCTTCTGACAGTAGCAATAAGAAGAGGAAATAGAGGCAGTGATGGAGATTTTATGTGGTCTTCAACTCATTTGCAGGGCTTTTCTGAAAGATTTCTTGGTTCTAAACTATGAAAGGTTAGAATAGTAAGAATAGAACTTTCGGGGCTGGGGCAGGAGAGAGAGCACAATGCTAGGGCATTTGCCTTGCATGCCGCCTACCAGGACAGATCCCGGTTCAATTCCCGGCATCGAATATGGTTCCCTGATCCTGCCAGGAGCAAATTCTGAGTGCAGACCCAGGAGTAACCCCTGAGAGCTGCTGGGTGTGGCCCCAAAACAAAAAAACTTTTAGGGCTGGAGTGGGTAGGGCATGTGCCTTGCATATAGTCGGCCTGGGCATCAATTCCCGGCATCTTATATTGTCCCCAGAGCCACCTGCGAGGAGTGATTTCTGAGGGCAGAGCCAGGTGTAACTCCTAGGTGACACCAGATGTGACGCCCCTCCCCCCAAAAAAGAATAGAGGGACTGGTGTGATAGCACAGCCGTAGGCCATTTACCTTGCACGTGGATGACCCGGAATGGACCTGGGTTTGATCCTTAGTATCCCATATGGTCCCCGAGCCTGCCAGGAGCAGTTTTCCTAGCTCAGAGCCAGGAGTAACATCTGAGTGCTGCTGGGTGTGGCCCCAAAAGTAAAATAAAGAAAAATATACAAATTATTTCAATAATTAAAAAAAAGAATAGAATTTTCATGATATTTGGTTGTTGTTGTTGTTGTTGTTGTTGTTTTTGGTTTTGGAGTCACACCTGGTGGTGCTCGGGGGTCACTCCTGGCTCTGCACTCAGAAATCGATCCTGGCAGGCTCGGGGGACCATATGGGATGCTGGGATTCGAACCACCATCTGTCCTGGATTGGCTGCATGCAAGGCAGCAAGATATAGCCCTGCTGTGTTATATCTCTCTGGCCCTTGGTATTTGGCATTCAAGAAAAATTTTGAGGCTCATGGAGAAAACGAAACATAATGAGACTGAAGAGTTGATTTATTGAGCTGGAGCACAGGATTTGCAAGCAGGGGGCCAGGGTTTAATGCCTGCTCCCCCAACAGAACACCCCAGAATAGCCCTTGAGCAATGACGTGTGGAAAAAGCTGAAAGGAAAAGGGAAGTGATTTGTTGTGCTTTTTTTTTTTTTTTTTTTTGGGTTCTGGGCCACACCCAGTGGTGCTCAGGGGTTACTCCTGGCTATTTGCTCAGTAATAGCTCCTGGCAGGCACAGGGGGACCATATGGGACACCGGGATTCAAACCAACTACCTTAGGTCCTGGATCGGCTGCTTGCAAGGCAAAAGCTGCTGTGCTATCTCTCCAGCCCCAAAAAGGGGAAGTGATTTGGATAATTTTAGAGAGACAGAGATCCTCATATGTGCCCTTAAGTCTGGACCTAACTGTGTTTGGATACAAGGTGGAAGGGTTCAGTTTCATGATTCTATCTTTATCATCAAAACTCAGAGTTTTGTTTGTTTTGGGGCCACACTTGTGGTGTCAGTGCTTACTCTTGGCTCTGTGTTCAAGGATCACTCCCAGAAAGTCTTTGGACCATATGCCAGGGGGATTGAACCCAGATCAACTGCTTATAAGGCAAGTAACTCACTCCCTGTACTATCACTCCAGCCCTAAGCAAGTTTTCTTTTTTAAATTTACTGACTCTCAAGGCAAAAGATCTAGAAGAATCAACATTAAAGAAGGATAAAATACAAAGTTGTACTCACATTTTTTTTTTTTTTACTTTAAGCCAATATCATCCAGGCTGGAGTGGAGTAGCATAGCAGTAAAGCATTTTGTCTTGCACGTGGCCCACCTGGGACAGATCTGGGTTCAATCCCTAGCATCCTGTATGGTCCCCTGAGCCTGCCAAGAGCTATTTCTGAGTGCAGAGCCAGGAGTAACCCCTCAGTGTCTCCAGGGGTTACCCCAAACAAAACAAAATAGACAATATCATTCTGGCCAGAGATAACAATAGGTAGGGTTCTTGCTCTACATCTGCTTACCCAGTTTTGGTTAGAAGTACAACATAGGCTCCCCTGTGCACAGATCCAGGAATTAATCCCGAAAACCACTAGATGTGGCCCCAAAACTAACAACAGGATAAATGATTAAGTGTAAGCCCATCACCAATTCTTCAGGTGTGACCTACCTGAGGGTAAGACCTGCCCATTTCTGGAAGGGGTCTTTGGGAGGTATGAATAGGATTACCGGAGGGGCAGGAAGGGGATTCATGGGAGATGGAGGAAGAAGCAGGGCAAGCTGAAGAGAGCATGCTTAAATAGGTTTAAGATTATAGGCCACACATGTGGTGGCTAGGGCCTTGAATAAAGTTTATGTCTCCTGAAACCTGACTGATGTGACTTTTCTCCCCACCGCTATCCTGAACCTGCAGACCCGCCGGCTAAAGGGGCTTGCAGACACATGGTCCGAGCTGGAGGAGAAAACCCCCTCCATCCATCCCATCACCATCCAGCCCCATCCAGGGCTGTTATGCAACGATTATGTTCATGAAATAAAGTAGCCAACTAAACAATAAAGAAACTACTGATTCTGGTGAGAGGAGCGAATCTCACAAACGCTGAGTACCAGGAGCCTCACATGCAAGATTAGGCATTGTCCCCTTGATGTGAGCTCTTGAAAAGGTTCATATTTGTATGGTTCTCAAGCACCACTAGGTGTCACTCCTGAGCACAGAGCCAGGGAATAGCCCCTCAGCATTGCTGGGTGCCCTTCTAACCCCACACCTCCAAAATAAGCAAACATTGAGCTCCAGTTAATGGTAGCCATACAAAAGTATTTAGCAGAATTTAGCAATGTTTACAAAAGGCATCAAGAAAATAAAATCATGTGTGTAAGGATATAACAAAAGCAAATTTAATACAAATACAAATAACAAAATACAAATTTAATTGTAGGATTTAGGATGAAGATTTCTGTGGGTTTTCACTAGACCAGTTTCAACTTTTTTTGGGGGGGGAGGGGTCACACCCGGTGGTGCTCAGGGGTTACTCCTGGCTGTCTGCTCAGAAATAGCTCCTGGCAGGCACAGAGGACCATATGGGACACCGGGATTCGAACCAACCACCTTTGGTCCTGGATCGGCTGCTTGCAAGGCAAACGCCGCTATGCTATCTCTCTGGGCCCCAGTTTCAACTTTTTTAATTTGCTTTGGGCAGACCACTTTGAACATTGCTCACGGCTTACTCCTGACTCAGGGATCACTTCTGGCGGGCTTGAGGGGAATGTTCACAGTGCAGGACAGGAGGCAAGTGCCTGTGCCTTCCGCATTGTGCTATCTCTGGTCGTCTGCTGCATAAACAGTTGCTGAAAAGAAATAAGTAGCCATTGTTTTAATGTAATGATTAAATGGGAAGGATAATGTATAAAAACTGATATAACCGAGAAGGGAAGAAAGGAAAGATCATATTGAGATCCAGCCTGGGAGAGCAGTGTAGCCCAGGCTCTGAGTTCATCCACAAGTTGGTGTTGGAGCAACAGTACACTGAGTAGGGGGTTTGTTTTGCAAGCTGCCAATCTGGGTTCAATTTTCAGCACCCATAGGGTCCCCCTGAACCTACCAGGAGAGATCCTTGAGCATACGGCCACAAGTATAAGCCCTGAGCAGAGGTATGTGTGGCCCCTAAACGAACAAAAATAATAGCAATAATGGATGTTTAAAAACTAGGACTGCAACATGACTTAGATGAGGCCCTGAGTTCCATGCCAACACCAAATGGCCCCTGAGCAGCCCCAAGTATATCCTGGTGGCACTCAATGTGTCCCCAGACTGCGCATTGGACTCAGCCTATACTACTGGGCCTAGCATTGCCTTGGTCCCTAAGCATGGCTGGGTTGGCTCTTATAAAGTAGTAATAAGGGGGCCGAAGAGATAGCATGGAGGTAGGGCACTTGCCTTGCATGCAGAAGGACAGTGGTGATTCAAATCCCGGCATCCCGTATGGTCCTCTGAGCCTGCCAGGATCTATTTCTGAGTGTAGAGCCAGGAGTAACCCCTGAGTGCTGCCAGGCATGATCCCCCCCGCCAAAAAAAAAAGTAGTAATAATAGCCATGGCTTGCATATGGTGCCCAAGTCTCAGGAGCTCAGCATGTGGCCTGGCTTTGGAGGCTGGGGTTAGAATTATGCATGTGGGGGCTCGGAGAGATAGCACAGCGGTGTTGCCTTGTAAGCAGCCGATCCAGGACCAAAGGTGGTTGGTTCGAATCCTGGTGTCCCATATGGTCCCCCATGCCTGCCAGGAGCTATTTCTGAGCAGACAGCCAGGAGTAACCGCTGAGCAGCACCGGGTGTGGCCCAAAACAAAAAACAAAAAACAAACAAAAAAAAAAAAATATGCATGTGGAATAGTCTCACAACTCATGGATTGCTATTTTACAGAGAAGTTCCACCTGGCCAGGGAGGAGACCTGAAGTACTGGGGTCAGAAGTTTCAAGTGGGGGTCCAGAAAGATAGCACAAAAGTAGGGTGTTTGCCTTGCATGTGGCTGATCCTAGAGGGACCCGGTTCGGTTCCTGGCATCCAATATGGTCCCCTAGCCTGCCGGGGTGATTTCTGAGTGCAGAGCCAGGAGTAACCCTTGAGCACTGCTGGGTGTTGGCCAGAAACCAATCAATCAATCAGTCGACAATAAATACAGTTAAAAAAAAAAAAAGAACTTTCATGTGGGATCCACCACCGTGTAGTCCCCTGGGTCCCAGCTCCCTGCATATTCCCACATGATACCAGAGAAGTAGTTTGGGGTAGGTCCAGAAGACCATGGGCTGCCTGGGAGAGGGTTGGGGAACCCTGTCCAGGGTTCCAGCCAGAGGGAGTGGTGAGCCTAGACTCAACTTTTCTAGTTTGTGTAGGTGGACAGTGGTGTCAGTGGTTTGGTATGCTTAAAGAAATCCTCAAGAGACTAAAGAAGGGCTGGAGAGATAACATGGAGGTAAGGCGCTTGCCTTGCATGCAGAAGTGCGGTGGTTCAGATCCCGGCATCCCAGATGGTCCCCTGAGCCTGCCAGGAGTGATTTCTTTTCTTTTTTTTTTTCTTTTTTTTTTTTTTGGTTTTTGGGCCACACTTGGCGATGCTCAGGGGTTATTCCTGGCTGTCTGCTCAGAAATAGCTCCTGGCAGGCACGGGGGACCATATGGACACCGGGGATTCGAACCAACCACCTTTGGTCCTGGATCAGTTGCTTGCAAGGCAAATGCCACTGTGCTATCTCTCCGGGCCCCAGGAGCGATTTCTGAGCAGTGAGCCAGGAATAATGCCTTAGTGCTGCCATGTGTGACTCCCAAAAAAATACTAAAGAAGAGAAACTACCAAAGAGTAACAGACCTCAGGACTCGGCAGCTGCTCAGGGAGCAGCTGTTTGTTCTGTGGGGCTACATGCTGCCCTCCCCACATATCCACCCCTGCCTGAAAACCTGCTCTGCTCTGTCTAGGCATCCCAGAGTGAAGGATGATGAAAACTGCACGCAGGGTGGTGACTTAAATAAAACTTTATTTGTTAAAAAAAAAAAAAAAAAAAAAAAAGAAGAGAAACTAAGATGCAAATGTGCTGCTTATCTTTTCTCGCTGATGTGTCCATTCCTGGAGGCGTGGCCAACACCCTGCATTCCTCTGAGTTCTCCTGAGGGGCCCCCAGTCAAGTCCTTAGAAATTAATGAAACAGGGGCCGGAGGGGCATGGAGGTAAGGCGTTTGCCTTTCATGCAGAAGGTCATTGGTTCGAATCCTGGCATCCCATATGGTCTCCTGTGCCTGCTAGGAGCCATTTCTGAGCGTGGAGCCAGGAATAACCCCGGGTGTGACCCAAAAACCAAAAAAAAAAAAAAAAAAAAAAAAAGAAAGAAAGAAAGAACATAATGAAACAGAGGCCTCAGTGGTGGCGCAGAGTGGTAAGGTGTCTGCCTAGTCAGCAATAGCCTAGGAAGGACTGCGGTTCGTTCCCTCGGCGTCCCATGTGGTCCCCCAAGGCAGGAGTGATTTCTGAGCACATAGCCTGAGTGTCACCAGGTGTGCCCCCCCAAAAAAAAAGAAAGAAAGAAATGAATGAAACAAGGCTGGTAAGGGGACTTGAAGGTCAGGTGTGCATATGGAAGGCCTAGGTTCAATCCACTGTGGTTTCCAAACCAAACCAAACCAAAGTGTTCATAAAACACTTACGGGACTTGCCAAACACAGTCTGGAGGGCCACTTTAAAACAAATTTTTTTTTTTTGATTTTTGGGTCACACCCAGCAGCACTTAGGGGTTACTCCTGGCTCTACGCTCAGAAATCGCTCCTGGCAGGCTCGGGGAACCATATGGGATACTGGGATTTGAACCATCGTCCTTCTGCATGTAAGGCAAACAGCCTACTGCCATGCTATCTCTTCGACCCCAATAATTTTTTTAATAATTATTTAAACATTATGGTTTATAAGGTTGTTCATGATAGATTTTTTTTCCCCACAGTTACAAAGTTTTTCATGGTTGTGTACCATTGTCCCAGTTTCCCTTCTACAATAGCCCCTAAAATAGACATTTTAGACATTTTTCTTTTTCTTTTCTTTTCTTTTTTTTTTTGTGTCATTTTTCTTTGTCCTCTTCCTCCTCTCCTTTTAGATCCATGGTTTGCAATGGAGGGCCATTTTTACTCTGGTCCCTTGCACATAGCAAAGCCCCCTGTGGTCTGTAGCAGGGGGAATGGAGAGCAAGGGAATGAATGATCTTACAAGACTCTTCAAGACATACTATCTGTCATGGGTTTAGTGTTACTCCATGACACCTGGTAAGATGGGGACAGAATGGAGGCACTGGGCATGACTCATCACTTGTCCAGACTTTCCAGGGGGCAAAGCAGAAACTCTAACCTGTCCCTCTCCCTGGCAGGTCACAGTTTTGCCGTCTGCACTTTGCCATCTTTTAAACTGTTCACTGGAAGCAGCCCCAGAGTATACAAATCCAGCAGGAATTTGCCCACTGTGGCTGGGTCCATTCCAGCCCCCACCCTCAGGCCCAGGAAAATTCACCATGGCTCTGGTTCCTCCGGCTTGGCTCTGCAATGAGTTGGGGACCAAGCCCTGGGGACAGTCCTTCTGCCCCAGAATCTAGTCCACTGTTTGACATGAAAGCACAAACGTTAAGTGAATAAAAAAATTTGGGGGCCGGAGAGATAGCACAGCGGTAATGTGTTTGCCTTGCATGCAGCTGATTCGACAGTAGTTCGAAGCCCGGTATCCCAAATGATCCCCCAAGCATGCCAGGAGTGACTTCTGAGTGCAAAGCAGGAAAAAAAAATTTTTTTTTTGTTTATCACAGCCTTTTGAAAGAATCTTTTCAAGAATTCTTTTTAGGAGCCAGAGTGATAGTATAGCAGTAGGGCATTTGCCTTGCATGCCAAGACAGACCCAGGTTCAATCCCTTGCATCTCATATGGTTCCCTGAGCCTGCCAAGAGTGATTTTTTTTTTTTTTTGATTTTTGGGTCACACCCAGCAGCACTCAGGGGTTACTCCTGGCTCTACGCTCAGAAATCGCTCCTTGCAGGCTTGAGAAACTATATGGGATGCTGGGATTCGAATCACCATCCTTCTGCATGCAAATCAAACACTTTACCTCCATGCTATCTCTCCAGCCCCAAAAGTGATTTCTTTTTTTTTTTTTTTTTTTTTTGGTTTTTCGGGCCACACCCATTTGATGCTCAGGAGTTACTCTTGGCTAAGCACTCAGAAATTGCCCCTGGCTTGGGGGGACCATATGGGACGCCAGGGGATCAAACCTCGGTCCTTCCTTAGCTAGCGCTTGCAAGGCAGACACCTGACCTCTAGCGCCACCTCACCGGCCCCCTAAGAGTGATTTCTAAGTGCAGAGCCAGGAGTACTCTCTGAGTGCTGCCAAATGTGGCCCAAAACCCAAACCAAACCAAAACAAACAAAAAAAAAAAAGGGAAAATATATATATATATATATATATATATATATATATATATATATTTTTTTTTTTTTTTTTTTTTTTTTTTGGTTTTTGGGCCACACCCGGCGATGCTCAGGGGTTACTCCTGGCTGTCTGCTCAGAAATAGCTACTGTCAGGCAAGGGGGACCATATGGGACACCAGGATTCGAACCAACCACCTTTGGTCCTGGATCGGCTGCTTTCAAGGCAAACGCCGATGTGCTATCTCTCTGGGCCCAAATAAATTATTTTTATCCTGCAGGTAAAGAAAGTATAAGAGGGGGCCAGAGCAATAGCACAGTGGAGTGCATTTGCCTTGCACACGGTCAACACAGGATAGGCCCAGGATCAATCCCTGGCATCCCATATGGTCCCCTGAGCCTGCTAGGAGCCATTTCTGAGTGCAGAGCCAGGAATGACCCAAATGCTGCCAGTTGTGCACCCACCAAACTCCAAACAAACAAAAAAGAAAGTATAAGGGGGGCAGGGAGCTATTTTAGCAGGTAGGATTAAGCCACCCCACACTACATATGTTCCCCAGAGTCCACCAGGAATGATCCCTGAGCACTACTGGGTATGACCTAAAAAAGCAACAAGACAAATGTAAGTGATCAGATTCACTCCCAAAAAAAGAAGAGCAGAGAGTAAGGGAGGAGGTAACCCCAGTTAAGAGAGGCTCCAAGCAAGCCAAAGTTACTCATTAACCCAAGCCTGGTTCCCAGACACAGCTTGGCAGACCTGGTCAGGTGACCACAGAGATCCCTTTCCCTGGTCCCTCTCCAGGCACCCAATGGTCACAGCCAGAAACTGGTACCAGCAGGGCAAAGCCTGAACAGTCCCCAGGCCAGGCAGTAGGGGAGCTGGTCACAGCTAGGGACCTAAGGAGCAGGTCTAGAGGAGGCCTGAGGGGTGCATTCCCCTTGCATTCCCTCTACATTCCCTCAGATTTCATCTGAGGAAATTTTTGTCTGAGGGAATTTCCCTCAGAGTTTCATCAGCGTCTCCAAATCAGAGGTGAGAGGGAAGGACTCTGAATCTCTTTTTTTTTTTTTTTTTTGGGTCACACCCTTTTGATGCTCAGGGGTTACTCCTGGCTAAGCACTCAGAAATTGCCCCTGGCTTGGGGGGACCATATGGGATGCTGGGGGGATTGAACCACGGTCATTCCTTGGCTAGTGCTTGCAAGGCAGACACATACCTCCTGCACCACCTCACCGGCCCTGACATCTATTGATATACAAAAGAAACCCATAGAGAACCTCTCTACTATGCTATGGACTGGGCCGAGGGCCTATGGAGAGTGCAGAGAGGCTCAGGGGGAAGGACAGTTGGAATCTTGCTTTTCTGGACCCTGGAGTAACGCCCACCATTCATTCAATGTCAAAAACTGCCCACAGGGGCCGGAGAAATACATGGAGGTAGAGCATTTGCCTTGCATGTTGAAGGATGGTGGCTCAAATTCTGGCATCCAATATGGTCCCCTGAGCTCCCCAGGAGCGATTTCTGAGTGTAGAGCTAGGAGTAATCCCTGAGCGCAGCCGGGTGTGACCCAAAAACCAACCAACCAAACAACCAAACAAACAAAAACTGCCCACAGATGCTGGAGTGATAGGATATTTTTTTTTGGGGGGGGGGTCACACCCAGTGGTGCTCAGGGGTTACTCCTGGCTCTTGTGCTCAGAAATTTCTCCTGACAGGCTTGGGGGACCATATGGGATGCTGGGATTCGAATCACCATCCATCTTGGGTTGGCTGTGGGTTGGCTGTGTACAAGGCAAATGCCTTACTGCTGTGCTATTGCTCCAGCCCCCAAGAGTTTTGTTTGTTTGATTGATTGATTTTGAATTACACCTGGCAGTCCTCAGGGGTTACTTCTGGCTCTTCAGTCAGAAATCACTCCTGGCAGGCTCAGAGTACCATATGGGCTGCTGGGGATTGAATCTGAGTCTGTCCTGGGTCGGCAGCATGCAAGGCAGATGCCCTACCGATGTACTATTACTCCAGAGGAGAGATGATACAGTGAAGAAGTCCCTTGCCTTGTATACAGCTGACTGGGGTTTGATCCCCAGCAGTACCCATAGTCCACTGAGCCCTACCAAGAGTGTTTCCTGAGTGCAGAGCCAGGAGTAACCCCTGAGTACAGCTAAATGTGACCCTATTAAAAAAAAACAAACAAACAAACAAAAAAAAAAAAACAGGGGCCGGAGAGATAGCATGGAGGTAAGGCATTTGCCTTTCATACAGAAGGCCATCGGTTCCAATCCTGGCATCTCATATTGTCCCCTGTGCCTGCCAGGAACAATTTCTGAGCATGAAGCCAGGAGTAACCCCTGAGCACTGCTGGGTATGACCCAAAAACCACAAAACAAAACAGAAAAAAAACAATGACAAAGAACAACAGCCTGGGACACTGTTTGCTGAGAGTGTAGGCAGCATCTCCAGAGGCTGCCATCCCTTGGCCTCCCAGGGTGCCCATCCCTGCTGAGGGCCAGACTAAGGGGTGCAGCCTTAGGTATCGCCCTGCACCCAGGGTTGGCACATTTGGTGAGTGAGTGAATAAGCAACGAAGGAGTGGGAAGATCCAAGGTCCAGAGGAACTTTGAGACTGAAAGTGAAGGTTGGGGGCTGGAAGATGAAAGAAGGTGCCAGGGAGACCCGACTCTTGGCTCCCTCTGCTTTTGCAGCTCCTGAAGGCTTTTCCGCTTGTGGGGCCTATTTAGTCTTATTAAGGAACACAGCGACTCCACTGGGTGGTGCTCAGGACTTAACTCCAGCTCTGCACTCAGGGATTACTTCTTTTTTTTTTTTTTTTTTTTGGTTTTTGGGCCACACCCTGTGACGCTCAGGGGTTACTCCTGGCTATGCGCTCAGAAGTTGCTCCTGGCTTCTTGGGGGACCATATGGGATGCCGGGGGATCGAACCGCGGTCCGTCCTAGGCTAGCGCAGGCAAGGCAGGCACCTTACCTCCAGCGCCACCGCCCGGCCCCTCAGGGATTACTTCTAACAGGGCTCAGGGGACTCTGTTGTTGGGATTAAATCCAGGTCGTCTTCATGCCAAGCAAGCATCCTACCCTGGTACTATTGCTCCAGCCCATTTGGCCCTGAGCTATAAGCCAGAAGTGCTCAGCTACTCTATTGTGATGCCGGGTGACCACGTAGTTCCCAAGACCCTTTTTGATCGACCCTATGAGCCAGCTTCCTGGCCTCTCAAATTTTTTCCTTTTCCTTTTTGTTTATTTTTCTTGTCTTTTGGTCCACAGTTGACAATTCTCAGGGGTTATTCCTGGCTCTTCACTCAAAAATTATTTCTGCAGTGCTTGGGGGATTATATGGGGTACTGGGGACTGAACCTAGGTGGGTCACGTGCATGGCAAGCACTCTACCTGTTGTACTGTTTCTCCAGGCCTAATTATTATTATTATTATTATTATTATTATTATTATTATTATTTTTTGGTTTTTGGTTTTTGGGTCATATTCGGCAGCGCTCAGGAGTTACTCCTGGCTCTACACTCAGAAATCGCTCCTGTTAGGCTCAGGGAACCATATGGGATACCAAGATTCGAACCACTGTCTTTCTGCATGCAAGGCATGCATGGAGATACCTCCATGCTATCTCTCCGGCCCCACTCTCCAGCCTAATTCTATTGTGGGCTGGGTAGAGCCTCCCAATGATGATGTGGGGAACAAATGGCTGTATTTGGCCATATTTCCTGCCATATTAGCTAACCTGGCCTATAGTTCAGTGCCCGAGCTAAGGCTGTGGACCACCAAAACCATCCCCCTCATTGTTTGTGGACATTCCTGGGGATGCTCAGGAGCTCATGTGGTGTTCCACCTCCATCCCTGTACTGTCTCTCATTCCCTTGTTCTGCCAACAGAGCATTGGGGTACAGATGGGATAGAGAGGTGGCAGGACACAGAAAAGGAACTCCACTGCTGAGGCAGACATCCTGGCAGGTTAATCATTAGTGCCCCCAGACCTTCTCTTTATCTCCGCTCTCCACTGTTAAGTATTTGAGGCTTTTGTATTAGTTCTCTTTGGTTTATATTTTCTTCCTGCTTTTCTTTTCTTTTCTTTTCTTTTTGTTTTTTGTTTTTTGTTTTTTGTTTTTTGGGCCACACCCAGCGATGCTCAGGGGTTACTCCTGGCTGTCTGCTCAGAAATAGCTCCTGGCAGGCACGGGGGACCCTATGGGACACCGGGATTTGAACCAACCACCTTTGGTCCTGGATCGGCTGCTTGCAAGGCAAACGCCGCTGTGCTATCTCTCCGGGCCCTTCTGCCTGCTTTTCTACCTACGATCTTTCAGGTAGGAGGTGCTGTTTGGATCTGAATAAATAGGAATAAAGCTGGGAGGATATGGTCCTTTGCAGCAGGCTAGCTAGCCCTAGAGTTTGGAGCAGCTGGTGAGTTGACAAAGGATTTTGTGTCCAACTTTCTTGCCTCTTTTTTTTTTTTTTTTTTCTTTTACCAAACTCTTGTCTGTGTGGATTATTACTGCGGATCTATACAACTGGAACTGCTTCCCCTGTCCTGGTTGGACAGGGGAATGGAAATTGCCTTTTCTTTCTGGGAGCTCTGGGGTAATCAAACCTCCACCAAATCTCCAAGAGAACATGACCCTTCACCCATCACAACTTTTCAGCTGGGAGCTGATTGAGTAACCAACCCCTCAACTGCCTCGTGTTAACCCTGCAGTAGCCAGGTCAGTGTCTTGAAAGGCCTTGAGTCCTGGAGAACCACGCTCTTAACACTCCATCTGAGTTCCAGGGAGGCTGCTCCTCTGCCCCCTGGCCCTGCATATGGTCTGCAGAGGTGCTCCTGCAGAGGAGAACTCAGAGTTTCCAGGTCACCGAAAGTGCCAGCGGCAGCTACGACAGTTTCAACAACACCTCTTTCTTCTCAACCATCTGCTCCAACCTCTTGGGCTCTGCCCTGGAGTCTCCCACGTAGGCGGAGTCCCGGTGCAGTGGGCCGGGCCTGCTCTGATGCAAAGAAGGGCTACACCGTGCCCAGAGCTGCCAGATTGGCAGCCTCTGTGCCATGGCCAGAACTCCACGGAGCACCGCGAGCAGGCGACTGCAGCTGCCCCTGCTATGCCTCCTTTTCCAGGGTGCCACTGCCGTCCTCTTTGCCGTCTTTGTCCGCTATGACCATGAAACCGACGCTGCCCTCTGGCACTGGGGCAACCACAGCAACTCGGACAATGAATTCTACTTTCGCTACCCAAGTGAGTGAGGACGAGGGGGCGTGGCGCAAAGGTACCAGTTCCCTTGATGTTTCGGAAAGGGGCCTGTGGATGCCCCAGTCTGGGGAGCACCCTATCAAGTGGGCCAGCAACTCTCTTGTTCTCAAGGAAGATGCCCTGGTTGCTAATAACACCCTTTCTGTCCAGTTGCAGAAAGCACGCTGAGGGTGGCACAGCCAGCGGCTCATTTAGTTTATAAGGGAGCCAAGACAGAGAAAATGAGGTACAGAGAGGTTAAGGGACTGGTTTTGGGTCAAGTTGTCCAAACTGAAAAATCTAGGATTATTATTTTGGGGGGCCATACCCACTGTGCTCAGGGCTTAGTCCTCACTCTCCATTCAATCATTCCTGGTGGGGTTTGGGTGCACTATATGGGAGTGCCCAGGATGAAACCTGGGTCAGTGACATCCAAAAAGTGCCCTACAACCTCCTGTACTCTTGGGCAGGAGAGATAGCATGGAGGTAAGGTTTTTGCCTTTTATGCAGAAGGTCATTGGTTCAAATCTCAGCGTCCCATATGTTCCCCCGTGCCTGCCAGGGGACTATTTCTGAGCAGATAGCCAGGAGTAACCCCTGAGCACTACCGAGTGTGGCCCAAAAACTAAAAACCAAAAACAAACAACCTCCTGTACTCTCAGTCTAGCCCCCGACACTGGGAATCTAAACCCAGATGTCACTGGGTGCTCACTGCAAATGTGTGCAACCTCTCTACTATCCTAGCAGGCTCTACTAACTGTGCTTTGCTTAGATCCCCCTGCCTGTCTCAGAAGGAGCCTCTGGGCAGGAGGAGGGGGCAGGTCTGGTGTTGAAGACCTTCAGCACTGGTGGGGTGCAGATGGTTTCACCCAGACTCCCCAAGCTGCTCTCTACAGATGCAAGGCAGAGAGAGCACAATGAGTGCTTTCCCATACAGCCACAGCCCTGATTCAGGAAGGAGGTCTCCAGAGCAGGGAGTCCAGTTTACAGAGGGCTCACGGCTTATGATTCGCTCATCTTTCAATAGGTAGAGCTGGAATAAGGGCTTAGGAAACCTCAGCACTTAATTGCTGTCAAGGCCCAGGAAGAAGAGGATGAGCCCTGACTTCCCTTCTCTCCTTCAAAAATAGGGACCCAGACAGGGCACTTAAGCACTGGGAAGTTGGAAGCAAGGACACCAAGTTGCTCACATTATCATTCACTTCAGCGAGTCTTCTAGACTGATTTTTTCCCATCTGGGCTTTGTAGCTGCTGCTGAAGGATCCCAAAGAATTTGAGGGTTGTGAGAGTTTCCTATAAAAACTCAGGGCTGTTATTACCTTGCTTAGCTGAGCTGGAGGCAGCTTCTTTCTGCCTGACCCTGGTTCTTGCCCTGACCTCAATCTTTGACCAAAAATGAAGATCATTTGGCCACAAAGAAGGCTTGAACTTAGGTGCTATACCCCTAGCCATCCTGGGTAGGAAGGCTAGAGCACTTCCTCCTCCCAAATTGTACCCCCCATCCCTACTTGATAGGAGAGCCCTGGAAGCTGGGGTTAAGTCAGACATGAGCACATTTGGCAAAACTCTAGGGAGTTAAGAGGAACAATCTGAGTTGAGATAAGCAAGCAATTTGGTATTTTAATCACACCCATATGTACTCAGGACTTACCTTTTTTTTTTTTTTTTTTTTTTTTTTTTTGGTTTTTGGGTCACACCGGCAGTGCTCAGGGGTTGGTTACTCCTGGCTTTATGCTCAGAAATTGCTCCTGGAAGGCTTGGTGATCACATGGAATGCCGGGATTCGAACACTATCCTTCTGCATGCAAGGCAAACAATCTCATCTCCATGCTATCTCTCTGGCCCCAGAACTTACTCTTGACTCTACTCAGGAGTTACTCCTTGTGAGTCTTAGGATCTTGACAACCCTATGAGGTGTCAGAGATCAAATCCTATTGCAAAGAAATTTGCTTTCCATGCTGAACTATCTCTCCAGCCTTCTCTTTCTCTCTCTCTCTCTCTCTCTCTCTCTCTCTCTCTCTCTCTCTCTCTCTCTCTCTCTCTCTCTCTCTCTCTCTTCAGTTTCAGGATTACTGATGGTAACTGAGGAAACTATGTGACTCTGTGCTCAGGGATGATTCCCACAAATGTCTGGCTGAACATGCAGTGCTGAGATGGAAGCCAGGTCCTCTCCTACAGTTTCAGAGGGTTCAACCTTTTGAATCATCTTTGACCTTGTCTCTCTTCTTCAGACATGTAAGAGTCTGACCTGGGAGCCTTCCTGAACCCTCACTTACTTTCCAAGCCTCTGAGCCCCTCATGTTCCTAGATTCTCCCTATATGCCCTGCTTTTGATCCCCTGCTCCAGGACAGCTTCATCATACCCTGCCTTATGTGAGGGGAGCAGATGGGATCTCTCCTCTTTCTCTGCCCTGAGTTTCTCTCCCAGTGAACTTAGGACCCCTGTACAAGGGGGAGTCTGCAGAGGGGCACATGAGGTGCCTGTGGAACTTGGGGCTTGATGAGCCGTGTCTTCACTTGGTCTCTGTGTCCAGAGTAAGGGGTCAGGGCCAAAGAGGCGTAGCACTGGCCTTTGATTCAGGAGATGAAAGAAAAATTATGCAGCTGCTGCTGAGCTTCCGGCCCTGGCCCGTGCCAAGGTTCATGGCTACTCTACGGGTGGCTCCTATCTCCATAGGAAGGTCTCTCGGTGCCTATCTGGTGCACTCCACTTGGCTGGACATGATAGGCTAGAATGTCACATGATAGGCTAGAACCCCACAGTCAGCTATTTTCTGACTCCCATCTGTAGCCATTCCCCCACACTTCAGTCTCTTGTCCCTGAAGACAAGAAATGGAATAGAGAAAATGCCTGGGGTTACTGGGGCCAGAGGAACAAATGTGGGAAAGGATTCCAAGTAAGAATCTGGACTGGGGGACCTGAAAGATAGCACAGAGGTAGGGTTTTTGCCTTGCACACAGCCAATCCAGGATGGACAGTGATTCAAACCCCAGCATCCCATATGGTACCTCATGGCAGGAGTGATTGCTGAGTGCAGAGCCAGGAATGACTCCTGAGCACCACCAGGTGTGACCCAAATACAAAAAAAAAAAATGTATCTGGACTGGGCCCCCTTCCTTTTAGGGGGGAGGGGGCTTTGGGGCCACACCCAGAAAGTGCTCAGCCTTATTCCTGGCTCTGTACTCAGGGATCACTCCTATGCAGTGCCAGGGTTTGAACCCTAATTAGCTTTGTATAAGGCTGTACTATCTATCTGGTCCCAACTGGCCTTATTCATATCCTTCCCTAGAACTTGCTTGCAGCACAGGTAGAAGCAGGTCATTATGGAAAAGGGGGGTAGAGAACAAAAAGGTTTTGTGAAACCCCTTCTAAAAGACAGCCTTATCTGAAATCTTAGAGGCAGGTGGAAGAGGGTGTAGTAAATGCCCAATCCCTGTACCCTGGTCCTTATAATTTACATCCTGTCTTTTCTGATTAAGAAATTGAGACTTGGAGCCTGGAGAGATAGCACAGCAGAGTTTGCTTTGCAAGCAGCCGATCCAGGACCAAAGGTGGTTGGTTTGAACCCCGGTGTCCCATATGGTCTCCCGTGCCTGCCAGGAGCTATTTCTGAGCAGACAGCCAGGAGTAACCCCTGAGCATCGCCAGGTGTGGCCCAAAAAACAAAACCAAAAAAAAAATTTGAGACTTGGGGCCGGTGAGGTGGCACTAGAGGTAAGGTGTCTGCCTTGCAAGTGCTAGCCAAGGAAGGACCTCGGTTCTATCCCCTGGCATCCCATATGGTCCCCCCAAATGGGCAATTTCTGAGCGCTTAGCCAGGAGTAACCCCTGAGTATCAAACAGGTGTGGCCTGAAAAAACAAAAAAAACAAAAAGAAATTGAGATTCAATAGGTTAAGTGTGGAATTGGAGGGGATGCAGAGATAGTAGGGAAGTTCCAGTGGGGAACTTGACTTGCACAAGGTTGACCCAGGTGTAATGCCTAGCACTCCATTTGGTCTCCTGAACCCTTCCATTAGTAATCCCTGAGCACAGAGTCAGGAGTAAGCCTTAATCACTGCTGAGTGTGGCCTCAAAACAAAATCAAACAAAAAAGATGTTAGGGGGCTGATGCAATAGTACAGTGAGTAGGGTGCTTGCCGGATTTCTATTACTGGCATCCCATATTGTTCCCTAAGCACAGTCAAAAGTAATCCGTGGGTATCACTGGGTATGACTATAAAAAGTTAAGTGTCTTGTTTAGAATCTCATGGTCAGTGAACTGGAGAGACAGGACAGCAGAAAAGGCCTTCCTTTGCTCACCTCTGACCAGGATTCAATCCCTGGCACTGCATCAGGAACCCTGATCCTCACAGGAAGTGACCTGTGAATATAGAGCAGGAGTAAGCTCTGAGCATAGATGGGTACTATCCCAAATCAAAACCAAACAAAATCACTTGGTCAGAGAGAATTTACATGTTGCTTCATAAGGTTTGAAAGTTCTCACTTTTGGGGGCCAGAGAAATAGCATGGAGGTAAAGTGTTTGCCTTGCATGCAGAAGGATGGTGGTTCAAACCCCGGCATCCCATGTGGTCTCCCCGTGCCTGCCAGGAGTGATCTCTGAGTGTAGAGCCAGGAGTAACCCCTGAGCGCTGCCGGATGTGACCCCCCCAAAAAAAAGTTCTCACTTTTGGACCTAGTGATAGTACAGCAGGTAGCTGTACTTGTGTGTTTGCCTTGCACACTTCTGACCTGGTTTCAATCTCTGATACCCTAATAGTTCCCTGAGACCTCCAGGAATGATACCCTGAGCACTGCTGGGTATGGCCCCAAACCAAACCAACAAAGTCCCAGCATTCACTGCTTCCAGCCTGCTTTGTTCCAGATTTATCTGATGTCCATGGGAAGAAAGAGACAGAGGGGAAGGACAGTTAGTGGCTTTGAAAGCATTTATCATCTCTCCATTCATGCATTTGGTGGAGGATCCCCAGAAGTGGACCACCTCTTGCTGAAAAGCTCCTTCTCCACCACAGTCCCTGAAGAATGTCACTGAACAGCCCCTGGGAAGAAAATTCTTCCAGTTAAAAGTCCTAAGCATTAACCACAAAAAAAAAAAAAAAAAAAAAGAAAAGAAAAGAAAAGAAAAAAAAAAAAAAAAGAATAAAAAGAAGGGGCCGGAGAGATAGCATGGAAGTAAGGCGTTTGCCTTTCATGCAGAAGGTCATTGGTTTGAATCTCGGCATCCCATATGGTCCCCGTGCCTGCCAGGAGCAATTTCTGAGCCTGGAACCAGGAATAACCCCTGAGCACTGCCGGGTGTGACCCAAAAACCACACACACACACACAACACACACACACACACACACAACACACACACACAACACACACACACACACACACAAAGTCCTAAGCATTGAGTTTTTATTCCAAACAAACTGGGGGCAGGAGATGTAAATATTATTACTGTTCAAGACAAGTTCTGGAGTGGTTTGGGCTTGCAGTGGGCACCCAACCCTTATGGTTAATGTGCTGTCCTTGGCACAATGACAGACGTAGCACCCTATTGCTTGCTCAAGGAGAAAAGAAACCAGGTGGCAAAGCCCAGAGAGAACTTAGATTGAGTTGAGTTATAAATGATGCCTTACCTGTTGGGCTTTAAAAACTGGGAGATTTGAGGGTGTGAACAGAGTACATGTACATGACATTTGGGAGCGTAATTTCAAATACTGTGAGGCCTCTGGACCCATGTTCTGCAGTGTGGTAGCCAATATAGTGGGCAGCTGAGCTTTGCCCTCTGCACCCAGCACACAGCTAACCTGCAGGGGGTTTCCAAACACTGTTTCTATCACTCCCCTCCCCCAAAAAAGACAAAAACTTAAAAGCTTGCTTTTTTCAGTTATTTTATTGCATTCTAAAGTTCAACCAGAGGGTCCAGAGCAATAGTACAGTGTTTAAGGTGCTTCCTTGCACACAGTGACCTGGGTTCATGCCTAGATCTTTGCATGGTCCCCTAAGCTCCACCAGTAATGATCCCTGAGCAGAGAGCCAGGAGTAAGTGCTAAGCCCCAATGCGTGTGACACCAAAATCAAAACAAATAAATAATAAAATTTAATCAAAATTTTAACTAGTTGGGGCTGAAGAGATAACATGGAGGTAGGCATTTGTCTTCCATGCAAAAGGACGGTGGTTGAATCCTGGCATCCCATATGGTCCCCCAAGCCTGCCAGGAGCAATTTCTGAGTGAGGAGCCAGGAGTAACCCCTGAGCGCTGCCGGGTGTGACCCAAAAACCAAAACAACAAACAACAAAAAAAAAAAACAACCAAAAAAATTTTTTTTGTTTTTGTTTTTTGGGCCACACCCAGCGGTGCTCAGGGGTTACTCCTGGCTGTCTGCTCAGAAATAGCTCCTGGCAGGCACAGGGGACCATATGGGACACCGGGATTCAAACCAACCACCTTTGGTCCTGGATCGGCTGCTTGCAAGGCAAACGCCGCTGTGCTATCTCTCCAGGCCCATCCAAAAATTTTTTTTAATTAGTTGGTACATTTTGGATTAACAACAACAACAACGAAACAACCCTGGGTGCTGGAGTGATAGCACAGCGGTAAGGCATTTGCCTTGCATGTGGCCAATACAGGACAGACCCCAGTTTGAATCCCGGCATCCCATATGGTCCCCTGAGCCTGCCAGGAGTGACTTCTGAGTGCAGAGCCAGAAATAACCCCTGAGCACAGCTGGGTGTGACACCCCTCCCCCCCCCAAAAAAGGGAAGAATGTTTTGATTTATTCTGGATTCTCATCAGAACCAAGAAAGCCTGGCCTATGCTGTCTTGATCCCTGTCTGTCTTCTATACCTCGGGCTAGAACCTGCTGCCTGCTATTATTGCCCCTTTTCTCTGGTTGTGATGCACAGGTGCCTGGTTTATGTGTACCCAATGAACCAGGAAAGTTCTTTCTGTATATGTGTATATGTATGTGTAGTTAGTTAGGGACTATGTTGGCTCAAAGCCCTAGGAGACCACATGTTGCTGGGGTTGACAGTCTCCATATGCAGAGAATGTTCTTTTTTTTTTTTTTTTTGGGCCACACCCGTTTTGACACTCAGGGGTTACTCCTGGCTATGCGCTCAGAAATCGCCCCTGGCTTGGGGGACCATATGGGACACCGGGGGATGGAACCGCGGTCCATCCTAACGCTAGCGCTTGCAAGGCCAGACACCTTACTATACCGCCACCTTCCCGGCCCCGAAGAGCATGTTCTTAGGCCTTTGAGCTATCTCTGCCCGTCAAGTAGAATTTTTTTTGTTTGTTTTTTTTTTGTTTTTGGGCCACACCTGGTGATGCTTGGGGGTTACTCCTGGCTTGTGCGTTCAGAAGTCGCTCCTGGCTTGGGGACTCTGGGGGATTGAACCACAATCCATCCTAGGCTAGTGTGCGTGCAAGGCAGATGCCTTACCACTTGTACCACCACTCTGGCCCCCCTCAAGTAGAAAATTTTTTATTTTTTTTATTTTTTATTTTATTTTATTTATTTATTTATTTTGGTTTTTGGGCCACACCCGCAGTGCTCAGGGGTTACTCCTGGCTGTCTGCTCAGAAATAGCTCCTGGCAGGCACGGGGGACCATATGGGACACCTGGGATTTGAACCAACCACCTTTGGTCCTGGATCAGCTGCTTGCTATCTCTCCAGGCCCAAATTTTTTTTTTTTTATTTTTTAGAGGCAGTCACACCCAGTGGGTGTTCAGAGGCTTACTCCTGGCTCTGTGTTTTCTCCTCACATAGAGATTTTTTGTTTTGTTTGTTTTTGAGCCACTCCCAGAAGTGCTCAGGGCTTATTCCTGGCTCTGCACTCAGGAATCACTTCTAGCAGTGGTCAAAGACTGTATGGGATGCTGGGGATCGAACCCAGGTCCACTGCATGCAAGGCAAGGACCCTACCCACTGTACCCAGCCCATCAAATAGAGATTTTATTTATTTATTTATTTATTTTGGTTTTGGGGCCACAATTGGTGGCACTCAGGGTTTACTCCTGGCAGGCTTGGGGGACCATATGGGATGCGGGGGATTGAACCTGGGTTTGTCCCAGATTGTCTGCATGCAAGGCAAAAGCCCTATCACTGTGCTATCACTCTGGCCCTTCAAATAGAGATTTTTTTTGGTTTGTTTTTCGGTCACACTCGGCAGTGCTCAGGGGTTACTCTTGGCTCTATGCTCAGAGCCTGCTCCTGGCAGGCTCGGGGGACCATATGGGATGCTGGGATTCGAACCACCATCCTTCTGCATGCAAGGCAAACACCCCACCTCCATGTTATCTCTCTGGCCCATTAAGTAGAGATTTTATTTTATTTTTTTTATTTTTTTTCAAGTAGAGATTTTAAAGGGGAGTTTAGGGCGAGGGGAGATAGTGTAGTGAGTTAGGTGCTTGCATGCAGCTGACATAAATTCTATCCCTGGTACTACATGGCTTCCCCTGAGCCCTATGAGGAGTAACTTACTGAGCACAGAACCAGAGGTAAGCCCTGAGTACTGCCAGCTGTGGGTCCCCAAACCAAAATAGTAATAAAACAAAATAATTTAGGGTCATAGGTGAACCTATTTCTCAATATCATGCACAAAGATTGCAATAATCTACCGCTCTTTATCATGGTATTTTCCAATTAAAGCCAAGGATTCAACAATCACAGATCCAAGACAACATTGGCTGAATCTCACACTGAATTGTTTCAAGCCCTTTTTGCATGTTGATACAGGATATGGGGGGCAGAGCAAGTGAGAAGAAAAGCAAGCTATAGGCATTTTATAGAATTTACAAAGTCTCCATGTATGTTATTTTATTAAGTCAGATTTCTATTCACAGTAGTATAGAGTAGAAAACAAAAGAAAAAGGGGATGGAGGCCGGAGAGATAGCATGGAGGTAAGGCATTTGTCTTGCATGCAGAAGGTCAGTGGTTCGAATCCCGGCATTCCATATGGTCCCTCGAGCCTGCCAGAAGCAATTTCTGAGCAAGGAGCCAGAAGTAACCCCTGAGTGCTGCCGGGTGTGACCCAAAACCAAAGAAAGAAAAAGAAAAAGAGGAGACTCCAAATCTGTCCAGCAACCTGACATTAATAATATTCAAGTTATTCACATATAAAGTTAAAGTCTTCAAACTAGAGTCAAAGAGTTCAATCTAAAGGCACCTTTCTCGCATGATGCTGACCCAGGGTTCGGCCACTATATTGGTCCCTCAAGAACCATCCAGGAGTGGCCCCTTCATAGAGTCAGAAGTCAGTTCTGAATACCGGCTGGTATGGCCTTCAAACCAAAACACTTCAAACTGAAGAAAGTAGCAAGTTGCAAAGTGAGGCTGTGCTTCCCAGAGCGTCGTTATACCTGGTCACGCACAGCTTTACAGGCAGGAGGGGGTTGGGCTACACCTCTCCGTGCTTAGGGGAGATCACTATGTGTGATCCTAGGGATCCAACTCAGGGCTCTTGCATGTACCTAAAGCTGGAGCTGCAGCCTGTTGAGCCATCTCTCCAGTTACTACTACTTTTTTTTTTTCATTCCTTAGGTTTTTTGTTGTTGTTGTTGTCATTGTTATTTGTTTCTTTTTTGGTGGTCACACCCAGTGTGCTCAGGAGTTACTCATGGCTCTGTACTCAGGGGTCATTCCTGAGTATGGTATGTTGGCCAGCGTGCAAAGCAAATGTCCTACCTGCTGTACTATCTCTCCAGCCCCATTTTAATCCTGAAATCCACCCAGAAGGACTTCCCAAAGAAGGAAAATTGAATCCAAGTTTAAAGGGAAGGGAATTTGGGGCTCAATGGACAATGGCTGGAATAGGAGGGCAGATAGGTTGGTTGTTTTTTCTTAATTGGGCTTGAACCTGGAGCCATGAACATGGACCTCCCTGAGCATGCACTCAGCAGTTTGCATCATCTCCCATGTCCAGCCTAGTCTAAACCCTAACTGCTCCTGGCTGGCCAGCTCTCCCCGGTGGCCCTGCTGGGGGGTCTGCCACGCCTGGAGAGTTTTATGGGTTCACCTCCATGGAGGCAATGAGCATTCTGGAGGCCCTGGTGGGGTTGCAGGTGGTTGCTGAAGGGAGGCAGTTGCCAGAGCATGGACGCCCCCACCCACAGGCTTCCAGGATGTGCATACCATGGTCTTCGTGGGCTTCGGCTTCCTCATGGCCTTCCTGCAGCGCTATGGCTTCAGCAGCGTGGGGCTTCACCTTCCTCCTGGCCGCCTTTGCCCTGCAGTGGGCCACACTCATGCAGGGTTTCCTCCACTCCTTCCACGGAGGCCACATCCACGTGAGCGTGGAGAGGTGAGCTGCGGGGAAGGGGAGAGAAAGGGACCCAGGGATGCACCAGGAGACACCCCTCTATCAGGAGGCTCCTGCCCTACCAAAGAAGGCTCCTCCTCTCGCCCCAGAAGTGTCTAACTGGCCCCATGATGGGCTTCTTAGCTGCTTTTCTTTCTTTTTTTTTGGGGGGGGGCCCACACCCGGCATTGCTCAGGGGTTACTCCTGGCTGTCTGCTCAGAAATAGCTCCTGGCAGGCACGGGGGACCATATGGGACACCGGGATACGAACCAACCACCTTTGGTCCTGGATCGGCTGCTTGCAAGGCAAACGCCGCTGCGCTAATCTCTCCGGGTCCCTTAGCTGCTTTTCTTTTCTCTTCCTAGACTCCAACTCTCAGCCACATCCCCTCACCTCTTTAGGCTCCGATTACCCAAGAGCTAAGGGGAAGCTAGTTTCATTGGAAAGGGCAGGGCTTAAGGTGTTCTTGGTGCAAGATCTGTTAGTTCTTCCACCTTCCACAAGTCACAGAACCTCTCATTGTCTCATCTCCAGGAAAGGCAAAGTTCTGGGCACCCCCAGGGCATAGCCCTGCTTCCCCTCTCTGCTGTTACCCTGATTTCTGCTGTTACTCTCACCCTCTTACCCCTTCTCCCCCCAGTATGATCAATGCTGACTTCTGTGCCGGGGCAGTGCTGATCTCCTTCGGGGCAGTGCTGGGCAAGACCGGACCAGCTCAGCTGCTGTTCATGGCCCTGCTGGAGGTGGTGCTATTCAGCGTCAATGAGTTTGTGCTCCTCAGTCTCCTGGAGGTGAGTGTGCAGGGTAGGCTCTGGGGCAGAGGCAGGGTCAGGGGGAGTTGCATGTCCTTCACCTTGGCTCTCCCTCTCCAGGTCAGAGATGCAGGCGGTTCCATGACCATCCACACTTTTGGCGCCTACTTTGGCCTGGTTCTCTCCCGGGTCCTCTACAGGCCACAACTGGAGAAGAGCAAGCATCGCCAGAGTTCTGTCTACCACTCTGATCTCTTTGCCATGATTGGTGAGGCAGGCTGCGGTGGGGTGGGGGGCCACTTGCAAACCCCTCAATCTGGGCCAGAGATGACCATCTACAGGCAAGGCTTCAGTCAGGGTGCTGCCTACATGTTCTAGGGTTCAGCCCCTTCCAATTTGGCATCTGCTATGGGGCCAGAAAGAGTACAGAAAGGGCACTTGTGGAACCAAAGAGATAGTATGGAGGCAAGGTGAGACCCTCTTTCAGAAAAAGCAAAAAGGGGGCCAGAGAGATAGCATGGAGGTAGGGCATTTGCCTTGCATGCAGAAGGACAGTGGTTCAAACCCTGGCATCCCATATGGTCCCCTGAGCCTGCCAGGAGTGATTTCTAAGCATAGAGTCAGGGTTACCCCTGAGCGCGGCCGGTGTGACCCAAAAAAACTAAAAAGAAATAACAAAAAAAGAAAGGGCACTTGCCTTACACAAAACTGACACATGTTCCATCCCCACCCCTCCCACCCAGCACCACATGTGGTTTCCTGGGCCCGCTAGTGGCCTGAGCACAGAGCCAGGTTTAAGCTTCCCCTCTCTGCTGTTACCCTCAACCCCCAAAAACAACCCAAGCTATTAATTTGAAGTCTGCCATCAAAGCCCAGGATCTATCCTCTTTCTCAAGGGTTTGTATATGGGCCCTGAGGGCTGTCCAATGCCCCTCATGTTTTTTTTTTTTTTTTTTTTTTTTATGTGACTGCACCATTCCCTGCAGAAATCCTCCCACTCCAAGTTAGAAGGAGACTCCTTAGCTTGGTGTACCTGCTCTCCCTCCCCGCCTCTGTCTTCTGAGGTGGGACACAGCCATATTCCCTGCAGCTGCTTTCTCAGGCAGGAGGAGGGGGCAGCCCCTGGTCACCATGCTGCATTGATGCATGTCCTCTGCTTTAGCCTCTGCACCCCACTTCCCCACATCAGGTTTTGGAAAGGCCATCAAGCATTCCCCCTTTCCTGGATGACATAGAGTGGTGGCTTTTTCTCACTTCAGCATGAGAGCTGTGTTCTCCTTTATGGCCATGCCATTATATTGTGAAATAGACCATACACAACCCTACGTCAGCTGAGGCCTCTCTGAGACTTTGATCTTGGGACTTGGATCCTTTTGGCTTGAAGACCAAAAGCTTCTCTGAAATTCTGGGCCTTTGAGAGAGGCTTTTGGTCTCTAATGGCCTCTGCTTACCACTTATTTCATCCTTGGCCTGCAGTATGTTTACACACATGATCATCTTTCTTGCAGAGAAAGGGAGAGAAAGGGGCAGGCCCTGCTGTTACCTTCTCTTCAGTTCCTCTTCCCTCACCCTTCTGGAACCTGGAAAGCCCAGAGTGGCAGGCAGGACATAGAGAGCCCCAAGATCTGAGCAAATGCCTAGACCCAGCTAGTCTTTCTTTCTTTCTTTCTTTCTTTCTTTCTTTCTTTCTTTCTTTCTTTCTTTCTTTCTTTCTTTCTTTCTTTCTTTCTTTCTTTCTTTCTTTCTTTCTGCTTTCTTTCTTTCTTTCTTTCTTTCTTTCTTTCTTTCTTTCTTTCTTTCTTCTTTCTTTCTTTCTTTCTTTTATTCTTTCTTTCTTTCTTTTCTCTCTCTTTCTCTCTCTCTCTCTATCTTTCTCTCTCTCTATCTTTCTTTCTTTCTTTCTTTCTTCTTCTTTTTCTTTCTTTCTTTCTTTCTCTTCTTTCTTTCTTTCTTTCTTTCTTTCTTTCTTTCTTCTTTCTTTCTTTTCTTTCTTTCTTTCTTTCTTTTTCTCTTTCTTCCCCCCCCCTTTTTTTTTTTGGTTTTGGGTCACACCCAGTGGTGCTCAGGGGTTACTCCTGGTGCTCAGAAATAGCTCCTGGCAGGCACGGGGCACCATATGGGACACTGGGATTCAAACCAACCACCTTAGGTCCTGGATCGGCTGCTTGCAAAGCAGTGCTATCTCTCCGGGCCCCTCTTTCTTCCTTTCTTTCTTCTTTTCTGTTTTTTTTTTTTGTGTGTGTGTGTGGTTTTTGGGTCACACCCGGCAGTGCGCCCCTCTTTCTTCCTTTCTTTCTTCTTTTCTGTTTTTTTTTTTTTTTTGTGTGTGTGTGTGTGGTTTTTGGGTCACACCCGGCAGTGCTCAGGGGTTATTTCTGGCTCCAGGCTCAGAAATTGCTCCTGGCAGGCACAGAGGACCATATGGGGCGCCGGGATTTGAACCGATGACCTCCTGCATGAAAGGCAAACGCCTTACCTCCATGCTATCTCTCCGGCCCCCTCTTTCTTCTTTTCTTCCTTTCTTCTGCCCTCCTTCCCTTCCCTCCCTCCCTTCCTTCCTCTTCCTCCCTCCCTCCCTCCCTCCCTCTCTCCTCCCTCCCTCCCTCCCCTCCCTCCCTCCCTCCCTCCCCTCCCTCCTTCCTCCCTTCCTTCCTTCCTTCCTTCCTTCCTTCCTTCCTTCCTTCCTTCCCTTCCTTCCTTCCTTCCTTCCTTCCTTCCTTCCTTCCTTCCTTCCTTCCTTCTTTTCTTCCATCCTCTCCAACCCCCAGCTAGTCTTTCATAGGTATCTGCCCATTGCTGAACCCATCTTTCAGGCAGCTGTTGAGGCTATCAAACAAATTGTTTACTTTTACATATATCAAACAGATAGCTTGATTTGACCTTTGTCTTCCTGCTTTTTTGATCCTTTAAAACCCAGTTCAACTTTCTCTCTCATCTTCACTGTAGTTGCACTAGTTGAACCGGACCTTAGTAGCTGTGGGGAGGGGGAGGCAGGAGATGAGTGCTCGGCCCATGCCTCCATGTGGCCAAATCCTCTCTCTGGCATCTCACCACACAGATGTGAGAACTCAGGCTGCTGCGTTCTTGCACTGAGGTGCACTTGCTCTGTTCCTCACTGTGGCCAGATCACTTCCTTCCTCTCAGCCCACCTGTCTGCCCCATTTAGGGACCATCTTCCTGTGGATATTCTGGCCTAGCTTCAACTCTGCGCCCACTGCCCTGGGTGATGGCCAGCACCGGACATCCCTCAACACATACTACTCTCTAACCGCAAGCGCCCTGAGCACTTTCGCCCTGTCTGCCCTCGTCGGAAGTGATGGGCGGTTGGACATGGTACTGGGAGGAGTGTGTGGGGAGGCCAGGGTCTGAAGGGGAAGGGGAAGAAATCTGAGATTCTTCAGGGCCTGTTTGTTAAACAAACAGGAAGACATAGGCTACAGGGAATTAAGAGGATGAGTAGGCAGGTGGGTGACCCTGTGGTAGGGCCAACTTGAGCCAGGGTGAAGAGTGATCTCCAGGGCCTTGTTTGTCCCTTCTCTCCCCAGGTACATATCCAGAATGCGGCGCTGGCTGGAGGGGTCATAGTGGGGACCTCCAGTGAAATGATGCTCACACCTTTTGGGGCACTGGCTGCTGGCTTTCCTGGCGGGAGCTGTGTCCACCACTGGGCTACAAGTTCTTCACGGTGCAGAGGCCTCTCTTGGACCCCGGGAAGCATAGGGCTCTTTGTCTTGATCTCTCCCCTCTCCCATAGACTAGAGAAAGGGGGGATGGGTTTGGGGAAGGGAGGCACAGGAAACTCATGATTATTGTCCTCTTCTCCAGCCCATCCTAGAGTCAAAGTTCAAAGTGCAGGACACGTGTGGTGTTCACAATCTTCATGGGATGCCAGGGGTCTTGGGAGCTTTCCTGGGGGGTACTGGTAACCTGGCTGGCCACCACACGAAGCTTATGGAGATGGGTGAGTGCCCTGACTTCATTCTCTTTGCAGGGCATTGCCCTCTGGGAATCTCTTCTCACACTCTCGCCTCTCTTCTCCTTTTTTTTTTTTTTTTTTGGGTTTTGGGCCACACCCGGTGATGCTCAGGCATTACTCCTGGCTATGAGCTCAGAAGTCGCTCCTGGCTTGGGGGACCATATGGGACGCTGGGGGATCGAACAGCAGTTCGTCCTAGGCTAGGGCAGGCAAGGCAGGCACCTTATCTCTAGCGCCACTGCCCGGCCCCTTTTTCGATTTTTTTTTCTCTCTTCTCTTTAGTACTAGTGTATCAGTACTAATGGGCCTAGAGAGAGAGCATCGGGATGACCTCAAGTTTTTATTCAAGGGGCTCCAGTTTCTCCCCAGCACCCCATGGTCCTCTGAGCACTGTGGTCAGAGAGGTCTTTGAATACCTCTACGTGTAATACCCCCAAAGGAATAGTATTTACCAAACCCAAAGTCAATGACAACAGAATCAATACCCAATCTACAACAAGCTGTACACGGAGGAACAGTTGCACTAACATTACAGGGGTAAAGGAGGGAGATGTGGGATGCATGCTGGGAACGGGTGGGAGGACAACACTGGTGGTGGGAATGCTCGTCACTCATTGTCGCTATGTAAAGAAAAGAAAAAGAAAAAAAGAATAGTATTTATTTTGGAGGAATTTAGGGGTCACATATGGTGATGCTCAGGTGTTATTCTTTATTCTGCACTCAGGAATCATTCTTGGCAGTGCTTGGGGACCACTGGGACCCTAGAGATTAAACCTGGTCAGCCATGTGCAGGGCAAACACATTACCCTCTGTACTATGACTACAGCCCTGAGGATAGCATCTATTTTTATCCCTTCACTCATTCATTCCACCATGCACCTTCTTGCTGAGAAAATGATTGAACCACACTCATAGGACCCATCTTCTGGTCCTGTGCCACATGTTTATTGTTATAATTAGAAGATTATTGGGCAGATGGTTTCCATTGTGTAGCAGCTAAAGACTCTTTGAGGGACTAGAGCCATTATACAACGCTTACCTTGCACACTGTCAACCCAGATTCTATCCTCGACGCCCCATATGGTCCCCTGAGCACACCAGGAGTGAGTGATCTCTGAGATTTAGAAGTAAGCCCTGAGTACCACTGGGTGTGGCCCCAAACAAAAAAATAATAGACAGATAAATAATCAGTGAGAAATAAGGACTCAAGAGCCAGCAAGACAGTAGGTACTTGCTTTTTTTTTTATGTCCCAGGGTTAGTTTTTGCAAGCAGGGCTCAGAGGAGAGATAGTGAAGAGTAGCACTGAAACTGCTCCTTGAAGGCATGTGTATGGTTTTTCTGCAAGAAATGTGCAGTGAGATTCCTGATGTGGACAGGAAAGGAGGCTGTGTGACAGGGCTTTCTGGGTATTGCATGGCCGGATGCCATGCACTGCTTCCCTGCCCTACTGTTTTGGCCCCATTGCATACCGTTTTCCTGCAGCCTGAAGACCGTGTTCCCCCTCATTGCTGATGGCCAGCGCAGTGCCACCTCTCAGGCTGTGTACCAGCTCTTTGGGCTGTTTGTCACACTGACATCTGCCTCTGTGGGTGCGGTCATTACAGGTGAGTGGCTTTGGCTGGAGGGTCAGAGAAGGATCTGACAGCAGTTCCACCATGGGCAAAAGAGAAAAGGGAGATTCTTGGAGCAGGACCTTTGCACTTCCCAGGCAGCTTTCAGGTGGGTCCACAAAAGATCTTTGAGCCGTGTTGAGTTCAGGCCTAATGTCCTTCTGGAGAAGGGGAGAAGGGGTAAGAGCAGAAGGAATCTCCTAGGCCTCCTTGGGGCTCTTCCTCCAGCCATGCACTTGACTGTATGGTTTCCATTGCTCACTAGAGGGCAGCCTGACCTCAGGCTGGAGGAGCTTCTTTTTTTTTTTTTCTTTCTTTCTTTTTTTTTTGGTTTGTTTTTCAGTCACACCCGGCAGTGCTCAGGGGTTACTTTTGGCTCTATGCTCAGAGCCTGCTCCTGGCAGGCTCAGGGGACCATATGGGATGCTGGGATTCGAACCAACATCCTTGTGCATGCAAGGCAAACTCTCTACCTCCATGCTATCTCTCCGGCCCCTGGAGGAGCTTCAAAGCCTGAATTCATGCCCTGGGTTATCCCTATCCTTCATGAATTTTGTACATTTGACTTTTTATTTATTTATTATGATTATTTTATTTTATTTTATTTTAGTCACCATGATTTAAAATACTACCATCTTCATGCAGGAAACATTTTAATATCACATTTACCCCTAGTGTCCTTTGTCTCAGAGCCCTTTTCCCCCATCTTTTCTCAGTTCTGTAGACTAGTTCAGATTCTGTTGTTTTGGGCCACTTGTTACTCACTTACTATGCCTCTTTTTACTCCACAATTGAGATTATTCTGTATCTGTCCCTCTTCTGACTGATTTCTCTCTAGGCCATGATGCCCTCCTGTTCCATCCTGGTAGTGAAAAATCTATGATTTTATCTACTTTTTTTTAGGAGGGGAGAGGGCATATCTGGTGGCACTCAGGACTACTCCTGGTTCTGTGCTCAGGGATCATTCCTGGCAGGCATCAGGAGGCCATACTGGGTGCTGGGGAACAAACCCAGGTTGGCCTTATGCAAAGTACTTGCCCATACCCATTGTATTATCACACTAGCCTCATGGTTTCTTTTTCTTGTTTTTTTTGTTTGTTTTTGGTTTTGGGTCACACCCGGCAGCACTCAGGGGTTACTCCTGGCTCTATGCTCAGAAATCACTCCTGGCAGGCTCAGGGGACCATATGGGATGCTGGGATTCAAACCACCGACCTTCTGCATGCAAGGCAAACACCTTACCTAAATGCTATCTTTCCGGCCCTGCAGTTCTTCTTCTTCTTCTTCTTCTTCTTCTTCTTCTTCTTCTTCATCTTCTTATTCTTCTTCTTCTTCTTCTTCTTATTATTCATATTTTTTGTTTTTGGGCCACAGTCTGTGATGTTCAGGGGTTATTCCTGGGTCTAAGCTCAGGAATCACTCCTGGAGGGCCCAGAGAACCTTATTTGATGGCGGGATCAAACCATATGCAAAGCAAATGTGCTGTACTATCACTCTGGCCTCAGGGCTTCATTTTTTTTATCTGAGTAATATTCCATTGTGTACCACATATGTACCACATGTATCACAATTCTTTATCTACCATCTGTTCTTGAACACTTGGGTTGTTTCCAGATTTGGATTTTGTGTTGCCATGAACACAGGATTAGAACATGTCTTTTTTGTGGGAGGGGCATACCTCACAATACTCAAAGGTTACTCCTGGCTTTGCACTCAGAAATCACTCCTGGCAGACTCAGGGCACCATATGGGATGCCAGGGATGGAACCTGGGTTTGTCCCAGGTTGTTTGCTTGCAAGGCAAATGTCATACTTTTATGCTATCACTCCGTCCCCCTAGAACATATCTTTTTTTGTTTTTGTTTTTTGTTGTTGTTGTTTTTGGGCCACACCCGGCTGTGTTCAGGGGTTACTCCTGGCTATCTGCTCAGAAATAGCTCCTGGCAGGCACAGGGGACCACATGGGATGCCGGGACTCAAATCAACCACCTTAAGTCCTGCATTGGCTACTTGCAAGGCAAACACCGCTGTGCTCTCTCTCCCGCCCCAACATATCTTTTTTTTGTTTGTTTGTTTTGTTTTGTTTTGTTGGGTCACACCCGGCGGTGCTCAGGGGTTACTCTTGGCTGTCTGCTCAGAAATAGCTCCTGGCAGGCACAGGGGACCATATGGGACACCGGGATTCGAACCAACCACCTTTGGTCCTGGATCGGCTGCTTGCAAGGCTGTGCTATCGCTCCGGGCCCCCAACATATCTTTTGATAATGGAATTCTGAGGTCCTTGGGGTAGATACCTAGAAGTGAAATTGTTGAACCTTGGGGCTGGAGAGATAGCACAGCAGTAGAGCATTTGCCTTGCACGTGGCTAACCCAGGATGGACCTGGGTTTGATTCCTGTCATCCCATTAGGTTTCCTGAGCCTACCAGGAGCAATTTCTGAGCACAGAGCCAGGAGTAACCCCTGAACATTGCCAGATGTTGCCTTAAAACAAAACAAAACAAATTGTTGGACCTTTTACCCTTTGAAAGCAAACCTGTGATTCAGTGTTCCCTCCTGCTCTCACCTTAGAAAACTGACATTTATCTGTTGTATTCAGTGAACTTTCACTGTACCGTCTGACCATTGGGGTTCATGATAGAATCCTCTTGGGTTATTTAGTGGCTGCACAAACCCCAACCAATTTCTTATCTTTTTTTTTTTTTTGTCACACCTCAGGGGTTCCTCCTGGCCCTAAGCTCAGAAATCGCTCCTGGCAGGCTCGGGGGACCATATGGGATGCCAGGATTCAAACCACTGTCCTTCTGCATGCAAGGCAAACACTTCACTTCCACGCTATCTCTCCGACCTCCAATTTCTTATCTTTTGAGAACCTTAGTTGTTTCCTCTCGCAGCCAGATCCATGATTGTCTCTCAGGGCTTAGAAGGAAGGGGATGCTGGATGAACAGTTGGCACAACCTGGCACACAATAGGGCAGGTGCTCATCAGGCTGGGTGCCATCATGCTTCCTGCAGACCCTCCAAGAAGGTCTTGTAGATAGAAAGTCATCCAGCTGTCTGCCTCTTTTCCCACTAGGGCTCCTGCTCCGGCTTCCCTGCCTGGACTCCCCCCCAGATTCCCAGTGCTTCGAGGACCAGATTTACTGGGAGGTGAGACAGATGCAGCCTCTGAGGCCCCAGGGCCCTTTCACCCTCCTATCCTTCTCATTTTTTGTTGTGGTGGTCGTTGATTTTGGTATTGAGGCCATATCAAGGTGTACTCAGAACTTTTTCCTGGTTCTGTGCTCTGAGGTCACTCCCAATGGGGCTCTGGAGACCCTTAACCATGCAAGGCTGATGCCTATATTCTGTGTTACCTTTCTAGCTCCCACACCTCCCACCTGGCCTCCTTCCTTGCCAGTCTGCTCCTTCCCCCTTTAGAGCATACATCCGCTGTGACCTCCTGCCCCTGAAGCCCCTTCTTTACCTGTTCCCCAACCTCTTCAGGTGCCAGGAGAGCATGAGGATGAAGCCCATGGACCACTGAGGACAGAGGAGTCAGACACTCGGGCCTGACTGACCCCTAGCCCAAGGACAAGCTCCTTTTTGAAAATGGTGACCATCACCTACAACAATATTCTCTAGCCTTATCCCACAGCTACCAGATGAAAAGTCGTGTATCTGAGGAGATCTCCTTTCCTGAGGAAACATGAGGAGTAGACAATGGAGTGGGGGAGAAGGTTTGGGAATGGGGCTATCTATGGTTGGGGGGCCATGCAGACTTACCAGCACCCCCACCCTACCTATCACCTTCTGTATGTGGGCAGAAGGGGCCAGAGTGAGACTTCTTCCCCCACATGAACACACGCACAAGTGCCCGTAACCCCAATTTAGTATCAGTAAGTCAGTGAGCTTTGAGCCCATGTCTAAGTCTCAGGGTGATAAACTCTGCTGACAGAGAACTCTGACTACTGTGTGTCTACACTGGGAACTGACCCACGGTGCTGGAAACTTCCAGGTATGAAATGGTGCAGACAGCATCCTGTCATCCCAGGCCTGTGGAACACTCTCTCTCTCTCTCAGATGCCAGGTTCTCTGAAGAACACAGGCTGGCTTGCTCCAGGTGCCAGCTAGCTGATGCCTTCCCAGGGAGCCTGCATCTACTCCACAGGGCATCTTGGGCGAATTCTGCCTCTGCCAAAGTGTAGTGTGCTGTTGAGTCAGAATGGCAGAGGGTCCCTTAACAGTTGCTCTCAAATCTCCAGAAGGTGGAAGCTGGGTCCCCATCTGAGTTTGGAATGAGACAGTCCAGGGTGTCCAGTGGCCATAGCCTGAAGTCATCTTAGCACCAGAGGGCGCTCCAGATTCAGCAGAGGAAGATGCACAAGAAAGGAAGACAAACCTTTCTTCAGCCAAACCTGACTGTCTCCTCATCCATTTAAGCTTTTGCCTTTTTTTTTTTTCTTTTTTGGAAGGGGGAGGGCCACATCTGATGGTGCTTAAAGCTTATTTCTGGTTCTGTGCTCATACTTGGCGGGTTCGAAGGACCATATGGGATGCCTGGGATTCAACCCATAGAATGCAAACACTTTTACCCATTGTACTATCACTCCCACTCCCGCTATTATTTTAAAAGTTGTTCTTGGGCAACACGAGCAGTGCTCAGAATTTTCTCTTAGCTCTGCTCAGGGACGCACTCCCGGAAGTGCTCGAGATATTTTTGTCGTGCTGGGGGTCAGCTGCATACAAGGCAATGCCTTAACCCTGAATTATTGCTCGGGCCCACAAGCCTTTTCTGAATCTCATACCAGTCCCGGAGAGACTGCACTCTCCTGCCCTTCACAGATACATTTCCATTCTTGATGCATTAAGGATGCATCAAGGAATGAGGAGGGCATTCTGGGGTCTGGTCCTGGGACAAGTGAAAGGTACCCCTCCAGATTTCATCCTTAGGGCAAATGAAGGAACTGAATTTGCCTGAGGGAAGAAGCCAAATCAGATTTGAGATAAATAAGGAGAGTAGTTGAAAGAAAGGACTTCCATGGTACTCCACACCTCACCCCACAGCCCCTCCTTACCCCATGCCCCCACCCCATGATTGCTGAGACAGATAAGTGGAACTGAGGGCTGGGAGTGTCTACTGAGGTACTGGGTATGACCCAAACAAATACAAATTTCAGGGACTAGAGCAATAATAGTACAGTGGGTTGGGTGCTTGCCTTGCACACAGCCAATCTGGGTACATTCCCAGCATCCCGCATGGTCCCATGAGCATTGCTGGGTATGGCCCAAAAGCTAAAAAAATATTTTCAAGGAAAGGATTGGTTTAGTTGGTATGACACCCTTATACTGAATTCACCTGGGCAGGAGGTAGAGGTATATGTGAGAAAGCTATAAATACTCTTGGCTTTGCACTAAGGAATCACTCCTGGTGGTGCTTGGGGGAACATATGGAATGCCAGGTTTCAAATCTGGGTCAGCCACGTGCAAGGCAAAATCCACCCCACCAACATGTCAACACTTTAACTTGGTCCTCTTCTCTCTATTGCTGGGTTCTCCCCCACCACCACCAAGCCACACCCAATTGTTCTTAGGGCTTTCTCCTAGCTTTGTGATTAGGGATCATTCATGGCAGGGGTCTCAAACTCTCGGCCCGAGGGCCATTTGCGGCCCTCCGTACAACATTTTGTGGCCCGAGGCCAGCCTTCAAATATCACAGTATTCTCGATTATTCGCTTACTGAATAATCGCAATAAAAATCGCATTAGTAAGAAAAAAAATCGCATTAAACATTCGCATACCCCAGCACTTCCATTAGGGGTATGCAAATGTTTAATGCGATTTTTTGCTACTTTTTTTCTTACTGATGCGATTTTTTATTGCAAATATTCCGTAAGCGAAATCCCTTATGCGGCCCTGCCTCGCCCTGACTTTGCCTCCTGCGGCCCCCAGGTAAATTGAGTTTGAGACCCCTGATTCATGATGAGTCTGGAGGAATCCCCTGTCCTGCCAAAGATCCAAGTCTGAATCAGGATCAGCCACCTACAGGGCAAGGACCTTACCTCCCACACTCTCTCTTACTGTTTTCGTGTAAATCTCTTTTTTTTTGGCTTTTGGGCCACACCCAGTGACATTTGGGTTACTCCTGGCTATTTGCTCAGAAATTGCTCCTGGCTTGGGGGGCCATATGGGATGCCAGGAATCGAACCCTGGTCTGTCCTAGGTTAGCGTGTGCAAGGCACTCTACCGCTTGCGCCACTGCTCTGGCCCCCGTGTAAGTCTCTTGACCACAGCCAAATCCACTGGCCTGAATCAGTAGCTTTCCAGGTTTGTTAGTGTTGGCCTCAACCAAGGGAGGCTTCTTGAACCTGAACCTCTGTTGGGTTCCCACAGAGGAGAGACTACAGGCCCCAGAAACTAGTTTCCCAGACCTCCCTGAATAAAGAGGCTCCAACTAAGGGCTGCCTCCCTGACCCAAAGAGATGACCCTGCACGTCCCAGCCTAGCCATCACTGCCTCCCCACCATCCTTCCATGGCTAGGAGACCTAGCTGAGCTATGTATTAGATGGTGCAGGCTGACTTTCCACTCTCTTCTCCCCTCTCCTTCCCACTTTGCCCAGCATCCCCAGAGATGGGATCTATCCCTTTATCAGTCCTTTCAGGCAGGGGAAGAGATACTCAGGAACCCTCTGCTGAGCCAGCACCTCCCCTACAGACCCTGGGTCAGCCTATTGCTCTCCCACATGGTGACCTCTCCATTCAGCTTGGGTCAACAGGGTGACAATGAGCAGGTCAAGGGGATGGCAGGGACAGGGGCCCCGGGGGTGGTTCTGTCGTCACCCCTCTGGGACAATGAGCTTCTGGCCTTGGAGGGCGGCCCCTCTGATCACCACCATTCGGGGACCTTCAATGAAAGACAATTGGACACTTGCCCAAGTAGGGTCCCTGTCCAGCCCTGTCCAGAGAGTTTGAGCTCTGGGGGACAGTGAGGGAGGGAACAGGCACTTATTCGTCGCCTTCCCCATCCAAAATCAGGCCATGAGGATAGTGTCAGTCAGTGGGCACTGGGATGCTGGAGGGATTCAGGGAGACAGAGTGCCACACTAGCTGATGGACAAGGCTTCCTGACCAGACTTTAGGGTGGAAACATGGGAGTAGGGGAGTCGGGAATAGGGCACCTTGGTCGCAGCCTGGGAAAGGCCCCTGAGATCCCCCTGGCCATCGGGATTCACATCACGGAGCTCGGCGGCCCGACTTGGGGAGGAATTAGACACGGCGTGGGTGTCCCAAGTGGGGGGCGGTGGTCGTCCCAGGGCCGAGCAGGCCGGCGCGCCCCGCCTCGCCCCGTCCGACGCCTTTGTCTGGCGCCCCGCGGCCGGCCCGTGCGCTGCCGCCGGGGAACAAAGCGGCCCAATGTCCCCGGGCCGCGCCGCTATGCTAATGGGGCCGGTGGGAACCCCAAGCTCAAAGGGCCGGCGGGAGGCGGCCGCTGCATAGGGATGAGCTGCCTGGAGCCCGGGACAGAGCCGCATTGTCTCGGGGCCCGTCTGATCGCCGGCTGGCTAGGCCGGGGACACTGCAGGCCCGGCCTGGGCTCCCCGCTCCAGGCCCCGTGGCCGGCGAGTCCAATCCCTTCTCTAACCCTGGATCCATAATTGGTGTTTGTGGGGGGGATCCTCCCATCACCCTGCTTTAGGTGAGCCTGACCTGTACTGTGGCATGTCCACTCCCAGATGACCCCAGGCAATATCAAGTGACCCCCCAGGCAATAGCCCCGAGGGAGAGAGACAGTTGCCTCCGATCCTCTGGCTAGTCCAGTGCTTCTTCTCACCTTCTCTAGTCTCTTCTCCATCCACACCTGTCCTTGCAGGAGCAAGCATTACAGGAACCTAGACACCTACATTCATAGGTATCACTGGTGGGCTAACATTAAGGGGCTGAAATACCTGGCTAAAACAGGACAGGACAGTGGACAAGGCACCTAGGTGCTTAGTACGTGGCCAAACTTAATGGGGCTTCCGGCACCGCACAGGTTCCCCCAAAACCCTCAGGACTGATCCCTGAGCACAGAGTGAGCACCGCTTGGGAAAGACCCCAAACCCAATTCTGGACAGAGTCAGACACAGCTCAAAGCGTTGAGCACAGGCTTTGCATCCCGGAGGCCCGAGTTCCATTCCCAGTACCAAATGGTCTCCCAACAGGGCTTCAAGGTGACTCTTAAGCACAGAGCTGGGAGTAGTCCCTAAGCACCAGGGAGTGTAGGTTCCCAACAAAACTAAAATGCAACAAAATGTTTGGTCAGTGGGCAAAGTTTTGTGCTGGGAGGTTTTTTTTTTTTTTTTTTAGCTGGACTAGTACTTTCTGCTCTTTGGTTTGGTTTGGTTTTGGTCTGTTTTGGAGGCCACACCTCTAAGTGCTCAGAATTTATTCCTAGACCTGCAAGCAAAGATCGCTTCTGGAGGTTCTGGGGGACCGTATGGGATGCTTGAAGTTAGAACCTGGTTAGATGCATCAAGGCAAGCACTGTCCTTGCTGTTCTATATCTCCAGCCTCTATTCTTGGGTTATACATCTGGAGTTCTAGACTTAGTACTCAGCAAGACCCAGGACCTCACTTGTTCCTAAATGCCCCCAAGACATGTCCAAGGACTGACACAGACTCTAATGGCACTTTAGGGATAAATTGGCCCTTGCAATAGAATGCTTCCAAAGCACAGAAATCTTCTGGGTAAAATCCACTCAGGTGATACCAAGTGAGAAATGGACCAGGAAGTGCAGTTCTTCAGTTTTAGTCGGGCTGGAGAGGGCTACAGGGGAGAAGGGAGAAGCTTGGCCTCAGAAGCCGATCTTTCCTGTTTGGCCCAGTCTTCTGGCAATGGATCTCTGCCCTTTCTCCCTCCTGACTTTTATTTTCTCTTATTTTGTGTTATTGGCTTTTAGGCCATCTCTGGTGGTGCTTAGGGTTGACTCCTGACTCTGCACTCAGGGATTATGCCTGAAAGGGCTCAGGGGACCCTATGCAATCCTGGGGATGGAATTTGGGTCAGAGCCTTCACCACTGTCCTAACTCTTCACTCATCAGGTCTTTAGCCACGGTTGCCTTGCAAGCAGCCGATCTAGGACCTAAGGTGGTTGGTTCGAATCCCGGTGTCCCATATGGTCCCCCATGCCTGCCAGGAGCTGTTTCTGAGCAGACAGCCAGGAGTAACTCCTGAGCACCACCAGGTGTGGCCCAAAAACAAAAATAAAAACAAAACAAAAAAAAACAACAACAATAAAAGAAGGATCCAGGTGAATGTGTATGACCCCCACCAAGAGAGCGGTGGGCTTGCAACCTGGTCTCCTGGGACAGCATTCAGAAGCCCCTGAGATAATTGAAAGTGAGGGTCCCAGGGGACAGCTCTGGAAGCTAAAGCAATCATGAACAAGCAACTGAGTACAGGGCCCCTGAAGCCCCAATCTCTGTGGAGTAGGCCTGCCTCTTCACACAAATGTTCTCTGGCCCAATCTGGAATTCCTGCAATACAGTCTCATCTGAAAACCTCAAATTTTACAAACCTCTGGGAGAAGTCAAATGACAGGAATAACATGGGCTCCATCACTGAAGCCCCCCAAACTATGCATGCACACCTTAGCTGGTAGCACTTCAGTTTGGACAGTGCCCAAAGCTCCCTGCTCCACGGGCAGCCCTTGGTCTGAATTTCCAGGGTGCTCTGGGCCTGATCTGACTGTTCTCTAAGCTCCTACTGAAACCCATGCAGGTCCAGTTGGCTCTGAGGCTGGGAGAGGAAGTCGCCTTTGTTCGGCCTGGCCCCTAGTCTGAAACTCGCTTTTCTTACCACTCTCTTCTTGGCAGAAGAACCCTGTGCTGAAGAAGCTGCCCCTACCCCCACCTCCAGACCAGCACCCCTCCTTCCCAACTCAGCACCATCCATCTCTGTCTCCCCCTAGCAAGGAATGCAGCTTCGGGACACTGTGGGCTTGTTCCCAATCCCCTTCTAGCTCATTTCACTCAGCTCTGACAGACGCGCCTTCATCCCACGACTGCTGTCTGGGTCCCAGCCCTGTGGGACAAACAAGAGACCTCCCCTCCTCCCCACAATTCCTCATACTTCATTTTGTCCTGACACCCTCTAAGGGGGCTGCACCATGGGGGGCCTGGGACCCCCCTGGTGTGGGAGCTGCGGGGGTGGGTCTGCCTTACACAAGCTGTCTGCAAACTCTCCATCCCTCCTTCCTGTCCCTGCTCCACCAGCCTCGATTATTGGTGGAATTAACGCCAGGCTCCTTGTTGGCAGTTGCTAATTAAGACCATTAATAAACACAATTATTAATGGTGGTGCTGGTGGCAGCTGCCAGCGGCCCTTACTAGTCATAGGGGTTGACAAGGTGTGGCTCAGGCCCGACTTTACTCCTCCATCTTGTAGCCCTTTGGAGGGACAGAGGCTCAGAGAAGGGTGGGTTGAGTCTTTCAGAGAAATAGGGAGAACATTTCACCCTCAGAAGCCCCCAAGCTCAGAAGTCAGTTTGAGTGTACATGTGGGAGGAACCACCGGGGCCTTGAGATGCCGAGATCTCTCCTCCTGAAGGTTCAGGTGGAAAAGCTCAGGAAGCCTCAGGGGTACATCCTAAACAGGGCCCCTCTCCCACAAACTACAGAGCTCTGTGCTCAAGGGCTCTATTGGCCTCAAGTCAAGATGGGTTGACAGACAGGCCTCCTCATCTCTGTTTCTCTGAGACCCTCTGTGACTATTCCCTGCTCTGTGCTCCAGGAAGCAGGGGTTGGGAGGGAACCCAGATCTCCCATATGCCAGGTGCACTCTCAATATTGGGGCCCTTCTGGACCAGGGCCATGTCCATCATGCCGGCTGAATCTGTTTTTTTGTTCTGGTGGTTGTTTTGGTTTGGTTTGGTTTGGCTTTTTGGTTCACACTTAGTGCTCAATCCTGGCTATGTGCTCAGGGAGCACTCCTGGCGGGATTCATGGGACCATATTGGTTCTGGGTATCAAACCCAGGTCCATTACATGCAAGGCAAACACTATCACTATACTATAGTTCTAGCCTCAAGGCCTGTGTCTCTGACCCACCAATCCTACTGCCCTTTCTGCTTCTCACTCGTGTGATACAAGACTGTTTACCTGCTCCCCTGGGGGAAAGCAGTGGGTGCTACCCACAAAGAACATGAAAGCCCTATGAATATCTGTAGGTAAGAGCATGATATGGGGGACAGGGTCTTCTTTCTGACCCAGTTTGCCTCTGGGACCCATGAGGCAGGAGAGACTGAAGGGGCTAAGCTGTTCGGAGATGCAGCCCTACCAGATCCTTCTGGCAGGGCCATGCTTGTCTGTCCCCTTGGGGCTGGTGATTTGTCTGGGCTCCTCCACTGCCCAGCCATAGGTGGGAGGGGGCACACACCCTTTCTCTCTAACCCACTGTCCCAAAAGGAGTCTAAACCACCCTCACTCCCCCTTCCCCCATTCTTCTCCACCTGGGACCTTGAATATCTTGACTTTCTCCTGTGAACTTTCAAAGGAAGGATCCACCAAGACTTCAGTCTCCCCCAAAGCCAGGGGGAAAAGAAGAGAAAAAAAAAATGTCCTGAAAAGAAACCCTCTTCAACAACCCTAAAGCAGGAGAGGTTGGTGGAAGGTTTAATCCCTTAATCCCTCTCAGATGGGCCTCGAGACTCTAATGATTTTCCTAATTATCCCCTCCCATTTTCCCATCGCCCTGTAAGGACTTTGGAGAGGAGTGGGGCTCTCAGAGAGTGAGGAGCTGGGGTGCCTGAGTGACGCCCCCACGCCAGGCAGGCGGCTGGAGAGGTGGGGGAAGGGCCAGGAGTACTCCAGCTGGGGGTTTGGGCATCACTCCTTGGACGCTGTGTGCAAGGCGGCCCAGAACAATGGGGCAGTCGGGGGGCTGCTGAGAGGGCCAGGTGTGGAGCTGGGGTCCCCTTCATGTGAATGGCCTCTTATCCTGAATGAAGAGTGGGAGCTGAGGGTCCTTTTGTATCCCTCGTGGAAGACCCCTTTAGGTGACGGTCACCCTGGGCGTGGGAGGGAGGCATGACAAGGGGCTTTTAAGGGTCTCAGCCAGTCTCCTCAGGTCACAATTGACCTTTCTGTATCTTCTACAGCCTGGGAGCAGGACGCCCATCCACAGGGGTGGGAGTGAGTGGGCACCAGCAGACATGGCCCTGTATTGGCTCAGGCTCCCCAACCTGAGACTGAGTTGGGGAGGGGAAGCTTCTACAGGAATAGACCCCCACTTCTTTTCCCATCTTTTGCCTAGTCATGGGCAGCTGGCACCCTATATACTTCATTTCACTTCCACCAGGTCCCTGAAGGGGGCCACCCTGGCCCGAGGGCAGTCTGGAGCCCTATCTGTGATTTTCCTCTCAAGACTAAAGTTCTGAGGGTCCTCCAGAATTTCCTATGAGATAAGGCACCCATGCCTCATGCAGAGAACTGAGCTGAGCTCAGTTGTAATTCTGGAACCACATACGCTTGGCCCTGTTGACTCTTCTGCCTTCCTCTGCAGCTCGATGTCTTTGCTTGCTTGTAAATTCATGACAGGGTGACCTGGGGTGCTGAGATGGGCCTAGAAGCAGTAGGGAGGTTGGGGGACAGGATAGAATTCTGGAAGCTAGAGGGCAGGCAGGGGACAGGCCTGTGAGAGTCACGGATTTCAATGCCTGTGAAGGTATCTCCCCAAGGGAGGTTGAGGCAAACCTGCCTTCCTTAGTCCCTTAACAAAAATCACAGCGCCTCACCTAGGTCTACCAGGGGTCCTCAAACTTTTTAAACAGGGGCCCAGTTCACTGTCCTTCAGACTGTTGGAGGGCCAGATTATAGTAAAAACAAAAATTATGAACAAATTTCTATGCATACTGCATATATCTTATTTAGAAGTGAAGAAACAAAATGGAAATAAATATGTGGCCCTCGGGCCGTAGTTTGAAGACCCCTGGTAGGCCTACAGTCCTGATCCAGTTCATAACTCCATAATCCTTTCTCTCTGGCTGACCCGTTGCAAGGTCCTAACCCATTTGGATTCTCACCAGTCTCCCATCATGTAGCCTGCTGATGGCAGAAATGTGGGGTCTGTCTGCACAGGCAGGCTCCCCGACACTTACGGCCTGAGAGGCTTTCCAGCCAGCAGCCAGGAAAGTCTGGGTGCCCCATGGCTGAGGGGTGGGTGAGCCCCCCGCCTGGCAGCAGTGGAGAAAGGCGGCCTGTGGGCCTGCCTGGCTGACTCGAGGGGTCTTTCGGCACCTGGAGTCACAGCCGGAGGGTCCTTTCTAGTGCCCCCAGCCCGGGCTAAGCCCCTAAGTGTCCCATTATGCACCATTCACTTCTCACTTTGTCGGCCCCATCCGCCGCTGTGGAGTCCTTTTGTCCGGGGGCCTGGGAGTGTGAGGGCTATTACCACAAGGCCTCATTATTCCCCGCCAGAGCAATAATGAGGAGTCCTTCCCCAGGCGTGCGCATTCTGCTGGGGCCCTCCCATTTAATAACTATAATAACAGCCACCGCTTATGAGCCTGCTCCATGCCCCGTGCTGTGCCAAGCACTTTACATACATTATCTCATTTAATCCCCCCCAACAGCTTTGGTCAAGAGCTACTGCTGGTATCCCCATTTTGCAGATGAGAATGCAGCCCAGGGCAGCCTCAGCTCAGCCAGCCCAGGAGGGAAGAGCAGGGAGGGCACAGCCATCTTCTAGCTGCCAGCAGTACCTGTAATAGAGAAAGGGTGCCCAGGCAGTGAATCACCCCACTTTCCCTGAAAGAAAAGGGCCCCAGAAGAGGGCTCAGTCATAGCAGGGTGGGGAATGGAGCTGGCTTCAGGAGCTTTAGCCACATGCTCGGATGAGTGAGATTCCAGGGCGGTATCCACAATGGGAATGGGATAGAGAGGAATTCCCTTACATAAAGCCAGTCTGACAACAGGGCCTCAAGTGAAGAAGGGGAAGGCCAGATTGAGGGTGGGGACATCTACAAGATTAGAAAAAGAACTCCAAGGGGGCTATAGGAATAAGGTGCTTGCCTTGCATGCAATCGACCCAGGTTTAATTCCTATATGGGGTGAGGATTGAATCTGAATTATTGAATGCAAGGCAAGTGTCTTACTATTGCTCTATCTCTCTGAGCTCAATTTCTTCACTTTATTTATTTTTGTTTTGTTTTGAGGCCACACCCAGTGGTGCTCATTGGTTACTTCTGGCCCTGACTCAGGAATCACTCCTAGCAGGCTCAGGGACTATATGGGATGCCAGGGATTGAATCTGGGTTGGCCTTGTACAAGGCAAGCACCCTACCTGCTGTGCTATTGCTCTGGCCCCTATTCACTTTAAAGACACCAAATGGAGGCCTGGAAAACAGTACAGGGATTAAGGCATTCACTTTGCATATGGGTGATCCTGGGGTGAACACCCCACCCCACAGAGGTCTGAGTAGAAGATGAGTGTTCAGCTCAGAATTACTAAGGGGGGGCCTCCAGGCTTTCTGAGCACCACCTGGGAGCCCCTTGCCACTACCAAAAGCCCCACTGGAGTCAGAGAGTACACAAATAGGGCACTTATTTTGCAAGAAACTGAGCCCCCAGTTTAATACCTGGCACAGCATATGGTCCCCCAAGCACCACCAGGTGTAATCCTTGAGCACAGGGCCAGGACTAAGTCCTGAGCATTGCTAGATGTGGCCCCAAAACAAAAGCAAACCGAACAAGTACCAAAGGGTCTGCCACACAACCAGAAGCTTCCACCAGCATTGGGCTCCCCCATCAGCTTCTGTCCCAGAGAAAAAGCAATGCCTTCTTCTCTGGCCTTTGAGCCATAGCTCATGCTCCTCACCAGATCTCTCTGTGTTTTATGTGTGGGGGAAGTACCCACTTACCAGGCTCCAGATTCAGAGAGACCCTTCAGCTCTTGGAGCTCCCAGGATTGGGGGTGAGGAGGGAAGACAGGTAGGAGCAAGGAGTGAGGAGAGACTGGTAGAGCTCAGGTCAGGATGCATGACTGACAGGAACTGCTGCATTATGCCCAGAGAGGTGTGGGAGGAAGTTGCCAACTAGAAGGCCAGAGGCTGGAGGCCTCCATTTTGTTGGGGTTCCCAAATAGTGCCAAGGGATCCACAGTCTCCCAGTGATATAAGGGCTTGTTGTTTGAACCTGATGGGTCAGTGCTTACCTATGCATAATGCAGAGTTCCCTGGGGGCTGTAGTGCTGGAGCCCCCAGGGGCATACCCTGTGGTGTTTGAAGGGACTGCATGGTGCTGCAGATTGAACTCGGAACCTTGTGCATGACAAGTATAATCCAGGTCTTTGAATTATCTAGTTGGGTTCCCCCCCCCCTTTCCTGCCCTTTGCACCTAGTTGGGTTTTTTTGCTTGTTTGTTTTGTTTCTGTTTTTGGGTCATATCTGGCAATGCTCAGAGGTTACTCCTGGATCTGTGCTCAGAAATTGCTCCTGGAAGGTTTGGGGGACCATATAGAATGCTGAGGATAGACCCTGGTTGGCCGTGTGCAAGACAAATGCCCTACCCCCTGTGCTATCACTATGGCTTTTTTTTAAATAAGATTTATTATGTCTTGGAGGCATACCTGGTGGTGCTCATTGACTATTCTTGGTTCTGTGCTCAGATGAACTAATTTGGCACCAGGTATTAAATCAGGCAAGCACCTTACCTCCTGCATTCTCTCTCTGGCACTTGGCTTGGTCTTTAGACTTTATTTTTGTTTGTTTTGGGGGCACAGTTGGTGATGCTCAGGACTAGTTCTGTGTTCAGGGATCACTTTTTTTTTAATATTTTTATTTAAGTAACATGATCATGGTTGGGTTACAGTCACAAACAGAACACCCCCCTTCACCAGTGTAACATTCCTCCCTCCCCCCTTCCCATTCAGGGATCACTCTTGATGTGTGGTGTCAGGGATAAAACTCAGTTTGGCCATGTGCAACCTTACCGGCTATACTGTCACTCTGGCTCTTTTGTCTTTTTTGGGGTGCTAGAGTAACAATAAGGTGCTTGCTTTGCAAAGCAGGCATACAGTCCTTTGTGTCATCTCCCCACCCTCCTTGCTTTATTTTGCTGTGCTGAGAATTGAACTCATGATTCATGTATGCAAGACAAGCAAGGATCATCACCGAGTGTGAGGCAAAGCACCTTAACCGCTTTACTATCACTTAGGACCCTCAGGGGACCATATGGTGTACCTGGGATTGAACCCAGTTCCACCACACGCAAGGCAAAAATTCTACCTGCTATACTATCTTTTCAGTCCTTTGATGCGTATTCTTTTTTTTTTTTTTTTTTTTTTTTTTTTTTTTTTTGGTTTTTGGGCCACACCCTGTGACGCTCAGGGGTTACTCCTGGCTATGCGCTCAGAAGTTGCTCCTGGCTTCTTGGGGGACCATATGGGACGCCGGGGGATCGAACCGCGGTCCGTCCTAGGCTAGCGCAGGCAAGGCAGGCACCTTACCTCCAGCGCCACCGCCCGGCCCCTGATGCGTATTCTTGACTTTCAGAATCTAGCGAGGATTTTTTTTTCCTAAGAGGAAGGAAGGATCTGGAAAGAACACCACTAGCCATGGGACTCTGGTATCAGAGTGCTCTCCTGAGAGACTGGGTAACTTTACAGAATCAAGAGAGTATTTTTGTCTCTCAGTTCCTCATGACCAAGTTTAGTTCTGGGGATGCCAGCTTATAATGGGGGTGAGGGCTAAAGTTCAGAAAGTGGGGACAAGAACACTAGGACAGCAGGCATAGTACTTGCATGCTGTGGACCTGCAGGAGTAAGCCCTGAGCACCAAGTTAGGAGTAAGCCCTGAGCACCAGATTAGGAGTAAGTCCTGAGCACCATTGAGTGTGGTCTTCAAGCCAAAAACAAGCAAGCAAAAAATTTATAAAGTTTTGGGAGAACATTTTCATTTGGGAGAATGTTTTCATTTCAACTGCTTCTGCTGCCCTGCCATAAGCCCCCTAACTTTATGTTCCCTCTGGGGGGGTGGGGAACCCAAGCACCCTTCTCACTCATCCCTGGTCCCTGATGTCCTTGTCTACTCCTCCCTTCACTCCATTCTGTCCAGCCTTTAATGTCATTTCTCAGGGGGACAGCAGGGGTGGGGGTGGGGTGTGTGTGAGCTGGGGGTGTGCAAAAGAAAGAAAAAGACTTTCTCTTCTGACCCTTCAACTCCGCCCCTTCTCACTCACACCCCCCTAAAAAAAAACCCACCCCCACTAATTACTGCTCCCCAGCAGCCAGCCCTGGGGAAAAGCAGCAATTAGATCGTTAGCACCAGCCCCAACCCACCTGCTTGGGGTCCCTCAAACACGTTTTAATTATAATCCCTTAATCTCCCTCAGATGGCAGGGCTGGCTCTGGGCTTTAGCCCCAAACAGCCTCTTCCCTCCCTCTCCTGTATCCAATTAAGGGGGTCTCTGGGCCAGTAGCCCCTTTCCTAGCTAAAGGCCTCACCACCTCGAGGGAGCAGGGCCCCGGATGAGTCCAACTCTGTGGTGGGAAACTGCCCAGGTGTCAAGGAACCCACCTGATCTCCTTAGGGAACAGCTGAACTACCTACCCCTCTTTGAGCTGGCATGAATTGAGGTGACCTCTGTCCTCTTCCCCTGGTGACCCCAGTTCGATTTTCATATTCTCTACCCTCTTCAGTATTTTCCTGTCTCTCTGCTGCCCACCCTGAGTGCCTCACTCACATAAATAGTTCCCTCTTATTTTGAGGGTGTTGGAAGTGTTTGGTTGGGGTGTGTGTATGAGCCTCACCATTAGTACTTAGTACTTAGGGGCGATTCCTGAACCTATATGTTCAGATGTGACTCCTTGCTAATGGGAATTGAACTGGATTCTTGGCTGTAATATGGCTCTGACTCAATGTTTTTTTCTTTTGTTTTAAATATTTATTATTATTATTATTTTGTTTTATTTTTTATTTTTTTGGTTTTTTGGTCACACCTGGCAGCGCTCAGGGGTTCCTCCTGGCTCTATGCTCAGAAATCGCTCCTGACAGGCTCAGGGGACCAAATGGGATGCAGGGATTCGAACCACCGTCCTTCTGCATGAAAGGCAAACACTCTACCTTCATGCTCTCTCTCCGGCCCCAAATATTTATTAATTTTCTTAAGGCAAAGCCAGTCATATTGAATTTTAGGTATACAATTTTCCAAAACCAATTATATCACTAGTGTCAACTTTCCTCCACCAAAGTCCTGTTTCACACACCATGACAGGCACTGTTTTGAGGGGAGTGGCCATACCTGGCCATGCTCTGAGGACTGTGTGATACTGAGAATGGAGCCTAGACCTTCCTTCCACATGAAGCATGAGCACTTGCTCTTTGAGTATCTCCCTCATCTTCCGGGGCTATTCTTGTCAGGAGCTTGTGCCTGGCAGGATGGCTCCTGGGGGGCAGTCTGAGTCTGGGCTGCCCTCATGCCTACTCAGGGTCCCCGCATGTGCAGCCACAGCCACATCGAGGCTGCAGGATCCTTGGGCGGCCTTGCTCCTGCTCCCTGTGCCTGGAGAGGCAGAGGCAGGTGGGACAGATGAGCCAGCTCCGGGCCTGTCTGTGGCTGAGGGGGGATGCAGCTTTCCTGGGAAAGTTGTCACTAATTGACTTGCAAATGCCTTGTTTGTCCCCAGATTCATAATGAGTGCTAAGGATTTCTAGGACCCCATCCTGGAGGGTTTTTTGGGGGGAAGCCTCTTCATCTCCCTTCTCTGAGGTCGCCGGGCTGGGGGTGGGCCGAGCCGGGCATCGGTACCCAGCTGCCGCCCGGCGTTCCCACGGCTTCGGTGCCAGCGTGTGAAAGGCGAGGTGTGGGGGGCATGGGGGGGCTGGGGCTCCCTGCCATCCGTCAGTCTGGACCAGGGCCAAAGCCCTGAGGCTCCAGGAAATGACAGAGCTGGGGAACGGGCATTGGCAGCGGGTGGGAGCCGGCTGGCATCCCCAGGAAGGAGGGCCCAGCCGGGCCGGGGTTGGCAGGGGCCGAGCCTCTGTCAGGATGAATGGGCCAACAAGGGGCCTCTCTTCCTTGTAGCTGCCCCCACAAAGGCCTTGGTTACACCATTGGATGTGGGGGGTCGGGGGCCACCGGAGGAATAGGATAGGCTTTTCTCAAAGACACCAAGGCTCCCAGCCTCTGTACTCGGGCGGGAAGCAGCATTGGGCTGGGGGCCCAGTGTCCTGTTGGACTTGGAACTGCCAGAGGACAGAGGGGACCCTCCCGGCCTCTCTAGGCCTCAGTTTCTCCTGCTGTCTTATCCCTGTCGTCTTTCTTAATCTTGATGTTCATGATGGTGTCCGCAGCCTCCTTCACCGCTGGCTCCTGGCCCTCTTCTGGCTGTGTGTGTCAATGGCCTGACTGACACCTCACACCCAGAAAGACCAGCTCAGGGAAGGCTCCAAGCCTTGGCATTTGCCTTGGTTCAAACTCCTGAAGCCTTGGACTATGGGGGCTCTCAAAAGCTGGAAGGGGCCAAGCTGAGCCTGTCAGGGAGCTGGTTACTAGAACTCTTAGCCTGCCCTATGTTCTTTCACCGTCCATTCTCCCCCTCTCTCCCCCCAGCTCTCCCGGCACTGTGTAAAGCACTGAATTTCCTCTCTAGCTCCTTCACAGTCCTAGATGGTTTCCTTGGGTCAGTCCTTACCCAGTCTAACCCCTATTGCAGGTCACCCCCAGTTCCAGGCCCGGCCTAGGCCCAGGCGGCCCTGCAGCTGGGGCCCTGTGATAGGGGGGTAGGCAAGTTGGCTCTATGGTAACCCGGGGAGAGAAAGCCCTGGCTCCTCATCTGCATACAGACGGCCTCATTTGCATACAGACAGGCCTCATCTGCATAGGCTCCGTGGGGCACATTCCAAAGTTTCCCACCCCAGTCCTGGCATCCCGGCTCCCCTGCCGAAGGCCCCTCCCCAGCCCTTCTGCCCCGTCTGGTCTGGATCTTTCTGTTTCCAAAAGGGGGCCCACCCTCAGGCACACGGCACACCGCCCCCACCTGCTCGCCTTTCCTGGACTCAGGGAAGCTGCCCACCTCCTCACTGTCATTCCTCCCCCCCCCCCCAGTCTTCCAGGGAACCAGCCTTCTGCCCTCACCCGCGGGCTGGCCCCCCACACTCACCCAGAGGGTAAATGGGCCATGAAGATTGATGCTCAAGCCCCAAACTGCAGCCCAAACAAAAGCTGGAGAAGAGGGGAGGGTTGGGCTAGCCACTGTGCTTCATGCACACCCCAGGCAAGACCCTTTCTCCATTCACTCTTACTCCCTATAGACTCCTTCCCAACCCCCACCACCACTGAGCTGCCATGGGTCCTCACAAGTGCTGAGGCTAGAAGGTCCTAAATTGGGGGGCTGGGAATCTCCAACCTGGACAGCACTTCTAGTTCTTCATCCCCTCTTCCTCTGTGATGTCTGGAGGAATCCCCAGCCCTCTTTGAGGAGGATGGTATGTGGATTGTATAGAGACTGGGGTTCTTTTCAGAACTTCTCTGGACAGAGCTGCTCTAGCCTTAGTTTCCTCAGTAAAGATAGACCTGGGGCCAGAGACATAGAATGGCAGGTAAAGGCACTTGCTTTTCTAGCATGTGTTTGACCTAGGTTCAGTCCCCAGCATCCCATAAGTTCCTGTGAGCCTGTCAGGAGTGCCAGGAATGTAGATCCAGGAGTAATGCCTGGGTGTGGCTCAAAAAAAGAAGGGACTGAAATCTTGCCTCTGCATTATGGTTTTGCTAACCCTTCCAAGAGTGAAACCTGAGCACTGCCAAGTTTAAAAAATTATTATTATTATTATTATTATTATTATTATTATTATTATTTTGGTTTTGGGGCCACACTCAGCGGTGCTCAGGGGTTACTCCTGGCTGTCTGCTCAGAAATAGCTCCTGGCAGGGACCATATGGGACACCGGGATTTGAACCAACCACCTTTGGTCCTGGATCGGCTGCTTGCAAGGCAAATGCCGCTGTGCTATCTCTCCGGGCCCTAAAAAATTATTATTATTATTGTTGTTTTTTGGTTTTTGGGCCACACCCGGCGGTGCTCAGGGGTTACTCCTGGCTGTCTACTCAGAAATAGCTCCTGGCAGGCACGGAGGACCATATGGGACACCGGGATTCGAACCAACCACCTTTGGTCCTGGATAGGCTGCTTGCAAGGCAAATGCCGCTGTGCTATCTCTCCGGGCCCTAAAAAATTATTTTTAAAAGAAAATAAAAACCAAAATGGATATAAGCACATGATTCTTCCTGCTCCCTGTCCTCTGTCCTCTGCTCCTTGCCTGCATACCACCAGAGACTTTCAGTATTCCAGTTGTTCATTCATGAGCTATCTTGGTTACTGTCGGGTCCTGAAAATCCAGGGGCTGGTGGGCATATAGTTGGGTTTTGGGGGCTGCACATATGCTTGAATGCAGAGCGTGGTGGGCTCAGGAGGGGCCTGGAGCCACGTTCCCTGTGCCGCATTTAGACAATGGTTTGTTGAGGCTGGAGTGTTGGTGCAGCAGAAAGGGTGTTTGTCTTGCACGTGGCTGACCTAGGACAAACTGCAGTTCGATTTGTAGAATTAAATAATTAATGATGGAGCTGGATGGTGATGGGATGAATGGAGGGACCTTTCTCTGCCATCCCAGGCCACGTGGCTCTGCAACCCCCATTCAGCTGGTGGGTCCCAGGTTTAGGTGAATGGCGGAATCAGACTCATCCAGAGACAGGCATCAAGAAGGATCAGTTTTATTCATACCCTATCCACCACGGTCAATCTCAACCATTTATGCATGCTATCCTTAGCTTGCCCTGCATCTTAACTTGTCCTGCCAAGTCTTTTCCTCATACCTCTCCATGCTGGCAAAAGGGCCAAAAGGCCTAATCCTCTCTGGTCAAAGCCTTATCTACCCTTTCCAAGACCCCTCCCAGGACATGAGAGGGTTCTAGCAGGTAAAGATAATGTAATATCTGCTTCCCAAGACCCCTCCCAGAAATGGGAGGGTCTCAGGTAGATACACCTAAATCCAGGGTGGAGTTACACACGTGGCTGACCTAAGACAAACTGCAGTTCAATCCCCTGGTGTCCCATATGGTTCCCCAAGCCAGGAGCGACTTCTGAGCGCAGAGCCAGGACGTCACTGGGTGTAGACCAAAAACCAAAACCAAAAAAAAAAAAGAATGGTTTGTTGGTTTGTTTGGTTTGGGGAATCACAGCCAATGGTGCTCAGGCCTTACTCTTGGCTCTGTGTTCAGGGGACCTATGGGATGCCTGGGATTAAATTTGGGTTGGCTCCCTACAAAGCATTACCCTACCTACTATACTCTGATACCCTGGGCCACGTTTTTTTTTTTTTTTTTATCTTTATTTTGCTGGGAGTGGGGGCTACACCCAACAAGGCTCTATGGCCACTCCTGACAATGCTCAGGTACTCTATCCAGTGCCAGAATCTGGCAAACATCTCAACCTCTGTGTTCTCTCCCTCACTTGGTGTCCTTTTTAAATTTTTGGATTTTGGTTCACACCAGGGAATGCTCTGTTTATTCTTGGTGAGGCACAGGGGACCCTATGGGTGCTAAGGATTGAATGAACCTGGGTAGCTGTGGGGAAGGCAAGTGCCTTAACCCCTGTACTATTTGTTTTTTTCTTCCTTTAGTATTTTGGCTACACCTAGCAGTGCTCAGGTGTCACTCCCAGTATCATTGGGGTTGAGGATCAAACTTGTGCTCTAGCCATTTTAAGTGTTTCTACAGCCCCATGTGGTTTTTCTGTTCATTTTTTGGGGGGTAAAGTGTTGCTTTTGTGCTCAAGAATGAGCCTGGCCTCACTTGAGAGACCGTGTGTGTGTGTGTGTGTGTGTGTGTGTGTGTGTGTGTGTGTGTGTGTGTGTGTGTGTACAGAGCTGGGGATTGGAACTGAGTTGCCTGGATTCAGCACAAGTGCCTGTACTCTGTCTCTCCAGACCCATGATTCTGAAGCTTGATTTTTCCCTTTGTGGTGTCAAGAATCAAACCCAGGGCCCCTCACACACTCATGACAGGTGCTCTATCGTTGGTCTAATCTGTGGCTTTTACTTTCTTCATCTTTTTTTTTAAATATGGAATGCTTCACGAATTTGCGTGTCATCCTTGCACAGGGGCCATGCTAATCTTCTCTGTATCGTTCCAATTTTAGTATATGTGCTGCCGAAGCGAGCACTGCTTTCTTCATCTTTACAATTTCCAGAACCTACAGGCTGGCTGAGGTCCAGCACTCAGAAGTGAAGGAGGATTCTTGATTGGGGATTTGATTGTCTGGGCCCCTTTCTCACTTTCCAGCTGCAGTTCTTTGGGGCGGTCATGTCGGCTATGGACATGTCCGGGGAGTAAACAGGGTCAGGAGCATCCACCCAAAACCTTCTTGCTGTGGTTCTCCTGCCCACACAACTCATGTCTTATGTTTGCAAGATAGGAGTGGGAGCCCTGATGAGGCATGTCTGTCCATCTGTCCAAACACAGGAGAACATTTCTGAGGAGGGAGCCTCATATGGAATTAGATGCAGAACCCTAGTAACTTCTAGTACAGATTTCTTTGTTGTTGTTGGGTCACACCCAGCAGTACTCAGGTATTACTTCTGGTTCTGTACTCAAAATTTGCTCCTGGAGGTGCTTGGGAGATCACATGAGATATCAGGATGAGCCTGTGTACAAGGCAAGCTTCCTAGACTATCAATCTGGTCTGGCTGCAAATTAAAACTCTTCCGGGGCACCATCCTTCTGACCCTCCTGGCCTTGGCAATGCATTGAGGATTTGGTGGGAAGCTGCCTGTGTTTGAAGCTGGGAATCAAAGTTCCTAGGAGTTCTGAGGAGCCTTGGCAGGGAGAGGCAGGCTGGGGACAGGAACTCATCCCTCTTGCTTTCCCAAGAGGGCAGTTCTGTCTTTCGTGGGGTGCCCCCTTGTGGTCTCTAAACTCAGGGTTCAGGGCGCAAGTGATAGCACAGCAGGTAGGGTGTTTATTTGCCTTACAGGCCGCCGACCAGGGTTCAATCCCTGACATCCCTTATGGTCCCTGAGCCTGTCAGGAGTGATTTCTGAACACAGAACTCAGCACTGCTGAGTGTTGGTCACAAACCAAAAATAAAATAAAATAAAGTCAGGGTTTAGCATGTGTCTCCAGCTACCCAGACCCTCCACTCCACAGCCTGGTACACTACGATCACCACAAGTGCTTTTTGAAGTGCAAAAACCTTTATTAGACACAGGATGAGTTTCTGCCTCAGGGAGGTCTCATTTAGATCAAGAGACAGTCGAGGTAGTCCTGCTACAGTGGGCTTTGTTGTTCCATCATTCCAGAAGGAGTTCCTAGAAGAATCAGGCTTGCAAGGGGTAGAGGAACTGATTCTCTGCAATCTGGAAAGAAAGTAAGTCACATATGAGAAGGGTCTCTGCATGATAATCCTAACAGGAGGCAGGACCAGAGCAGCCAGGAGCTACCTGATAGAGACCAAATCTAGGCCTCTCTCAGCTGTTCTCCCCAGGTCATGGGGACAGGGATTTTAGGTATGCAGCAGGTGAGAGGAGGCTGTGGGGGCCTATAGAGGGAATGAGGACTGGCATGACTCCTGCAGCTCTTCTGAGTCCATCCCATTGTGGAGGGACACACTCAGTCTCCTTCTGCTTTTATTCCCACCCAGTTAAGGAGGGGTCCCCTTTCCTGAGAATAAACTCCCCACCTCCCAGTCCTTAGGATCCTTGGTCACGTCTGAGACAAGATTTGTGAAACTCGGCATGGGGATGGGGCTCACCCTTAGCCAGTCCTGGTTCATGACCCCAGACAACATTTACATTCTTCTGGGGCTCTGGGGCCACCATCAGGGATGAAGCTGGGAGCATTCATGACTGAGCAAACACAGAGTGGGTCAGGGACACTCTCCTCCTTTTCCAGGAGAAAGGTGTCAAACAGGACTCACACATCCCCCTGTCCCATACCCAGAAGCAACATCTGCAGCAAAATTGAGATCCAGAATTCTTCCTGCCCTGTCCAGAGTCCAGAGTCAGGAACCCCCAATGTGTACCTCCAAAGGCCTGTTTGTTAGTGGAAAGAATTGAAAAAAGGAATGGGGTCACCTTCCTGCAAGCTCTGCCCAGATCCGATCAGGGTTACACAGCCCACTTCAGGCTGACCTTCATCCCCTACACCTGACCCCCACCTCATATACACAGCATTGCCAGGCCCCTAACCTTGATCTTGACCTAGTATGCAGAGGACCGAGAGGTGGCCCTTGCCCAGTACAATGAACACTTTCTATAGGAATGTCTCTTATCTCTCCCCAGAGGCCCTAGGAGAGACAGCTCATCCTTCCTAAGTGTCTTTGCTGAGTCTGGGCCTCTCCCTCACAGTTCCCTTTCCCATACAGGCCTCTAGCATCCAGCTGGAGTAACTGAGGTGACCATGGGGGGGGGGACAGGCCAAGTCCAGATGGGACAATGCCCTCCTACCATCCTCTCCAGCCCAGACTGTGCCAGCATGTCCTAGTGACAGCAGAGTAATGGGGGGCTGGGAAAGTGGGGTGCGGAACAATGACATCATAGATTATCTAGGCCTGCTCTGTAGGAGGACTTCCTCCACCCACCTGTTCCTCACACAGATTCCCTCAGCAGAGCCTGAGCTAAGCGGGCCCAAGGTTAGGGTGACCCACAGCATTCAACTGAACTCTGTAAGAGAGATAAGTGCCATCAGACTAGGGATCTCTGAGGGATGTGACTGGAATCTTCCAGGTGGGAGGAGTGGAGGGCGGGAATGGGGGTTGAGTTCCCCAAAAATGCTGAGTCTGTGACTCAGAAACATAAAACCTGCCACAGAAACATAAAACCAAGAGGGAGCCTCATCAACTCTCTCCATTTGCTTGCCTTCTTTTTCTATTTTTGGGGTGTTACAGCCTGCAGAACTCAAGGATGACTCCTGGAGGCTTATGGGACCGTATGGGATTCCGGGGATCAAACTCAGATAGGCCATGTGCAAGGCAAACACCCTACATGCCATCCTGTCTCTCTAACCCTTCCATTTGCTTTCTTTCTTTTCTTTTTTTCTTTCTTTTTGGTTTTGAGGCTACACCCGACGGTGCTCAGGGGTTACTCCTGGCTGTCTGTTCAGAAATAGCTCCTGGCAGGCACGGGGGACCATATGGGACACCGGGATTCGAACCAACCACCTTTGGTCCTGGATCGGCTGCTTGCAAGGCAAACACCATTGTGCTATCTCTCCAGGCCCCTTCCATTTGCTTTCTAAGCCACATGCAGTAACAAAAAGGCACCTGGCAGGAAGCTTTCATTTGGGTTATTCTGGGGGAGAGATCCTGCATGAACAAGTGTACTCATGGACAAGTATACTCATGGACCCAGGAGTCCCTGCAGATGTCCCAGAGGAGGCAGCACCCTGAGAACAAAATGGTGGTGGGTCACCATGGCAACAGAGGAAAAGAGGCCCTACTGGTTGCTGGGTAGCGCTGGAAAGTAGCTGGTACCAGATGGACAAGCCCACTAGAAGGCTGCCCTGGCTGGTTGAAGCTCCTACCCCTGCATAGAGTGCCTGGCCCTTCCCTCCAGCCCCGATGGAGCTGCCTGCAGTGAGGATGTCCCAAGCCTTTCCTCTTTGGGCTCTTGCTTGTCCAACAAGGAACCACCGCTTGGGACAAAAGACCTTCACATTCAGTCCCTCCATGGGGTGGAAGGATCCACCAGAGTGCCATTCCAGTCACTATTCATGCACTGAAGAGCCATGCAATGGAGGACAAAGTGGCAGGCGAGAGGGACCATGCTGGGTGATTTTGAATCAGCAGAACATGGATGGATGTGAGTGGCAGGGAAAGTACAGGGTGGGGAAATCAGTCCCTACTGCTCCTCTCTAACTGGGATCTCCATGGTCCCTTTATTCACATTGTCAGCACATAGTTCTTCCTCAGAGCAGACTGTGGCTGTGAGCTCCTCCCAAGTAAGACTTAGGGAGATACTTGCCTGCCCCTGCCAGAAGCCCTGAGTGTCTCACATCCAAGGTGCCAGCCAAGCCTTGCAAGGCCTTTCCTCACAGGTCTGCCCTCTGCCTACCAGCTGGGGGATCAAACCGAGGTCCGTCCTAGGCTAGCACGGGCAAGGCGGATGCCTTACCACTTTGTGCCAATGCTCCATTCCCTGTACCCTCATTTCTTTTTGTTTTTTGGGGGGTCACACCAGGCAGCGCTCAGGGGTTTCTCCTGGTTCTATGCTTAGAAATCACCCCTGACAGGCTCAGGGGACCATATGGGATGCTGGGATTTGAACCACTGTCCTTCTGTATGAAAGGCAAATGCCTTACCTCCATGCTATCTCCCGGCCCCTGTACCGTCATTTCTGACACTGGAAACTCAGATGTGGCATGGCAGCAGATGTGTCCTAGAAGTTGAGCACTTGCTTTGCTGGGATGAGACCCTGTGTTTTATTACTGCAGTCACCAAAAAACCAAACAAACAAACAAAACAACAGGTGGTTTTGAAACCTCCTGTATTGGGGATGTCACCCAATAGAGAACCTGGGTCCAATTCTCAGCACTGCAAAAAACAAAAACAAAAACAAACAAACAAAAAAAACAACCAACAAAAAATCCTGATGTCTTCTCTGGCTCTCCCCACCAGTGGTACCTCCCCATCCTCAACTCTATGTTCCCTCATCGTCTTATGTTAACCGTCTTACAAAACCCTCCCATGGGCTCACTTGGCTCTCAGATAACTGTAGAAGGAAATTAGAGTCCCTGAAACACAACGACTTACCTTAGGTAGCCAGCCCAATGGGGGCCAGATAAAAGCCAGAATGAGAATCCTGAGAGGCTCATTCAGGTTTACAATCAATATCACACCCAGGGAAGAGGAGAGAGCTCAGAGGTTGGCCCAAGTTCCAGACCACTAAAGGTAGAGCTTAGTGGCCCTCGATGCTGCCAGCACTACACCCAGCCAGGCCATTGCAGGTCCCTATTGAAAAGAGAGAAATGAAGCAACAATAGAAATCAAAGGACTTTCTTTGGTGGTTCTGTAAACAGAGTCCCCGCCTAAGGGAACCTGCAGGCTATAGACCCCACAATTTGTGGAAGGATAGAGACCTGGCAGGGCTTGGTTAAGGATGGTTCTGGCCACAGTTAGTGAGAGGGTGTAGACTGGGTCAAAGGTGGGTAGGATCCTGACTGGAGATAGAGGTTGAGCTCTCATGGAAATGAACCCTCAGCAGGGCTGGTAGCAGCACCCCACAATCCTGGGTAGGAGAGAGGTCTGAAGGCTCAGTATGAAAGGCAGCAGAGAGAAGGAACATGTGGATTATGGAAGGGGGCTATAGAGGCCTAGTGACCAGGAAGCCAGTGGGGAGTGGGAGGCCAGGCTCTGTGAGAAGTCTTAGGATTGGCAATACTAAGGTCTCATTATGAGGCCTGGCCTCACTGCCTTTCTGTGCCCTGCCCCCAATGGGTTAATGTGTGAAGCTGTCCTCAGCCCAGTACTCCAGCCCTGCAGGGGCCCCAGGAACTAAGCCTTCTCACCTGACAAAGCCACTTCCACAGCAGTTCACAAGATGTCTTTGTATAGAGGCTGGCCTGATTGATTGGGTGGTGGCTTCCCCACCCCCCATTCCACCCTGGGCCTAGCAGGGACTTCTCCACCTCCTCTGCTATCTCTCCAGTCCTCACCCTTCTTGACCAACCTTGACCTAAGTGCATGTGAGGGCAGGGGTCAGAACCTCACACATGTGGCACAATTCTCTGGTTCAAAAAGAAAGTATGTCCAGGCCTGAACTTTTTCCTCTGGGGGTTCATTTGTTGCCACCATAAAATCCGAATCAGTGACTCTCCTCAGCCTTCAGAGACTTAATCTCTCCTGTCTGACCTGAGGGACTCACTGTTCTGGAACCAACCCTGAGAGTACCCACAAGCCTTTGCATTCATGTGCACTGCACTGTCGAAGGGGAGAAGATGATATTCCTTCAAGGGTGCCTCTCACCTTCCCAGGCTTCTTGATCAGCTCCAAATAAGCTGAGAGCCAGGAAGATGTGAGTCCTGGTCCTTCCTGGACCCCAACCTGTCCAGCACCTATGGACAGCTTAGTCCTGTCATCTCCTCCAAGTCTCACTCCATGAAGGGATATATGACATTCCTAGAAATCCACTTATCATCTCTTCCAGGACAGCCCCATCCAAATTCCTGCTCATTTCCCTTTGCTTTCATGTACATTGGCACCCCCTCATACCCTGGCCCCTGCCCTTCTTCATCTTTTGTCTGAACTCCTCTCAGTGCCTCCTGCACCTCAAAGGTACTTTCAGAGGCTCCTCAGGGCCAAGCCCTACACACCAGCCTGCCCCTGAGGGGGTTCTGCCTCTTGACCAGACAGCAAGCTCCTGGAAGCAGCTCTGCTTCCTACTTCCCTTTAGGGCCTTGGCATACTCACACCTGTTGAAGGAAGGAACTGGCCAGAAGTGGACACAGGAGGAAGTGGTAGGCTTAGATGTAGTGCGATTTAGAAGGAGTCTAAAGGAGAGGGAAGATCTGGGATGAGGCTTGGCAGAGACATCCAAGAACCCGGGAGTAGGTCGATGCAGCCTGAGAGGCAGAGCTGGCAACAGAGGAAGCAGGTACTGAAGGATAATTCAGACATTCTTCCTTGTTTTTTTTATGGGGGGTATTTTTGTTTGATTTTTTGGGGGGAGGGAGTCACACCAGGCAGTACTCAGGCTTTCTCCTGGCTCTGCACTTAGGAATCAATCCTGGTGGGCTCGAATGACCAAATGGGATGCTGGTGATCCAAGCCAGGCCAGCTGAGAGCAAGGCAAGATCCCTCCCTATCTACTGTAGTATCTCTCCAGCCCATAGATATCCTCTGCAGTGTAGCCAGCTCCAGAGTCTGCAGCAAAGCTGCACTGCAAGGCCTCAAAAGCCTAAAGCATGCTCTACTGCAGCCCACCATGGCCCTGACCCAGCTCTGGGAGGCAACTCAGATGATCTGGGGGCACCACGGGCAGCTGAGGTACAGATCTAGAGCTGAGAAGATAGCAGGGAAATGTGGCTGCAGATGTCACAGAGTGGAATGAAAAAAGTGAACAAATGTGGAGGCAAAAGGGAGCAGCAAGCACTCGTGGACCAAGAAGTGGCCAGTAACAGAACCTAGGAAGAGCTGTGGACAAGGCCGAGGCCTAAACAGACTGTGTTACTCCCACAGGCTCCAGGGTTCAGCAGTTGAGCTCAGAGGTGAGGATGGGTCTCAGCTGAGACCAGGAGTTCTGCCAGCACACTGCGGCCTACCCACCCTCTCCCCTCTGTGACCTTAGTTCCATCCTCCATTCATGGGCCCTTCCTCACCCACAGCTCTTGGGCTGATTTCCCTGCTCCTCTGCTCCCCTTCTTTTGTCCCAGTCCCAGGAGAGAGAAGGCTGGGCAGAGCCCCCCACTCATCCCTCCCACGTGTCCACTGGCCCTGCGCCCGCACCTGCCCAGGCGGCCATTTCACAGGCCACTCCCTAAGATGGCGGCATCGCCCTTCAGTTCCCACAGCCTCTTTCTTTCTGAAGCCTGAACCCAACAAGGTGGGGGGCCGTGCTGGGGAGCCAAGGCCGGAGGAAGCGAGACAAAAAAAGGACAGAGAAGCCGGCCCCTTGGCATCTCTCTTTGGCATCTGAGTCCAGCTGGGGAGGGAGGACAGGAGGAAAGAAAGAAAGTAGTGTGAGTTTTTATTTCTGTTCTCTTCCTGTCACCCCCACCCCCCCCCCCACACACACACACACTTCAATGAAAACAAAATCTCGCCCCTTTTCGCTCTTCTCCTACCCCCACCCCCTTCTCTCTGGCTCCTATCTTGAGCCTCCTGGAATGCAAATCAGTTGTATTATGCAGATGTATGCAAATCAGGCTTAACGAGCGGAAGGAGGGGGCAGAATGTCTAATGAGTGATGGTGGAGGGTGCAGATGGAGGGTGGCAGAAATGAACCCCTCCTCTCTCCAGTTCCCACAGCCTGGAGGCAGCGTGGGGCTGGTGGGTTGTCCCTCCTTCTGGGAAGGAGCAGCAGGGCAAGGCCCCACACTTGAGCTGAGAAGGCCTGGGACTGCCTAGGGGAAAGGTGAGCACGAGGAGAGAGAGATGAGCCCGGACCAAGACTGTGGACTCACTGGCAATGGCCTGGCTCAGGCCATGGGCCCACCAGCCTCGTGGCCTGGTCTGCCTGCTAAAGGCGGCGTGGCAGGTGGGAGAGAGGGTGATGCATGTGCATTCGTGGCTGTGGTGCCAGAAAGGAGGGTTCCCGAGGGAAGATTCCCAGGCTGGCCCAGGCTCTTCCTGGGGGTAGGGCGAGGGCTGTCTCTCTTTGTGCTGGGGAAAGGTGGGGGTGGGGTGGTTGACATAGCAACAGAGCCAGAACACCCACTCCCCAAGATTCAGCCCCAGAGGACCTAGAAGTTTGGGGGGTGGATAATGGATTGACACCCTGATGCCCCCACCACCTGGCACTGCCAGCCGGAGATGGCAGCTTCCAGCCCTGGAGAGAATGGCCCCTTTGTCTCTCGGTTCACAGCATAGGGAGAGGAGCCTGGGCACACAGAAGGGCCTTTCCCAGGCCCTGTTCCAGTTTGTGTGACTCCTGCAGCCTCGGGAGACTCCGTGGCTGCCCACTGGCCTCTGGGCCATGGCAGATGGCTGTCCCTTGCCTTTTCTCTTCTAGGCAAGCCAGCTACTTACTGCAAGGTAGATCTGCCTTCATACATCCCCCTGATGGTCAGTTCCTCCTCCTCCTCCTGGCTGCTGAGGATCTCGGGTCTAGTTCCTGGCTTATTTTTGTTGGGGCTGGGGAGTTAGTGGACTCTCCCTATCAGCCTCATACAGGTGCCCCAACTCAGGCAAAAAAATATTCTAAAAGGGGGTTCAGACACAATGAATAGGCCATCGGGCTGGAACATAGGAGCTCAGCCTTTCCACGACCAGCTCACACCTCTCTACTCCTTCAAGCTCTGTCACATGAGAGGCACAGGACCGGTGATGTCTGAGGCCTACACTGGGTCTGCCTGATGCTGCATTCCCTCTTCGATGTGAGCATTGGGGAAATTCTCCCTGAAATCTCACCCTCAGCTTCCCACACAGGGCAGCCCCTCTCCTACAAACTCAAACTCCCTCATGAGGACAGACCCATTCTTGGGCTCAAAGTCAACTGTTGTGTCCCCTGCCCAAATGTCCCTCACCCCAAAGAGATCTGCCTGCAAACAGTCCCCAAGAATGAGGAACCCTGCCTGTCACTCCCACAGGGGTCAGCCCAGGCCCTCACTTACCGCCGGGAGCTGTCCTTGGTGCTGGCCACAGAGCCCGTGTGACTGTCAAACACAGTGGGAGGAGGGTAGCAGGGTACTCACGGGGGTGGGGTGGGGCAGGGGAAAGCTAGAGGAAAGAGAAGAGGCAGAGACATTTGGAAACAGTAAGAAAAGAAGTTCAGCAAGGCAGTGTCAAGACTGCAGGGAAAAAGAAAGGCCCTCCCTCCCCTTTATCCTTACTGATTTAAGGATCCCTACATCAGACCTCAGGCCCACCCAGATTTCCACCTCTGAGATTTTTGTGCCTGTGTGGGGAGAGGATGGTCATCATTCATTATTTTTTTGCCCTTGGGGAGGAGTCCCAGGCCGAAGTGTGAGACAGACACATATTTCTAAATTCTGCTCTCAATTTTTAAGCACCAACAAGAAATTTAGAAGTGAGCAGAGGAAGCTATGCCCATGGAAACAGCCTGCCTGAATACATAGTAGGTATTTGGGCTCAGAAGGAAAAATAGGCCAGTGCATGTTTGTGCTGTGAGGAGAGCCATGGAGTAAGAGAGTCACCTCTCTGGTCAGCTCTAAATTCTAAGAGAGCTTGTAATTAAACTAGTGCCTGGGCTTCATTCTCAGACACTGATTTCACTGGCTTTGCAATGGCCAAAGTACCAACCTATAGTTTCAAAAGCTACCAAGCAACTTTAGCACACAATCAAATCAAGAACCTAGAGGAGGGACCAGAGAGAGAGAACAGCAAGAAATGTGCTTTCTTGCACACAGCTGCCCAGTTTTGATTGGTGGCACAGCATAGTGTTCTCCAAGCCCCTCCAGGAGTGATCCCTGAGCACCAGAAGTAAGCCCTGAGCCCTGCCAAAGTGGCCCCTAAAGCAATAAATTAATAAATAAAAGCAGCAGAGGAAAACAGGTAAGAGAAAGAGCAGAGAGAAACAGGCTCTGTGGAGGAAAAGGCAAGGCTAAAGTCCCGAAACCCAAGAGAGAAGGATGACAAGTTAGGCACTCTCCATGCACAAGGTGGGGCTTGGCCCACCTAGAAGTAGGACTGTTCTCTTCTGTGCCCAAGGTACTGAGAAAGGCCGAGCTCCATGCCAGTCCCAGGCTAGACAGGGTGGGTGCCATGACCTGCAGGCACACGACTCCCCTTCACCCAGAAGGTCCCCAGGGAGGCATTTGTGGAAGGTAATCAGCAACAATGGCCTCTTTCAGTGTCCAGATTCCAACCCTTCAGTCCAATTAGCAGACATAGCAAACAGCAATTCAGCTGCCTTCAGCCGCTGTCATAACAAACTCAGAGCAGCCTTAATGGGGGGATTAGGGCAGGAGGAGGGGGGTATTCCTGAGCCCTGGGAGAGCCTGGGTGGCAAGGAAGGGTTCCCCTTTTCTCTCATCTATCTCCTATGGAAAGATGTACCCAACCGCCTCCACCTTTCCCGACCCTGATCCTCATTTTCCTGCAAGTCCACGAGGATTTATTGTCAGTATATGTCTTCTTTTCTATCCCACTGATGATTTTGAAGTGTTTCAATCTGCTAAGGAAGTTGCCACATGCAGGGTTTAACTGACCAAGATCTCTGAGGTCTTAGAAGCAAAGGGAAATATTAAAACATCAGGTGAGAAGCAGTGAATGAGACAATGGATGAGCAATCTTTTGGAAGGAGAGCTTCACTTGGTGGTGGTCAAGGTTTACACATGGCTCTATCTCAGGAATCACTCCTGTGAAGTTAAGGGACCTTTTGGAGTAACAGATCAAACTGAGGTTAGCTATGTGCAAGACAAGTGCCTTACCCCTGTACTATCTCTCTGGCCCCTGAATCAGCATTCTAACTCTCAAGACCTTCATAATGGCAGGCTTCAAAATTTATATATATAGCAGAATGCAGAAAGGTCTAATTTTTGCTCATGGTTTACTAATCTTGGGAATTAAGTTGGGGGTTGGGGAGGTACCAGCTAGATGCAAGACAAAAGAAAGACCCTTCATTTGGGGGAAGGAGTATTTGGGCCACAACCAACAGGTGCTTTACGTCTTATTCTTGGCTCTGTATCCAGGGGATCACTGCTGGCAGGGATTGTGTACAGGGTCTCTATATATAGTATTGGGGATTAACACATGCAAGGGAAGTGCTTTACTTTACCTTGTATGTCTCTTATTTGGCTCGTTGTTTAGACCTCCTTTCTAACTGGTCCTTTATGTTAATAAACTGTGCTTTTAAACCTGGAAGCTTAAAAGTGAGAACTGTCATTGACACATGCCCTATTCATCTACGTAAGGCAACTAGCCCTTTCTAAGTATTCTTGCCAATAAATCCAGTGGCCTTGAACCAATTGGCCCTGAATGAACACAGTGGCCATTCTGCCATAGAAACCTCCATCTCTGCCTTTCTCAGGACCCCAAGGACTATTCTTCCTCTCTCCAGATTCCTGACATGTCCCACCCACATTTTCAAGAGTCCCTATTTGCCTCTAAAGATGGAAAAGAGAAAGCACTTGCTGTAGTTTAAATATTTAGAGACCCCCCCAGTCAAGAATATTCTGGAAAGCTTTTTTCCTACATTCTAAATGATCTCTTTTCTAGCAGTGACTTTAAGCTCCCAAGAGTAACCTTCCCCCCCCTCCAATCTAGGCATTCCTCTTTACCTGTATGTAGCATAACTTGAGTTCTTCATGTGCTTATTGTCACAACCTTAGAGGTAGAAATTCTGGGTCTAGTTCTACAAATGGCAAAGATCGGAACTGCCGGCAGGAACAGCACTCATACAGACATTTCTACTCATCATTTCTTTCACTCCCTAGACTTGTCCTGATTTCCTTTCTAGGGCTTTTCAACAATAGAGGACACATTGGTTCTAGGATGAGAATGTTAGCAGTCATGCAAAGCTTGACTGAAGTATTTAGGAGAAAATTGTCTTTGAATGACTGAACTCACAAGTCAGCCTATTGGGATGAATGACTGAAGACAAAACAGATAAAGAATCCAAGTGAGGGGCCAGAGCAATAGCACAGCAAGTAGGGTATTTGCCTTGCAGGTGGCTGACCTGGGTTCAATCCTTGATATCCCATATGGTCCCCCAAGCCTGCCAGGAGTAATTTCTGAGGCCAGAGCCAGGAGTAACCCCCAAATGCTGCCGAACATGCCCCCCCCCCAAAAAAAACAAGGCAAACAAAGCAAAACAAAAGAATCTCTGTGAAAGTTTGATTTTCACTGGTAATCAATGGATGTTGCAAAATCTGAAGAATTGGAATTGAAAAATCAAAATTCTTGGGCACCAAAGTATGCTAATACACAGAAAGAAATTTCCAACTAGTAAATTATGTGGACTTTCAGGGGCCCTCTCAATTTAGATACCCTCATCCTTCCTTTCTTTTAGGGGAAGGGGGCAGAGTCAGCTATAAAAGTTGAAGGTGGGGCCAGAGAGAAAGCACAGCGGTAGAGCGTTTGCCTTGCAAGCAGCCAGCCCAGGACCAAAAGTGGTTCGAATCCCGGCATCCATATGGTCCCCTATGCCTGTCAGGAGCTATTTTTGAGCAGATAGCCAGGAATAGCCTCTGAGTGCTGCTAAATGGGGCCCCAAAACTAACTAACTAAATAAATAAAGGTTGGAGGTGGTATATGGTACCTGGTGGTGGTCCTGTGATAACATTTGGTAAATTTGGTGCCCCTCACGCAGTACTTCTCACCCATAACAGCCTATGTCCCCAAGAGGGCCCCAAGGATATTCCAAGGAGGCTACAAATGAATGTTTTTTTTGTTTTTGTTTTTATTTTGTTTTTTGTTTTTGGCTTTTGGGTCACACTCAGCAATGCTCAGGGGTCACTCCTGGCTCTGCACTCAGAAATTGCTCCTGGCAGGCGATCCCATATGGGATGCTGGGATCCAAAACAAGATCCGTCCTGTGTTGGCCACGTGCAAGGCAAAATCCTTACCACTGTGCTATTGCTCCAGCCCTCTGAAGGGCTTTTAAATGAAGGGCACAGTACAGGACTAGGGACCAACCAGTAGTCTGGGGAATGCATAAATGAAAAAAATGTCAGAAGTGGTGGGGGCTGGTGAGATAGGACTGTGGGTAGGACTCTTGTCTTGTATGCCTTCAACCTGGGTTTGATCCCCCTGTATCCCATATAGTCCTCTAAACATCACCAGAATAACTTCTGAGCACTGAGCCAGGGGTAGCCCTGAGCATCACTGGGTGTGTCCCAAAACAAACAAAACAAAGTCTCAAAAGCGAGCCAAATTAAAAAATGGTGGAGAAACAATGGTCTAATAAATTCACACTAAATGGAACCAAGTTTCCCCAATTTCAGAAAGCGGCTTCTGTACCACTTTCTGAAACAATAAGGATTATACACATGCAATGCCAGGCTTCCTCATATACCACCTTGCTTCTCACACTCATGAGCAGAAACACATGGCTTCCACGGTTACACATCACTCTCCTAACACTCCAGGCCATATGCACAGTGTTAAGGCAGATATAAACTCTCACCCTCGCATTTCTCCTGGGCCTCTAGCCCTCCTTTCTGAGAAGCTACTGGTTTTGTAGTAGGAATTTGGACATACCAGCTCCTTCACTCCCTTCATGCACCTGTGCTATGAATCTGTGCTATGTCAAAAGTGCAAATGGAATAGAACAATAAGCAAAGCCCACTGTAGCTAATAATACAGGTTCTCTGTCTCACACGAACAAGGCTCGATCTCAAAGAAACACTTTTATTTTTTTTGGAGGATAGCCATACCGAAGAATGCTCAGAGGTGACTCCTGCTTCTGTGCTCAGGAATCATTCCTGGCAGTGCTCTGGGAACCCTATGTAGACTCAGAGATGGAATTGGGATCAGTCCTATGCAAGCCAAAAGCCTTAATCCTTGTACTGTCTCTCTGCCTTCCCGGTAACATTTCTAAACAATGATGCAAAAATACTGAAACACTCCCTTAGATGGCTCGAGAGACAGTCAGAGGTAAGATGCTTGCCTTGTATGCTGCTGACCCCCGGCAGCAAAGACTGGTGATCTTCAGAGCCCTGTGAGGAGTAAACCCTGAGGATATGACCAGGAGTAAACCCAGAGCATTTTACAGCTGGGTGTGGCCTGAAAACCTAAAAGGGAACAAAAACCAAAAATATTTCCATGATGATTTTTTTCTCTGACCCAAAGATCCCTTCTAGAATCTGACCACATGGGGTCTGAAACTAAGGAGGAATATTTGTGAGTCAATGGATTGTGGGTCTGTAGTTACTTCCTGGTAAAATGGGGTGTTTGAATGGGGGATTGAAGAAAGGCATAGGGTTTAACAGGAAGGTGTGTTCTGCATATAGAGATCCTTAGTCTATGGCCCAAACCTGCTTGCTTCTCCCCCATCCTGTCTCTCAGGGAGGAGGCAAAGTCTGCTATAAAGGCTAGAGGTGGGAGATGGTAGCTGATGGTGGTACCATCTAGGTGCTTCATCACCCCCCCCCCAAAAATCATGAAAAACAAATTCCATGTTGCTAAAAAAGAGGCTTTTCATGTGCCCTCCCCTTCAAACCTTTGAAAGAAATGGAACACATGTGTTCCAGATTCTGTGTTTTAGTTCGGTTTCTTCAATATTTCTTCCACAGAACATAGGATTAGAACATAGAATCTAGCTCTAAGATCAGCTGAGGTGGGCAGATTCTGCACTCACACAGCAAACTGGAGTCATTGGCACCATTTGGTTCTGTTCTGGCCTCGCCCCCTCATTCCCCTGCCTGCCCAGTGCTCTGGAATGCCAAGGGCTGGGGGAGGGGACAGGCTCTGCAGACACGGAGGGGCAACTTCAACCTTCAGCTAGGAAGCCTTAGGCATTATCCTTTCCTTTCTACTCAGGACCTCTAGATATCCTCCTCTCAATCATCCCTCCTTTCACTCTCTTTGGCTTCAAATATTTAGGTCAGGCCAGATAAATGAATTCTTTTAGGAAAGGAGCTGATTAATCTCCCTAATTCTTCTCTGGGCGGCATAAATACTAAAATACAAATTCCTTTGTGCCTGAGCTCCTTGGGGCCATTCTTGGAGATGCTGAAAAGAGGGGGGGAGAGGGAGAGAAAGCAAGGGAGAGAGAGAAAGAGAGGAGAAAGAGAACTGAGAAAGAAAGGATGGTGTAGAGGGAGGGTGTCCTTAAGACCCTATCTCACCCCCTCTGGGGAGATGCAGACAAAGCTGGCCTGAGAAGATCTGCAAAACATTAGATAGGGTCTTGATGGGAAGTAGGAAAGAAAGCCCCCAAACACTCCCAAGCTGTTGCCGCCCAATTCAAACAGGAGTTGACTTCTTTTTGTTTTGTTTTATTTTTGGGCCACACCCTGATGACACTCAGGGATTACTCCTGGTTATGCGCTCAGAAATCACTCCTGGCTTGGGGACCATATGGGACTCTGGGGGATCGAACCTCAGTCTGTACTAGGTTAGCGAGTGCAAGGCAAACGCCCTACCGCTTGCACCAGGGCTCTGCCCCCAAGGACTTGACCTCTTAAGCCAGCCAGCTCTTTTTCTGGCAACCGCTCTCCCCCAATCCCCTTGGTGCTGCTGCTTCCCCCATACCTGCTTTTTTTTTTTTTTTGGTCCATTTCAGCTCCTCAGCAGGCTGCAGGCTGGGACTCTGGAGAACACCCACATCCTCTGAAGATCATCCATCTCGATCTTGAGGCCACCTCACTCCGCTCAGCTCTCCCAGCAAGGGCTGCAGACAGCCTTGGGAGATCCGGCTGCTCAGCTGGCTGGCTGCTCGCAGGGGCCCAGCACGAGCACCTGTCGGGAATCAGCCTGCAACCAGACCTCAACAGCTCTCATCCTGGGCAGCCTCCTTGGCAGTGCCAAGACTCAGGCTGCCAGAACAAGGCCCCTCCGGAGAGATCACCTGTGAACGCCTCTCCATCCATGCAGCCTTCTTGGTCCGTCTGCTCGAAGAAGGAGGAGGCCAGCAGGCATGGGGTAGAGAGATACTAACAAAACTGAAAAGCAAAAGGCCTGCATGGACTCCTGGTGGAAAGGACTGGCAGAGGAGATGGGCAGGTCCTGGGGCAGCCAGGCCCTCCGGCCCTGTGAGCCCTCGCGGCCCCTCGTCCCCTCTGCGCAGGTGTAATGGGGGTTATTTTTACTTTCGGTTATCTATGCTTTATGAAAACTCCACATCACTCATACAGCTAGATAACCAAAGATAACAACCAACCCCGCCTCCTGGCCGCCGCCGCTGCCTTTCACCGCCTGGTCCACGTAGGGTCCGGCTGGGCTGGTCGGTCGGTTCTTCTGGCCGCGATGGGAGTGGGGGCAGAACAGAGGAGCAGGGCTCCCCGACTTTTCGTGATGGGGTGGGGGGGAGAAAGACCCGCAAGACAGCGAAGCCGGCCCAATAGAGGCCCGAGGAAGGGACGCACAGGAAAGCACGCGGGGCGGGCAGGTACAGGACATTTAAGTTTCGGGTTCGATTCCAGGACCGCGACCCGGGGCGCAAAAGCCGCCTATGCCAGGTGTCCCCAGCTCCCCCTTTGCAGCCAGAAGCGATTTGCTTGGCGGATCCCGGAGAGGAGGGACTTTTTCGGTAGAGATTTTCGTGCCACCTCGGGAAGGAGGGAGGGAGATAGAGGAAGAGAGAGAGAGAGAGAGAGAGAGAGAGAGAGAGAGAGAAGAGAGAGAAGAGAGAGGAGAGAGAGAGAGAGAGAGGGGGGGTCTTGGGGGCCGCACCCAGGAAAGCCTCAACCGGGATCGCAGCCGAACCCGAACCCGACAAACGTGCAGCTCGGACCGACCGGGAAAGGCTGGATCCCAACAACGGCGGCGGAGATGGGGAGCGGGGAAGCGAACCCCCGTGCAAGCCCCCTGCGGGGTCCCGGAGGAAACAGGGAAATCCCGGCACCCCGAAAAAAAAAAGATAGCCAGGGCGTTGCGGGCTGGGGTGGGGGACGCCCGGGGGACCCCAGCGGAGCCTGCAGGAGAGGAGAGGAGAGGAAAGAATAGAGCCTGGGGAAGGAAAGCGGGGACGCTGCCCGGATAGGGGCGCACGGGTTCGCGTCCCGCAGCGCCGCGGGGGCTCGAGAACCGGGTTGGCACAAAGAGGCCCAAGAAACAGCCCCCAACCAGGGCTGTGAAGATGGTGCCGGGGGTCCTCGACGATTGGCGGGGGGTGCTCTGAGCAAGCGGCTGCAGGAGGGAGCGGGGCTCGGCCGCCCCGGAGCGCATCCCTGCAGGCATGCGGGGTTCCGCCCGCGGCGCCCAGAGCCCGCCGGGTCCCCCTTGCATCGAACCCCGGGGTCCCCCTCCACGCTCTCCCCGCGCGGTCCTCCCCACAGCCCACGGAGCCCCCCCGCGATTCTGTCTCCCGGATGGATGCCTGGGCGGGGGTCGCTGCCCGCTCGGAGGGGCAGCCTTGGGGGTGCGGGGAGCTGGGAGGAAAGCGGGTCTCACCTCTCCGTCCGGCCGGTACCTCGATCCGCGTGGTGGCTGATTGCTGATGCTCTGGCCCCGGCGCGCTCCGGCTCCGGACTTTTCATTCATCCCTTTCACGCTCCTGTGTCCAGGCTCGCCTCTGATTGGCTCTTCTGGCTTCTGACGTCACTTGCGATCTTGCCCCGCGGCCCCGCCCCTTCCTTCCATCATCCAGGGTGGAGGCGGAGCAGTGCATAGTGGGGCGGACCCCTCCTCCCCGATCTTGGCACTGGTGGGATGGGGATGGAGGGGGGAAGGAACTACTGTGGCCTGTGAGCTGTATTCCCCTCCGCTGGAGACCGCTTTCCTCGCCCGCCTTGGGCCAACCCCAGTGCCATTGGGGTCCTCTCAGGGCCCTATTAGACTCCAGGGCCTACATTTTTTTTCCATTTGGGCCCTCCTCCGTGCATGCCACCAGACCAATTATCTTAGAGGTGGAACAGGGATCGGGTAAAATTTTTCCAAAAAAAATAAAAAATAAAAAATAGAAATAAAATAAAATAAAATAAAAAATAAAATAAAAAATAAAATCAAAATAAAAAGAGGGGCAGGAGAATGTCACAGGGATAAGGCGTCTGCCTTGCAGGCGCTTGCCTAGGACGGAACAGGCGTTTCGATTTCCCTAGTGCCATATGTCCCCCAAGCAGGAGCGATTTCTGAGCACATAGCCTGGAGGAACTCCTGAGCGTCACCCGGGTGGTGGCCCAAAAACCAAAACCAAAAATAAATAAATAAATAAATAAATAAATAAATAAATAAATAAAGAGACCGACGCACGGCTAACTCCATCCTCACCTGCCTCCTTATCGCCAGAGCCAAGATTAGTCATTGTGCTTCTGGTTGGGTACCCCACCCACCCCCACCGCAGTCTAGGATTCCTAATTTTCTATAGGATCGGCGGGGATCTCTCTTGTGGGGAGGGGAGGACTCTGGAAGTTTGACACACCTATTGAGAGATGCGGGCGGAGAGGGGGATTCGGAGAGTCTGGACTCTGCTTTGCGCAGTGCAGTGCGGAGCCCCGGGTATCTGTGCACAGTAGAATCTGTGCACAGCACCCAAGTGTCCAATATGGGGGAGGCTGCAAAACTCCAAGTGGCTCCGTCTTGAGCCACACCGCAAATGTGACCTCAGCCCAACGAGCCCCTCGCTAGCGCCTGTTTTTGCTCCGTGTACCCCAGATACCTCGGAGCGCGCAAAACCTGTGACCGCACCGCCTGCCTTCCTTCGGAGTCTGCAGGGTGAACTGAGTCTCCAGTTCAAAGCTTTGGTCCCAGCTTTACCCACCTGGAGCCCACTCTGGCTCTGAAAATCGAGGCCAAAAACAAAACAAAACAAAACAAAACCCCACACAGCGACCCCAACCACTCCAGCACATGCCCATCAGGCTAGGGGAAACCAGGTTCTTAGAACACTCTGTCCCGGAGCCCAGCAGAGCTGCGGTGTGGCGGCGAATAGTTCAAAAGCACCTCTGAGCTGTTCCCACCTGCCTTCGTCCCCATCTCTGGAAAAAATAAATTCTAGAATTTAGCTACCTGGATGGACCTCCTGGATGGAGCTTTAGAGAAACTGACTCTTATCAACAGGAATGCTTGAATACTATGACAACTGGGTACACTCCGAGGTTCCCTCATTGGGTCTGCCTGACTCTTAGCTGCCGCCTCTAAATTGCCCAGGACAAAGCCAGGACTGAATTATTTTCTTCCTTGCTTACATGCAAGCCTCAACAGTGGGTTCCTTTTGGGGCTTCCCTTAAGGATCAGAGTCTCTGGGTGGGTGAAGGCTCCTTGAGATGGGAGTCACCTCCAGACAGGCTGGATGGAGCCAGGCAAGGCTGTGCTTCCCGACCCTAGCATCAGAGAGCCTCCAAGGCTCCGGTATTCTCTGGGGCTGTGCTCTGACACTGCTCTAACCATATGTCAGCCTCCACCAGATCCTGACCCAAGGAAAAACCTTTCTAGAAGCTTCCACAGAATTCCTGATTCACACTTCCTCCCACCCCCGAACTGGGGACACACAGAAGGAAGGAATGAGGCAGTGTCAGCTGCAGGCAGGGTTAGGGAACTGGGGACACACAGAAGGAAGGAATGAGGCAGTGTCAGCTGCAGGCAGGGTTAGGGAGATGATAAGGCAGGCTGGGTGCTTGTCTTGCAGGAGAAAGACCAGATTTAATTCCTCCCCCCCTCCAAACTGCTCACCCACGCCTCAGCAAATTCAATGCTCTAGGCCTGCCAGGAGCACCACAGGGTGTGGCCACAAAACAAAAACCATAGTGGTTTTTCCCTGCTTGGTTTGGTCCTTGCCCCATTCCAGGTATCCCTAGAACTCAAAGGAGAGCATTGAGGTGCCCGTTGCTGTTGCTCTGGTGCAGCTATGAAAAGCCAGAGCTCCTTCAGACATTCTCACAGATGGACCTATACTCTGGAAAAGCTCCAAGTTCATCTCTAAGTCACTTCCTTCAACCTCAGTCTTTTCTCTCTTGAGGCTCACAGAGTAGAGCGCCTCACAACTCTTTCCCCCTACCCAGAAACCAGCAGACATTCTGGTCATATAAAGGAGGAGAGGACTTGCTTCCTCAACACCCAGTTCAGCTGACCAAGCAAATGGCCCCATTTCCCCCCACCCCAACAGGTCCCTAACAAGCATTTGAAGCAAATCTTTCTTCCCTTCCTTCTGCATTATGAGCAATCAATAGCTCCAACTCCTTCTTCTCTGCCTTCAAATTTCCAACCAAGCTCTTCTGCCTGGGCAAGCCTATCTACATAACTCTATTGCAGCAAGAGGGAATCAGCACAAATCTGCTTGGATTTTTCTGTCACTGCTGTATTTGTAAGGCTACTTGGGGAGAACAGAAATATTTCGTTTGACTGTGGGGACCGTCCCAATCTTCCCACAACCATTGTCAAATTCACAGTCACATGTACTGGGGCACGCGTCAAAAACTGTGTGTAAAATGAGGAAGGTTTCATATCTAAATTCCCCCAACACTAGTCAAGAGCGACCCCATTCAAGCTTGGGCTTCTGTAGGGAAACATCAGTCCAACACAATAGACCCACAGAAGAAACTGGGAATGAAGATAAATTATCCTATGGCACTATCTGCCCAAGATCTTTCTCTGTAAAACTCCCCAAAAGTCCTTTCTTTTGGCTTTTTTTTTTTTTTTTTGGTCTAGGGATCAGTCTCCCATGAGAGAGCTCCTTCTCAGAATGAGATTAGGGGTCCAGGTATATGTGTCTGAGGATATTTGTCTGTATTCTATTGGAGATGGAAGAAACCGGCAAAGAAGAAGAAAAGTCCTTACTATCCTATGGACTGGAGCAGGGTTATATACCAAGCCATCCCGTACCCTTGTTCAAGCAAAGAAAATTACTTGCAGGGTGAAAAAGCCTACCAAGTTTGCATTGCCCAATGATCAGTCTAAGACAGCAAATGCGTGTACCTGCAGGTCTGAAGTTGGTACTTTATGTATAATCACATTCTAGGTAGAGCAGGAGGGTATGGGTAAAAAGTGTGTCCTGTGGGGGTGCATATGGAGTGCTTGGGAGGAGGGGCTGTGTTCGTATAGCTGTGTATGAATCATCTGCATGTCTTTTTGGCCAGAGATAGCTAAAGAAGAACAGAATTCTGTGGGCATAGAAGAGAAGGACAGCTGGAGAAAAAATAGAAGCACTAGGTCCACTTGATGCTCCCAGCCTCAATCTCCTCTGGAGGATTTGAGGCCTCTGGAAAGCCTCAAAGAAGTAGAATCCTCTGCCTTCAGCACCCAGTACAGCTCTTAACAGTATTTGTAGGAACTAGGGTCAGTGTACCCCACCCTGAATTCTTCTCAGGAAATTTAGGGATACAAAAAGAGAGCATGGCCAAATCCTTGGTGCTGAGCTAAGTCTTTAAGTGCTTCTGTTAGCCTCCTTCATTCTCTGGTAGTTCCCATGTTCGTCCCCTCTTCTGCCAGCCTGCAGCCCTCCCATTGTCTGTCTGCCCAAGGAGCCTCATAGTAAGAAAACACGGCCTGTGTAAGGCTCTCAGAATGCATCTTTTGTGAAGATCTTTATTAATTGGGGCCAAAAAATAAATACTGGCTTGTAGTCCATTCTCTTAAAATATTCAAATAATGAAATAAAAAGCATGCTTTTCCTTTGTTTTGATAACCAGTTTCATTTGCCTCGAAGATATAGGGTATAAGTGCGACTTGAGAATGGTGGATTCAAATATTTATTTCTGTCGTCTAAGACAAAAATATTATTATTTAGGGGGACGGAATGATTCGAGGTGGCGCTAGAGAAAAAAATATTATTATTTGAGGCAGTGATGTTGGAGACCACACCCACCAGTGCTCAGGGACTTACTCCTGACTCTGGTGCTCAGGGATCACTCTTTTTGGGGTTCAGGGGACAGAATGCAGTAGCAAAGGATCAAAACATGTGTTAGCAGCATGCAAGGCACTGGCGTATCTGCTATACTATCTCTCTGTCTCTAAGCATATACTTTTTGAATTTACCATACATTGTTCTTTTTGTTATAGAATATCTGCATTATTGATCAGTGATAAATGAAAACAAGAACTGGTTTACAAAAATGCCTGAGGCTGTTAAAAAAAGTGTGTGTGTGTGTGTGAGAGAGAGAGGGAGAATGAGAGAGAGAGAGAGAGAAGAGAGAGAGGAGAGGAGAGAGAGAGAGAGAGGAGAGAGAATAAATCTCTCCAATAAACAGAAGCAGAAGAGATTCAAAGGCATGGAGATATTAGTGGCAGGATATTGCCGTGGGGAAACCCCCCCAATCCCTTTTTACAGGATTACTTTTTCTCCCTTTGTAGGATAGAGCCCTGAGAATTTCACAGGCCTGCTCCAGTACCACCCTCAGTTCTATCCCTGATCACAAAAACAGGGTTCACTAAGGACCCTGGTGACACCAGAACAAGGTTGACAGAAATGGCAGAGGGTCAATGGTCTACCTTCATGTGGCATACACACACATACACTCACACAACTGCAATCTCCTTGTGCAGGGTGCCATAGCTATCTTCTCTGTATTGTTCCAATTTTTAGTATATGTGCTGCGAAGCAAGCACTCACACCTGCCATCTCCATGAGTGCCACTTCCTGAAGTTTACAGGACCCTGACATACACCCACCCAGTTCCTGCTCTCATACCACCTGCTGTCTTCTCATTTCTCATCTCTGTTCTCCATGTATACCTCCTGGTTGCTTCACATTCAATCACATCCGCTCTACCACCAGGTCAACCTGCTGTCCCCCAGGAGCAAGAGGAGAAAGGAAAGAAAGTCCAAGGGCCAGTGTCTTCTCTCTGGTTCTCAGCACTGGGACACCAGGAAGCTCATTCTTCCTACAGCCCAGGTTCAGTCCCATTGATTGCTGTAGCCCAGCCTAGAAGACCAAGCAGGGCTGAGACTCAGAGACACAGGGAGAGAGAAAGAGACTTAGAGAACAGGAAAACACAGGAGAAACCAGCTGGCCTTCCTCCCACACCCTCCCCCTCCCTCCCACATTGTGGACACAAATAAATAAAAGAATAGGTACCCCAATGCAGAAGATGGCCACCTGTATAGGATGATGAGGCCAGGAGTAGACTGCTGCTTCTTGGAGCTACACATGCTGTAAAGAAGAACACAGAGGTTAAAGCACTTTTGAGTGGCTCTATCTTTCTTCTCTCCCAGATAGTCCCAGGGTCCCGTTCCCTGTTTCACCACCAACTTCTCTCCTAATCTGAGGGGGTTTGGGAGTGGTTAAGTTACAATTCCATTCTCAGAGGTGCAGGCTGCCCATGAGAGACAACTCAAAGAGAAAAACTGGAAGTGTTGAGAAGCAGGGCTCTTGGCTGAAACGTCTCCAGCTCCATCTTAGCTGGACAATTCCACCTGCACCATCCCTTCCTCCCCCAAATCCTTCCACCCCCACAACCAAAGGGGTTTGAACTGACCCTGTGAAAGTGCTCTAACTTTTGGACTTAAAGCACTTACATTGAAGGACAGACACTCTTGGGGACCCAGAGGACAGAACCTGCCTATAGGGTTCCAGTAGTTCCCCTGGAAAACTTGGGAGATGGCAAAGGAGAAAATTTCTGTCCAGGCTGAGCTGCACAGCAGACTATAAAGAACAGTGGACATGGATAATTTACTCATGCTCTGCCTCCTTCCCCACTATTCTTACCTATCTCCCTCTCCACTGGGTCCAGACTTAGTAGGCTACAATCAATTTTCTCCCCCTTTTTACCCCCCTCAATTTTCTTCCTCTTTCTCTCTTCTCTTCCTCACGTATACAAAGGTGTGAATGCAAAAACAGTCCTGAGGTAGGTTTTTTTTTTTTTTTTTAATGTGGAAAATAGGAGCCAGTTTCAACATTTCATACCACCTCAGCCTTTTGCTTTCAGGCTTAAATTAGAAGTTGGGGGAAGCTCCCAGCTCCTCAGACAGCTATGAGGAGGTGTAGGTCTGTCTGTGCTTGTCTGTGTGAGTGGCTGTGCTGAGATAAAGTCGGTAAATCTTTGCCTTAAACTCAGTGCCACGCTAACTGCTAAATTTCTAGCACTGGGTTTTATAAGATGAGAAGCAAGCTAGCTGCAGGCAGAGGAACTTGGATGAAAGGATGCTGGGAGCAGGGCTGAGCCTTGAACACAGACCCGTTTTCTATAAGGGGGTGGCTTGCATGCTTCCTCCTCACTTGCGACCCCCAGGAATGCCCACCCTCCCAGGTTCATCTGAACACCTTTGCAACCCTAGTAGTGTGTCTTCTCCCTGATATACCCACGCCTAACCAAAGAGTCCTTTTGCAGTAAGCCCCACCACCCATGCAACCCACAAATTGCCCAGGAGACACAGAGACCTGGAATTGCCGCAGGAGAGGTTCCAACCAGAGTGTCCCATTTTCCTGCTTGCAGCCGTAGCCTCTCTCGGAGGCTGGGGCTGGCCGTTGCGAGTATCACAGCCTCCCCACATGACCCATATGCACCCACCTGGATCTGACCTACCCAGAAACCCAGGCAGGTAAGGATTGGGGGGTGGCTTGGACCTGCTCTATCCTGGCCCTATTTTACAGAATCAGAGCATATGACAATAGCAAGGAGGGGAACAAAATAAGGCTATTATTTTATTTCTGTATTGGTTTTTAAACCACATGTGGCAGAGATACTGGTGCTAGGGACTTCCTCCAGGCTCTGGGCTCAGGGATCACGCCTAGCGGACTTGAGACCCTAAGACCTGCTGGGATTGAATCCAGGTCAGCTGCACGCAAAGCAAAAGCTTCCCCGCTGTTTTAGCTCCATCTCCCCCAAATGAGCTTCAATCCTACCCAATCTTTCCTAATCTTCGTTCTAAATCAGCAGCTCTCCATGTTTAGAAAAACGTGAGTCATTTTCTCCACCCCAACTTGTCCCTTCGATGTACTCCTAACTTAAAACCTGAAGTGGCGGGGAGGGGAGTGAGAGGCAAAGCGGGGGCCAGCAAGAACCAGGGGTTAAGAGCTCATACTGAACCCAGAACTCTTTCTCTTCTCTCCAAGGCCACTCCGGGGTCTGTCAACCCCGCAGTTCCTGGGCCAGCATTAAGACATTGTCTGTCGGCCAGAGCTGGGATGGGCAGATAAATAGGATCCTCAGCAGCGTGACCTCAAGCCCCCCTGAATCTCATTGACAAACTTAGTGAGTGCCTCCCGCTTGGCTGCTCTGCCGTGGATGGGCTGGGCATCCCTCAGCCCGGGGTGTGCAGAGAGCTAAGCAGGGAGGCAGGAGGTGAGACCCCACTTTGCCTACTATAGTTGCCCCCTCCCTGGATGGCCAGCCTTTCCTTTCAAAGAGAGTGGCACCGCCTCCATTCTCTCGCTGGCAAAGTCGGAAGATTGGGGAGCTCTGCATGATCTCAGGGCTCCCTCTTTTTTTCCTACCCCACCCCCCAAGTTCTGAGCCCTAAAGGGTCACTCACCTGGCCGCAGGGGCTGCAGCCTGAATCCCGGCGGCGGGCGTTGGTTGGGGCAGACCCGGCTCAAACTGCCTCGGTCGCCTGCCCCTGCCTCTTGTTGGGGGGTGGGGGTGCAGCTGGTGACGTAGTATCCGTCTATCCATTCAGAAATTTCACTGCCTCTCTCCTTCTTGTGCAGCGCTCCCTGGAAGGGAGAGAAAGGGGGGTGCTGGCCAGGTCTGGAGAGATCCCCACCAGCCGACCCCCACCAACTCCATCCAGCACCCCAACTGCCTCCAGGGCCTGTGTGGGAAGAGGGGGGCTTTGTCATGACTGTCCACCTCCTCTCACCCAGAGTCTCACCTAAGGCAGGGCCGAAGGAGAGCTAGCTATTGTTCCTCGAAGTCACCTACACCCCCAAAGAAAGCCTGAGAAAGGTTGCTGGAACAGGCCCCACCACCCCACCCCTTAGCTCCCCACCCTTTCTTAAGGACCGAAAATCTGGTTGCTGGGCCTAGGGGATGATCTGGAATGCTAGAAAAAAGGGAGTTTCAGGGGGGTGCAGTGCCCAAGTGCTCAAGCCTGCCCACACCCCCTAGCACCTTCCTATCTTGACCCCAAGTCGAGTTGAGAAGAGAAAGCCCCAGGCCTGGAGCCGGGCAGAGGGGGTGGGGGGCCAGGCCTAGGGCCCCGGAGGGTCCAGACAAGGGAGGCGGGTGGGACCTCCATGTCCTAGCGGGAGATAAATCATCATATTCCGAGACGAGGGCTAGCAGTGCGAGGGCTGGTTTCCAGGGCCCGGGCCCCAATATTTGGTGGAAGCTGGGGCCCCCGGACCGGTACAATGCTCACTCGGGCTCTTTTCTCTTCCCCTGCCCCCTCCGGCTCTCCCCAGCCTGCATGGGAACTCGGGCCTAGCCTCCTGCATGCTAATGAAGTTTGTCTCAAGTTCATTGTCAAAGCCCCCAGCCCGAGCCCTCCCCTCCTGCTTCTACACAAATCTCCCTCCAACTTTTGTCCCACAGACTTGAGGCCACTTGAGTCCCTGCGGCTCCCCTCCCACCCTCCCCCTGCTTTCAGCGCCCCTGAGCTTCAACGACGCCCCTCCCGGGCCGCCCAGCCACCTTCACGCCTCTCCCTCTCCCTCCCTCCTGGCTCTCCTAACCTCCCCAGGAGGGCAAAGGTCGGAGGCCACAGACTGAAGTGGGGAGACTTTGGAGAGGTGCAAAAGGGCCACAGACTCCCTCCATCGAGGCTCCCTGTCCCCCAATCCTCAGCCTCGGCTCCCCTCCCCTCTTTTCTCCCATTATGATTATTTTGCTCTCCCCTTGATTACATCTGCTTCACTAGCTCAGAAATAAAGATCCTTTGAGACTAATTTTGCACCCCCCCCCAAGCTCCCCACCCCTTCCCTCCGCCTTCCCTCTAGACCGGGGCTCCCTTTAGCTCTTTCTCACCGGCTGGAAGACATTGAGGCCCTTGTCCAGGGAGCTGGGGGTGACGGGAGGGGGTGCCCGTGGAATGGGGGGGGTGTCTCTCCAACTCTAGGACGTGTCCAGCAATCCAAACCTGTTCTTCTTTGTTCCCAAAGATTTCTTCATACTGTCACCACCCTCTGCAGTAACTGGGGACCAGGGCGGGAGGGGTGAGGACCGTGAACCCACCCACCCTTCCATTCCAGGGGAGGAGAGAGGGGGAGAAAAAAAAAAGAGGAAAAATGAAATCCCCCCCCTCATTAGGCAGAAAGGAAGCGAAAGGGGATAATTATAATTAAAAGCAGACAGCTGGGGATTGTGTCTTTTATGTGTCTCCAAGCCTCCTCCCCACCCCGCCACCATCGCCCCAAAACCAGCACAGCTCCATGAGATCTTCCTGGCTGTCCCCGGAGTGTGCCAGGAGCCCCGGGCAGCGGGCAGCACCAGGGAAGCTGCTGGGATATTCCTCTTTCATAGACACCACCTTCAGCTTCATCTCCACAGGCCTAGGATGGGGTCTTCCTGTTCCCTGTCACCAGAGTGGGGGCTTTTGGGAAAGTGAAGGCAAAGGCAGAAATAATATTGAATTTGTTCCATTCAATCATTTGGGGGAAATTTTCAGATTTTTCCTTAAAAGAAAAAGAAAAGAGAGTCGAGGTATTCATCGTAAGCTTTATACAAAGAATTAAGTCTCAGGGTTTTCTCCTTCAGGCATCTCTCCCACCTCCTCGCTTGGACTTGCCTCAAAAACACAGGAAGGGTAGCTGGGAGCCCCCAAGGTTGGGGCTCCCCCAGGAACGTGTTCTAACAAAGAGCCTGGATAGAGGCACACACAACTGCACACACATACATATGTATACTTTGTAATTTGGGGGTGGTGTTGCTAGGCCTAGCTTCGCTAGCCTATGTATTTATAGAACTTGATCCTAGGCCAGAACAGCAGGGTAATTATAGCATTATTAGCATATATGCAAATCAGGTAACCTATATACACTCAATGGAGACAGATTATTATTGATTTCTCTCCCCCCTTCTCTTTCCCTGGTATCAGCTCTGGCTCCTCGGAGCTGCACACCAGCAATTATGTGACATTATAAGAGGGGGTTGTAGCCCTGAGGAGGGGGCTGAGAGGAGGAGGACAGAAAAAAAAAAACCTACAGGCGCGTTTTATCTCATTTTACTCAATGTTATTCTGGGAAGGGCAGGGAGGGGCTCCCCAGAAGCCTTTGAATGAACAAAGGCAGGGGGGGGGCAGTCACAGAGAGGGAGAGAGACAGAGACAGAGACAGAGACCTGAGAACGGAGACCCCTGGAGCCAGCCAAGCTGAGAAGCAGTGACAGAGATGGAGAAAGAGATGCATGCTAAGGGCTGAGGGAGCAGCAAAGAGAGGCCACAGAGAGGCACCAAGAAGCCTAACTAAGCAGTGTGGCTGGGTTGGTGGGTGGGAGGTGCTGGGGGCCCCCACACTGACCCAGAGCAGAATCCTCAGCCCTTTCTCAAGTCAGCTAGAGAGGCCAAGGAGCCAAGTTCTTGGCCAAATGGTTTTAGCCAGTGGGTTACCTCCAAGCAGAAATTAGGCACAAGTCTCCCCTGGGATTGTGTTTTAGGGTGAGCCAAAGTCTCAGTTCCAGCCTCCTCTGCCTCCAATGCTCTTCATTCCAGATCTGAGGTGCAAAGGAAAGGGGGAACATGACCAAATGATTATCCAACTGTTCTTTCTGATGTTCCTTCAGACTGCTCTCAAAATTTACTCTACCAAGTTGGGGGCCTTTTGTCTTGCGTGTGTGTGTGTGTGTGTGTGTGTGTGTGTGTGTGTGTGTCAGCTTCTACTGATTTTAGAGGGCAGCTCCCAAGCTCACCTACATCTTTCTCTTCACTTAGAATCCTTTGCCTACCCCCAGCTAGAGGAAGGGGGCATCTCCACTGGACCCCAAAGCCCTTTTGTATGTCTAGCATCTACAAAATTCCTAGAATGCTGTTTGCTTGCTTCTTTGCCACTGGAACATTTTTGCCATCTTAGGCAACTCTCACAGAGGTCATCTTAGAGAGAGAGGTAGGGTCATGAGGACTATAGAGTCCTTGCCTGTGGTTGTGAGGTAATGTGATGAAAAGGGGAAGGGTCCCCATGAGGAACACATATGTTTCTTGGACTTGTACACAAAGAAATGTGCTGAGGTGTCTGTGAACCAAGTGGACAGGATCACCCATAACCTGGATATCTTAGAGGCAAAATCATGTGTGTATGAGATGGGGGCAAACAGAGAGAAAGAGAGCAAAAGAGATGAGCGAGTGCTCCTGGCTACAACCATGTCTTTGTGACTACACAGTAGAGGGATAAACATGGAACTTAGATCACAGAATAGGAAAAAGGACTGAAAAGACAGTGAAAGGCAGACACAGATTTCAGAAAAAAGAACCAGAGCAAAAGAAGAAAAAGAAGGAAAGAGAAAAAAAAAAAAGAGGGAAGAACCAGAACAAGACAGACCCAGAGAGTGACTAGCACAAGAGAAAAGTGCTGAGGGGCTCCAGCGTGTCTGTGTCTGTGGGACCAGGGCACACCCAGAGCCAGCTGGCCCATGTCCCTGGACTAAGCTCACCATGTTCTAGCCCACCTTAGAGACTTGGCTAGTAAGAGCTTGAGCCCAGCACTGAGAAAGAGTCAGAGAGATAGTAGACCAGGGAAGACATGTGTCTCACACAAAAATGACCTGTAAGGTCCGTGGACCCTGCCAGGAGTAAGCCCTGAGCACTTGGTTGGGTGTGTTTGGTGTGGCCGAAAGAAGAAAGAAAGGGAAGAAGGGAAGGAAGGAAAGAAGGAAGGAAGGAAGGAAGGAAGGAAGGAAGAAAGAAAGAAAGAAAGAAAGAAAGAAAGAAAGAAAGAAAGAAAGAAAGAAAGAAAGAAAGAAAGAAAGAAGAAAGAGAAAGATAAAGAAAGAAAAGAAAGAAAGAAAGAAAGAAAGAAAAAAAGAAAGAAAGAAAGAAAGAAGGAAGGAAGGAAGGAAGAAAGAAAGAAAGAAAGAAAGAAAGAAAGAAAGGAAAAAGAAAGAAAGAAAAAGGAAGAGAGAGAAAAGAAAGATTGAGAGAACAGAAAATGGAAGGAAAAGAAAGAAAAAAAGGAGAAAGGAAGGGGGAAAGGGAGGAAAGAGAGGGAGGAAGGGAGGGAGAGAGAGAAGGTTGAAGTCGGAGGATTAGGATTTTCTCAGGCTTGTTCTTCCCTCTGCAGCTTTTTGCATCCTTTGGACAATGGATCAGAATCCTTGGGACTGCCCCATGAACGAGTCTGATGAAGTGGGGAGACCCCTCTTTTCTCTTGCGGGGCCCAGTGCTGGCACAAAGCATAAGCAGCTCTGACTGCTGCCTCCACCTTATAACACAGACCTCCCGCAATCCCTTGGCATACAAGTAACCCATGCTCTGGGCACCCACAAAGCCCGCCTCTAGTCTAGTGGCTGAGGTGGTCTGGAGCTCCAGCAGCAGGTGCCAAAGGGTCTGTGTGCCAGATACAGGCAGGTGGTCCCTTCCTGACCGCCACGGATGCTTGCTGCTGACCGAGGTACCTTCCAAACCCCTGAGAATCTTTTACCCTAGGCTTCCTTCCTACCGTGTCTAAAAGATGTCCTTCTGATTTTTTTTTATTTTTAATGCATCAGGCACATTTAGTTTTTCTACTGTCCGACCTTTAGCACGGAGCTTCCTCAGCCCTACAAAATTGCTCCCCTGGTGGAGTGGAAACCAAGCACCTGAGAGGGATCTGCCTGCCTGCCTGTGGAGAACCACACAAGGCGGGAAGCCTGGAGGAACCAGGCTGGAAGGGAAGTCTTCCTCAGCTTCTTCACTGCTCCCAAGGCGGCTGTTGGTGACTGCATTTGCGCTCAAGATACCTTTCTTTCTAGAACTATATACAGATCCTCCGTTGTTTGCACAAAATAACAGTATCTCCGTGGGTATCTGCAACACACACCCCCCCCCCCGTGCGTTCTGCTTGCGAGATCTGTGTTATCCATGGCTCAGTGCCCTTTCGTCTGCGCCCCTCGACTCCATCTGCTTCACAGTGGGATTTTGACTGGGGTGGGGTGTTGGGCCACACCGGGGATTACTCCTGGCTCTGCGCTCAGAAATCACTTCTAGTAGGCTCAGCGGACCATATGTGTTGCCGGGGATCGAACCCTGTGCAAGGCAAATACTCTACCTATCCCTGTGCCTCGCGGTGGGCTTTGCTAGGTCTGATGCTCCCTTCTGGGGCTCAGGCTCTAAATTTGACTTGGTTCCTCAACTGAACACGCAACTAGGACTCCCGAGTTTTGCTTCTCTAATCTCAGCTGGGTCTCAGCATCTCTCTAGGAGCCTCAGTGGATATGGTTTGTGCCTAGCTGGTAAGGCCAGGCCGGGTCCCTGTCACCCTCCTCGTCCCCCTTAGCTTGGAGAGACACGGTGCCAGAGGATGCCAGTTCGGGGCCCATGCCACATGCGTGAGCAGGGAGCAATCTGAGCGGAGGTGGGCACCTCCTGGATTATGCCCCTGCCAACCTGTGCCAGTAGAGTGTTGTGCAAGGCGTTTGCTCGCCCAGGAGTTGCCCCCAATCCCCAAGGGAGGTTTCTTGGAAGTTGTGGGAGCAATGGGAGCATCTGTGCGCTAGTGGTCGAGGTCTGCGGAAGGCCCAAAGGGGTGGGTTCTGTTCGTTGCTCCCGGGAAAGGCTGAAGCTTGGCAGCTCGCGCGCATCGCCGCGTCCCTGTCGCCTCCCCCTTTGCCACCGGCTCCAGCTCCCGCTTGCGGCAAAGTCTAGGTGTGAAGACGCTGGGGACTGGGTGGCAGAGCTTGGGGAGAACGGGGTGCAGCAGCTAGAGGTGCGGGGTGCGGGGTGCGAGATCTCGGGGCCAGGAACTCAGCCAGACCCCTGAGCAGCAAAAATCTCCAGCGCGCACGGAGCGAGGCGCAAAGCCTGAGCCGCTCCCGGCTCGGAGCGGAGAGGAAAAGCGAGAATCGGAATCGGATTCTCCAAAACCAAAAAGATCAAAAAGGGGGAAAAAATAAATAAATCAAACAAAAGAGGTAGAGGATGGAGAAGTGAAGCGCAAGGCGGGGTGCCCGAGCCCGAGTTCCAGGCAGGTGCCCAGGTGGGGCGGGGAGGTGCCGAGCGTCCCCCAGGGGAAGGGCCAGACCAGGGAAAAGTTTGGGCGCTGACCTGGCATCCCCGACCCGGAATCCCCAACCCGGATCCAGCGAAAAAGACTAGTTGGAGCAACGGGTCTCTGATGAGATCTAAAGCTGTTTCCAGGTTTCCCCGCGGCTTGCGTATTTCTCGACCCTAAAGCCCCCATGGACTGATTGTCCGGGATTCTGGGTCCGAGTCTGTGACCACCCCCGTCTTCTGTGCGTTGGTACCCCCCCAGGCTGGAAGACCTGGCCTGGGGGTGTGCCAGGGGCATGAGCTGGTGACAATCTGGGAATGCTGGGGTTGCGCTCGTGATAGAAGAAAGAGGAAGACAAGGTGAATGCCAGCAGGAGTGAAAGAGAAGCTGGAAAAAAGAAAACAAGAAAAAAAGAGAAAAAAACAGTCCGTCTGGAGACCTCAGAGACTCCCCCCTTTCCCTTCAAGGCAGAGACTTTTGCTCAGGCCTCCTGGAGAAATATTGGGGAGCAGCAGATAGGTTGGAGGACTGGCAAGGGCGAAGGCCACTAACTATAGGATGCAGGCAGGATCAAATCAGGGCCTCCATGTAGAGGTGAGGTGTCACATAGCTATGAACCCTTGACCTCACTGGCTGGGTCCAGAGCATCCTCAATAAGTTCCTTGGAGGGAAGATCTGTGGCTGATTCCTCTGGGGCTCTAACTCAGAAGCCCTTTCCAGATCCCAGTTCACTCAGGGCTAGGGCTGGGAATTTGGGGGGGCTTGCTGTCACCCCTAATCATGTGGTCTTGGTCCAGCTATTCCTTTTTCCTCTTGCTAAGAACTCCCACTCTGAGGCTGGGAGTCCATAAAGCTTTTCCTGTAAAAAGGAGCAGCCCAGGACACTATTTTGGCAGGGAGTACACCTCACAATAATCAGGAACTTCTGGCTGAATCCTAGGGCAGGACAGCAGGGATCTCTCTCAGGCGCTGGAGATAGAACGTTTCCATGCAGTCTGCACTCAGCCCTGGTTCCAACCTGGGACCCTGTGGGTTTGGACCTGTCTTAGGAATACGAATTTGCAAATTTGCAGTGTGTATTCTTGGGGCTGGGTGACAACCAGAGAGACAGTCTTCAGCTGTGGAGGTGGGAGGCAAGAGGGCAGGGTGCTTGCTTGTAAGGGGCAATGCCAGGAAAAGGGGGGCCAGTAGGCTTCCCAAGAGGGTCTCTGCTTTCAGAGGAATGGTCAGGCAGAAGTAAAAAGTAGTCACACAACCTTTCCATGGACGAGAAGGGACAGCCCCATTCCCTGGACCACTGGACTGGAGGTGTGGCGATAAGCCAGCTGCCAACCTTTCAAGATTCCCTCAGACACAGGAACCTGTTTTCCCTGAGCAGGATTCAGGACGCAGCTGTTGGTTCTTCACAGACACTCAGCATCGCATCGCAGCTTTACTCCCTCATGGTTCTGGCAGAAACAAACTGGAGTTTGTGGCCTCTTTAATTTGCCTTCTTGTTTTAACCTTAAGCAAATCTCTGTGTTAGCCTTTAAATCATCGCAAACACACACACACACACACACACACACAACTCTGGGTCTCTCTTTTATTTATTTATTTTTTTAAGGTTACTGAAGAAAAAAAAAAGCCACATAGCAAAGCATGCCTGGAAATAGGCTAAAATAAAATAAAATACCGTTTATCTCAGAATCTCCATTAATTTACCTTGAAATCAATACACTTGATGTGTTGGAATTTGTATTTGGAACTTTTTGTTTTGTTTGTTTGTTTAACCCACAGCCCCATCCTTGGTACTTTCCTTATTTATACAGTGCTTTCCAGACAGAGAATTGTGGCAACTCAGGTTTCATTGAATACAACTTGTCTGTGTGTTGGTGTCTGATCCACGAAGTTATATCTATAATTTTGCTACTAATTCACCAACTCAAACCCATTTGTGTCAGGAAAGGACTTCAATGTTTCATCCAGTAAAAAAAAAAATGCTGCACAGAGGTTAAAGGGAATATTCAGAAAGGCTTTGCTACATGGGAATCTATCCAGATTGAAATGTCTGGAGTGAAATATTCTGGAATGAAATGTCTGACTGGACCTGGATCCTAAACCCAGTGATTTTAGGTGAGGTACTAACCCTCTCTCCTTCCCAGTTTGTCCCAGACCTGACTGTGAGCAACATGGATGACGAGCCCAATTTCCTTAGACACTCCAGTGCTATAGATACAGACTGTCACACTGGGAATGGCAGATGCCATCAGCCCACTGGAGCATCTGTGCATCCCCACAAAGTCCCCTCATTGCCTGACTCAGAACCCCAATTCCAGAGCGAGGGAATACCCATCCCCAACGCCCTTAGTCTCAGAAGAGGACTATGGAGGTGAGCAGAGAAGATTCATTATCACCTCTTCTTTTCTTAGAAGTCTCAGCAGCAGCTGCTGCGATGGGCCCAGAGCCATCTCCTGAGTCGCTCTCCCACTGGCTTTCAAGGGGGTGTCCTGGGGTGAGGGTGTCCAAAGACTTGCAAGGACTGGGACGTGGCCTGGGGCTGCAACCGGGTTTCTTTGCGGGGGGGCTCTAAGCATTTCCAGAAGATTTTCTCCCCTCCCCGACCCCCTCAGAGTGCCTGAGCCCCCTGGGGATGGATGAAGGGGGTCTGAACAGTGGAAAAATGGTCCAGAAACACCCCAGTCCCCCCCCACAAAGGCGGAGGCTGCCTGGAGGAGGAAAAAAAAAAAAAAGACTGGGGAGGCCGGTGCAGAATTCCCATCTCAGCGCTGCCTCTCAGGAGAGGGGTTTGCCGCTAGCTAACGAACTCCTTCCCAAATTCTCCTTGCGGGGTTGGGCTGCTCCCAGAGGGGGGCCCTTTCTAACAAGGTGCCCCCCGGCCCTGCCCCTCCCTCCCCGGGAGCTGAAGCCGCCAAAGGTTCGAGAAATATAATGGATCATTTTCCAATTTACCCGGGTCTGAGAGATTACGCGGCTAATCCCATCAAAGACCATCTGCTTACATTGTCCGTCCTGAGCCAAAATAAATAGATCCTTTACTCCTGGCACTTCAGCTCCTCGGCCGCATTGTCGCGGGAGAAAGTTCGACACGGCCTGTCCCATTTCCCCCTCCCTCCTGCTGCGGGCCCGACAGAAAAGGAGAAAACAAACTTAGCTTGTCTGAGGTGTGAAAGGTCACTCACGCCCCTGACCCGCATTCTTCTCCGGAGCCTGCGACGATGGGAATCGGGGGAGGGGGCGGGCCCCGGCCTCTGGGGGTCTCGGCAGATCAGCCCCCTGCAGAGGTGAGGCCGGCCAGCTCTGTGCCCAGTCGCCCCCAGGCTGCCACTGTCTGAGCGGAGGCCACCTTGGCCCCAGCTCCTTTGGGTCTCTTTGGTGGCTCCGAGGTTCCCCCACTCCACCCCAACCTGTGCCTGTTGGGAAGCTAGGATGGAATTCTTAACTTTCCTTTCCTCCCAGGCAGAGATGAAGCAGAGAAGCGGGGTGAAGAATAAAAGGACTAGAAGAGCCCACAGAAACACTCGCTGGATTCCACCCCAAAGTCATTCATTCTCGCTTTTAAATTTTCTTCTTCTTCAGTTATTTCTGGAAGGGGGTTGATATTTGGGGGAGTGAGACTTTGTGGGGAGACTTGGGGTAAGTCTATGGCTAGGGCCATGAGGAATAGATACAAAGCAGATTGCAGGAAGAAGCTCCTGCAAATAATGTTGACTTGATCTGGTGACAAGTTGGATAGTAGGAAGTAAGATGCTTGCTTTGCAAGTGTGACACTCGGGTTGGGTTAGGTCCCTGGCGCCACATAGGGACCCTGATCCCCACCAGGAAAGATAGTGATCCTGAGCACAGAGCCAGGAGTGAATCCTGAGTACGACCAAGTTTGGATTCCAAACCAAAAGAAGAAAAACAATCTAGCCTGTGACTGCAGTTTGGGACTGAGAGCATGCACCCCATAGAAGAACCCAAGGTTCAATCCCAGCACCTCATGGCCACCAGCACTACTGAGGGTGTCAACAAAAACAAAGAAAAAAGGGAGGAAGGAAGGAAGGAAGGAAGGAAGGAAGGAAGGAAGGAAGGAAGGAAGGAAGGAAGAAGGAAGGAAGGAAGGGAGAGAGAGAATGAGAGAAGAAATGAAGAGAGAAAGAGAGAGAAAAAAGAAAAAAGAAAGAAAGAAAAAGAAGGAATGGAGAAAAAGAAAAGAGAAGGAATGAAGAGAGAAAAAAAGAAAAGAGAAGAAATGAAGAGAAAGAAAAGAGAAGGAATGAAGAAAGACAGAAAGAATGAAAGACAGAAAGAAAGAAAAGAAGGAATGAAGAGAAAGAAAGATAGAAATGTCATTTTTCAAACCAAAAAAAAAAGAAGGGGCCGGGCGGTGGCGCTAAAGGTAAGGTGCCTGCCTTGCCTTCGCTAGCCTTGGACAGAACGCGGTTCGATCCCCCGGTGTCCCATATGGTCCCCCAAGCCAGGAGCAACTTCTGAGCGCATAGCCAGGAGTAACCCCTGAGCGTTACTGGGTGTGGCCCAAAAACCAAAAAAAAAAAAAAAAAAGAAATGTTATTTTTCCTAATTCGAAATAAAAACATGAATCCTGCAGGCAGATTTGTGACCACACCCAATGAGTGGTCAGACACATACAAAACAATCGTTTTACCTCCTGTTCTTCCTCTGGACACCTTTATGTCCAAGGCTCTGAGGAGCACAAAGGGGGAGGAAGGACAGGTCCTGAGAAAAGACACTATCAAAAAAAAAAAAAAAAAAAAAAGACACTGTCAAGGACCCAAAATGATGGCCTTTGTGATAGGACATTGTGTGTTCAGAAAGTAGGGTGTAATATCTGGGAGTGACAGGCCCTTTCATGAGGGCCACATGTGCTCTGGCCAGGCTTCTGGAAGCAAGCAGTTCAAATTGGGTGGTCCTTGAGGCTTGATTGGCTCAGAACCTTCAGGATGCAGAGAAAGCAGAGACTGTAAGAGTCTGTAAGAAATGACAGAGGCGTATGTATGTCCAGTCTGGGTCTGGACATACAGGGAGGCATGTGAGGACATCCTGACCCTCTGGCATGACTTAGCTCTAGGGTCTGTCTAATGGGGTATTGGGGGGAGACCTATCCAGATCAGGTATTCCTCTCTCTGACTTCCCATATGGTCCCCTAAGCCTGCCAGGAGTAATTTCTGAACACAGAGCCAGGAGTAACCCCTGAACACCACCAGATGTGGTCCCAAAACAAAACAAAAAAAGAGAATAGGCTCAGATGGTGAGGGGGGTGTTGGACGATTTAAGGAGTTCTGTCATAAGCCTGTGTTTTCACCTGTCTCGTCCTCATTTTCCTCATCAGTAAAGAAGAGTCGTCGTTTGTGTACAAAGATTTTTATGACAATACTAGCTAAAGTGTCTGCCATACCAGAAATACTTAAAATTATTCCTCAGGGGCCATATAATAGAGAGGGCAGAAATAAACCCTGAACATAGTTGAGTGTGGATCAAAACCAAAATAAATAAAAATAAAAGTATTTCTGAAACAGAGGAACTTTTCAACAGTGAAGCATTGTGAAACAGCTGCCAATTACTGAAAATGGTGAGCACTGTGTCTAACTGGTGATGGGTCTTCATGCAAAAGAAAGACAGACTTAGGGGCCGGGTAGGTGGCGCTGGAGGTAAGGTGTCTGCCTTGCAAGCGCTAGCCAAGGAAGGACCGCGGTTCGATCCCCCGGCATCTCATATGGTCCCCCCAAGCCAGGGGCGATTTCTGAGCACATAGCCCTGAGCGTCAAACGGGTGTGGCCCAAAAACCAAAAAAAAAAAAGAAAGACAGACTTAATAGCTCAGAAGAATCAGTAAATAGAAAGAAGGAAGCAGACTGCAGACTTGGGTTGGTAGGAAGGGTGATCAAATGGACAGGAAAAAAACATATAGAGAATAATAGGTCAAAAATGGTCACTGATTGGGCTGGAGAGATAGCATGGAGGTAGGGCATTTGCCTTGCATGCAGAAGGACGGTGGTTCGAATCCCGGCATCCCATATGGTCCCTGAACCTGCCAAGAGCGATTTCTGAGCGTAGATCCAGGAGTAACCCCTGAGCACAGTGGGGTGTGACCCCCCCAAAAAACAACAACAACAACAACAACAACAAAAAAGAATGGTCACTGATCAAAATGCCTGCCCTAGAGGGGGGAATTGGGTGCACATTAGGGATATTGGTGGCAGCAAAAGCACACTGGTGAGAGTTGGTGTATGCTCTGTGACTGAAACTCAGCCATGAACAATTTTGTAATCACGCTGCTTAAATGAAATAATTATATAAAAAATAAAAACAGACTAGAGAGAGTATAGTGGGATAGGGTACTTACCTTGCATACTGACAACCCAGGTTGGATCCATTAGATCCCATATGTTTACTCGAGTTTGCCAGGAGTTGTAATTCCTGAGTGTAACCAGGTTGGCCCAAAACAAACAAACAAACAAACAAATAAAATAACTTGCAGAGACTTAAAATTCTCTGACAGGAATGTTAAAATATAAAGTACAGTCCAAAAGAGAATAATGGTGGCCAGAGTGATAGCATAGCATAGGGCATTTGCCTTGTATGCTGCTGACCTGGGACAGACCCAGGTTCCATCCCCGGCTTCCCATAGAGACCCCCGATCCTGCCAGGAGCAATTTCTGAGTGCAGAGCCTGGAGTAGTAACCCCTGAGCACGGTTAGATGTGCTCCCCCACAAATAAAGGAATAGTCACTGACCAAAGATATGGAAGTAGCGAAATAATTTCTGTTTTGAGAAACTGACTGAACTGTCTTATAGCATCTTCCATTCTTTTTTTTCCTTTTAGGGGCCTACCCTGAGGTGTCAGTATCTCAACCAAGATTTACAACTGTAACCACGTGGTAGGGAGGCAGGCACCTTACCTTCTGTACTCTCTGGCACTTTTCTATTTTCTTTTTCACCACCCAGATGTGTTCCTGCCTCTTTGCTCAGGGATCACTGCTGGCAGGGTTTGGGGGACCAGATGTGTGCCAAGGATAAAACTCCAGTCAGCTGCATGCAAGACATATTCCTTATCCACCGTCCTCCCCTCTATGGACCTCTGCCATTCCTTTTTTTTTTGGGGGGGGGCCACATCCGGCATTGCTCAGGGGTTACTCCTGGCTATCTGCTCAGAAATAGCTCCTGGCAGGCATGGGGGACCATATGGGACACCGGGATTCGAACCAACCACCTTTGGTCCTGGATCGGCTACTTGCAAGGCAAACACCTCTGTGCTATCTCTCCGGGCCCACCCTCTAGGATTTCATATAGAGCAGCTAGGTGTGAGTTTAAATAAAAAAACAAAAAAACAAACAAAAAAAAAAACATACACTTTCTTCAAAGTTCCCTGAAGTCAAAGATACCCAGAAGTGTGCTTGACTTGTGGCACTGTCTGAGCCTATGATGTTTGTTAAATGAGTGAATGAGACCATATGAGGCAAAGGAGATTCAGGTACTCTGTGCATATACAGAGATAAGGCACTTGCCTGTGGCCAACTCAGGTTTATTACTTCTCTCCCTTGGACTTCTCAGCAAGGACTTCTGAGTGTTCCCTCTGTGCTCAGGCTAGAGAGTCCCCTAGAAAGCTGTGACAGAGCACCTCTCCTTTTTTTTTTTTTTTTTGGTTTTTGGGCCACACCTTGTGACGCTCAGGGGTTACTCCTGGCTATGTGCTCAGAAGTCACTCCTGGCTTGGGGGACCATATGGGACGCTGGGAGATTGAACCGTGGTCCGTCCTAGGCTAGCCTTGGCAAGGCAGACACTTTACCTCTATCGCCACCACGACGGCAGCACCTTTCCTTTTTTTTTTTTTTTGGTTTTTGGGCCACACCCAGCGGTGCTCAGGGGTTTCTCCTGGCTGTCTGCTCAGAAATAGCTCCTGGCAGGCACGGGGGACCATATGGGACACCGGGATTCGAACCAACTGCCTTTGGTCCTGGATCGGCTGCTTGCAAGGCAAATGCTGCTGTGCTATCTCTCCGGGCCCAAGCACCTCTCCTTTTGATACAGAGGACTCTAAATCAGAGCCAAAGGGTTAGAACTGGTATCCAGAATATCAATAGGTGAAAGGCTGGAGGCTTCTTTTGCAAAAAGAGAGTAAAGGACAGAGAAAGCAGTTCTGAACTCTAGAGCAATATGGAAGTAGGAAGCCTTGAAAGAGCTGCGCGCGCGCGCGCGCGCGTGTGTGTGTGTGTGTGTGTGTGTGTGTGTGTGTGTGTGTGTGTGTGTGTGTGTGTGTTTATAAACCTGTCAAAAGATGAAGGAAGTCAGTGAAAAAAAAATCATGAATGTGGGCAGGAGAGATAGTACCGGGGTTAAGGCACTTACCTTGCCCATGACCAACTAGAGTTTGATTCTCAGCACTGCATAGGGTCCCCTGAGTCATGCCAGGTGGGATCCCTGAGCCTAGAACTGGGAAAAAAACTTGAGAAATGGGGGCTTGTACCCCCCAAATAAAATTGTGCATTGAAGCGCTAGAGAAATAGTATAAAAGTTAAGGCACTTGCTTTATATCCCACTAACTTCTGGTTTAATTTCCCAGCACAGCCTATGGTTCCCAGATCACTGTCACTCTTTTTGTTTTGTTTTGTTTTGTTTTTGTTTTTGGGCCACACCCGGCGGTGCTCAGGGGTTTCTCCTGGCTGTCTGCTCAGAAATAGCTCCTGGCAGGCAAGGGGGACCATATGGGACACCGGGATTCCAACCAACCACCTTTGGTCCTGGATCGGCTGCTTGCAAGGCAAACGCTGCTGTGCTATCTCTCCGGGCCAGCACTGTCACACTGTCACTCTTGAGCACAGGGCTAGGAATAGCCCTGAGCACTTACAGGGGCCCTCCTCCGAAACAATCCCCTAAGGGGTACAGAGATAGTAGAGAAAGTAAGGCACTTTCCTAGCACGATGTTGACCTGAGTTTAATCTCTGGCATCACATTGTGTCCTCTTCCTAGTGAGTCAGGAGCAATCCCTTAGTACTGCCAGGTGTATCCCAAACACTCACCCCCAATGAGAAACAACCAAAAAATCAAAACACAAGCAAACCTAAAGTAGTACATTAAACAGAGCAACAGGAGATTGGAAATGATCCAAAAGAGGGGCTTATTTTGAGATCAACAGAGCAAGACAAAAGTAAGGGCAGTGTCTCTCCACTGTGTGGGCACGTAGATTCTAGCGCTGGTTCAGGAGGGCTACAGTGCTCCTGGCAGCTGCCTGTGGCTTTTTCAGGGGTATTGGCTGAGACAGGGTTCCCCATGACCTCTGATATTGAGCAGAAGTTTCTTCCTGTAAGGAAGTACCTGAGATTGGTGGGAAAAGGAAGCAAAGTTTCCTGTGAATATATGTCTCGTTTTTTGTTTGACTTTTGTGTTGCTGAGAAAGATTATACAACTTACAGAGAATTAGGAGATGACTTGGGAGGAACCGAGGAGGAACTTCCTGCCATCTGAGCCACTCCTTACCTGAACCACCTTCACATAATTTTTGTTTGATTGTTTGTTTTTTGGGGGTGCCACACGTGGTGGTGCTGTTTATTCCTGCCTGTGCTAAGGGATCACTCCTGGAAGTGCTGATGGTTAGGGTCAGGGTTATGTGGTGCCGGGGTAGAACCCAGGGCTGGCACATACCAGGTAAGTACCTTCTTCTGTCTTATCTCTCTGGCCACCTTCCCATATTTTTCACTCCAAACTTGGGGCTCTGAGATAACCCGAGGGAACCGGGGAAATTGGTTCCTGTTTCTGCCTACTTGAGTGTTTTACCGCTTACAGGAAGTCAACATTTGCAAGAAGTTGCTTAGGAGAGAGGAAGCACCTCCGACATGGCCCAAAAGGCTCAACTCTTGGTTTATGGCCCTGTGCTGCCACCTAGAGTTCTTAATTCAAGTGACCTCAGGAGCAACTATTGTTCTGTTTTCCGTTTTAGGGCCATATCCTCGTATTCCTGGTGGTGCTAGAGGAATTATATGTGGTTCTGGGGATGAAACTTTGGTCAACTGCATGCAAAGCAAACATCCTACTGCTGTACTATCCCTCCTGCCCTTATTCATAATTGTTTTCATAATTTTCTTTACTGACTTCATCTTTTGGCAGGCTGAGGAGAATCACCCCCATCTCTTGCTTGTCTAAAGATCCCGTTTTAAAAAAAATAAAGATCCCCTGTTTTCATGTTGCTCTAAAGTCCAGGCTTTACCTTCTCTGTCCTTTTCCCACTGTCAAAGGAGGCTCCTGGGACTGAAAGACATTATAGAGTTTAAATACTTTCCTTGCATGCATTTGATCCAGGTTTGATCTTTAGCATCCAAATGGTTTGGCAACCATCATATGGTTTTCTAAACCCTGCCAGGAGTGATTCCTGAGTTCAGAGGCAGGAGTAAATCCTGAGCATCATCAGGTGTGGCCCAAAACCAAATCAAACAAACAAAACAAAAAAGAGGCTCAGATCTTTCTCCTGATGCTCTTCTGGATGATGCCAATTCCAAACCTCTGGCTCTGATTCAAATGCATCCTCTGTGTCAGCAGGAGTGGGGTTGAGGTGCTCTAGTCTGAGCTCAGAGGATTTTCTGAGATGCCCAGTGAAACGACAGAATGGGGGAAAGTGGCCAATGCAAGATTGAGCAAACTCCAGGCCTCTAGAACACTTTACAGATAATAGAATCAATGGAGCGTAGGCTCCATTTTGTTTTTCACTTGTTTGGGTGTATCCTTTCTGGTAGGGCTCAAGCAGCCTTGGGGCATGTCAGGGATCAAACCTAGGTCAGCTGAATGCAAGGCCTGTAGTATCTCTCTGGTTTAGGATGTTTTATTTATTTATTTATTTTTGTCTGTTTGTTGGGTACAGCTGGGTGAGTAATCTGGGTTACTCAGGGGTTATTCCTAGCTTTGCACTCAGGAATTATTCCTGGAGATGCTTGGGGGATCGTATGGGATGCTGGGGATTAAATTCAGGTCAGAAGTGTGCAAGGCAATTGCCTTACCCTCTGTTCTCTTGTTTAGCCTTTAGGAGATTTTATTTTTCAACAGCTTGGTAAAGTTCACACGACATCCATTAATAGCTCCACCTCACAGGTAAAAAAGTGATCCCAAAGAGAATTAGGCAGCTGTTCCATAGGGTTGTGGGTAATTAGCACCTAGGCTGCTGAATCATTGGCCTGTTGGGTCCCTTTTGGGGGTCTCTTTATTTAGGGGTGACTGAAGAAGAGGACAGGGATGAAGAGCTAGGATAGCTGGAAGGTATTTGCCTTACCTGTAGCTGACTCTGGTTTGACCCCAAATACCACATATAGACCCACATGCGTGCCAGGAGTAAATCCTGAGCACAGAGCTAGGAATTCCAGGAATCAGGCAGTAATCAGGAATAGGCTCTGAATACCACTGGGAATGGTCTCCCCACCACAATTTAATGTTTGGGGAGCTAGAGAGATAGCATGGAGGTAGGGTGTTTGCCTTGCATGCAGAAGAACAGTGGTTCAAACCCTGGCATCCCATATGGTCCCCCGAGCCTGCCAGGAGCGATTTCTGAGTGTAGAGCCAGGAGTAACCCCTGAGTGCTGCTGGGTGTGACCCAAAAACCAAAAACCAAACCAAAACAAACAAAAACAATTTAATGTTTGGTTATACATGCAATGTTCAGGGCCTACTTCTGGCTTTCTGTTTGTATGACTGTGAGCTGTTGGGGAGATTCAACAAGAATCTGACATGCAAGTCAAGCACTTTACTTTTATTGTTGTTATTTTGTTTTCTGGGCCACGGTCTGTGGGACTCAGGGATTACTCCTGGCTCTGTGCTCAAAAATTATGTCTGGCAGGCTTGGGGGACCATATGGGACACCGGGGATTGAACCTGGGTTGGCCGTGTACAAGGCAAATGCCCTACCAGCTGTACTATTGCTCCAGCGCGCACTTTACCTTTAAGTTCTATCAAATCCCAGAAATAAGCTGCTTACAAATTTTAAACTTATTTTTTTTTTTTTTTTTTTGGTTTTTGGGCCACACCCGGTAACGCTCAGGGGTTACTCCTGGCTATGCGCTCAGAAGTTGCTCCTGGCTTGGGGGACCATATGGGACGCCGGGGGATCGAACCGCGGTCCGTCCAAGGCTACCGCAAGCAAGGCAGGCGCACCTTACCTTTAGCGCCACCGCCCGGCCCCAAATTTTAAACTTATGATCCCTTTTTGCACAAGGAATTTCTACGCGCCCCCGGGTTTATAAAGTAGGCGAGCAAATCTAAATAAATTTACTGAGAGTAAATCATAAATATTTTCCTGATGGCCCATACCATTTAAGATACTGATTAAAGGGGCCGGGCGGTGACGCTAGAGGTAAGGTGCCTGCCTTGCCTGCACTAGCCTTGGACGGACCGCGGTTCGATCCCCGGTGTCCCATATGGTCCCCCAAGCCAGGAGCAACTTCTGAGCGCATAGCCAGGAGTAACCCCTGAGCATTACCGGGTGTGGCCCCCAAAAACAAAAACAAAAACAAACAAAAAAAGATACTGATTAAAAATAAAACAAGGGGGACCCGGAGAGATAGCACAGTGGCGTTTGCCTTGCAAGCAGCCGGTCCAGGACCTAAGGTGGTTGGTTCGAATCCCTGCGTCTCATATGGTCCCCCGTGCCTGCCAGGAGCTATTTCTGAGCAGACAGCCAGGAGTAACCCCTGAGCACCGCCGGGTGTGGCCCAAAAACCAAAAAAAATAAAAATAAAAATAAAAAAAATAAAACAAGGGGCCAGAAAGATAGCATGGAGGTAGGGCGTTTGCCTTACATGCTGAAGAACGGAGGTTCGAATCCCGGCAACCCAGATGGTCCCCCGTGCCTGCCAGGGGCTATTTCTGAGCGCAGAACCAGAAGTAGCCCCTTAGCGCTGCCGGGTGTGACCCCCCTAAAAATAAATAAAAACAAAACAAACAAAACAACCCAGAAGAGTGAAGTGGCTCACTTTTTCCTGCCAGCCTGAAGATCACTTGTGGCGCGCGCGCGCCCCTCAGTGGCCACACTACGCTATGGCGACCTCCGTTCAAACACGACAGGGCGCAGTTACATGACATGACCTTTGCTCTGCACTGACTAACATTTCCAGGAGGGCAGGTTATTTATTTCATTTCATTTCATTATTATTTTTTTAAAAAAAAACAAACACCTTATTTTATTTTATTTTTGGTTTTTGGGGCCACACCCGTTTGATGCTCAGGGGTTACTCCTGGCTAAGCGCTCAGAAATTGCCCCTGGCTTGGGGGGACCATATGGGACGCCAGGGGATCGAACAGCGGTCCTTCCTTGGCTAGCGCTTGCAAGGCAGACACCTTACCTCTAGCGCCACCTCGCTGGCCCCAATTTTTAAATTAACTATGTAATCTTAAAAAATATTTTAAGTCCCCCCTCCTTTTATTATTTTATTTTTTACTCTAGAGAGATAATGGGGGGGTAGCGTTCTTGCCTTGCACACACACAGCTGACCCCAGTCAATTCCCTGCACTACATATGGTTCCCTGAGCACCGCCAGGAGTGATCCCTGAGCACAGAATAACCCAGGTATTGCTCAGAACAAACAAACAAACAAACAAAATGGGCTGGAGAGATAGCACAGTGGTAGGGCGTTTGCTTTGCACGCAGTGGACCCAGGATAGACCTGAGTTCCATTCCCAGAATCGCATATGGTCCCCCGAGCTTGTCAGGAGCGATTTCTGAGCACAGAGCCAGGAGTAACTCCTGAGCGCCTCCGAGTGTGGCAAAATAAATAAATATATAAAAATAAAAAAAGGAGAGACTGCTTACCTCCTGTACTATCTCTCTGAACAATTTTTTGTTTGTTTTTGTTTTGATGGCTTGGTTTTTTTTTTTCTCGTATGAATTTTTTATTTGCTTCTTTTGCTTTTAGGATACATTCAGTGGTGTTTAGAACTTACTTCTAGCTCTGTACTCAGGAATCACTCCTGGCTGGCTTGGGAGGGTCATGTGTAGTACTGGGGATAAAACCTAATCTACATGCAAGGCAAAAAATGTCTAAACTGCTGTACTATTGCTGACCCCTGTGAGATACTATTAATGACAGTTTCCTCTGCACTTAAATTTTTGGGAGGCCACACCCAGCGATGCTCAGGGGTTACTCCTGTTTCTGCACTCAGAAATCACTCCTGACAGGCTCAGGGGACCATATGGGATGTCAGAAATCGAACCCAGGCCCATCCTGGGTCAGTTGCATGCAAGGCAAATGCCCTACCGCTGTGCTATCTCTCCAGCCCCCCAATGCATATAATTATAACCACACCCATGCCCAGTGTACTCATCTCCCTCCCCCCAAGGACCCCAAAGTCTCTTCCTTTCAAAGTATCCCCAATTCAGTTGTGTGCTCAGTTCTCCTGTTGTGTTGCCTTTGCATCCCTTTCCTTCTGAATTACTGAATAACATGATATCCTCTAGTTTCATCCATGTTGAGGAAAACTACATAATTCTGCCCTTTCTTATAGCTGCATAGTATTCCGATGTGTTTATAAATCACAACTTCCGGGGCCGGAGAGATAGCATGGAAGTAAGGCTTTTGCCTTTCATGCAGAAGGTCATCAGTTCGAATCCCAGTGTCCCATATGGTCCCCCGTGACTGCCAGGAACAATTTCTGAGAATGGAGCCAGGAGTATCCCCTGAGCACTGCCGTGTGTGGCCCAAAAACCACACACACACAAAAAAGTAAAATAAATAAATAAATCACAACTTCCTGGGGCTGGAGCGATAGCACAGAGGTTGTTTATCTTGCACACAGCCAACCCAGGTTCAATCCTTGGCATCCCATATGGTCCCCAAGTTTGCCAGGAATAATTTCTGAAAGCAGAGCCAGGAGTAACCTGAGTACTGCTGGATGTGGACCAAAAAACAAAAACAAAAACAAAACAAAACAAAACCAATTTTACTGAGATATAGAGATACAGATTTAAAAGGTTGATAGTTGAGTTTCAGTCGTACAATGTTCTAACATCCCTCTCTTTAGCAGTGTTCTTTTCCTACCACCAATTTCCCCAGTTTCCCTCTCCTCAACCTCAACCTGCCTTTACGGCAGACACAATTTTTTCTTTTCTTCGTGTGTGTGTGTGTGTGTGTGTGTGTGTGTGTGTGTTGGGCCACACTTGATGGCGCTCTGTGCTTAAAAATTACTCTTAGAAGGCTTGAGGGATGCAGGTGATCAAACTGGGTCAATGACATGCAAGGGAAATACCCTACCTACTGTGCTATTGCTCTAGCTCTCCTTCTCCTCCTTTTCCTTTTTCTCCTTCCCAAACAACAATTTCTTGATCTTTTGAGGATAGATGCTAAAAAGTGATATCGCTGAATAATATGGTGGTTCCATTTCTTTCTTTTTTTTTTTTGATAGATCTCCATATTGCTTTTCATAGAGATGGCATCCCCCTCAACAACGGATGGGGGTTCCTCTCACAATCTTGCCAACACTGGTTATTTCCAGACTTTTTGATATGTGCCATTCTCACAGATAGGAGCTATCTTGATGTTGTTTTGATTCACATTTCCCTAATCATGAGTGATGATGAGCACTTTTTCATAAGCCCATTGGCCATCCATATGTCTTATTTGGCAAAGTATCAGTTCATCTTCTTTCTCCATATTTGAATGGGATCATTGCAATTTTTTTTGCTAAATTTTATGAATGCTTTATAGATCTTGGGTCTTAATGGAAATGCAGGAATTTTCAAGCTAATACCTAAATAGATGCAATTAATTTTGAATATATTTTCTTCTTTTTTTATTTTATTTTATTTTTTTGTACAAACTCTTGTGTCGAGGGCTGACTTTCAATAGATCGCAGCGAGGGAGCTGCTCTGCTACGTACGAAACCCTGACCCAGAAGCAGGTCGTCTACGAATGGTTTAGCGCCAGGTGCCTCACAAACATGCGATGTGAGACGGGCGAGGGGGAATTTTGAATATATTTTATATATTCCTACAATACCAAGGTTTGGGGGACACTGCTGACAGTGCTTGGGGCTTATTCCTGGTTCTGTGGTCAGGGATCACTCTGGGATCTGTGCTTAATGATCATTCTTGGCAGGGCTCAGGGGACCATATGCAATTCCAAAGTGTGTATGTATGGCATTACTGGCTTTACTGTATCTCGCCAGAGCCAATACAAAGCATTTATTAAGCTCTTAATCTTCATTGGGAATTGTGCTAATGATGTTATACTATATTGTGAGTCTATCACTAAATGGTTGCAGAAACTCCTGGAGGTTAGGTAATATATGCCAAGTCACAGAGGTAAGTAAGTGGTGGGACCAGATCTGTCTGACTTCATTGGCTGGAACACCACTTCCCTCCCCCCAACACTCAGATTAGAATGTTTTGTATGAAACTAAGTAGAATGGGATTTTAGTCAGAATCCAAAGGGAAAAAAAAAAGAATCTTAGGTGATTCTTAGGTGAATCTCTGATTTCTTCCAGTTCCTACGAGTTCCTTGAGTGCCTGCAAGGCAAATGAATTGAGAAAGAAACATCAGCACACCTGACAGCCTGGGCTGCAGTCATGGAGGAAGTTAAAGGATTGGACTGAATGAATACATGTTTGGAAAATCCACCAATGTAAATAATAGCAGCTTACAGGATGAATATGCAAAGAGAGTAAGATATAGTTCCTGGCCTCTGAAATCAGCAGAAAGACAAACGTTCATAGAAATATCCCCAGGACTGGGAAAGTATGACAAAGACAAATAGAATACATTACGGGTGGGCCAGAGTGGTAGGACAGTGGTAGGGCATTTGCTTTGCATGTCGGTTCGATCCCTGCATCCCATATGGTCTCCTGAGCCAGGAGCAATTTCTGAGTGCAGAGCCAGAAGTAACCCCTGAGTGGTGCCAGGTGTGGCCCAAAATACACACACACACACACACACACACACACACACACACACACACACACACACACACACACACACGAAAAGAAAAGAAAAAAGAAAACACTGAAAGAAATCATATAGCTGGGGCCCAGAGAGATAGCACAGCAGCGTTTGCCTTGCAAGCAGCCAATCCAGGACCAAAGGTGTTGGTTCAAATCCCAGTGTCCCATATGGTCCTCCGTGCCTGCCAGGAGCTATTTCTGAGCAGACAGCCAGGAGTAAACCCCTGAGCAACGCTGGGTGTGGCCCAACCCCCCCCCCAAAAAAAAAAGAAAAAGAAAAGAAAAGAAATCATATAGTTGGTAGAAAGGGGACTTGTCTGGCACAATCAACTCAGATTCAATATGCAGCACCATATAAGATCCCCTTAGCGGGCCCGGAGAGATAGCACAGCGGTGTTTGCCTTGCAAGCAGCCGATCCAGGACCAAAGGTGGTTGGTTCGAATCCCGGTGTCCCATATGGTCTCCCGTGCCTGCCAGGAGCTATTTCTGAGCAGACAGCCAGGAGGCCAGGAGTAACCCCTGAGCACCGCCGGGTGTGGCCCCAAAAAAAAAAAAAAAAAAAAAAAAAAGATCCCCTTAGCATGGGGCCAGGAAGGTGGCACTAGAGGTAAGGTGTCTGCCTTGCAAGCGCTAGCATAAGACGGACTGCTGTTCGATCCCCCGGTGTCCCATATGGTCCCCCCAAGCCAGGAGCGATTTCTGAGCGCTTAGCCAGGAGTAACCCCTGAGCATCAAACGGGTGTGCCCCCCCCCCAAAAAAAAAGAACCCCTTAGTCCTGCCAGGAGTGTTCCCTGAACAAGGAGTCAGAAGTTAGCCTTGAGCATGGTTGGATGGTGCTCAAAAACAAAATCATGGGGCCGGGAAGGTGGCGCTAGAGGTAAGGTGTCTGCCTTGCAAGTGCTAGCCAAGGAAAGGACCACAGTTTGATCCCCCGGCGTCCCATATGGTCCCCCCAAGCCAGGGGCCATTTCTGAGCACATAGCCAGGAGTAACCTCTGAGCGTCAAACGGGTGTGGCCCAAAAACCAAAAAACAAACTAACAAACAAAATCACAAAGAATGGGGTGGGGTGGGGGGGGGACCAGAGTTTCCTTGGAGAATCTAAAGGGGCTTTGAAGATTTGGGGGGCCAGATAGATATAGTACATGGGTTAAGGTGCTTACTTTGCACATGGCCAACCCAGGTTTCAGTCCCCAGTACCTCATGTGGTCCCTTGAGCCTGCCACGAGTGATTCCTGAGCAGAGTCAAGAGTAAGCCCTACGCATCACTAGTACACTTCCACAAAAAGAGAGAGAGAGAGAGAGAGAGAGAGAGAGAGAGAGAGAGAGAGAGAGAGAGAGAGAGAGAGAGAGAGAGAGAGAGAGAGAGAGAGAGAGAATTTGAAGGATCTTTCAGGAAAGAGGAGGGCCCAGAGAGATAGCACAGCGGCGTTTGCCTTGCAAGCAGCCAATGCAGGACCAAAGGTGGTTGGTTCGAATCCTGGTGTCCCATATGGTCCCCCGTGCCTGCCAGGAGTTATTTCTGAGCAGACAGCCAGGAGTAACCCCTGAGCAACGCCGGGTGTGGCCCAAACCCCCCCCCAAAAAAAAAGGAAAGAGGAGGTGACATCCTAACTTGAAATGGCAACTTGAGAAGCTGATTTTTTTTCTTCCTCCTGGAGAATGAGGGGCCAGAAAGGTAGTACAGCAAGTAAGGCCCTTGCCTTGCATAAAGCCAACACAGGATCAAACTCCAGCACTCATAGGGTCCTTTGAGTTCTATTAGGAGTCCTCTCTGAGCACAGAGCCAGGAGTTAGGTCTGAACACTTCAAGGTATGGCTACAAACCAAAAAGAGTATAAAATAATAAACAGCTAATAACTAATAAATTTCCCCCTCCTTTAACTCCCCTTTCTAGTGTGGCAAAGGCCTGAGCTTGCACTTTGTTGCCATGAGCTGGAAATCACACACCTAATTTTGGTAGAACCACTGGGATGGTGCCAGGGACAAACTTGGGCCTCAAGCTTACAGAGTAGGTACTTTGCTACCGAACCCCAGATCCCAGAAATTGACTCCTTATTCCTGGGGTGGACACACCTAGTAGGTTGTTCAGGAGATCATGCAGGACCAACGATTGAATTGGGGTTTCCAGGATGTGAAGATTGTGCTCTAGTCCTTTGAGCGTCACCCTGGCCCTGAGCAGACTTCCTCAGAGGGGCCTTGGCCCCTCTGTGTCCTCAGACTTATCACCACAGCACTTTGCCAGGTATCTGTCTGCCTGGTTTCTCTGGCTATCACAATAGATTGCCCTTGTCACTACCATCCCTCCTGCTTTTCAGTCTGTGGTGAAGGTCTCACTCCCCCTCTGAGTGACCTGGTGGCTGCAGAGGTAAAAGGGCTTCTTCAAGGGCTCAAATTTCCCCTGCCTTGTGCTTGATAAATTGAGCACTGCTCTTTATTTTCCCTTTGAAAACATGCTCATTTCCATGTAGTCTACCTAAAAAAATATATTGATTTTAGCAGGGCTGTTTAGCACCCAGGTATGCTCAGTGCTTACTCCTGACTCTATGTTCAGAGATCACTCTTGGAGGGGCTCAGGGGATCCTCTTTGGAGCCAGGGACTGAACAGGGGTTGGTCACATGTAAGACAAGCACCTAACCCTTGTTTTTCTTTCTGGCACCTGAAATACAATATTATAAAATCACTGAACATATATTTTTTTAAGTAAAAAATGGGTTTTATTTAGATATTCTGAGTAAGGGGAAGAAGAGGGGAAGGGAGAAAGTGAGAGAGACGGGGCTGGAGAGATAGAACAGTGGTAGGGCATTTGCCTTGCACACACTTAACCCAGGATAAACAGTGGTTTGAATACCGGCATCCCATATGATTCCCCAAACCAGCCAGGAGTGATTTCTGAGCACAAGCAGGAGTAACCCGAGCGCCACCAGGTGTGATCCAAAAACCAAAATAAAAGAAAGTAAAAAAAGTATGAGAGAAAGCATGGGTTTCCCAAAGGTGGAGAAAGCCCCAGTACAACTCCCAGCATGAAGATGTAAAAGTATGAAAATACATATTTCAAGAGGGGAGATGATGTGAGTGACACATGCTTGGGTACCATGTATGCAGTAAACACATGTGTGCCTGAATATATATTTTTGCCTTTTTTCTTAATTTGGTTTTTTGGTCACACCCAACAGTGCTCAGGAGTTACTTCTGGCTCTATGCTCAGAAATCGCTCCTGGCAGGCTTGGGGGACCATATAAAATGTCAGGATTCGAACCACTGTCCTGCATGCAAGGCAAACACTCTCCATGATATCTCTCCGGCCCACTCAGTGTGTGTGTGTGTGTGTGTGTGTGTGTGTGTGTGTGTGTGTGTGTGTGTGTGGTTTTTGGGTCATACCCGGCAGTGCTCAGGGTTTTTTCCTGGCTCCGTCCTCAGAAATTGCTCCTGGCAGGCACGGGGGACCATATGGGACGCCGGGATTCGAACCGATGACCTTCTGCATGAAAGGTAAACCTACCTCTCCGGCCCCTGAATATATTTTTTAATTGAATAACTGTGAGATATAGTCACAGAGCTCTTGAATTTCAGTTGTACGAAATTCATCCATCTCTTCACCAGTGTCCACTTTCCTCCACCAATGTCTCTGGTTTTCCTCCCAGCCTCTATGTCAGACACTTTTTCTTTTGTCCCCTTTTGCTTTTAAGGTGGTTAAATGTGATTTGCAATACTGTTATATGAAAGGGTATCATGCACATCACTTTACCTCTTTTCAGTGCCCAGGTTTGTTTTTGTTTTTATTTTGGTTTTGTTTTTTTTTTGGGTCACACACGGCCATGCTCAGGAGTTACTCCTGGCTCTGCACTCCTTCTTCTCCTCCTCCTCCTTTTTTTTTTTGTTTTTGTTTTTGGGTTTTTGGGTCACACCCGGCACCGCTCAGGCGTTACTCCTGGCTCTATGCTCAGAAATCGCCACTGGCAAGCACGGGGAACCATATGGGATGCTGGGATTCGAACCACCGTCTTTCTGCATGAAAGGCAAACGCCTTGCCTCCATGCTATCTCTCCGGCCCCAAAACACTTACACAGACGTGAACTTATAACTCCATGTAGTAAGATTTTTTTTTGGGGGGGGGGGATCATACCCGGCAGCACTCAGGTGTTACTCCTGGCTCTATGCTCAGAAATCACTCCTGGCAGACTCAGGGGACCATATGGGATGCCGGGATTTGAACCACACCCGTTTGATGCTCAGGGGTTACTCCTGGCTAAGCGCTCAGAAATTGCCCCTGGCTTGGGGGGACCATATGGGACGTCGGGGAATCGAACCGCGGTCCTTCCTTGGCTAGCGCTTGCAAGGCAGACACCCTACCTCTAGCGCCACCTCACCGGCCCCGAACCACCAACCTTGTGCATGCAAGGCAAATGCTTTACCTCCATGCTATCTCTCCGGCCCCTCCTCCTCCTTCTCCTCCTCCTCCTTTTCCTCTTCTTCTTCTTGTTCTTCTCTTCTTCCTTCCTTCCTCCTCCTCCTCTTTCTGCTATCATATCTGGGGTGTTCTGGATACCAGGTCATGCTTGGGACTGACCATCTGCCTTCACATCTAGGGGACCGACCTGTGCCCACATTCCAGCCTGTTGAAATGCCCGCCCCCAATTCTGATCTAACGCTCGCTGGCGGTGATCCTCAGCCTCTTCCACAGCCTTCTCCTGAAGCAGTCAATTATTATCCCTCAATTTTGAAACTGCCCTTTTTGAAAATGTTCATGTCACGGTTGCCTGCAGTTTCCAGAGGGGCCTTCTGCACACAAAAAAAGTCAGGCCAACCAGCGATCTGGTGGTTGTTTGAGGTCAAGCCTGTCGACCCCCAAAAAGACCAAAACTCTTTATAAAGGGAAAGTGATGGGGTTCAGAAATTTGGGGGCTTCTGCTGGTTCTATGGCCCGGGGAGGGAGCATGCAATGCAAGGGGGTGCTAGAGCAAACCCTGGCTTTCCACACGAAAAGCACGTGTTCGACCCTTTTGCATTAGCTCCCTGAACTCCCAACTTTCTTGGCCAGATCCGAGAGGGAACAGAACATGGAGACATTTGGCACCAACTGCCCAGCCCTCCATCAAACTAGGCCAGGAGTGCCCGGAGGTCAAGCTCACGCATGCGCACTACCCTCGCGCCCAGCGCGCGTGAGGCACAGCACCAAATTCCTGGCACCTTTCTCACGAAAGGGCTAGTCAGGTCTGCGCACGCGCCGTGTCTCGCCCGCGATTGGCTAGAGAGCCCTGTCCGTCATTGCGGGAACCAACGAGGTGAGCCCAAGCTGATCACGTCCCGCCCAGCTTTGCCCCGTCCCCCGCTGGCGTGAGCTGGCGCGGGTACAACGTGCCTCAAGGGTGGGCTCGCCTCAGACCCATGGCTCCACGGAGGGGAGGTGTGGGAGCAGGGGCGGCGGGGTCAGCCGTGCTTCCCGCAGAGCCTGAACTGTGGCTGCGAGTCACCCGTCTATAGCGTACCCGCTGTCTGCCAAGACGCTGCCTGAGGCGCGTTGTTGGGACGCTGGTCCCCGCCTCCTCGGGGAGGGCGCGCGTGGCAGAGAAGGGCTTCGCCTTAGAAGGAGATTTTTCTGTTCCTCAGCCCTGAGCCGCCCGGTGAGGCCCCGCCCTGCCCTACTGGCAGCTGCCCCGGGATTGGGCGCCTGGCTCTGGCGGCCAGCGGCTGCCTCAGGCCTGAGGGCGTACGGAGGCGGGGCCTCTTTTGCCACGCCCCTCACTTTAGTCACGCTCAAATGCCCCGCCCATCTTTTTTAGTAACGCCACGCCCATTTTTCTAGTGTCGTTCAAACGCCCCGCCCTTCTTCTTAGTCCCGTTCATATACCCGTCCCCTCTTCTTAGTCACGCTCAGAGGCCCCGCCCCTTATTTTAGTCACGCTCAAAGGCCCCGCCCATCCTTTAGTCTCGTTCAACGCCCCGCCCCTTCCTGCTCAGTCACGCTCAGAGGCCCCGCCCCTTATTTTAGTCATTCTCAAAGGCCCCGCCCATTCCTTTAGTCTCGTTCAAATGTCCCGCCTCTTCTTCTTAGTCATGCTCAAAGCCCCGCCCCCTTATTTTAATTACGCTCAGATGCCCCGCCCACCCCTCTGTTCTCGTTCAAATGCCCCGCCCCTTCCCCTTAGTCACGCTCAAAACCCCGCCCATTCTTTTGGGCTCTTTCAAACGCTCCGCCCTCTATTTTAGTCTCATTGTAACGCCCCACCCTTTTCTCAGTCCCGCTCAAACGCTCCGCCCTTCTCCTTCGTCTTGTCCAATCGCCCCGCCCCTTCCTCGCCCCACCCCACCCCTTCCCCCGGGCCTCTCCAGCTCACCGGCTTTTATTGGGCACGTGGCGGCCGATGCGCAGTGAAGAGGAGTGACTCTGCTGCCACGCTGCCAGCGAGTTTTACAGTTTTACGAGAGACTAAACATACAGGGAATACATGCACAACTAAATAGGGAGGGGGACACATTGAGACTTGAGCCCAGTGGCTTGGAAATCCTGGGTTCTCCCCTCCCCACACCCGCACCCCAATCTCAACTGTCTGTCCCCTAGCCCAGGCCCTTGAGGCCTACGGGTGTGCAAAGAAGCCTTGCATGCAGCCACCTTTGTGGGGAGGCCCGGCGGGGTTTTTTTTTTGGGGGGGGGGGGTTTAGCTACTGCAAAACGAGGCACAGAACGGGCAGTGCCCTGGCAGGAGCCTGGAATGATAGGTTTGCAAACAGAAACCCGCAGTCTGTCAGGGCTCCAAGTCAAGTCAAAGCCACTTTGGACCCTGGGGTGGGGTCACTTTATGTCGCTCTCACATCCGCTGGCTGCTCCTGAAACAAGTTTCCACAATCACAAGGCTGGAAAAGTTACTCAGCCCATGGGACTGCGAGGTGAGTCAGAAGCAGCGCTCGATGGGGGGAGCTGGCCCCTTTGGCTGGCAGGCAGTTGTGCCACCCTTTGCCTCCCGCCTCCCAGGAGCTGCCGCTTTGGGGCGGGTCCCCTGTAGGCGCAGATTCTCGAATGGAACCCACGCCGCCACCCAGTTGGATTTGGTCTGTATTCCTCTGGGAGTTGGAAAGCAGAGGGACTACCAACGTCCTTTCCCTGAGAGAAATAATTTGGGGGTTCCTAAGCTTTCCACATGTCTCATCTCCTTTGAGTCTGAACACTACCGTGTGCAAGCACCCAGCAAGAAACAGAAAGGAATAAGGTGTCTTTTGTTGTTGTTGTTGTTTTTGGTTTTAGGAGATGCCAGGAATTAAACCTGGCGCTGGAGAGATAGTACAGCTTGGTAATGTGCTTGCTTGCCTTGCACAGGCCAACCAGGGTTTGAGGGCCCCCCCACACACACACATCACACATATGGTCCTCCAAGCATTGCCTTGAGTGCAGAGCTAGTAGTAACCCTATCGGCACTGTAGGTTGTTGTCCAAAACCAAAAACATTTTTTTGGGAGAGGGCCACACCCGGTGACGTTCAGGGGTTACTCCTGGCTATGCACTCAGAAATCGCTCCTGGCTTGGGAGACCATGTGGAACGCTGCGGATAGAACCCAGGTTCATCCTGGGTTAGTTAGCCACGTGCAAGACAAACGCCCTACCGCTGTGCTATCGCTCTGGCCCAAACATTTTTTTCTGGTTTTTTGGGTCACACCGGGCAGCGTTCAGGGGTTCCTCCTGGCAGGCTCGGGGGACCATATGGGATGCTGGGATTCGAGCCACCATCCTTCGGCATGCAAGGCAAATGCTTTACCTCCATACTATCTCTCCGGCCCCACCAAAACATTTTTAAAAAATAAATAAAAAATAAACCTAGGAAATGTGCTCTATCACTGAGCATGGTCCCCAGTTCTAGGAAGTACATATTTAATCAACCTTTTTTGGGGGGTTGGGTTACATCAGTGGCACTCAGGGTTACTCCTGGCTGTGCGCTCAGAAATCACTCCTGGCTCAGAAATAGCTCCCGGTCCTCGGGGGACCATATGGGATGTTGGGAATCGAACTGGGGCCCGTCAGAGGTTGGCCAAGTGCAGGGCTGTACTACTGCTCCGGCCCCAATTTACTTCTATTTTGATTTTTAGTAGTGGCTTAAACTAGTCACTAAGTACATCTGGCAGTGCCCAGGGACTACTGCTGGCGATGTGCTGTGGGATCTACTCCCACAGTGCTTGAGAAGCCATGTGATGCCAAGGATCAAACCTCCACATGCAAAACCTAAGGCATACATATAGCCTATTGAACCATCTCTCCAAAACACACAATGCATGGAAGTGCTCAATCCAGCTGTACAGAGAAAACAAAAACTAATGCTTACATGTTTAGGTAGAATGAAGTAGATGCTATAAAGGACTGGTTCCTAACTTACCTCATTGAAAGAAACAGGCCAACAGATGGGAAATGGAAAAACAAGACTTTAGTTTGTTTTTAAGTTTTTTTTTTTTTGGGGGGTGGACACAATTTGCAGTGCTCAGGACTTACTGCTGGCTCTGCACCCAGGAATCACTCCTGGCAGGTTCAAGCAACAACATGGGGTGCTGGGGCTCTAACCTGGGTCAGCCACATGCGAGGTAATTACTCTGCCAGCTATACTGTCTCCAGCCCCAGGACAGAGAAAAGGTTTCCTCCGTGAAAATTTGAATGATAGGAAAGGCCCCAGCAACAACACTAGGCAGAGTTGTTTTGCCATAAATGTCATCTAAGCAGGTTCAGCTCTTTTCATGTCTATGCAAGCACAGTGATAAAACACAACTCTCATCGAACACTTATGTGTCAGGAGTGGCTTTAAGTGACTTACATCTGCCTTTACTCCAATCTCACAGCAGCCGGTGATTCACAAGCCCCAGAGGGAGAGAGGTGAAGCTACTTGAAGGCTGTCTCCCTAGTAGACACTGGTCTCTGGCCTCTGTCTGCCTTGAACCCCAACTTCGGTGACATCAGCCAGGTGATTCCTTAGAGTTGCCTCCTAGTACTTAGTGCAGAAGTGCCATTATCCCTTCTATCAAGGGTTGGGTTTGGTCTGTATTCCTCTGGGAGTTGGAAAGCAGAGGGACTACCTCTTCCCTGAGAGAAAAACCTGAACAGGGATCAGACAGATAATCAGATAATACAATGGTTAGGGGGTTTGTCTTGCACGCAAAGGAGATGACAGAGGGGTAAGATGCTTATCTTGCCAGCAGCCAATTGGGGTTCCATATCTGGTACTGCATATGGTTCCCCTGGGCCCCGCCAGATGTGATTCCTGAGTGCAGGGCAAAGAGTAAAGCTGAGTACAGCTGGGAATGAGTGGATGAAAACAAGAAAAGAAAGGAGAACTGATGGAGCGGGGAGACTACTCATGCTTTGCGTCGGAAGGCTCAGGTTTGGTTCTTGGTCCTACATCGTTGGTTCCACATGGTAACTCCCAGGATTACCCTCAAACAAAAACAAAACAAAGACAACAGCAACTTTGAAGCTTGTTTTAGAACTATCCCTGACCCCTGAAGGAACAGAACTAAAGGCTCTGGAATACCTTGCCCCTTGGGAGCAAAGAGCCCTTTCTTGCTCTGCCTGGGAGCTTGCCGGTGTTGAAGGCTGGCTAGTAAACAGGAATGGCAGGTGACCTTGGCTAGGGACTGCTTTTGTGCTTCATTCCACTTGCAGCAGCCTGGACCCCTGAAGGCCTCAACAGAATGACAACCGTCTGACTCAATCAGAAATCAGACTCTTCTAGGCACCCTGCTAAGGTGGCGAGAAAGCTAGCACCGCTGTTTACTGAGTGCTTGAGCACAAGTCTGGGGTCAGGAACCTTCCTTAATTCCCTCCTCTTCTATCTCCCACAAAGTTTGTAAAACTTGTTTTATTATCTTTCTTATTTTTTACCTTAGTGCCTAGGAATCACTTCTGGCTGGGCTTGGGGGGACCATATGCAGTGCTGGGAATTGAATCTGGGTTGGCTGCATGCAACAAATCCCCTAACTATTGTACTATCTGTCTGGCCCCTGTTCTGTCACCTAACTTTCACCTAACTCTGGCTGGACCTTGGTCCTGTACTACTTCCAGCTGGTGCTCCTACAGGCATGGTCAGGGCTAATTCCTAGATTTGTACTCAGGGACCATTCCTGGTAGGATCAGGGGGACAATATTGAGTGCTGGGAATTAAACCTGTCAGCTATGTGCAAGGCAAGCACCCTACCTCCTGTACCATTGCTCTGGTCTCTGGCAGGAGCTTTCTTTCTTTATTTTTTGGCAGAACTTTATTTATTGGCAGCTTTGTTTATTTACTTATTTATTGGCAGCTTTCTAAAACATAAATCTAGTCAAATTCCTCCTGTACTATAACACTTGCAGAGGGTCAGATCAATATTACAGCAGGGAAGGAACTTGCCTTGCATTCTGCTGACCCAGATTTGATCTCCAGCATCCCATATGGTCCCCTGAGCTCACCAGCAGTGGTTCCTAAATATATAGCCTGAAGTAACCCATGGGCATTGCCAGATGTGGCCTCCCCAGTCCATTGCAGGACCAAACATCTGCAGAGTTCAATCCAAGTTATGGTAATTAAGGCCCTTCCTCCAGATACTGCTGCCTTAATTCTCTGATATATGTTACTCCTAACATTGCAGCTCAAAATTTGATTTCTTCAGTGAACCATCCTCTCTGCCTTATGTTCTGCTTAGAAGAATGCTTTTTCTCTCCTTGTCCAGGAAACGGTTACAGATCTCCAAAGCCAGCTCCTACCCTTCCTCCCAGAATTTCTCCTCACCCTTGCTCCTGTGGGTGGGGAAGGTCTGTTCTGAGCTCCTGTGCCCTGTAGCTCAGACTCAGACTTGGCTCCCTTTTCTCTGTCTCCTCTAGACTGTGACTTGCCAGAGGCAGGAGCTCTTCGTTCCTGCTCCCCTCCCCAGGTCTAATAAAGCGTGTCACCAAGTACGTGTGTGTCCCTCGAGACTGTTGCATTGCTGACAAAGGCTGGCCTGAGCCATGAGCCAAGTGTTTGTTGGAGAATGAAGTGTCCAGTTGCCTTAGAGTCCTCCGGCTGTGCCATGGGGAAGCCAGGGAGAAGCCTGGCTATGTGAAGGTGCTGGGGGTAGAGGAACCCGTTGTCCAGGGTGGATGATGGATGGTGGCTGTGGAGAACCCTAAGCTTTCGGATGATGAGAGACATATAAGTGGAAAAGAACAGCTGGGAGGGGGGCTGGGAATCTGGAGGGGGTGCTGGAGAAATAGTACAGCAGGCAGGGTGCTTGCCTTGCACATAGCTGACTTGGTTAGATCCCTGGCATCACATATGGTCCCCCAAACCTTCCAGAAGCGATCCTGAGTGCAAAGACAGAAGTAATCCTGAGTACAACTGGGTAAGACAGCCCCCCCCACATCCCAATCAAACCAAACAAACAACAAGAACAGCTCTGGGGGAATGCGTGGCAATTAGGTGATTAGGGCACATATCTAAATCATGATTCTGTGTTGAGTTCCAGCAGAATTGAAGCCAGCAGTACTTAGTGTCCAGGGTGGGACATGGGGCCTCAGGACCTGTATGGCCCTTTTCTTTTTTCTTTTTTGGTTTTTGGGCCACACCCGTTTGACGCTCAGGGGTTCCTCCTGGCTCAGAAGTCGCTCAGAAATCGCCCCTGGCTTGGGGGGACCATATGGGACACCGGGGGATCGAACCGCGGTCCGTCCTACGCTAGCGCTTGCAAGGCAGACACCTTACCTCTAGCGCCACCTTCCCGGCCCCGTGTATGGCCCTTTTCACTCTCTTCAAGCCCTACAAGGAGGATGGAATTGTCAGTTCTGGCTGTCTTGGTGAGTCTTGAGTGTACTGAGGGCTCTCACCTGGTGCAGTGTCTGGGGAGGCTTGGAAACTGCCAGAACACAGAGGAGGGCCTTGCTTCCATGGCAGTTGCCTAGGGCATGAGGGAGCTCTGTAATTCACATGTAACCCCTTGTGAAGTTGTCCAAGTGGCTGATGTGTCCCCCACCTCTGCCAAGCATGTGGCTCCTCCCAGACCCAAGGATGAGAGAGGGGCAGGTGAATACCACAACTGAGTCTCACAATATCATGCTAGAACTTCTCACACTGGGTAGTCACACCAATCACGACTGTGAAAGGGCAGTGGCAGGAGGTTGAGCAGTCAGGCTAATAGCCGTAACCATGGGCTGCCTGCAGAAGAACCGTGAGGAGCATCCTTAGCCAGTGCTGCTCAGTGTTCCAGAGTCAGGGGGAGTCAGGAGAGGAGCAGCCTGCAGTGACCTGGGAGGTGGAATGGTGATATTTGGGAGGTGTCTGAGTTCCACCTGCACAGACACGCAAGTCAAATACCAATCAGGCCATGTTGGGTGGATGTGCGGTGCTAGAACATGGACCCCTACCTACTGGTCAGGTGAGAGCAGCTCTCAGGGGATCCTGCTGCAGCTCCATTATTGCAGGAGCACAGACAGAAAAGGCCTACAGAGGTACTTACTTGGCCCTGCTATGAGGTCTAGCCAGGGTTCTTTACTTGGGCGTGCTGCTTCTGTCTACACTGTCCTGATATTTTGGACCATACCTAGAGATGTTTAGGGGTCATTTCTGGTGGCTCAGAAGCTAGAACCCAGATTGGCTATATGCAAGGAAGGTGCCCTGTCCTTATTTCCCAAATCTATAGTCCTATCCCAAAAGCCTGAGCCCATTTTGGGGGGATTTTTTGGGTCATACCCAGCAGTGCTCAGGGGTTACTCCTGGAGGTGCTCAGGGGGACCATACGGGATGCTGGGGACTGAACCTGGGTCAGCTGCCTGCAAAGCAAATGCCCTACCTGCTATACTACCAACTCTGGCCCTAGTTTGTTTTTTTTTTTGTCTCTGGGCATCTCTCTCTCTTTCTCTCAACAGCCTTCAGTAGCCCCCGAGACTGCTTATACTTTGGAGGAGGCCCTGGGCAAGGGGAAGGGGGTGTTTCAATCCTTCCTTTCCTCCCCCTCCTGAACCATCGACCGAACCGCACCCAAGAAACCAGAAGCTGAGCCCAGGTATCACAAATGTGTGTTCTTTTTCTTTTAATAGTAAACCTCTTTACAACAAATATAGTGAAAGAGTTCTCAAACAAAACTCATAAGAATCTCAAGGACTTGCCTGTTCTTATTGTGTAGAATACTAAGAAAGCATCACCGTACAGCACGAAAGGAAATATTGAAAACGAACCAACAGCCACACACTTGGAGTCACCTACCCAAGACCAGGAGGAGCCCCAGAGTGTGGGTGATTGTCGGGCTCGGGGTGGGGCACCTCCATGGCCTATCCACCCCTTGTTCTCCCCCACCTCATGTGCATGGGGAAGACAGACTCCAGATTCTCTATATAGCACTCCAGCCCCACTGCCTCCATACAAATGCCCCATTTCTCCAACTTGGGGTGACGAGGTGGCAGAGGGGAGAACCAGTTCCCAGGGCTCTGTTGCCATCCCTGCTTGAATGCTAAAACACGCCCCCACCCCACCCACCCCAAGGGATTCCAAAGTCAGTTAAAAATATATAGAGATATTTCTAGATACACTTTTACATCATTTCTGTCTCTCCAAACAAATAAATAATCAGCAAGAGAAGGTGCATTGTTTCCTTCCTGTCCAAGGTCAGGGAAGTGGGTGTTCCCTGGCAGGAGGAGGGTCCTCTGGCCCGCTGCCCCCACAGGCTGTGGGAACCTGGGGGGGCAGTGGGTGACTCCAGTGATGACTTTGGCAAGCGCCCAGTTCTTCAGAGGAAGGAGTGGGTGGAGGCAAATTTGGCTTGTGAGAGAAAGAAATGAAGTCCACATTTGAGGGCTGGGTTCCCAGGGGCCCCGACCCTCAAAAGGAACCTTGGGATACAGAGCTGCAGAAATGTCACAGATCCATTCACAGACCGCCCCCCTGTCTCCGGGGAAAGAGAAGAAATCTCTCTCTCTTTCTCACACACACACACCACACGCACACACACACTCACATGCACACATGGGAATCGAAAGCCAGGTTTGCTGCTGTGAGCTGCAGGCGACCTGGATTATATTGCACCAAGAGTGGCGGGGCCCGTGTTGAAGGTGGGGGGGCCCGGCCTACAGGCGGGAGCAGCCTGAGATGGGGCGGCCGGTCGTTCTGCATTGATTGAGCACCTGCACCCAGCCAGACACCTGCTCAGCAACTGAGAGCCAACTACGCATGCCGGGCTGGGGTGGGGGCACACACCCTGCTTTCTCTGGGGCCCTGGCCAGATGCCCCCAAGGAGGGCAAACTGTGCTCGATGGGCAGGGGTATGGGGTTTTGTGGGGGTGCTGGGAGGCCCATGGCCCAGCGGGCCCAAGACTGCATCGAGGAGAGGAACTGGCCTTTCCCCTGGGACCAGGGATGAGGGGGAATTAAGGAGGGGTTTAGCTTGGGCAGCCGTGGGAAGTACCCCAGGGTGGGTGGGAGGTAGGGCTGAAGGAAGAAGGGCAACAGCTAGATGCCCTGACTGCAGCAGCGTGTCCCCCAGCTAGCAGGGGACAAAGAGGGAATGGGCGGGCAGCAGGTCAGGGAACTGGATGGTCCCTCTGTGCACGTATGCCTTCAGAGTTCATCACCTGACTCGTTACGAGCCCAGGCATCTCAGAGTTCCACAGAACTGCGCATGCACGTGAGCACTAATGCATACATAGAGAAATACAAGGAACCTATGACACAAGCGCTGGCCGTCCTGTGAGCACTCAGGCTGTGGCCCCCTACCTTCAAGTCACACACCACCACACAAATGCCACAACAGCCGCCTACCACACAATTGGGCCATGTCTGCCTTTCTCTTGCCCAACTAGAAGCCCAGGTTCCTGGGAAGGAGGAGGCCGACTCCATCCTTTCAACCCCTTGCATGGCCCCAGACCCAGGTCCCTGAGGGTGGGGTCACAACGGGAGTAGGCTGGGGGCCTGCCCCCTCCAGTTTGATCTGTGGTCCAGCTTTAGGTCTCAAGACACCCCCCCCCACTTCCACTGCTCCCCCAGGGGAGGCAGCGGAAAGGGGGAGATTCTAGGAGGGGCAGGCGGGCAGCAAGAACAACAGCAGAAGAATCTTGTCTGTACAGTACGGGCCGTTTGAGTCATTATTATTACAATATACTTTGACAAAAATAGAATCTCATTTCATATCAATACAACAACAACAACAAAAAAAAAACCAACAGTTTCCTGGACTGTTACACTGCTAAGGGTTTTCAAAGGTTGCTATTTACAATTACAGTAGCCAAGAGGGAAGGTGGGATCCGGCCTGGGGTGGTGGGACAGGAGGTAGCGAGACAATGAGGGAGCTAAGAGCAGGGAGGTGGGGTCAGGAGCGGAAGGAGCCAGGAGGTGGGTGGGGAGAGGGTCCAGGAGAGACTAGGGGGACAGACTTGCTGTGACCCCCAGTCCACTCCTGGTGGAAGTGTGCGTGCAGGGAAGGGACAGCCTGTCTACACCGGCCCCACGATGGAAGGCCCCTCCCTGCCCCCCCACCCCCTGCACCAGGAAGAGGCACCAGGGGCTATTGCACTAGCATGTCTCGGGGAGCATGTCAGGTAGGGGGCCCAGCGCCTGGCCCGGCTCTGCCCTCCTGGCCCCTCTGCATGGCTGTCTTCTCTCAATGTGCTTCAGGCCCCTTACCCCCCACCCCCTAGGTGACCTTCCCTTTCCTGAAGCCCGGCCAGCACTGCACCCTGGGGTCCAGGGAGAGCCTGTGCCAGGGGTGCAGGGCAGCAGGGCCAGGCTCCAGCACCCGCCTGTGCGCCTGAGGCTCCAGGAAAATTCCCGAAGCAGAACCTCAGCTCACCCATCCCGAAACACGGAGCTGCCCATCCAGCGGACCCTGGGTTTCCGGTGTGGTGTGTATGAGGGGGGGTCTTGCTGTTTGGTAGATTTTTGGTTACTTCCCTTGATCTGGGAGATAGGGTGGGAGGGCTCCGCATGCAGGGTCGGCACCTGTCCTTCCCAAAGGCCTATGGGCCCCCTCCTGCAGCATATGTGTACAACGTGCAAAGTGTAACCCCCCCTTCCCGCAAAAAAGAGCCCCTCCCAGCCAGTGAAAATGGCAGGGGGATGCGGAAAGGGGATGGAAGCATCGCCCTCTCCAAAGCAAGAATCCAAATTAAAAAAAATATAATAATAATAATAATAATATAATAATAATAATAATTATACACAAACGTAACCGTCAACAGGACACGGAGCACTAGAAAGGGAGTGGGGGCAAGCGGGAGGAGCCCGGGGCAGGGCGGGTGGGCGGTGAGATTGTCAACTCTTCATCAGGGAGGCAGAGAGAGGGGATGGGGACCATCACTTTAAAGTCTGTGAAGAGAGGAGATGGAGAAGCAGGTGTGAGGGGGGCCCAGGCCTCGGGGTCTGTACCCTGCTCCCCTCTCCCGCTGGGGCCCGCTCTGAGCGGGGTGAAGGGCGGGAGGTAGGAGGCTGGGGGCACGGGTGTCCCGGTGCAGCAGATACTGGCGGGCAAGCAGGCGGGCAGGCGGGCGAAGCTACAGTACCCAGGCGTCCAGCCGCATCCTCTTCCCGCCGGAGCCCTCGGCCTCGGGCTCGGGCGCCTGGCGCAGCAGGCCCAACGTCGGCCCGAAGTCGCCCCGGCCGTCATCCCGGTCCCCTGTCTCATAGGAGCCCCCGGCCGCCGGGCTGCTGAGTCCCTCGCCAGGCTCGGGGCGGCTGGCAGGGAACACCACCGGAGGGGGAGGCGCAGGGCTGCGCTCCCGGCTGGGAGACACCGGCTCCGACTTGATGCTGACGTGGGGGTGGGTGGTGACCGTGAGGGCAGCGCCCACATGGGGCAGAGGGCTGCCCGGGCTAAAGCACAGGGAACAGGAAGGAGAAAAAGGAGAGACAGACAGACAGGGAAGGAGGGCAGATGGAGGAGGGGGCAGACAAGTGCACAGAGACAGTGGGAGGCGAGAGGGCCAAGGAAAGAGAAAGAAGAGAAGGAAGGACAAAAGAGTGGAAAGAGAAGGGAGACACGTTAGCTCTCACTCTGCCAGTGACAGCCGTTCAGGGGCCCTCCTCCTCGCACCCAGCACCAGCATGGACTCACAGTAGGCTGCTGAGAGACACGGGGACCAGGTGTGGCTGCGGTTGTGGCTGCGGCTGTGGTGGCTGTTGTGGCTGTGGCTGCGGCTGCGGCTGTGGCTGGGGCTGTGGAGGCTGCGGCGGCGGCTGCTGGGGCTGTGGGGGCTGCTGCCAGGCAGTGACGCTGCCTAGTGACAGTCCCCCCGGCGAGCTAAAGGCCGGTAAGGAGGAGAGCTCGGCGCTGGTCAGCTGGTAATCTGCAGAAGGCCCAAGAGACAGCACTGAGGGGCTGTGGGGGACGGGGGGTGGGGGGTGGGGAGGGATCCTGGGAGAGGTGCTGGTCATAGAGTGCAGAGTAAATCATGGTGCTCACAACAAGAAATGCACATTGAGGGCCTGGAGAGATAGCACAGCGGCATTTGCCTTGCAAGCAGCTGATCCAGGACCAAAGGTGGTTGGTTCGAATCCTGGTGTCCCATATGGTCCCCTGTGCCTGCCAGGAGCTATTTCTGAGCAGACAGCCAGGAGTAACCCCGGAGCACCGCCGGGTGTGGCCCAAAAAAAAAAAAAAAAAAAAAAAGAAATGCACATTGAGATGGATTTGTTTTTGTTTCTGAGCCACAACTGGTGAAGTTCAGGTATCACTCCTGGTGGGGCTTGGTCATCCTATGTAGTGCCAGGGAACAAAGCTAGGTCCATTCTGTACAAGGCACACAAATGCTACTACCTACCCACTATGCTATTGCTCTAGCCCAGATTTTCTAAGTCACTGATCAGCCTCTCTTTTGAGATCTGCCAGCAGCGTCCCGTGAGCACCATCACAAGTATGACCCCCCCCAAACCAAAAAGAACAAGTAAAATAAATAGAATATCAGTCCAAAGAAAGAAGAGCCCTGAGGATCAGTCCCAGCAGCCTTCAAGTACAGAGCTGGGACTGGTTCCTGGAGCACAGTAATGGTCCAAAAAGAAAAAGTCAGGCAAAAAGAACAATCACAAAAGGCCAGTGGGTCCAAAATACTTCTGTCATTTCTCCACATCTTCCTAAAGAAGGACCATGTTCTCCGGTCACTGCTAGGTGAAGGGCACAAGAGATGACCAACCATCACAGCCACAACCACTAGTATACTGACCCCAAGCCTCCTACTGGCCGACAGTGATGCAGATTACCAGGCAGGGCCAATGCTAATGTTGTGCCTGCCACCCTACCTAGGAAGGCCTGCAAAAACGGGGCACAGAGGCCAGGGAGGGGACACTCACTGTTTTCTTACAAGCGTCTTAACAAAGAAGTCTGGGTGGCCATGGAACCAAATGAACCAGGAGACTTTTAGTTGCACTTTACAGAGTATTGCTCTTGCAAGCCCAGGTTGTCTGGGACACCCCAGGGTCAGTGTGTGTATATGTGTGCAGGCTACATGCCTGCCCACCCAGCTTTGCCTCCATACTGCACAGTAGGGTCAGACAGGTCACTTCAAGCGTCCTCCTCTCAGCACTCGTGTGCCCCTGGACAAGCCTCTCATTCTTGCCTCGGAACTGAGGCCATCTTTCCTGCATCAACCACACAGCTGTAGGGGCAGGGAGAGCCCAGAGGAAGCAGGGGGATGGGGTCCAGCATGGAGCTGGGCTCACACGAGGCAGCTGCTGCACAAGTTGGAGACATTCACTCTGGCCACAGACGTAGGCAATGATAGAGTTTAGACAGTCCCAATCTGGAAGCACTGCCATGAGTGATGCCCGAGTATTGCACAGCTGGGTGTGGCTCCTAAAACTCAACCCCTTCCCCCCCCCCCCCAAAGAGATTAAACCTTCCAGCCTTGCAGTTACCTTTTAGCCTCATCCTAGAGATGCCCAAGTGCCCTCCTGGCCTGCTAGCAGGAGACATCTGGAGCTCTGAGAACCTGGATCTCCCAAATAAGAGCCCGAGTAGAAGGGGCACAGAGCATTTATTTCTGAGACTCACTTTCCACATCAGGGAGTTGAGCCCGGAACAGAATGAGCAGGAACATAACTAGGGCTCTGTTCCCTGCACACCCCACTCTGGCTCCCAAGGCTGGGAGAGAGCCCATTAGCCATGTGGCTGCCCACTTGTGGCTCCTCAGTGACCCCAGCCAGATGCAGCTACCAGAGCCCACCAGGGGCCAGACCCATCCCCCAAGTCTGCTCAGTCAGACTGCCCACAGTCTGAACTGGTCCTGTCGGTACTCTGGGGCCATAGGCCTCTGTCCTGCACAACAGAGGTAGAACCTGTCTCCATGGGCTCCAGGGGGGCTCCAAGGGCAGAGTGCGAGTTCTAGGATGGACAACTGTTCCCCACCAAGTCAGTACTGGTCCACAGGGTGACTACCTAACGCTGACACCACTCGCCTCACTCCTGCTGCTTCAGACATGGCAGGGAAACCATAATGGTCCCCAGATAGACATCAGTCCAGACTCGGCATGAACCACCTGCTGCTCATACCCTCCACGTTAGGACATTAGGAGCTGCCCAGAGTGTAGCTGCCTGCAGAGACCTCTGGAAACAGCCCAAGAACATGGAACCTCCAGCCTCAGGGGTGCGGATCCTCACAAAATACTTAGGCATGGTCACTGGCACCATGAGGATTCACTAAGTCTAATGCTGGGGATTGAACTTGCACTGACTGACTGGCTATGTGTAAGGCAAGTTCCTTACCTAACACATTAACTGTGGTCCCTAAAAATTAGTCATATAAATACGTACATATATATTTGGGGGGTGTTTTGGGCCACACTTGGTGGTGCTTAAGGGTTACTTCCTGGCTCCGAGCTCAGAAATCGTTCCTGGCGGGATATGGGGACCATATGGGATGTCAGGGGTCAAACCTGGGTCGGCTGTGTGCAAGGTAAGTGCCCTACCCGCAGTACTATCACTCTGGCCCCACTAGTCATTTTGATCTAAAATTTAAAGTGGAAATTGCTCTTATTTGCTAAACGTGGCAATGTTAATTAGATGGTGGCTCTCCCAAACCATGAGCTCACTCATACTGGGCATTCTCCTCCCACCTCCCATTACCCCTGGTCCCTCCATGAACCCATGGCTCAGGCCACATACTTGCACTCTCACCTGTGTTGTAGGCGGTGGGCATGGAAGAGAAAGGGAGACCCTGGCTGAGTAAACTCGGTGTTGCCACGGAAACCACTGGGGTGGTGAGCGAGTGGGTAGACTGGGAGACCCCAAGGCGCTGGGCATTGTTCTGTGGGAGAAAACAGTCTGTCAGGAGAGATAGTGCGGGTCCTGCAGGCAAGGCCAAGCCGAGATCCCTGAGCCTCAACATGGAGCCACAGACATGTTGACAGCCCCATGGCAGTGCAATTCTGCGTCCTGGAACACACGATCCAGCATGTCCCAGCGTGCCCCCTGCAGTCTCGCCTCCCCCAGGACACGATGCACACACCCGGAGCCGTGCCAGGGTCTCTGGCGTGGCGTGTGCCTGCGTGTGTGCGCGCACACGTGTGTGGGGCTGTCAGCTCCATCTGCCGCTGAGTCACTTGTTTATTCCAAAGCCACGCTGGGGCCGAAACTGCCACTGTGTTGGCCGCCAAAGCCTGCCTGCCTTTTCCAGCCTCTCTGGCTGCCCGTCAGGGAGCTGGCGCGCTCGGGGAGAGCCCCTGGCCCACTGCTGGCTGGAAAGGAGGATCAAGGTATGTGTGTGGGAGAGGCATGGGTGTGTGCAGGAGGCAGGCAGGGGAGAGGCTGGGAGCCTACAGAGGCTGCTCAGGAGGCCTCAGAGTTTCAGGAAAACCCATCTGCCTGGTCCTCTCGGAGGGAGGCCCCTCTGAAGTCTTGGCTTGGAGAACACTCACAGTAGGCCTGAGTGATACCAGAAAGTGGGGGCCTGGCTGTCGGTCCCTCCCCAGAGCCTCCTGGCATGTAAGATCACACAGTGGCACTTAGTGAATGAAGGAGATGCTGTGTCCACAGATATCCACGGATATACCATATGCATGCACCTCCAGTTCATCCATCCCCCTCACTCCCACACTTCTGGATCCTGCTTGGCACTGACCACTGGCTAATAACCGACTCAACACGTGCCATACACGGAAGAGAACAAAGGGGAACAGGCACTCCATGCAGGGGTGTCGGGGTGGCCAAGACAAGAGTCAAGGGTCACAGCACACAAGGCATAGCATCACTTACCAGGTCTAAGTGGTCCTCAGTCTGGGAGCAGAAATAAAAACCAAGGGGGTTTGAGTCTCCGGTTTCTTGTCCATCTCTGTTTTCAAGCCTTCCCCACTCCCTCTGCCTCTGTCCCCATGGAAGGTGCCCTATAGGCGGCCTTTTGCCTTTGCCCCTTGCAGGATGGCCCAGTGCTCCTGGTTCTCTCTGGGCTCCTGTCCTTCATGGCCCTGCTCAACCCACTTCTGCCCCTTTCCAGATCCTTCTGTGCTCCCCCTCTGCCTGAAGAGAGTTGAGTGGCCGCTCAGCTGCCCAACCCCTGGGTGGGACACCCACTCACCAAATGATGCATTAACCCTTTTCCTCCCTGGGATGTGATGACTCTCAGATCAGGCTTGCGGCTGGGGGTGCCCAGCTGGGCACTGTGAGGGGGTGGGGGTGGCGACTTGGCAGGGATGACCTTGTTTAGGCTGTTGCCGTTGGCCACCGGGAGGAGGCCAGGGGAAGCCCGTGCACTGACATAGCCGTTCCCTGGAGGGCAGGAGAGAGGACAGTGAGGCCTGGCAGCTGTTTCACAGCCCCTCGGAGACATACACAGATTCCAAGTGGGAGCTGAGATCTCTGGCTCCTCACTAAGACCAGTCTGGGGTACAACAGGGGAACACCCTGAACTCCCAGGTCATAGTCTTGTCCCTGGCCCCCCCAGCTGAAGATGGTAAGAGGCACTGAGGTTGGGAGGAAGAATGAGACATGGAAACTACTATGGCCAAGAGATTCTTCCTTGCCACACCTCTCCAAGCTTCTCCCCGTGCACAGCCCCAAACCAGCAGAAGGCCGCAGTGGAGGTGTGACAGCCTGGAGTTCACCTCAAGGAGGATGGGAACCACCAAGGCCACAGCCCCCTCTACTGCATCCCTCTCCTGCAAGCCAAGGAGGCTGCAGTGGCCACCAACATGTGACAGGGCTTCCTTCCAGCCTAGGGACATCAAGACACTCATAGCAGCAAGGCTGTTATCGGTGATGGGCTGAGGAAGCTACCACCATAATTAGGCTGCTAGTACGACGCATAATAAGTACCTTCTTCACTTGTTCCACACACTGCAGTCTACACAGAGCTGTCATGCACGCATTATCTCATCTAACCTGCAGACTGACCCTGTGAGCCGGGGAGGCCATGTGTCATGAGCCCTATGGTCTGAAGAGGACCCCAGAGGTCTGGCTGGCAGGCCACGTGGATGGTGAGAACCTTGACCAGCCTCACACACACACACATCTCCATGCTGGGCACCACTGCTCCTAATGGTCCATGGGTCTCTTCCAGCCATCTCTGTGGACATGGGAGGGGACTCACCCATCTCTTGCATCCAGCACCCACTGACTGCCCAGGAAGTATCACAAGCACCCGGAACTAAGCTTGCAGGCGGAAGCCCAGAAACATGGGGCTACACACAGTCACAAGTGTCACCTTGCTCTGTTCCATGAGGACACACTTGCCCTGGAAGTGTGTGGCCGCCCCTATCCCCACTCCCGGCTCACACTGGGAATGGCAGGAATGTCACAGTGACGTCAATGGTGACATTCGAAGTCATGGTCACCAGCTGGACAGCAGCACAGGGCAGGAGGGGCTCACAGCAGCCCTAGAGGATAGCCTTGTCCCTATGGCTTATGTATATGAACACAGCTGAGCCCAGATATCATCTCCCAAGAGGAGCCCTTGATGCGAGCGTGAACCTCCCATCCGAATTCCCAGCTCCACAGGGAAAGAGTCCATGCATACAGGCAAAGGAGCCAGTCCTGTCCTAGAGTCGTGACCCCCACAACCCTCCCCTGGACAGAGGCCACACTCACCAACAGGGCTGGGGCAGGCTCCGTTTGCACTGTTGAGGTCTCCCCCCAGCATGGCCCCTGGAAGGAAAACAGCCATATGGTGAGCAGCGAGACCCTCATCCTCCCACAGTCAGGGAGGAGAGACACCTGGGAAGGAAGGTCCCAGGCTCCCGTGTGGGGCAGCCTGCTCACCTGCACTGGCTGGCCGCTGGGGCAGGCCGGGAGATACACTGTTCCTCTGCAGGGCTGGCTGCTGCGGGGAGAGGAGCCGGGGGTCTGTGAGGGATGTCGTCACCAGGGACGGTGTGACCAGGGAGCCACTGGGATTGCTGAACTGCAGGGAGCTCTGGTTGGACACGGGCACCGTGACAGGCATGGCAAAGTTGGGGGCTGGGACGGTGGACTAGACAGAGAACAGAGAGGTGGGTTTAGGCAAGGGCTACTCTGGGCCTGATAGATCAAGCAAAGGTTCTTTTACCATCTAGGCAGTGTGGCCCGGACACTCTAGGTGTCCCATCAGCCACTCCCACCCTGGCCAAATGCTAGGAGGGCCACTTTAGAGTCTCCCAGTTAGGAGAACAGGCTCTACTCCCAGAAGATGGAAGAGGAGACCCCTAAAATCCCCTCACGGAGGTGGTTAGTCCTCAGCCAGGCAGGACACACAGTGGGCAGGTTAGAGGCCTGGAGTCCAGGCCCATCTCACACACACAGCTGCTCGCAGGACCTGCCCGGCTGTACCTGTTGGCTTTCCTCCTGCAGGCAGCTGTACTGGGCCTCACCCACCTCCTGCCTTTCCAGCTGGTCCCAGCAGACCTGGGGACCATCTCCCCCACCTCCCTCTGGACAAAGGGCCCTTCTCTATGTCCTCTTGTCACCTAAGGTGCTTGCATCAGCTACATATTTCCTGCAGGCCGGTAGGACGTGACTGGCCGCTGCCAACTCAGTCTCGGCAAGGCTCACGGGTTGACCACGACCGAGAGCCGAGGTTCTTTGGCGGTCACCGGCAGCGTGAAACCCCATCCGAGCAGCCCAGGACCGGGGCAGGCGAAGCCACACCATGCACACGGCAGGGAGCTGCTCCTCCATGCGACTACTCACGGCCAGTCTATAACTCTGCATCATCCTATCAAACTCCTCGTCTATCTTTTTATATTTCTCTTCCGTCTGGGGGGTCAGGGCAAACACCTCGTCCACCTCAGGGCTCTCACACTCCCTGTGCTTCTTGTGCAGCGCCTGGGGGAAGGGGCCGGGAAGGGCCGACAAAGAGAGCGTGAGTGGGGCTCACCCCATAGCGCCGGAAGAGCCCGTCCAGCTCCTCACTGGCGCGCCGGTACTTGTCCTCCAGCAGGGGGCTCTGCTCCAGCGAGTCCTCCCCGTCGGGCTCGGGGCTGTCGCAGCCGTTGAAGCCCTTCTTCCGCAGGGTCTGCAACCGCACCGCCAGGGCCATGTCAGGGGGGCCTCCACTGCCCCTCACTACCATGGCCATGTGGGGGAACCTCACGACCCACCCTCCATGCCTTGGAGGCCCTCGGGGGGAACTGTGGGAAGATGGGGCCCATACGGGAAGCATCAGAATTCAGGGGCCTGTAGGCAGACCAAACCCAGGAGTGGACAGGAAGAGGGTTGCTTCCAAATGTGGGGTGAAGGGACGGTCAGAAACAGATGAGACAGTAGGCTTTTCTCCCAGAAAAGCCCCCCAAGATAAAAAACAAAGGAGGGATGATAGCCAGGGCTGGAGTGAACCCCAAAGTCCCCCCTCCATGCTTAGCTCCCCCACCCCAGTGTTGTCCAGTGTTTGAAATGCACACATATTGTGCAAGTCCAGCCTAGAAAGCAAGGCAGGGGACTCCCTCAAGGATCCAAGTTCTGTTCCCAAAGGTACACACAGCTCAGTGGGAGAAGTGGGCACAGACAGGGCCCATTCTGGTCACCCAAAACCTTCAAAGATGGCCAGGCCCCACTGGGTCACCACTTGGGGCAGGATCTGCCAAGATGCATGGCCCTCGAAGGCCAGAGCTACAGTCCAAAGCCCTGTTCCTGGCAATGGATATGGAGCAACAGAAATGCAGAGGAGAGACAGGAAAGCAAGAGATCAGGGAAGAGGAAGAGGAGGAAGGGGGAGAAAGGGCGGGGGGGGGGGAGAGAAGAGAGAGAGAGAGGTAGGTGGGAGAGAAAAGAAAGATAAGAGCAGAGGTGCCCAGCCATGCCCGGCCCAAAGAAAGACGCTGAGACAGCTGGATGAGCAGCTCCACCCGACTGCCACCTCAAGCCTCCTTCCCCCGAGGCTGGGAGCATGCGCGGGAGCAGCTACGGGGCAGGTGCACGCTTGTGCCTGCACACCTCAATGATGTCGGCATTAGTGCGGCTCTCGTGCGGCTCGTTGTACTCGGTGTACTTGAGCAGCACCTTGTCCATGTCGGTGCTGGCGTACTGGAACAGCTTGTTGGAGTGGTTGAAGATGATGAGCGCGATCTCGCAGTCGCACAGCACGCTCAGCTCGTACGCCTTCTTCATCAGCCCGAACTTCCTCTTGGTGAATGTCACCTGCAGGTGGGTGGCGGTCAGGTCGGCTTGGTCCTGCTGGCCCAGCAGGCAGACCAAGACCACAGGTGGCTGGACCCAGCCCCTGCCTCAGGCACCCCCTGTTCAGTGGGGGGGGGGGGACATGACAGACAGGACATAAATAGGCCAGCATCTTTGTGACCCTGCCCTGATAATCGCCCACAAGCCAACTCCCAATATGAAAAGATGTTAAGAGGCACAGAGGTGTACAAGGACAGTCCTGGGGTGGTATTGTCAGGGGAGTTGTTCCTTGGGGGACAGGAAGATGAAAGGATTCCTTTTGGAAAAGAGAACAGTGTCTTCCTAGATGGGGGCACAGATGAGCCTCAGAGGATGGGATACAGGATGCTGAAAAGCTACAGAAAGTGGGGGGCATCCTCTTTTTCTTTTTTTTTTATCTTTTTTTTTTTTTTTTGGTTTTTGGGTCACACCCAGCAGCTCTCAGGGGTTCCTCCTGGCTCTAGGCTCAGATATCGCCCCTGGCAGGCAAAGGGGACCACATGGGAACCGGGATTCAAACCACCATCCTTCTGCATGAAAGGCAAACGCCTTACTTCCATGCTATCTCTCTGGTCCCGGGATCCTCTTTTTCTTTTTCTTTTTTTTTAGTTTTTGGGTCACACCCGGCGGTGCTCAGGGGTTACTCCTGGCTCTCTGCTCAGAAATAGCTCCTGGCAGGCACGGGGGGACCATATGGGATGCCGGGATTTGAACCAACCATCTTTGGTCCAGGGACGGTTGCTTGCAAGGCAAATGCCACTGTGCTATCTCTCCAGCCCCGGGATCCTCTTTTTCTAACCCAGCTCTTCCCCTCTAGTGCTACACCACAGAGCCCCCTTCTTCTAGGAAGTCCTCCTGTAGCTCCCACCCACCCCCCTGAGACTCCAGAATCTCACCTGCCGGTTCCGCTCATCAGTGATTCGCTGGATCTGGATCTTTTTCCTCCCCATCTTCTTGGGGATTGTCAGTGCAGAGGGCTGGGGGTGGGGTGGGGTTTCTGGGTGGCGGTTTCTGCACGCCTTAAACTGTCAACAATCTGATACCAGTGCTCAGTTCATGGTCTGCAGGACACTGCCAGCCTGGGAGCAGGGCACAAGAGAGGGCTGTCAGCCCTGGCCCCTGGCAGAGTAGGCTCCCAGCACCCCCAAAGCCTGAGGCTGGCAGCACCCAAGCCCCACCCTAAGCAACCCAGACAATGACACAGGCTAGAAGTGGAGCTCAGGGTCAGGGCAGCCACTGGCTTCTCCAGGTCTGAATCTCGGCGGCTGTACCACCCCATTTTCTCCCAGGGCTTGTCCAGAGCCACTCCCTAGCCTGGTCTGGTATGGACGATGCTAAGAAGCTGCTAAATCCATCAGTAGGTTGAGGACCATGTTCCTGGGGCAGAACTAGGTGGGTTCTGCAGCAGGGCTCCTCACACCCATCTTAGGGAGCCTGGGTACCTGAACCCCAACTTTCTGCTCCACCATCTACTCAGTGGGTCCCAGTTGACAAAGTGTTTGGAAAAATGGTCTGGCTGCTAGAAATAAATAACCCACCCATTTAGACTAGAAGCAGGAGGTGTTTCTTTTTTTTGTTTTTATTGTTGGTTATTGGGCCACACCCAGCAGCACAAGGGTAGGGTTTCTCCTGGCTCTGCACTCAGAAATTACTCCTGGCTTGGGGGACCATATGGGATGCCGGGGATCAAACCCAAGTCCATCCTGGGTCAGCCACATGCAAGGTAAACATTCTACTTGTTATGCTATCACTCTGGTTCTAGAGTTCTTTTTTTCTCTGCTGCAGAACACACAAGAGTGAATCCTCCAGTCTGGGCTTCAAGCTCCATCACTTGAAGCTCCCAGAGATGAAACAGTCTGTCAACACAACTCAGGAGGCCCCAGCTGCCATTAACCCACCATGGCCCAGAAGCAGCAAGGTAGGAATGAGACATGGGCATGCTCAAATGGGCTAGGGCAGTTTGGACTAGACTGGAAAGGCTTGGGGTAGGGGGCACAGGAGACACAGGGAAGCACCAGGTAGCACCAAGTTCCTCCAGCCCTTACTGTGGAACGATCATGATGAAGCCTCTGGGAGAGTGGTGGGATGGGGACAAGCATGGAGGTCCTGACTTCCAAAAGCCAGGAAGAACCTTCCTTCCAAAGCTTCCACCCAGAAGCTCCATGCAAAGCATAGACGGGGACTCACACTCAAAGCCAGCAGAGGTGTCAGGGGAGTGTGCAGGTGAACCTTGCCCAGCCTTCAACCCCACTGGTTGCCGTCTGTCTGGACCCTCTTTAGCTTGTTGAACCCCCTCAGCTCCCTACCCCCACCATTGAGCCAAAAAGCCACAGCAGATGCCAAAGCTCAGCCATGGCTTCCTGGGCCCAGTAACTAATTTATGGGCTAGGGGATTCCGGGATACCCTTCCCAGCTCGATTTTGAAAAAGCCTTTGCTCTATCTAGTCGTCTTCAGAAAATAATCAGGGCTGGGACCAAGCTCAATAGGATAAATACAGGCTCTGCATGGAGGAGGCCCAAGTTCAATGCCCAGTACTGTGTGCAGTCTTTCAGAACATCAAGGAGTGAACAACAACCAACTAGAAAACAACGTGATGACCTCCCTTCTCTCAGGACCCTCTGCTATTTTCCTTGTCCTTGAGGTGCTCTTTGGGCCCTCAGCAGTCCCCACCATGCCCTGGGATAATGCTGGCACCTGTACCAACCTTGAGAGACCCAGCGACACCACACTCCTTGCCTATGACTCTAATCTGCCAGCCACACACTGCAAAGGCTTCCACCCAGCGCTGCCACCTTGTTCCCCAGCACTATCCACAGTTCTCTCGGAGAGCACAGCGGCAGGTGGGCACGGCAGGCAGTGGGGACGGAGAAGAGGGCCTTGTCAGTGGGAGTCCCAGGCCTGGCCTTAAAAGCTCCAATCTGGTGAACTGGCAAAAGCAGTAGCACTCTGGCCCAGAGTTTGCCATCAAACCTGCCAGATTCTTGCTGAGGCTGACATCTGTCCCACCCTGTCCCCTACCGGGAAGCACCCTCTCTGCTCTGCTCACCTTCACAAGCAGCATTCTTGCAAGCTCATCTCATTCCTCTGGTTCCCCTAATTTTTGCACTCAGGGTATCCTGCTCAGTTCTTCCTCCACTTAACACAATGGTTACCAGTGATAATTCTGAACTTCTAGCTCCCAGAAGTGATGAAGGTAGCTTCCTGGGGGCAGAAGCTACTGGTCTGTGCACACAGAGGCACAGGTATAAGGGAAGGTTGTGATTTTGGAGTCCCAGCCAAATGAGAAGTCCTCCTCAAGGTCTGACACCCATTAGCCCCGTTCTGTAGTTCCTCTCCCTCTGCCCTCCCCCAAGCTGACCCATAGCCTGTGTGGCTGTACCCCACCTCTGGGCAGATCTCTCCCACCACTCCCCAACTCCCTTGCCCCTAGCTGGGCTGGTGCGGTGGGGGGAGACTCTGAAATCTTCTAAGGAGCAGCCCTGAGCACATGGAGATGGAAAGGATGGGGTTGCTCAGGCAACTGTCGCCTGGCAACCGGCTCCCTGGCTGATCTCCTACACCCCCCACCCCCGCCTCATGCTGGGGGAGCTGGGATGCGAGAGAGATTAGGGCTGAAGAGACAGGAGCATCCTCGACAGAGGCAAGTCAGGGTGCAAAGGTCCATCATGTCCTCAGCTCCCCTGCCAAGAGGTCCGAGAGCACTTTCGCCGAGAGCAAGTGGTCAGGACCCCGGACCACAGTGCTGCCCCTGCTGGGGCAAGTCCTCCCAGGAGCAGCTCTGAAACAGACCCTACTGCCTGCAGGCCCCAGGGCTGGAGTCTCTGGCAGCCCTGGGGTGAGAACATGAACTTCACCCTGATTTTAAAGTGGTGCCTGGGGCCTGAGTAGAGGACACTGAGGCCTGAACTATTGGAGACTGGCCTGTCTGCCTTCCCTGCCATCCTGCTAAGGGGGTTTTCAGGAACACATGGCCTACCTCAATGAGTCCCCTGCCCAGCCATCTATTCTCTACACGTGACGCTATTTTTCCTGGGGCCTCCCTTTCTCCTTCCTCTCCTTTCCATCCTGTTCCTCCTCCAGGAAGTCCTTCCAGAGGATCCCAGAGCTGTGGAGGTAGGGGTGGGCCAGAGCAGTGGTCCTGCAGGATGGTCCTGGGCCAGCCCAGACCCTGCTTCGGGCTTAGCAGCCTCTGATGGCCAAAAGTGTCCCCTCCAAGGCTCCAGCTGCCTCTGCTTCTGATTCACCACTTGGATCAGAGCCACAGGGCAGGGCAGGCAGGGAGACATCCCGGGGGTGGCAGTGATGGGGACAAGAGGTAGGAAGGGTGGTGGCTGCTGGGCCAGCTCTGGGGGCAATATGGCTCCCAGTCTGCGGGGGAGGGGGGAGACAGAGGCAGGTGAGCTGTTCTTCTTCAGAAGAGGCACTGAGGGGGACTGGAGATAGTAGGGGACACAGGACTCCAGAGACTAGTCATCATTCCTCCCCCAACTAAGCCACAGAGCCAATAGGAATCTCCTCTGGATTGTTGCTGCAAATTAGGTGCAAATCAGATGCAAAACATGCCCTCCAGGGGGTCTCAGTTCAGGGGGGCACAGGGCAGTAGTAGCTCTGGACTCCCCCAACACCTCTTGGCACCTGAGCGATACTCAGACCCTGCCGCGGTTTCAGGCTGCCGCTCTCAGTTCCGGTGTGAGGCTGGCCCTGCCCTCCCCCACCCGGAGGCTGGGGGGCAATGGGGGTACCTGGGGGTGGGGGTGGCCGCCCAGAGAGGCTGTGGGGGAGGAGGGGCGGGCAGGCGCAGGGCTGGGGACCCGGGAAGGCAGGCGGCACTGGAGACAGCTGTCATCCTCCTCCCGCCCCTTCCCTGTGGCTGGGCTGCAGGGCATGAAATAAGCAGCAGGCGCTGGGGGAGGGGGTGACAATCCCATCCACCTGTCACCCCCACAGTCAGGCGGCCTCCAGCAGCCTGCTCCCTAACGAGGGAGGAGGCGTGAGTGAGGCAGGCAGGAGGGGGGGTACCCCCCGGCGGCCTGGGGGGGGGGGACAGACACACAGACAGACGGACAGACGCAGGAAAGGCAAGGCGGCAGAGGCAGGCACATACATACAGGAAGAGGGCTAGAGGGGACAGTGGAGTGGCCGTGGCATGTATGTGGGAGAGGAGCCCTGGGGGTGGGGTGGGGTGTCTGCATCTTGCATCTGTAGCCCCAACCTTGAACTGCTCAGGATAGAAGCTCGCAGGCCCTTGCTAGAAGGGAGGAGGATGAACCCACTGACCTGCCCACCCTTGGGGGCTTCACCCTGGTGCCCCCTACCCCCAGGCTGCTCTCAAATGCACCACCACCATCACCACCATCACGGGCCAGTGCTCCTGAAAGTTCCGTCTGGCAGGCTCAGGCCCAAACCCCGGTTCCCGCCACCGTCTCTCCCTGGGGACGCCCCTCCCCCAGCCAGCAGCCTCAGGGCTGGGCAGGGGCTATTTTTAGCTGGGCACTGAGCTAATTTTAACCTTCCTGGCGGGGGACCTGGGGGGACGGGGACGGGCGGCTGGGGGAGGGAGGAACGGGCAGAGCTGCCCAGGAGAGGCTGACGGGGCAGGGGCTGGCGGTACCACCAGAGCCCGAGACCGAGGGAAGAAAGGGCCACGCAGAAACACGCCCAAGCAGGGGCCTCCCTCCTGGGGAAGCTGAGCTGCTTCCCTGTTCTCCTGGGCATGTCTCCTGTCTCCTCAGAACCAGAACCAGCCCTCAAAACCGGACCCCTCAACCCCCCATGAGGATATCTGGCACCCCCAGGAAGCATCTCTAAACTACTCTCCAAGCCACAGAGATGTGGAACTCCCCAGCCTGATTTGAGGAAGAATCAGGGGTACCAGGTCACTGAACCCCATGGAAGGGTAGAGAGTGGCCCACAGTGCTGGAAAGCGAGGCCGGCCCCTGTCCCACCTCAAAGCAGGGCGGGGTTGGGATGTAATAGGACAGAGGGCCCTTCCACCCTGGCCTAGTCCCTCTGCTCTGGAGAGGCCAGAAAGCTGACAGGGCCAGGTGTCTCCATGGAGTGAGTGAGAAAGATAGGGGCAACACAAAGGTCAGGGGAGAGGGGGATGGGGCTGATGAAGAGGTGTTTCCAGAACCCTACAGAAGATGGCCAAGGACTGGCAGAAGCTCAGGGCCCACCAGGTAGCCATTTGGTCATCCTGAACCCCTTACTCATCTGCAGTGCCAATAGGGCTCCAGTGCTCGGGCCTCTGGCTTCTACTACGAGGCAATGACTAGCCCAAGGTCACTGGCACAGTCTGGAACCCAAGCCCCAGCCTTGCTTCACCTCCATCCTAGCAACCCCACCAGTAATGACTCATTGCTGTCATTTGCATGGAAATTTGCATCGGCTCTGACCTTATTCCATCAGGCTCAGCTTCCCACTCCAAGGCCTGGGCACCCAGCAGGCACCCTTGGGCACTTAGGGACCTAGTGGAGCTATAGGTACTTCAGCCCTCCAGTCCTAGGCTCCTATCCTCCAATCCACCCTTCCCCCCGCGCGCCCCCAACCAACAAAACTGTCTGCCTCAGTCCAGTGAGGACCACCACTCTAGTCTGACAGTCCTGGGGCAGAGAATGATGCTGAGCAAGAAAACACTGCAGGATGGGGAGATGCCACCAGCCACCAGCCACCAACCCGGGGCTATTTTCACCTAGGAAAGGGGGAAAAAAGAGAAAGAGAGAAAGGGAGAGTGGAAAAGAGAGAAAAAGAGGGAAAGAGAGGGGAGAAGGGAGAAAGAGACAGGAAGAGAGAAAGGAGACTGAAGTGAGGAGGAGGGAGGAAAGGAGAGGAGAGAGCCCTGCATAGGAGGAGCGTGTTTGATTTGAAGGGAAATGTGATGCCTAGGAAAAAACCCAACCACCCTGTTCCCCATCCTTAGTGCTAAGGTGGGACAACAACAAAATGGGAATGGGCTGTGCTTATGTCTGCCTCTTGTCCCACTGTTTTTTGAGGCACCAGGAATGAAACCAAGGGCTTCATACATCCCAGGCAGGTGTCTACCACCGATCCCCTCATTTCTTTTTTTTTTTTTTTTTTTTTTTGGGTTTTTGGACCACACCCAGTGACACTCAAGGGTTACTCCTGGCTTTTTGCTCAGAAATCGCTCCTGGCAGGCTCAGGGGACCATATGGGATGCCAGGATTCGAACCACTGTCCTTCTGCATGCAATGAAAACTCCCTACCTCCATACCATCTCTCCGGCCCTCCACTCATTTCTAAGCTCCAAGAGCATAATGAAAGTTGATGGATGGAGAGGGTCCAGAGAGATAGCACAGCAGCATTTGTCTTGCAAGCAGCCATCCAGGATCAAAGGTGGTTGGTTCGAATCCCGGTGTCCCATATGGTCCCCCGTGCCTGCCAGGAGCTATTTCTGAGCAGACAGCCAGGAGTAACCCCTGAGCACTGCCGGGTGTGGCCCAAAAACAAAAAACAAAAAAAAAAAAAAGAAAGCTGATGGAGAGCCCAAGCGCTAGCACAGTGAGTGGGTAGGGTGTTTGTCTTGCATGCAGCCAACCTAGGTCCGATCCCTGGCATTCCATATGGTCCCGAGCCTGCCAGGAGCAATTTCTGTATGGAAAGCCAGGTGCCACCGGATATGGCCCAAAAACGAAGGAAGGAAGGAAGGAAGGAAGGAAGGAAGGAAGGAAGGAAGGAAGGAAGGAAGGAAGGAAGGAAGGAAGGAAGGAAGGAAGGAAGAGAAAACAGTAATAAAAAAAAGGTTGGGGCCAGAGCAGTGGTGCAAGCAGTGGGGCATTTGCCTTGCACGTGCTAATCTAGGATGGACCTCGGTTCAATCCCCCGGCGTCCCATGTGGTCCCCCAAGCCAGGAGTGATTTCTGAGCACATAGCCAGGAATAACCTCTGAGCGTCACCGGGTGTGGCCCAAAAACCAAAAAAAAAAAAAAAAAAAACCCAAAAAACAAAAGTTGATGGAAAAGATGGGGGTGGGAGCAGAGAAGTAAGGGTCAGGTCAGGAGGGAATGGAAGGGACAGAGAAAATGGAAGGGATGGAAGGGGATGGGAATTAGAAGAGATGGAAGGGGACAGAAGGGATGGAGGGAATGGAAGTAAAAGAGAGGACAAAGGGAACTAGCTGGTACCACAGGCATGGCAGGAACAAGGCTCTCAAAGAACTCACCAGCATTGGGACTCATTGTGATTCTAAGCTCAGAACTGCCAGACAGCAGACTTGGCTTGCTGAGTGGGAAGGGGGCCCAAGCATGACGCCCCAACCCTAGGGTTGAAAGACACTGACCCCCTGCATATGAGAGGAGTCCCATTTAGACAAAGTCACCTACTTGCAGAGCTGCAAGTGCTCTCTTGGAACCAGCCAGGCCCAGGAGCACGTCCCGTCCTGCAAGTCCTTCCTGCCACCCTGCCGCATCCCTGCACTCTGGCCAACCTAAGCCCATTTCAGTCATAGACACAGGGATGCCAGAATGGGGCCCTGGCATTCAAACCCTTGGTGGAAGAGAGGTGGGGCCAGTTGGGACAGTTACTATGTTGCCTTCTACCTCCCCACCCAACTTCCCTATGGGGTCTCAGGAGACAGAAGTGAAAGTGGCAGCTGGGGCTCGAGGCAGCCCAGATGAGGGAACCGTTGGGGCCGGCCACTGTGCAGGGCCATGGCTGCTGAGTGTGGTGGCCTGGTGGGCTGATGCTCAGAGTGGGGGAGAGGCTGCCCCAGAAGCAGGGGCAAAGGTGGGCCAGGAAGATGCTCAAAAGGCTGCGGGCCACCTTGGTATGTGGGAGCCACAAGTTCCATCCCTGGCACGTCCAGGTGTGGTGCTGGTGGCCCCAAACTTTGCAAGAGTGAGGGGAGGGGAAGAGGCCACCAGTGCATGTCCTCGTCCTCTCTTCCAGCCCAGGCCTCCATCACCCACAAACCAGAGGCAGCAGGTGGGCAGGGTGCCCTCTTCCCCCAGCACAGCCGGAAAGAGAATGTCAGACAGGGCACCCCAAGAGGCCAATCCAATAAGAGAAGCAAATCCTCCCAGGGTCACCACTACCCCGTGGTAAGGGTTTAAAGGGGCTGCTCTCGGGCTCCACAGTGAAGGGCAGTCCTCTAAGCCCCTGCAGAGGCGGTTTGCCAGCAGCTCTCACAGGATTAGCTGCTTGCAGGACAGGCGCCAGGTGAGGCCAAGATGCCTGGACAGATGGGAAGGGGGGGTGCCCTGAGTGGCCAGTGGGGGACTGGGTGAGGGAAGAACCAGACACTCCTCCCTAGGTCACTCTGTGCTCCTCACCCATGTCCTGCCTCCCTCACTCGAAAAGCCAGTGCCAAGCCCTTTCTGAGATCCACCAGCAGACCACCCCTAACTCCAGCGTGCCAGGCAGGCTCTGTAACTCTGACCCCCCCCCAAGCCTGAGGATTCCACCTGTCGCCTGCACTCACACCCTCACATCCCCCAGAGAGCAGGTGAGGGGCCGGACTCTTCCTCTCCCCTGCCCCCCCAGCCCCTCACCCTGGGCTGACAGGTGGTGGAGACAAGAGGCAGCAGCTGGGCCAGGACACCTGTCCCCCACCCAGGCATTCTGGGGCCCCAGGCTGAGGGGACTCAGCAGAGGACAGGGGCGCAGTAGCCAAGGAAGGGGGCTGAGCGGCTCACCTCTGTCTTCTGCACCTCTCCACCTCCCAGTGTGGGGAGCTCCCTAGAGGACCCCTCCTCTGCCTCGCTTATTCTTGGTTCTCCACCCCACCTAGGGTCCTGCAGGCCGGCCCCCTCCTAACTGGATGGAACATCACCTTTGTGGACAGCACATGTGCTCCCCTGGAGGCCCTCACAAGAGGCGGCAGAATCCAAAGATGGGAGGCAGACTGGACTTGAGAGCCAAGGAAGGAGTGGCAAGGTAGCCTAAAACACAGGTTTCCTTACAGGCTTTGCCTGAGCCTCTATACCCCCAGCTCCTTCCCTTCCATCACCCCCAACTCCTGGCCTGCAAGGTTCTGATCTCCCATGTCTCTTCAACCCCAGAGGTCCTGGGAATTTGTGACCCATCATCCAGCAGACAGAGCTCTCAGTCCAGAAGGGCCCTCT